>NC_139218.1:26479186-27172416 GCF_055691185.1 Crinia signifera
TATGACGCCTTATTGCCAGCCCTTTACGAAGAAGGGTCATACCACATAATAAATATACTATGCCCTTTAAATCTAATTGCTTTGGTGTCCGTGTCTTTATTGTGTCAGTGTGAGTTATTCTTTAGTTAAGCTAGCTTAAAGTGTATGCTAAGGTTCAAGCCAAATAAATGTATAGACGCCTTATGAGTACAGCTGTGCACCAGCTAGGTGATCTGGGAAACCAGAACTGTTGGCAGATCTCTAGAACTGGTTTGGCTACCCCTGATCTCGACTATTCGTTTTCAACAACGGGCGACATCTGTAGCTACACAAACAAGTGCCAATGGGCATAAACATTAGTGGCTGCTTAAGTCTTGCAGAATCTTCCGACTAGCAGCTACAAATGTTATTCAGCTACTACCTTATACATGGAATATTCCCCACACCTACAGAATGTCTGATCTTCATGTCAGTGCACTGCACAGAAAAGAGTGTGTTATGAGCCCCTGAATGTGCAGCAGTGGCAAACGCAGGATTTTCAGAAGGGGGTTTCCAGAGGGGCGGAGCAAAGCACAGAGATGGACACTTAGGTGACCCAGTATATGCCGGGTCAGTTAAAGTATTATAGATAGACCAAATGTATATATATAATAATAATAAAATTAAAAAAAAAAAATATATATATATATATATATACACATACATACATACATACATACAGGGGCGTCAACAGCAGTGTAGACCCCTGGGCATAGCAATGTATTGGGGCCCCTACCGATCCTCCAGCAGTACAAGTGGGGGAAGCTTTGATGTCCCGCGGGTGGTAGGCATACCTCCCAACTTTGGCCGGACGCTATGGGGGCATGACCCAGAGGCTCTGTGAGCCTCTAGCCATGCCCCCAGCCCCCTGGCTGCGGGAATAGACGCTGTGCGCATGCGCACAGCGTTTATTCCCCGCTGCTTAGCATCTGACGGGGGACTCCCAACAGCCCCCCACACCGCGGGACACTGCCGCCCGCAGGTGGGACAGTGGGACAGGCCCTGACAATCGGGACTGTCCCGATAAAATCGGGACTGTTGGGAGGTATGGGTAGGGGGTATTATATCAACCGCTCTGCATGTAGGGCCTGGATCAGTAATTTCCACTAATTACCCCTTTACTGCACAGATGGTGGGAGATGGACTGGGAGAAGGGGGCATTGGGCTGAATGAAGGGGCCCTGATACATAACTTCCAGGGTGGTAGAGGATGTTTAATACGCAGAGGAGGGTGGATAGTGGAGTGGGCTTATTATTCATAATTTTCTGGTGGGAGGACAGCTTGCTTGACTGCAGATATCTCCAGTTCCCAGGAATAATAGATTTAGATTTTAATGTAATTAAAAACTAGAGAATCCCACCTACCAAATGATATTGGGGACTAGGGGATCAGAGTTCAGGAGGCAGAGCAATCTGCCCACGAGAATATAAAACTACATACCAGGTGTATGGAGCTAGAGCAGTAACCAGCTGCTGGAAGGCTGATATCTCTGGTTCTGGGAACAGTAGATACAAGCTACTAGTGTCCATCAAAGGATGAGAGTCCCGGCTTTTGGAATATACCCTCAAAAAAACTCTAAGTCAGACAGAACCTGAAATATCTGACTGGGAATAACAATTAACAGGCTTGGATGGGGACCACTGCTTTGAAGTCAGATTTCTCTGGTTCCCAAGGGCCGATTTTTACATTTCTTATACCCATGGAAAGAGGGGACCCTCAGCTTTCAGATGAGGGCCCTTAGACTCCTCGGGGGGGGGGTGTTTCTGGGTACTCTGAAACCCCCCCTGCGTGCGCTACTGTGCAGCACTGAGTAATATGCTGGCACTTTATAAATATAGAGGGCTTGTGTTAGGTGGGGCGACATTAACCCGCTTGCTAAGCGCTACATAAACACAGCCTAGCCAGCAGGTCCAAATGACCCCCCTCTGTATTCAGACCTCCGGTTTCCTTTGCTCCCTGACTTGGATCTTCCATAGGGTTGTGCTAACACGAAGCGCTCCGCATGCAGATTTCTTATCTCCAGAATAATTGTCAATTCCAGGCCCTTATTCCACTCTGTGAGGTTTAATCCACACACACACAAAAAAAGCCTGAATATTTCCGTATCAGCCTGACCGAGGATGTGTTTTATTCCCCTTGAGACGGTTATCACAGGGAAAAATAATAATACATATTGTTAAACTAGGCTGTGTTTAATATATAGTCCCCGCTCTCCTGCAGCTCTGACAGACAGTTTCACATGGACTTTATGCTCACTTAGATTTGCTGAAAGGGATGTAAAGATTCAGCGCAGGAGGTAATTCTACTGTACAATAGGACCGCCGCCGCCGAAACAAGATGTGTCCTTGATAATGACCCAGATCGGCTCACAGAAAGCGAGATGGGAAACGGGAAGTCACAAACTCTATAGAAAACTTATACAGAATATTTTAGAGTTTTGCTTTAATGTGTCATTGGGCGAGATGTATCAAATGGAAAATGCGGTAAAACCCCGGTTTTACCGCATTTTCCAATGTATCAAAAATGATACCGCACTGAAGGGTATCGCCACCTTTGGGCTTCTTTTCGCCGCCCGCCGACGCCAACCCGCCGCCTCGCCGACCCCCCCTCTGGCTTACCTTCCTGAAGGGTCCTCCTGGACCCCGGAAGGTAAGCCCTGCCTCCCCCTAGTGAAGCAGCCGGACATCCTTCCGGCTGCAGGGGGGAAGAGGAAGCGCCGGGGACAGCATGCATAGCTGTCCCCGGCGTGAGGGGAGAGCGTGGCGGCAGGGAGGTGGCGGAGACCCCCCCGCACACCAGTGTACAGGTATCGCGGGGGGTCTCCGTCACCGCACCGCGATGCCAGCCGCATATGTTAGTACGGAAGCGGTACATCTGTCAGAATGAACTTAGGTCTACAGTCATTAGGTCGACCCCACTCGGTCGACTGGCAGGAAGGTCGACCTGACTTAAGGTCGACATGGGCCAAGGTCGACATGACTTAAGGTCGAATTTGCATAAAGGTCGACATGAGGAAGGTCGACTGGTCATAAGGTCGACATGGGTTTTTCACTGTTTTTTTATCCGAATGTCGACACAGTCGACATGGACACAGTTGGCAATGAGAATCGGACCCTCGCATCGCTCGCTATGCTTCGGGCACGGTGCCTCGCTGCGCTCGGCACACTATTTTATTCTCCCACCACGCCCTAGTGGATGGTAGGGCATGAAATACCGCCTGTCGGCACATGTCGGCTCAAAAAACAGTGAAAAACCCATGTCGACCTTATGACCAGTCGACCTTCCTCATGTCGACCTTTATGCAAATTCGACCTTAAGTCATGTCGACCTTGGCCCATGTCGACCTTAAGTCAGGTCGACCTTCCTGCCAGTCGACCTAGTGGGGTCGACCTAATGACTGTAGACCTAAGTTCATTCTAATAGATGACCGCTTCCCGTTAGTACATATGCAGCAGCATCGCGGCGGGGGGCGGCGATGTATTTTAATACATCCCGCCCTTATTCAGTCATGATAGCAAGGCTGCAATTTTTGCATATGGACAAAACCATGCTGCACTGCAGGTGGGGAAGATGCAGGGCCGGTGTAATGTTTCTAACCCCCCATAGGCAAAACTCCAGCCTACTGCTGCCCCCCCCATACTGCCACCAACAGTGGCGTAACTAGATACATGTGGGCCCCATAGCAAAAGGTTTGTACGGGCCCCTATTTATCACCTAATGCTGAAAAATGTATACAGCACATGATACTTTGACAGGCAAAGTGGGCCCCTTTCAGCTCTGGGCCCCATAGCAGCTGCATCCCCTGCACCTATGGTAGTTACGCCCTTGGCCACCAATAGCCATTTTCCAACCCCTTAATGCATACTTGATTAACATTCTGGAATAGCAGAGAGCCTCCTAAAATTGAGTGGTCCTCCCAGCCCCCCCAGGTGGGTGGGCAAGACTCTTGCTTTCTCTGGAGGCCCCCAGCACCCTCCCCTTTTGCCACCCACAACAGAGTACAGGAAGAGAGGGAAGCAACATAGGGAAGTATGCCTCAAGAGAAAGTATGGAGGTGAGGTCGTAGAGGTTCCACAGCATTAAGTACAACAAGGATCCTCACAGACATCCTTTATTTTTTGATAGGCAGACTTGGTGGCGCCCCTTAGATTCTGGCGCCCTAGGCAGCTGCCTAGTGGTAGAGCCGGCCCTGGGAAGATGTAACGTGCAGAGATACGGGGTTATTCTGATTTTAATCGTGCGTTCACGGGGGACCGATTTTTCATTGTGCAGGCGCTTGGTGCGAGCGGGCACAGCAAAATACATGTTCACCGTCCTGCTCGCACCTAGCAGTGCGGACAGGGGGCTTTTACTGTTTCCCGGATTCCAGTATTCTCCCGGAGTCCAGTGATTTACAAAGCCTCCACTTCCTCCTAATTGTGTTCTTGGTTGTGCTGCCGCTGCGGAGCTGCCAGCGTCTACAGACGCTCTCGCGAGATGATGATTATATCATCTCGTGAGTCTTTGTCTGCAGGGGCAGCAGCAGCGTGGCAGATACTGGACGGGTATGGTGCGTGCGGGCGGGCGGCATGCAATGAGGTCGGGACTCACCTCATCTTCCGGCGCATTCTGCGGCTGCCTCTTCTTTACCTGGCCTCAGTGAGCTGTCGGACTGTGACTGGGAGTCGGCAGAGGTGCACCAGCCACCAGAAGATGTTGAGTGGTGTTGCTGGAGCGAGGGCAGGTAGCGCTGGCTGTTTGTGACTACTGTACAGTACAAGTGCTCCCAGTATAATTGTGTCAGGTGTGTGTGACAGCTACACACACACCTGACACAACTATACTGGGAGCCCACTTTTAGTAATTATATGCCCACTTTCAGTGTCTGTTTTACACAGGTCACACCCATTTTTCCCAGGAGGTCACACACATTTTAATTAGACCACGCCCATTTCCTCAGGAGCGTGCAGCCTTCGGCGTGCGCATGAGGGTGAGTTGGGGGTCTCCAGGAAACAATGCCTTGTGAGGTGGCAACCGTAGGTGGCAGCGTGGTGCACACCCCATGGGAATCCTCAGAGTTTCATGGTCGTTCCCATGAAAACACTGGGCAATCCCATGGTAATGGCCCGGTGACGCGGGTGCGGGGAGCTGACGGCAGCAGCCCGCCCGCTTCCCATACAGGGTGCTTGGAGCTCTGACACACCACAGAGGTGTCTCAGATCTGCTAGCGCTTATGTGGTCAGCTAGTTCAGTCTCACTTTGGGCGCACTGTCCTTACCAAGCAATGCTGAATAACTCCATACAATCTGAGGGAAACATGGCCTCTCTCTCTGTGTTCCAGCATGTAAAGCAAATTTAGATCCGTTTCTTGAAGCTATCCTGGCGTATTTCTCATTAACAGCTCCCTGTCACTTATTTTGAAATTTTGAGCTATTTTACGCTGTAGAACATTTACAGATAAGCTGTGAAAAGCTGCTTCTGACTCCCCGCGGCTCAGATTTCAGAGCAGGAGATTTCGCAGCTGCAGTCACTGGGAGATTATACTTTTTCTCTGCACTTTTATCACACATGGGTGGTGCGGAATAGTCAGTGTATCTGCTTGTGTCCTCTATGTCCATCATTGTATACTTTGTGCAGGCGGAATACCTGTCTTGCAGCCATTATGGTGTAGTGGAGCGCGGCGAGCATCTGACTTGTTGTTAAACATAGCGCCAATCTCTGCTGCCAACAAAATGCAGCACGGGCAAAGCTGTACGGACATGAAACATAAATGCTAAGGAATGACAGAAAAACATTTTGGGGCCAACTGAGGAACCTCCCGCATCCTGCCAGCTTTATAGTGTAGCAGGCAGGATGAGGAGAGAATACCCTTGATTCGCAGTTCCGTGGGGGCGGAACTATATTATGCAAATTCATGTCATTTAGAAACGCCTCCTTCTTGCAGGCCCACAAATCTCTGCATTTTGCTGCAGCGGAGGCAGGTCTTAGCGATGAGACAGGCCAGTCCCACCCCCTGAAGTGTCCCAGAGAGGAGACTAGGGATGGACATTGGGAGCCCACATCAAGTGATAGCTGGGACTCCACCATCAAACTTCTAATGCAATGGTAACTAGCCATTGCATAAAAAAGGATTAGATAGAGAAAAAATTAATAAGCACAAGACATCTCTTGCATGGCCGGCCGGAGATTGGTCTGGATTCCCAGAGCAAGCATCGGAACACCATCAAAATGTTTACCAGTGAACATCGGAAAACCACCATCGAATAGTACACACTAACATCAAGTCCTAAAAAAAAATATGGTTTCAAAACAACCGCATTCTGATGTGCCTCCCTAGAGTAGACCATAAAGGTAGGCAAGTATAATGTACAGCTATGTAGTAGGTCCACACTTACAACTTCAATACCAATATATGAATATTTAATAAATTACTTTGGGATAGAGAGATATATATAACCTTAGTTATGCCGGCACTCCTCGGCTCAATAGTCCAGACAATGGCACCAGGTGCCTTCCCTAGGTAGACCCAGCGGGGTCTGCAACAGACAGGTAGGTAAATGGGCAGCACTCCGGTGACTTAGAATAACTGCAAACAACAACTGTTTGAATCAACGAGAATCAACGAGAAATATATATATATATATATATATATATATATGCAACTGCGCAACTGATGTGAGCAATCATTGTGCGAGTAGCTATATGTGATGTGACAATGGCGCTGGTTCCTGCACACAGCCTGCAGTATGTAAATGACCCTCAATGTTATGAATATACAACAAATTATATTTACTGTGTACTCATTGTCTTTCCCTCAACACAGGGTTGGGCTAACCCACGGTGGCAAAGAATAAATCTTTGGTGGGCACCGCTGAATAAAAAAAGCCTACCCCCTCATGTTTCAGACTCAAATTGTAAATTGTTGCTCTAATAGGGGGGTAGTTACCTAGTGGAACAGGACCACAGATAAATATGGGTTCTTGGTCGACTGCTATACAAAACACCAAGATTGGCCTAATTGGTAGCAATGGCTGACCACACCCCTTCAATTGGATGACCACACCCCTTCAATTGGATGACCACACCCCCTTCAATTGGATGACCACACCCCTTAAGCTATGGCCCAGACAATTGCTTTCCCTCAGTGGGGAAATTGCCTCAACAGTTCCCTCCCATCTTTCTTGCAAGTCCTCTGCGTGGGTGACATACTTGTGTCCACCCTTATAGAATGTAAGCTCTTGCAAGCAGGGCCCTTTGTTCTCTACAGAGATAATTATGTAAACACCAAACTGTAAAGAAGTATGGATGTAAAGTAGAGAAACTATCTGTAATTAGTTCATGCAAATTGCTGTTTGTTTAATTCCCCATATACGGCGCTTTAGGAGCCATTGCTGCGCCATATAAATACTAGAAAACAATAATATCCCTGTGCATTATAATTCTGTCGCTTTCATTTTTTTTTTAAAGTTATTTCTTCGGGATAAGAAGATGACAAGGAGGCTTAAAAGTGCTCCATGAAAACACAGCCTACATTCCGACACTGCTCCTTCTCAGACACCCAAGATAAAAGAAGATCCATATTATTCTCCTGCTATAGTCACACCCTTAAGACTAATTATAGGCCTCGGCGTTCTCTCCCTGTGAGCGCGGCTGTGCCGGCTTACCTTCTCTCTGAACCTTTTAGGGAAGCATTCTGCATATATGCATAATAAGGAATTGTGTTACATCTGCTACACAATGCTAGGCAGGAACGGAGGATTCAGGCTGTGATACATCTGTGAATTATTTCTCATAACCATCCTGATTTTGGTGGGACAGTCCTGTCCGGCATTGATGGGGAACATTCGGCCCTCCAGCTGTTGTTGAACTACACATCTCAGCATGCCCTGCTACAGTTGTGTTATGTGGCCATGCTAAAACTGTTGCAGGGCATGCTGGGATGTGTAGTTCAACAATAGCTGGAGGGGCTAAAGGTTCCTCATCTCTGGTCTACGGCATTATCTTTGGAAAAACAGCACAGGTGCACTCATTACAGATGTAGCCCTGCTAATCTTTGCAGATAGAATCGGCAGCCCCCGCCAGCGTCCAGCTACCGCAACGGAGCCTGCTGCCGGTCCCCGCCGCCTTACCCAACCTCCCCCCTCCCCCTGAACTGGGCAGCATCTCCCTGAAGCGGAGACGGGCAGGTAAATGCTGCCCAGCCGCCGTGTTACTGGGGTCCCAGTCCCTATCGCCGACGCTCGCCAGTGAAAGGGATCTGGCGGGCGCCGGCCAAGGATGGCTGACGCTCCATCTGTATGTTACGGCTGTTCTGCATTTGTGCATGGCTGGTCCGCCAAGTAGTTGCACAAGTAAGTCCTCCATTGCTCAGCACAGCAAGGTGTGCTGTGGACCTGCCATGGTGTCAAAGGGATGGGCAACAGAATGGCTGCAGGTCCAGCTTCAGAAGCACTGGGTTCCGCAAAATGTGGCCAAACCCCAATTTTCACGCCTACTAATCAGTGAAACGTGCACTTTTTGGGGGGCCCACAACACGTCATTGGACCTATACCTCCAGCTAGGATCTAAACATTCCATTCCACCCTGTATGTTCTGCATAATTTTTTCATAAAGCCATAGCAGACCAGAAATATAAGAGTGAGGTTTTCTAAGTGGTGTTTGCAACTGCACATTTAACTTGAACTCTATGCACGTTACATCTGCCCCACCTGCAGTTCAGCATTGTCTTACATCGATTATAAAAAGATTTTGCTTTTAAAACCCTTGCTTATTAATCCCAATGTTCATTACTGTGTTTTTTTTTTTCATTTTTTTTTTTTATTTCTTTACAGTGGGACCAAAATACCAAAAACTGGGCTTTTAGTTCAACCACCCAGAGGCGTAACTCTGGGAGCCAATGGAATCATCTGCCTCCGGGCTCCTATTCCAAGGGGGCACCTCCCCTCCCCTGTGAGTTTGGATCAATTAATTGAAAGCCATCAATATTGCTTCTGGCGCTGACTCCACCTCTTAGGTGTCACATCCTGTATTTGAACCCATGACCTGTCTTACTGGAGACAGACACCTTACTGACTGAGCTATTTGGGGGGGCACCAATATTAATCTTGCCTACGGGCAACTGATACGAACTTACACCACTGCAACCAGCAATCCAGGCCAGTATTAAGGAATAGGATGATCTTTTTTCATATGGAAAAGATGGAATAAAATGGTGATTAATGAGAAGAAACCACAAAATCGCTAAACGAGGAGAATGTAAGGGGCAGGAAAAGGGGGGTATTTTTATATGAATTCTTATATACAGTATTTCAGATATGGTCCCTTTACATAAATGAAAAAGTCCTGGTCCCAAATCCCAAACATAGATCTGTACCTGTGCTTCAGATGGAAAATGTAAGAGCCTCTGAACACTTTTAAGTATGCAGTAACCTTACATTGCATTGTTAAAGCTTCCACGTTTACTTGAGAATAAAAATGAATATATAAATAGATATGCAGCGCTCAGTCATTTTGCAGAAACATCAAGAGCAAATAAAATACAATTACATTTTATCTCTGCCTTTGTATACAGACCTCCTGACTCTGTTGGCTGCGCCTTTATGCTCACAGACGGCTTCGTTATATTGCTATTGGATTATTTCTTATTGTGTATTTATGTAGAGCCAGTCCACTATCCGGCGCACCACAAGGCACGGGAATAAGACAAGACCGCGTAAAAAAAACCCCATACTTCCTGTTTAATGGCGTGCTCCAAGATAGGGAGGTGCAGGTGGCGGTGCTCGAAACTGCGTCATCCCCGCCCTGCCCCTTCTATGGCATAAAGCCACAATTTATACCCTTGCACCATAGGAGGTGGTCCGTGATGACTATGGGCACCAAGTGGAGGGGAGCTGGTATTGATTAGTCTGGTCTAGGACTGTAGGAGGGGCCTGGTGGTGGTTGTGGTGGTGGTGGGGGGTTTGTGACCACACTGTCCAGATTTAGCCATGCCACTGGAAACTGACCCTGTTGATCGCTCAACCGGTAGTGCCACTAGGAGGAAGTGGGGCTAGGTGCGGCAGGGGTGACACCGAAATGGCAGAGTGGCTCTATTTTTATGTTACTGCCTTGGATGGGGTCACCAAGCAGCGGTGATGGACGAGCAGCATCACTTTACTGCACCAGGTTCACAGTGCAGCAGGAGCCTAGGACACCGTCACCGGCAGCCCTCCCTGTAGCAGTGATTTACAGACCCTGGGAAGGGGAGTAGGAATTTGTATTTTTTTTACACCGTGATCAGTTTGTGTGATTACCCTGGCCCCTCTGCACTGCTGTCACGGTCTAGGGCCAAAGAAAGCTGTGCAGAAGCCCCGATTTGCATCTGAGCCCTGTGATTGGCCAGCTAAATGCTATATTTTCACAGGGCCAAATTCGATATATTTTTTTTTGCCAATTTTTTTTCATAGTAAATAAGTATGGGAGATGCAATTTTCTTACAAAAAAAAAAATGCTAATTAAAGGGTTTGGAGCAGTTTTTCAAGAAAACTGCTCCAAAGACATTTACTGCATTCTGGTGGAAACACCCTTTTTTTACATTATTTTAGTAAAAATAATGTTAATACATGGGCTCCTAAGAGTGAAGGAATTAGGATGGTCATGAGGTCGGTCTACCTGGCATTACTGAATTCTTCCATACATGTCCCTTTATCATTGTTTGAATGTCATTTAAATACTGTATATTGCCCGTAAAGCAAAAGTTTTCCAGGGTTGGAACGGCCAGTCGAGGGCTTGGATAAATCCCCGGTGGGCCCTCCTGCTTCAGAGATCCGCCCACTACCACTGAAGATGGGCCCCATACTGATTTTGGCAGGAAGCCACTGACATGTAGGCAAGGAGTGAGCAGAATGGTAGTGTTTTTGCAGCATCCAGAGCATCCCAAGATCAGCACCACAGACAGCTCATGTACAGGAAGTGCAGGCCGGTATATGCTAGAAGAGGAAGGGGACCTTGAACCCTTGTCTGCGGTGTATCTTTCTGGCCCTGATCTCCATGTCTGTTAGGGTATTCGGTCATTAGGTTGACAGTCAAAAGGTCGACCACTATTGGTTGACACGTGATATGTCGACACATGCAAAATGTTGACATTCTTTACGTCTACACAAACCAAACACTACAAGCAAAAGGTCAACATTATTAGTTTTTACCTATGGGCTGCAAACCCCTGGGGGCAAAATCTGCCTCTGTACTGAATCCAGATGCAGTATGTGAGACTGTATTGGCTTGACTGTGACTAGTGGTGACTTCCTATCGGAAGTCCGATCGGCCAGTCAACATGGCAGTCCCATCGGGAGGTGTTCCCTTTCTACAAACCAATATTGCACATGCGCAGTACCTACATCGGTACTGCCCATTTGTCGGCCTCGGTGTCATCTGTATTATACAGTTGCCAGGACCGTGATTCCTCTTCTAAGGGCTGTTGCCGAAGCAGCACATAGAAGCTGGCCGCATGTGCAGTACAGAGGTTTGTACTGCCCAAGCGCCAGTCCCAGCACCTGTCATCATAGCACAGGTACCGGGAACTCTGCGGGGACCAGGAGGAGAGGCGGCGGTGGCGTCAGGTGGGGGGTGCCTGCATTGCGGTACCCCCCCGGCGGCTGCAGCCAGAGGCACCCCCCAAAAAGGTACAAGCCGTCACTGATATATACACATCTGCTGCTTTGTATCAGAACGCCCACATTCACTGCGCAGCCCTAAATACCTCCCTTCCATGAAAACCATGAGCAGACTTCAGTGCAACTGACTCCCATAGTAATTGAAAAAGAAGAATCTATAAGGACTGCAGACAAAGGGTAAAAAAATCCTATTTGGAGTTGAATATACTATGGTGTACTTAGTGCAATTAGAATGGGGAAGAGTCACCCTGCGGATATCTGCGGCACGCCATTTACATTCCTCCCGAGGACCTCAGAAGTAAGGGTTTAATTAATACCGCTACAGAGCTAACAATAAATTATTGAAACCGTTAGGAGGAGGTAAAACGTAAAGCTCTGTGAATATAATGAGGGATCTCACAGACTTGAAATACATCCTCCGTTTAACGGTCACTGGCGCTGGAAGAGGGGACCCAGCGAAATCCGATTGACTTTGTAAATTTATTTATAATTACCAAGCGCTGCGTTGCCCAAGTTAATGGCACTGTCTGAGGAAGTTTCTTTACTATGCAATCGCTCAAGTGCCAAGCGGGAATGGATTGTTGGCCCTCGCCTGGCGTTACGCCGGCCGGCGTAGTCCTTCCTTTTTAGAAACGCGACTGAGTGGCATTTTATTCATTGCGTACGATCGATTCTGCCACCCAAGCAGGAATGCAACGAGCTGATGCAGATGAATTTAAGAAGCTTCTTTTTTTTTCGGGGGGCCGACTACTTTGTGCGTTGGGAGTCCTGGCTGATGGTCTTCAATAGCTATTGATGAATAATTCATTTTTATATCACTCCCACATCATTTAAACTTTTATTCTGCTTTGCCGGCATAGATAGGATTGATTTTCACATCACACACTGTAGCATTAATAACAGCAGAGGGAGGATGGAGTAGAGGGAAGGAGACGGAAAGTGGATCCGACGTTTACTGCTCCTCCTCGTGTTCCAAAAGTTACATCAAATCTTTTTAATATTAACATCCCAACAGCAGTTAATGTCTCGCAGCAAACCCGAGAAATCTCTAAGGCGCGCCTCTTTTCCTACTCGCGAGGGAGAAAGACGATTTATGGCCTGGATTCATACTATTCATGAGCGTTCCGGTTTATTGCAATACTTCATTGCATGGATTTCCTTAATAATTAAAAACATCTTTTTAGATAACTAAAAAAAGAATAAATAATAAAACCACCAGTCCTGTATAAATCATTTTCACTGGTTCACACATTTAGCGGTAAATGTTACAGGGTGCGAGAAGCCGTAGCTTTTTTTTAACCATGAGTAAGTTACATTGCCGAAGCCATTTGTTGAAGTAAAGGATTCTGGGAAATAGAAACAACGGCTCAGTTTCAAAGTCTTCAATTTTAAATTGATTTAATCTGATTACTTTTAACCCACCGTCATCATGAATGCTTTCCTGGCTCAATTTACTTAATTACAATGTAAACATACTACAACATATTTACAAATAAATATAACCTCATAGAGTGCCGTAACCATCCCGATTTCAGTGGGACAGTGCCTATATGGAGGACTAAAATTGTGCAAATTTGACCAGGAGTCAGGAGGCATGACCCATACAAGCATATCAGCCAACAGAGCAGCAGTAATCAAGGACTTTGTTACTGGGGGCATAGACAAATGTAGTTATGCCTGATCGCTCCCCATTCAAAAATTAAATACAAAAACGTGGAATCACACATAAAAAAAAAGATAAAAAAAAAAAAAAAAAGATTTAAAAAAATAAAATAAAGTCGGACATGGATAATTAGTACCCACTCTCCTGTCTCCTCTCTGTGCCTCTGGTGTATGCAGCATAGGAAGGGCAGTAGGTGGGTGACTAGAGAAGGGCAACCCCACAGTTTATGAACCTGTCCCCTGTCCCACAGACACACACACTCCTCGATGTGGCTATGTCCATGTTCCCGATCAGCTTATCCCATACTTTCCTACTCAAAGTGTCTCCTCTCCGGGAGAACATGGAGATAAGACACTCTGCAGATTTTCCTCAGGGGTGGGTCTTGCCGCCATTAAGCCTCGCCCATTTCCTGTAAATGCCGTGATTCGCTGCTTTTTGGGGGGAGGGGTGTTACTAAATTACGCGATTTGGAGAGGCTGATTCGGGGGCCCCTCCACAAGCAGGAGGCTTGTCCACCCTTCTAGGGGGCCTGGAGCGGGAACAGATTTTTGAATGGCCGGGAGGGACCTGAAAATCAGACCATGGAGAAGTATGACTTACTGTATCTTTTAATGGTATAGAGTTATGTAGAAGCATTGGGTCATTGAATACATGAGATGTCCGCATATTAGACTAACGAACATTGCAGAGCACGTGCAGCCTGTCTGTAGCAATGTTAATGTGTTTGTCCAACAATACTTCCAGGATTTACACTCGTCCCTGTTATATGATGGGACAGCTGTTATTTACCAGTAAACCCTTATGCTACAATAGCTTTTCATTATTCATGTTTATTTATCCAATTAGCCGCCCTGTGGACCGTTCTCTGTTATCAACATCATTTACAAACATTGTCGTGTGTCACTTTGACGCAGGACCGGAAATAATGACAATAACCTACACTGCATAGTCTTACATCTGTAGATACAGGCACACATAGATACAGAAGATACACATACACCCGTTCATGCACACATATGACCACACACAGACAAATACATGCTGACAAAGAAAGACAGAGATACAAGTACAGACATAAAGACACACACACACACACACAAAATAAGACACACACACGCGCGTGCATCCAAACAGAAGAGAGAGACACACACACACACACACACACATGTCCAGACATTCAGAATAAATGAAAATGAAATAATAAAAGACACACATGTACTGCACATATTTACTGTAGATGAAGTCTGTCACTCCTATAAACACAAATTCCCATATGAAATGCAGCAACTTGGATTCAAGTGCTGGAGGCATGGGGTGCAGACCAGTCATTCACATGAATATATATAACTGGTTTAGCCTAGGACAAGCTGCATACATCAGTCAGTAAGGGTATATAATGTTGGATAGAGTGTTGTGATTGGCTGACTATACTGTATATAATAATACTGGGTAGAATTCCTTCCCAGCTGACATCCCATTGGATAAATCTCATTTCCCCCAGCTGCTGGGACTGGTGACAGACTGTATGAAGAAGATAAATCATCTGTAACAAAGAGCAGCGGCGATCACAGAACTCCTACACAGCTTAGTATGACTCTGTATATGAGCAGCCTCACATACCGCGGACTACAGAGGAAGATCACAGGACGGTGGTAACAGTGTGGACAAGATGACAGTGTATATAATAGGTTCATATTGGTGATCAATGTCTACAGAGATCCTAACCCATATATCCAATATTTCCCCAAATAAGTTTAGACTTCTATATTAAGGGAAATGATTCATTTAAACTTTTCAGTTTTTATCCCTCCCAAAAAAACTGCTCAGTCTGCCTTCTTTGCTTCCTTTGGGGGGATGTATTTGTGCCGTGCACCCCTGCTGGCCATCTATACCAACGCTGTTCAATCTTTGGTCCAATCGGATGACCATTAGTATTTTACGGGGCTAAATGCACCGGGTCCAGCCGTGCAAAGCAGGTAAACACATCTAGTTTAGTTGGTTCCGGCTGATATATTGACTGTATCTAGACTGTAGATCTGTCTACTCCAAAATGTTGACATGCAATAGGATGACAGGGTCAACCAGGTCAAAAGGCCAACATGGAACATGTCGACATGCAATATGTCGACATGGTCAAAATGACGACATGGTCGAAATGTCGTCATGTAAAAGGTAGACGCTTTCTATTTTACATAATTAGGGAAACGTGAGGGCTGATAGTGTAGTGGATGTACACACCCACACAACACTGGCCACACCCACATGGCATTGGTCACACCCACAAAACACTGGTCACACCCACAAAACACTGGTCACACCCACACAACACTGGTCACACCCACATGGCATTGGTCCATACCTCCCAACATTAGAATACCCCAAGGAGGGACCCTCACAGACGCTGAAGGTGTGTGCCCAAAATTTGGGGGTGTGGCCTGGCGGCGTGACCTACAAAATGAATCACTCACGCAAGGTCACTCCCTGTTTTGCTGCTGTGGGGGCATGGCCAGCAGCTCTGTGAGCTGCTGGCCATTGCCCTAGCCCCACTGGCTGTGGGAATAGATGCTGGGTGAAATGGGAATAACACTGTTGGGAATAACGGTTTTCCTTAATAGAAAAACAAAACCGATTTACAATAAATACATTTATAAACAAACAATAACAACTTTAATAACTGTTCACTTTTGCTCACAGTGGAGTATATATAGAGTATACAGACAGGTATGAACTTCCGGAGACCCCACAACAAATGATCAACTCTGTTCCTCCAATTGCTTTTGGCACAGACCAATAATCGTGCGCTGTCTGCCGCGTGTTACTGACAAATAATCCCCAGCAATCCCAAACTAGCGGTAAATTCTGTTGCCAGCGAGAGCCTTCCAGCCGCAGGTCTGTGCACTAACAGTCACAGGACAGTCGGCTGCAGGACACACAAGAATTGGAGAGATACTTCTCCAGTGCCGCAGAAAACCCGGAAGTCTCCTTATTGTATGGATGATGTGATAACTGTGTAAAGGTCTCCTAACCTCTTAGAAGGAGTCTTGGGTAAAGGTGTAAAAATCTCATCCACTATATAATGACATCACGCTAGGAGGTAAGTGAGAATAAGAAGCAAGTCGGGCTCTGAGCTTCTCTGTCACAGTTAAATCAAGGATTATATCTGGCTTCCAGAGCAGTCGGAGGATTCTTAATCCTGCAATATAAATATGAAGCTTACAGGTTACTGTAAGGGCACTTGGCCCCTCTTGGACTGTTTGACACAACGCCAGGATTTGAAAGGTTAGAATATTTGCAGATCATCATCACCTGAAAATAGCTGGGGGGGAAAAATAATGAGCCGCCCGTCATCTGCGCCCTGGGTCATCTCTCAGAGATAATGCTTGGGGAAAAGAAAAACAAATACTAATAAAATAACACATAGAGAGTACTGATGTGTCTGTAGGTTATAGGAGATAAGGCGCAAGGCTCTGCGTTCAGTCTCTCCGGATGAAGCGATAATGTTTGCTATCCACATACTGGTACAGGAGTTCTCCTAATGATGTTTTTGGCGGCTGGAACTTGGAAGATGTTAAACTTAACTTTGATGATAGAGGTCATTCACAAACCATAAAAGTGGAAAAACGGCAGCTTCATTAGTATTTTTTTAACTTCTTTTAAGATGGCAGCATTTGGAGGATATTTGTTGACATGCATCAATCACAATTACATGTATGAGTCGCCAGATGTAAAGAACAGTCTGATAAGACTGGAGGTGTAAGTTGTTTACTCTGCTCTATAAATGCATCTGCATATGCCCAAGCCTAGCACTGTGTTATTGAAGCATCACAAGTGCTGTACAGTACTTAGCCCAGGAGAGATTGAGACTTTATCAAACTGACCCAGAGCCCAGACTTGATTCCGATTTGAACATCTTTGTGGAGATCTGAAAATGGCTGTGCACTAGCGTGTCGCAGACAAACTTTTTTCACGTTTTCATTATGGGGTAGAATTTTGAGAAGAAAAATTAATTTATTTCATTTTGGAATGTGGAAAAAGTAAACCGCTGTGAATACTTTCCAGATGCACTGTAAGTATAATTATATGAGGGCTAAGGCCAGGCTGTGTGTATGGGGGGTTAGGTCCACTAGAAGAGAGAGTTAGGGTTGGGGGGGGGAGGGGGAATCAGGGGGGAGGTAAGTATACTTGCCCGACCCCTGTTGGGATTCCCTCCTCCATTTGGATGCCGGCATCACTATTCTGACCATTGGCGTCCTGAACGCCAGTCATTGGTATTTATCCCGTACACATGGTGTGGGATCCACCCACCACAGTGTCAACCACCCCTATGCCAGGATGTATTCCCAAGGGAAATCAGACCTTCATAAAAATGTGCTGCCTCTTCTCCCGGAGAGAAAAAAACCACTTGCTACTAGCGCGAGGACTCTTCTTCCACCCAGGGCTGTAGTGTGGAGTTCTAAATGGTTAAACTGTGATTTCTTTTTTCTTACTGTCGCACTACAGTTTCTACCATGCCTTGCTAGGCCTAATTTTTAGGGCTGCAGGGGCATGCTTGTGCTTGGAAAACCAAACAATTCTAGCTTGCTTGGACTTACAGTGCACTTATTAAAAAACACACCGTATGTTGTATGTAACCAATGGGTATGGGTCACAGGGTTGACAGCACTAAGGTTTGGGTTGACCACTGTAGGTCACCATGAGCCAAGGTTGACACATGGGGTGGAGATTACAGCCCCCTGTATGGTCTGGACCATTCCATTTTTACTACATTCCCATACCATACTGGGAGGCATCATTCTCTCCTTCCTAGGGATGGCCATCGGTGCAGACGCCATCGATGGTTGCCATCAATGGTAATTCTGCACCCAGCCATCGATAGTGGCAAACTATTTGATGGATAACCATTGATAGTTTTAGCTATTGATGGACATCCATTATATTTGACTGATTGGTCTGTGGGCCAATCAGAACACGGGGGCAGGACTTCCGGGTGTCGGGGAAACATCGCTTTTCCTTTGCCATCGATGTAGGGAAACCATCTGGTACTCCCATATTGATGGCAAAAGTATTCGACATCGGCCACAAACCATTGATGATTTTAAATCATCGATGGTCGATGGCCATCCCTACTCCCTCCTCCTCTCCCTGGTGACATGCATCACAGGAAGCCCCACAGGATGGGACACCAACTGGACAGGCAACCCCCAGACAGGACACTACAAGCTCTGGAATGACAGATTGGAGCCTGACCGGTCCTGTTCTCCGGGGTCATATCCGGTTCCGTTTTTTACCCATACCCACCTATATCGCTCTGCCTGTTAGGTGGAGATAATGCTATTACCATGAAACGAATGTGTATTACGGTGTTGGATATGATTATAACACGATGTAAGAAGCGTACAATAGCAATGTACAAAGCCTCACAGCATTGGTACTAATTCCCCCTCAGCAGCGGTTCCCGTGCTCTGGTATTGTAGTAAACTCCTTTCACGTTTATGCCACCATAGCTGTAACAGCCTGCAGACACCTGCTCACGGAGTATGGAGAGACGCCCGCCGCTGCAGCTGACTGCTGTCTCTCACACCTCACTCTCCTCCTGACAGCGGCTGATCATTCAGGACATTATCCAGGCGATAAGAGCTTTCTAGTAAGAAGAGTAAAGGTTACACGTCAGCCACACACATCCCAGTGACTGTATCACACCTTGAAGCAGACAGATAAAGGGGCTGATTCAGAGGTATGGTTATGCCTTGGTTAAAAAAAACAGGTCTCTAATGGAGCCAAAAACAGGCCTGTGTTCTTTATCCCCAACCCATTCTCTATCCATATAGTGTTACTGTTACACCTAACTGCAATGTTTACCATCTCCCACTGTCATGGGCATAGGTGCCGATTCTGTGGGTGCTCAAGGGCCCGGGCACCCACGTAAATTGATGAGCACCCACGGGCCCGAGTCCCGCTGCTGGGCCACCATAATAACTTGCTAACTTACGGCTGCAGCACCAGCATCGCCGTACCCGCCTCCTGTGAAACAGTATTCCAGAACGGCAGGAAGAGTGTATCCCATCTGCGTAATTATACGCAGACGTGGGGCGGGCCAGCCTGTGCGTGCTCTGCGGCGCCGGCATCTGACATCAGTGCCGCACAGCGTGCACTGACAGAGTAGGTCAGCAGCGGCCGACCCATGTCCCACCATGCTCCCCCTCCCTTGTCGCTGGCACAGGTACTGTGGGGGGCCATTATGTACCTGCACTGTGGGGGTATTTACCGTATGTACTTGCACTGTGGGGGCATTTATGTATTTGGCTGCAATGTGTAAAAAGGGGAATTCTGCTGCCGTAATTTGAATATTGGAGACAACTGTGCTGAGTAATGTAAATTGTTATTATTTTGTGACCACACCCCTTTCCCATGAAGCCACTCCCTTATATTTTTGGCTTGAGCACCCACCAGCAAAAACATAAATCGGCACCTATGGTCATGGGGCTATTCTCCTTCGTGGGAGTCCACAACCCCCATAGAGGGCGAATAGAACCTGTGGTGAGTGCAGCGAGCCCGCAAGGGGCTTCATTGTGCTCACAACCCCCCACTCTGATAATCAGAATCATCATACAGCAATCATTTATCAATACAGTGTCCTTGGGTAATAGTGAGTGTCATTTTTTGTGTCCTCAGTCCTGTCTCACCCGAGCTTAAGGATTCATATGAGTTACTGTATGTGGTTTGTAAGCAGCGCTTAGAGTGTGGGATATGTGTATGAATTACTACCACTGTATGGATTTACACTGTAGAACCACCAGGGATATTGGAGGAGGTCAGACAGGGAAAGATCAGAGGTTACTTTAAGTTGTTTACCGCCAAGCTGCATACATGTGCTAGAGAACGCTGCAGAGACCGTCCGTGCTACTCACTTATCCTAAACAGAGCTTAAACACCGGGTCACCGGAACAACATTGTAGGCCCTGGGCAAGGCAATGTACTAGGGCCCTACCCTTCCATCCTTGTGATTAAATTAAAATAATAACTTACTCTCCTGTCCAGATACAGGCCCACCTTGACCCTCTTCCGCTCCTATTCGCAAATTTTGATTCTTGGTCCCTCCCTCCCAAAGATGTCTCCCTTTTACCGATTCTGCCTTTAACAGTCACTATAGCCAAGAAGGTTACACTCAACTCATGGATTAAGCCACATATCCCAACTGTGGCTGAAGTAGAGACTCTGCTTCTGAAATATATGTACTATGATAAATACGATACCCTCAGACATTCCAATATCCCCACATCCTGATTCTACCATACATGGGGACCGTTTATCAAAAGCCGTAATGCCTCCCAGAGACACAATATATGCAAACTATTTGAAATACATGTGGATGAGTTTGACACTTGAAATACATCTGTATTTACGCCTGAAATGTGAATAACTACTGCTGCTAATCCCCCCCTCCCTCCCTTCTTTTTCCCCTCCCCCCTCCATCCCTAATTTCATTATCTCTTAAATAATTCTTGAAAATGTGCTCATCAGGAAAAATGAAAAACAGGTTCAGTATATAGTTAGTTATGTAGGGTACACACCAGGACGACCCGCTCACGATGCACATCGTGAGCGGGTCGTCAGTGTCTCGTCCGACCCGCTCACGGTGACGCGGGGGGGGCACGACCCGCTCACGATGTGCACCGTGAGCGGGTCCGATCCGATGGCGACCCGCACCCGGCTGTATGGTCGTCATTGAGATCATACCTGCAGCAGGTAGGATCTCAATAACGACCGACCGGCGGGACCACGCATCGGATCGGTATCGGTCCACACCAGGACAGAAAAGGGCCCAATCACCACACAATCTACATCCAATTGGTCGGAATTGGATCTAGATTGAGGGGATCGGGCCCTAGTCGTCCTGGTGTGTACCCAGCATTACGACAGTTCCTATAATCGGATGTAAAGTCTAATCAGATTATCCCTATTAACAAACCAATCTAGAAACGAACTGTTCATTATATACTCGAATGACATTTATTACTACTAGAGAAAAATATCGGCGCGAACTCCAATTAGCATAAACCGCGCCCTCATTTGCATACGCCCCGCCCCCTATTTCCCCAACACAGAAGTATTACTACTGTTGTTATTGTCTCTGAACGCACAGTTTGTGCAGGATTGTCTTTCTGTTTTATTGAACCTCAATAAACATAATAAAAATAAATAAAAATAAAATTACTCTCCTGTAGTCCCGCACAGATGTTCCCACATACATCAACACAGTAATTGGCTGTATGTACACTGATTGGTGGATAACTCCAGCCATAGACCAATCAGCATTCTCATAGTCATTCACTGTCTGGTTGCACACTGGGAGGCAGGGAGAGAATATGGTTTGGTCACTCTGTCATTCACAATCGGAGCAGTGGGAGAGCATCGTCTCTCTGCACCCCCCCCCCCCCCCCCCCCCCAAAAAAAAAGAATCCTTCTGCTCAAAGGCCCTTCGAATCAACGGCCCCTGGGCAGTCGCCCGGTGAGCCCATATGTTAAAGTGGCATATGTTATGTTACAGTACATGTTTTTTTTGGTTTCTGTATTCTAATGGAGACCCTATATTCTGTAACACTCCTTTCTCGTATACAGTAAATCATTTTTAAGACTCTGGGACTAGACTATGTAATAGCTTGCAACATGCAGGGGGAATTCCAGCGAGTCTGCCCGGATTTTCAAAAAGGCAACCAGGTAAAAGGTAAAACCAGGTTGGTCACCGTAAAAAAAAACCTGGCAGACTCTCTGGAACGCCCACACATCCTGCAGATTGCAGGCTACTAAATAAGTCCCTGTGAGTGAGAAATATTTTGAAACCTTTTAGAACATTTTGACACAATCAGATACTATTGTTTGTATAAAGTAACAGTTTATTCATACAAATAGCCTAGACCCGCTCCTTACAAGCCATGGGTATTAAAAAAATGGAGCAGCTATATAAGACATATGGGGACGTTTGGTTGCCAATTTGCTCCCCTACTTTTGCGCACATTCCCTCAGGTGTCTGTATGACAAATACTGTATGTCAGCGCTCATAAGTGGTTAGGAAGAGAAGCAATTTATTATGTATGTATCCTTCAGGATCTCTTTATTTCTTGCACACCGAGGGTTAAATCCGGATATAAAACGGATTAGAAGCTTTGAAAGATAACCTGGGTCAAATATCCTGGTTCGCACCAATCACACTGTGGGCTACCTGGGCCCGTCCTGGGAATATCCGGATAGGCCCCGGCAATTTAGACCCGGGAAGAGCCTTTCACACAGACACAGAACCCAGGTCTCTCACACTAGCGGAAACTTCAATAAGATATTTGATTTCCGCTACAGCAATTAAAAGCAATTATCTCATTGGCTGCTACGGGTTCCTGCACATCTGTATAAAAAAAAAATGCAACAGAACATTAATGTATTTATCTAAATAAATAACTAATTAACAATAAATTAAAAGCCATTTCCTGATTGACTGCTATGGTAATATTGGTAACTGCAGGGGAGAAGCTGATGAAGATGAGCACTGATGAAGATGAGCACTGATGAAGATAAGCCTTATCAAACGATCCAGATAAAAAGGACAACATATTTTTAATGATGCCACTTAATTAAATGTTAATGAATAAGCAAATGATGGGCCTGATTCAGACCTGTACGCTAGACGGTGTTTGGCCGCAGCCTAGCGAACAGGTGAATGCTGTCCAGCCAAACTAGCGCCCCCCTCCCACCACTAGGTTGACAAGGGGACGGTCGTCGACATGCATTGGCTCGACCACTGAGGGTTGACATGCATTAAGGTCGACACTCCTGAAGGTCAACATGGACTTAGACCAACAGGTCGCTAGGTCGGCCCCTGCATTAGGTCAACATGGGCTAGGTCGACAGTCAAACGGTCGACGTGGGGGTTTTCACTTTTTTTTTTAGCCGACATGTGCCGACAGGCGGTATTTCATGCCCTACCATCCACTAGGGCATGGTGGGAGAATAAAATATTGTGCCGAGCGTAACTGCGCTCACCATGCTTCAGGCACGGTGCACGTTTATGTGATTATTAGGACCGCAGTAATTGGCCAATGCCAGCGATGTGGGGCGGCAGACAGTTGTGCATCGCCCCCCCTCAGTGAGAACGCACAGCTTTGAGTATAATAGTGTAGAACCTAGTGCCATAGCTGTATAGAAGTCTGCAGTACATCCTATACACCAGTGGCGGCTCCTACCTCTTTCGGGGAGGGGGGCTGCCTCTGGCCGCAGGCACCCCCCTCCCCCTGTCACCACCGCTGTCGCCTCTTCCTGTCCCCGGCACCTGTCCTATGATGTCAGGTGCATGCGATTTAGCCTCGCTCAGAGCCCACTGCTGCACCAGGGGTTGTGGCGCTAGTCCACTCCCCCCTCTGAGCAAGGCCACACTCACACTCAGTAACCCCCACCCCTTTTGGGGCCAGATTTCAAAGACCAGAAAGTTGGCAGCTATGATATCATTCTCACATCTAGAACTCGACTACTATTACATGGAGATTTAATACGCAGTTTTCATGAAACGCGTTAGCACAAGAGAGGTGGGGCTGCCCCTTCTTTCTCCTGTTTAATGGCACGCAGCACCGAACAGTCCCAATTATCCCCCCTTTAACATGGTTTATTCCCTTGTTTTATGTAGCTCAACTTTTTTCTGTTCCTTCACTAAGTAATGCCAAATTTACAGATAGAACAGCTTAATATCTGACCACAGCAGTTATTTTATCTCTCGCTGGCACAATTTCTCTTTCACTGCTTAGAACTTTGATCTACTGTATTTTATTCCCACAAACCGAAATAGAAATTACCGCCCTTCCAAGTTGTGAATCAGATAAAAAGCTAAGCACATTTATTTTCCCTTCCCAAAACCTTGAAACCCTGACATGTAAACCAGTCAATAAAACAAACGATATATTACAGAAAATACAAACAAACACATCCAGATGCAATCAATTTTCCGCACACAGTGACCTTTACAAATCAAAGTATCTGCAAACTGACATATATAGACTTGCTACAGAATGTTTAAGATTATGTAAATTTAAATTAAAAAAAGAGAAGAAGAAGAAAGTGTTTATAGCGGCGGCTTACCGAGTTCCGAAGAATGAAGCACATACTGCCATCGTTCTAAATGTCTGACTTAAGTTTGTTGTTCATAAAGTTTCAGGTGTTACAGTTTGCTCCCCCATAAATGACCCGGGTGTGGATGGAAAGGGTGTGGACCATTAAGTCGACCACTATTGATTGACAGGCAAAAGCTGTTCACATAAAAAAGGTTGATATGCAAAAAGGTTGGCACAGGAAATGTTTGACAGTTTTTCATGGTTTTTGGTGTCTGTGTCGGCATATGTCGACATGGACGCCAAATTAGTGTAAAAATTTGCGGCTCTGTGCCTCACGACTACAGTATTATAATCTATTATAATCAATCTCTATGCCAAAATGGATGGATAAGTAAAAACAAGTCTGTACAAAATATTTTTTATTAAAAACTCATGTCGACTTTGTCAATGTCAATCAACAGCATGTCAACCCTTTTCATGTGTCGACCAATAGTGCTCGACCTATTGACTGTCGAACTAGACACTGTCGACCTATCAGCCGGAACCAGGATGGACAGATCTACAGTGTCAAGGTTGACAGTCAATGGGTCAACATCAATCGGTTCGACACTGACAAAAGGTCAACAGTGATAAGACAACATGCAAGAGGTCGACACTAGCAAAAGGTTGATGCAAGCAAAAGCGCAACATGCAAAATGTCAACATCAGTTGTTCTTTTTGTGTGAATTTTTTAATCAGTTGTTCTTTTTGTGTGAATGTCTACATCTGTCGACGTGGTTCCCCAACTAGTGTGGGCATGGTGCCTCTTCTCCTACCACTGTGCTTGGCACACTTTACCGTTCCCAATAGCAGTCCAAAAGGGGCAGATTTAACAAACAGTGATATTCTTATCATCACTCATTATGATGTTAAATGGTGCTCCAACCAATCAGCTCCTAGCTGTCATGTTTCTGTAAAATGACAGGAGCCAATTGGCTGGATCACCAAGTGATCTGCGCATGTGTAAATACACACATGCGCAGATCCCCCACCATCGGAATGGAGCCATAATTCAGCCCCTTCCGATCATTGATGAATCATGCCCAGAGACTGCAGCACACCGTAACCGACACACGCTGCGTCTCCATGTTTCAGCTACCAGCATGGTGCACAGTTTTCTCCCAGCTTCTGCCCTTCCCAGAGGTACACCGCCAGGCATCAATCTGAAGTATTAGCAGGCTGCCTGCAGCTGGGAGAAAGCACAGAGGTGCAGATGCTGTGTGTGCAACACAACTCATGGAACTTTAATTAATGCTGCTAAGTGAGACATTTGCTCAGTCCGCTTATGGGAAAACATCAGAGATATATATTCTGGACCGAAGAGGAGATACTGCAAAGCCACATGGGTGGTGTTCCCTCTAAGCTGTGCGCGCACACACAACTCGCCGATCGCCCGTACACACAATAGGACCAAGTGCACAAACATGTGTTGCCACCTGCATGCTTGTCAGAGCTGCAGCCAGCTCCAGGCATGTTTTAGTTGAGCGGTCGTTCGGGGCGCGGCCATATTGGAGCCTGGAGCCAACGTGCGTGCGGCTGTGCGGCACCTGATGTCAGAAGGGCATGGTGGGGGGGGGGGGGGGGGCAGTACAGGGCAGAGCAGTGGACAGAGAGGGTCTGGGGCAGGACAGAGCAGACAGACCGGGGTGGCCTGGCATATAATTTACAGCTTTATCTTGACATAGGGCCAGATGTATCAAGCTTCACAAAGTGATACAGTGGCGAGTGTTAAACAGCCAGCCAATCATTTCCTATCGGTCATTTTTCAAACCCACCCTGCAACATGGCAGGTAGGAGCTGATTGGCTGGCTGTTTATCACTCTCCATTCTATCACTTTTCAATGGTTAGTACATCTGGCCCATAGACTGTTATAACTAGCATTCGTCATCTCTCACTATAATCTGTGCGAGAGGTTCTGCCACTCCCTGTACCCCCAGAGAGAACCACCCCACCACGACCTCCCGCCTATGTGCAATCTCAGTAATGGGCACAATATTAGAAAACCTATTTCCAGGTGCAGCAATCCAGGTTTTGCTGACAATATCGCTTATGGGGCTTTATATACAGAATCCCACAAGGGCCTCAGAGAATGTTACTGACGGAGGATCCTGATGCCCCAATAATATTTTTTCAATTACATATTAAAATTTATGGTGTGAGAAATGCATGCATAGTTACAGTATTCTGCACGTTTCTAAATGATGATTTTTTTGCTAGAAATTCTAGATAGCGACATAACTGAGAAACAGACATTTAAATGCTTACCGTAGAAATGTCGTCTGAATGGGTTGTGGAAGCTTATGGGGAAAACAGTAAAGCAAAAGCAGCAAAAGTTCTTTATACAGTATATGTCCTGATTACACAGATTGTCTGAAGAAGTTTGCAGATGTGTTTCTTCGGTAGTCTTCTGGAACCTCTTGGAAGGTTAGCTGTCAATATACAGTACAAGTACTGTATGCATGTTCCAATATAGGGGCTCTAATTGCCCACAGTTAGGACTTTAGCATAGGCAAACACAGGGAGGAGGGGTTCTGGTTGCCTAGAAACCCCCGCTCCTCTTTACAAAGGCCTTAAATGATGACAACAATAGCACTGGTATATAATATGATCAGTAGAGCTGCCACCACATCATGCAGTGTAAGCGACAGAGCAGAGCTGCTGCACAAGCCCAGTGTACCAGCTTCTTCTACCACATTTACTGTATGTGTGGATCTGAGCCCTCAAACATTGCACTGGACCAGAGAGCAGCTACCAGGAGGAAGAGACAGGAGCCTTACCATGAGGTGGGAGATTGTGAGCTTAGAAAGTGCAGTACTGGTTCTATTATGTTTTTGTATTTATTTATTATATGTTTAAACATTTCCTGACCACTTTGTTTGATACAGCCTATACTATAGACCAGGGGTGTCCAAACTTATTACGACGAGGGCCAGATTTGGTGAAGTGTAAATGTGTGGGGGCCGACCATTCAGCCTGACATTCTTTGAATCATTAATCACATGAGAATGGTCCCCCACTCTGCCCCCATTCACTCTATGTCCCCCAGCCTGCCCCTTTACTTTATTTCCCCCAGCCTGCCCCCATTCACTCTATGTCCCCCAGCCTGCCCCTCCTTCACTGTATGTCCCCCATTCACTGTATGTTCCCCACTCTGCACCCATTCACTCTGTCCCACAGCCTGCCCCCCTTCTCTTAATGTCCATCAGTGCCTCCATTCATTGTATGTGCCCCAACCTGACCCTCCTTCACTGTATGACCCCCATTCACTATGTACCCCACTCTGCCCCCATTCACTGTATGTCCCCCAGCCTGCCCCTGCTCCCCCTTCTCTGAATGGCCATCACTGCCTCCATTCACTGTATGTCCCCCAGCCTGACTCTCCTTCACTGTATGTCCCCCACTCTGCCCCCTCCCTTCTCTGTATGTCCCCCACTCTGCCCCCTCCCTTCTCTGTATGTTTCCCAGCCCATTGTGTGAGCCAGAGGAAGGAGAGGCGAAGCAGGCGCTGCAAGGACAGGAGATGCTTGGGCTCCCGCTGCTGCCCTCTTCCGCTCTGCATGTTACAGGAGCAAGCTTCCCCCTTGCTGCCCCCCTCCCCAAACACTGCTGTCACTGTGATTGTGGAGTAGGGTGATATATACAATTGCAGCAGCAGGGGTAGGACGCTAAACACATCTGAATGTGGCGTCCGGCACCTCCTCACTGCAGCAGACAGCAAGGTAAAGGCGCGCTCGCCGGTGCCCCACCTTTAGTGTCCTGTGCTGTGCTTCCCACATCTAATGCTCTGCCCGCTTCCAGCTGGAGGCTGCGGGCCACTTGAAATGACAGCACGGGCCGCAATTGGCCCCCGGGCCTGACTTTGGGCATGCCTGCTATAGACCATCTGTACTGTTAAATATTAATACTGTATTCCATACAGTAAGCAGTGTATAACCAATTTTCACAGCTGTTGCCGCTCCCCCAGACTCCTGTACTTACTCCAATGCCCTGCATAATGGGAGATTGTGGAATCACCCCTCTAAAAATCCTGCTTTTGTCACTGCTTAGCAGAGGCACCTTGACACAACAAGTGGGTTACCGTACTGTATATCTATAAATGTGTGTAACAGAGTAGTTTATTTACAGGCAGTTTTCTGGCTTTTTATTGGCTTATTGCAGGGAGTAGGGAACCACTTCATGTGTCTTTTCTTGTTCTCTCTTACAAGCACCAATAAATCCATTTTATACAGTGACGTTAGGACATCAGGAAGTTTGCGTTAAAATGAGACTTCCGTCTGCATAGGGGAAATGCCCTCACACATACATGGTAAAGTACTTAATGTAACAATATAAATTCTAGAATTCTCTACATTAAACCACCACCACCACCACCACCAGCCCCCATCTCCCTTCTTCTCTGCTCTCTCATCTGTTTAATATTGCCAATAATCTCTGTTATGTCTTCTTGCACATCCCAATAGTTCCTCTGCTTTTGCTTCACTGTTTAATTTGATTTCTACACTGCATCTATTCTGCTCTCACTCTGCTCCGCATTCTCTGGTTTCCCCTGCTCCGCACTCTACTGCTTCCCATTCTCCGCACTCTCCCGCTTCCCCTGCTCGGCCTCCTACCGCTTCCCCTGCTCGGCCTCCTCTCGCTTCCCCTGCTCGGTCTCCTCCCACTTCCCCTGCTCGGCCTCCTCCCGCTTCCCCTGCTCGGCCTCCTCCCGCTTCCCCTGCTCGGCTCCTTCTGCTTTCTCTGCGCATTTTCTGTGCTCTCTCAACATACTCCACCTTCTTCTGAGTCATCTGTTCCGCCTCCTCCCACTCCGCCCTCCTGCTTGCTCTTCTCCTACTCCCTCTCCCCTGCTCCCTCGCCTCCTATTTACACTGCTCCCCTTTCCCTCCTCTATCCTCAATACTCTATCCTCCCATTACCACAGAACCCTCTCCTGCTTTTTCCTCTATCTTTCTTTTTCCCATGTTCTCTCCATTTTCTTTGCGCTCTTTTCTAGTTTTGTTTGCTTTATCCATTTATTATGCTTTATTAATACTACAGTATTTCCACTGCGCTCTCATCCCTCTGGTTACTCCCTTTCCCCTCTCTTTTGTTCTTCTGATTCCTCTTTTTCTGTGTCTCTGCTCTCTCATACGTCGTTTTCTTTTTTCTCATAATATTTTCAAAACTTGTGATATCAACCCCTTCTTGCGTCAGTGCTAGGTGATTGCCAAAATTTATTTTACAAATATCAGACTATCAATAAATATATAGGCTGGTCCATTCATACAGATGGGTAAAATATATACATTTATTTATTATTATTGATTATTGACAACTTGAGTTTAACTCTGCATTTTACGAAACATAAGACTTAAGCAGAATTTCATTCTCACGCCAAAGCAGCAACAGGCGAGAAGTATGCAAATATGGCAGCCAAATATTTGCCTCAGACGGCCTAGCTGTTGCCTGAGCTGTACCCTGGAGACAAAACGGACCATAAAACCCCAGTAACTGGCATGTGAGGCACACTTATGTTGAGAAGGATTACCTAGCAGGAATCCGAGGAGAGAAAAGCCGCACCCTGGATGCCAGCCAGAGTACTTTACATTTATAATAAAAGTATCAACATTTATTGAAGTCAATTTAAAAGCGCAGAAGAAAAATATGTCTGATGCGAAGCTCCTAATAAGCTTATCACGCAGGCTCTTAGTGTACCGTAATAAAATCTGCAATTTACATTGCCCATTTTTCAGGGTTTTTTTTTTTTTTTTTCATTGTATCATTTTTTACATTTGTGGCAGGGGCCCAGGAATGTTTTTAGAGGGCTAATAAATAAAATTAATTCCACCTATATTTACTGCGTGGTGAAACGTGCGTATGATTGATTTCAATTAAGAGGAAAAGTGCATTACCAATATAAAAGTTTATTGACAGAGCATAATAGTTTTTTTTTTTTTTTTAATTGGTCAGTGGATCAATAGAGAACTAATCTTGAAAGCAGATTATAGGGTAAATTAGTTTTTACATTTAAGGCTGGCCTGATATGGATTCCAGTACTTGGTGAATGGCGTCCCCCTACTAATGCCCTGGTCCTCAGGGCATTAGTGACACTTGTGACTAGAGTGGCCAATCCTGGGATTGTCGGGATCCCGGGATTTGGCCCCAAAAAGTCTGTCATTTCAATCCCGGGATTGGGAGTATCCAATCCCAGAATTTCGGGATTAGATTGCGCATTCTAATGCTGGGCGGCTTCTGAGCACCCACTCAGACGCTGCCCGGCTGTTCCCGACCCCGGTGTGCAGCGTGAAAGTAAGAGGTCGCGCTGCGCAGGCCACACCGCCCACTCTGCTGCTGCTGTCATCCAGTGGCGCCACTCGCCCCTTCTTCCGCTGCAGCCAACTTTCATGTCACAGGCTGTGCTTGAAAAATTACAATTAGGAGCTGATTGCTTGGTAATTTCCTATACGTGTATATGTAAATCAAGAGGCAACTCTTCAAATTCACCTTTTATCAATTACGGGTAAATGTTTTTTTAACCATTTGGGCTTTTTCAATCCAGGATCATGGCTGTCGATCCCTCCCGACAGCCGTGATCTTGGCCTGTTTACGGTCTGATCGACAGCTTCCAATCGGAGCCAAGGGAGCGATTGTCGATCTGCGTCCGAGATCGCAACAATCCATGGCCGTTATCGGCAGAATGGGCCTGACAGCTTCGGGCCCGTTCTGCCATGATCCTGCTTCAATGCTGTCGCTAAAGACAGCATTGAATAGGGAGCCGCCACCAGAGGCGTAACTAGATATTCGTAGGCCCCATAGCACATGTTTGTAAGGGCCCCCTATTTAGCAACTGATGGTGATAAATGTATGCAAAACATATTAGTTTGACAGCAAAGATGGGCCCCCTTCAGCTCTGGGCCCCATAGCAGCTGCACCAGTGGCGTAGCTACGTTTTGGGTGCCCCCCCGCCGCCGCCCCGCCAAGCACCACTACCCCCCCGCCCCGCCGCCCATGCAAACCCCCCCCCCCCCCCAATCCCCCACAGCCTTACCTATCGCGCTGGTCCCGGCGGCTCCGTTCTTCTGCTGAGGACCACCACAAAATGGCCGCCCCCATACAGCAGACAGTTTCAGAGAACTGTGTGCTATATGGGGGCGGCCATTTTGTGGTGGTCCTCAGCAGAAGAACGGAGCCGCCGGGACCAGCGAGATAGGTAAGTCTGCAGGGCATTGGGGGGGGGGGGTGTAACTATAGCACCGCAGCCCCCGGCGCCCCCACATGCACAGCGCCCCCCCCCCCCGCGGTGGCGGGGGCTGCGGTGCTATAGTTACGCCGCTGAGCTGCACCCCCTGCACCTATGGTAGTTACGCCCCTGGCCGCCACTATTACCCCGGTCGGGAATAGCGGTGGCACATTGAATACCCCCCTTTGCGTGCCAAGGGAATTTGGTGTGGAAATGGTCAAGCAAACATTTTTTATTCATCATAATGACCTGTACCTTATATAGGAAATATCTTTTATTTGAATTTATAACATAAAATAGGGTGACGCTGGCATTGTTTAGCAGCTATTTTAAAAGTTTCACACAGAGATTTCGGCGCTCAAAGGGTTAACCCGTGAACATACATTAAGGAGACGAGTATAAAAATGACTCAGCAGGGAACATTCATCTTTTAACCAATAGAGCTACTTAAAAATGCACCTTTTTCCCAAAAATCAACACTGACAATTTACCCCCCCACAGCAGAAAAGTACAAATGCAAACACAAAGTTTGCACAGACTTATTATAATGACCGACGCAAGAAATCTCCCGTGGTTAATGAATTAGACCTTCGCTTTCCACAGAGAAACGGGGACGCGGCTTATTTACAAAGTCTGACAGTTAGATGAATTGAGATTCTCGATTTATGCCTCTGATCTCTAACGGAGCATCCAAGCAGCGAATCCAATCTCTTACATTCTTGTAGAGATATAGATATTTTTTTTTCCGCATAAAACCAATGCAGATGTGAGCTCTGATTACAAATTGTACATTCTTATACCCGCTACAGCAAGAAAAATAAGTATCCAGTCTTCGGTTTATGGAAATTATGCAAATTAGACAGCTTTACGAGATTGTGTGAAACCATTATACTGAGATTTGTACAGGCCTCTCTTTGCCATACACTTAAATGGGTTTCATCCAAATCATGAAGCAAATGTTTTTCCATTATTTATCATGTAGGAAAAATCAACATGTTTTTCCGGGTTCCTATCCGATCACCTGGAATCGAGGGGATACACGATGTGCGCTCATTCCATTAGTGGATTTGCGTCATATGGCTTGCATCACGCGACGTGGATGCTTCACCTTGGGGGTGTAAATTTTACATCTTATCCGCATCATAGCTGCATATGGTATAGAAATACAATAACTGGAGAAAGAACTGTATTAGCTTAAAGTCTGATAATAGCACAAAAGCTGAGAATACAGTCAGTTAAGCTGCTGTGACATCACTGTCTGCATGGGTCTCTCAAAGTCCACCAAGCTGAATAAAGAGGTGTACATACATATAGACATTCCTAATAGACTACGTGCACTCACATTATCTGTGTATGCGCAATCAAAGATATACTGTATAGAAAATTTTTTCCCTTGGTGTAAAAATGATGTTCTTTTGTCCGTTTAGAGGACGTCTTCTTTCCAATTTTTCCTTGTATCCTCCAATGGTTTTATTTGGGTATATGTGAAAAGAATATACAAACAATGTGTTATATCCTTCACTTTTAACATGCAAAACGTGTTTCACAGTTCGGTCGGAAATTCACAAGCGTACCAAAACTCACTATAAATAGTGGTTGGACACACATATAAAGGTGTCTTTCTACTAGGTGACACGCACCCGTACTCCTGGTGTCATCTGCTGTGCGAAGCTCATAAAGGTATCTTTTTCCTCTAAATTTCTTCAAAAAAAAATTTATTGGTGCACACAGCAATGAAAAAACAGGTTAAAATTATTTCTCCCGATTTGAGACTATTTGAACCACTAGTTTAAAGCAGGTGGTGATAATGTCCAATCAACACTCCCAGATGGTGTTCCGGACCCAAAAGGTAGTGGACTGATACATATACACTCACCCGATCCTGGCTGTGGTCCTCCAGTCTTTGCACATTCAGATCTGAGACGACATGTTTCGAGACTATGGGCCTTATTCTAGTTTGCTCTTTCTGACAAAATCCTTCTTAGATGGACAAAACCATGTGCACTGCAGGGGGGCAGATGTAAAATGTGCAGAGAGAATTAGATTTGGGTGAGTTATTTTGTTTCTGTGCAGGGTAAATACTGACTGCTTTATTTTTACACTGCAATATAGATCTCACTTGAAGTAAAACCCCACCCAAATCTAATTCTCTCTGCACAAGGAACATCTGCCCCACCTGCAGTGCACATGGTTTTGTCCATCTAAGAAGGATTTTGTCAGAAAGAGTGAACTAGAATAACCCCCTATGTGTCTCTTCCTCAGGGCTCAGATTCTTATGTGCATTGGTCCCTTATATTCTGGATTCTCCTCCCACTTCCGTTTTTTTTAAACCGGATGTGAGATAAAACTATAATTGAACAACTCTCCATAATGCATATACATAAATAAATAAATAAATATGTCCCCTCATGTTGCGCCGCTTTCCCAGCGCTCAGGAGGCGTTTTCCGTCTTTATATAGTGCAATTTGCTTTCAGTGAAGTCTCTAACGCCGCGTGTACCCGCCGGGCTCACTTCCGGTGGCGGGTGACGTCACTTCCGGTCGTTTGTGCGTGCGGGATCTTCTGCCGCACATCGAGTAGTTTAATTTCCTGTCAGACTACTAGTTCCTCTCGTTTTGTCTATCCCTGGGAACAGGGATAGTGGATCTAAAGTTCCATCCTGTGGTGGTAGATTCTGTATTGTCTCGTTTATTGGTATGAGGAACGATTTTTGTTGACAGTGTGTTTCTCTGAAAATGACATAAGATATCCATGAGTACTCTTGTTTGTGAACTGTATAATTTCAATAAAAAATAACATGGTGGTTTTATTGAAATTATACAGTTCACAAACAAGAGTACTCATGGATATCTTATGTCATTTTCAGAGAAACACACTGTCAACAAAAATCGTTCCTCATACCAATAAACGAGACAATACAGAATCTACCACCACAGGATGGAACTTTAGATCCACTATCCCTGTTCCCAGGGATAGACAAAACGAGAGGAACTAGTAGTCTGACAGGAAATTAAACTACTCGATGTGCGGCAGAAGATCCCGCACGCACAAACGACCGGAAGTGACGTCACCCGCCACCGGAAGTGAGCCCGGCGGGTACACGCGGCGTTAGAGACTTCACTGAAAGCAAATTGCACTATATAAAGACGGAAAACGCCTCCTGAGCGCTGGGAAAGCGGCGCAACATGAGGGGACATATTTATTTATTTATTTATGTATATGCATTATGGAGAGTTGTTCAATTATAGTTTTATCTCACATCCGGTTTTAAAAAAACGGAAGTGGGAGGAGAATCCAGAATATAAGGGACCAATGCACATAAGAATCTGAGCCCTGAGAAAAGACACATAGTCTCGAAACATGTCGTCTCAGATCTGAATGTGCAAAGACTGGAGGACCACAGCCAGGATCGGGTGAATGTATATGTATCAGTCCACTACCTTTTGGGTCCGGAACACCATCTGGGAGTGTTGATTGGACATTATCACCACCTGCTTTAAACTAGTGGTTCAAATAGTCTCAAATCGGGAGAAATAATTTTAACCTGTTTTTTCATTGCTGTGTGCACCAATAAAATTTTTTTTTAAGAAATTTAGAGGAAAAAGATACCTTTATGAGCTTCGCACAGCAGATGACACCATGAGTACGGGTGCGTGTCACCTAGTAGAAAGACACCTTTATATGTGTGTCCAACCACTATTTATAGTGAGTTTTGGTACGCTTGTGAATTTCCGACCGAACTGTGAAACACGTTTTGCATGTTAAAAGTGAAGGATATAACACATTGTTTGTATATTCTCTTCACATATACCCAAATAAAACCATTGGAGGATACAAGGAAAAATTGGAAAGAAGACGTCCTCTAAACGGACAAAAGAACATCATTTTTACACCAAGGGAAGTAATTTTCTATACAGTATATCTTTGATTGATCATCCTCAGATTCCCTGTATGTCCATATGAAGAGCGCCTAGTTTCTGAATTCCACCCATTTCTTCTGTTTCTATAAATCTGTGGGGTACTTTTAGGGTAAGACCCCAAGGAATTCAGAAGGGCGAACTCCAAATTCATCAGGCGCCACGTTTACCTTCATTCCAATTTCTGCTATCTGTGTATGCGTCCATCTACTTTACATACACATGTTCTACACAAATACACATACAGATGTAGCCAACCTCCTCGTTTCTGCGTTACATGCCTGTTTGTCTTGCCAAAATGCATCCTCGCCAGGGAATTGCCAGGCTGCGACATCACCGGTCAATGCGCTTCTATGAGCCACGGGAACTAATTATATGCAAACAAATGGGTACAAGATTGCGCCAATTGCTATGGAAGTCGCACTTGGCGTCGCAAACAGGAGCGCACCTGCATCTGTACATGTGCATGTATGTATGGACTGGATAAAAAAATGTTAGAAGCTTCAATTAATACAGTACATTGAACATAATCGTATTGCCTTTGTGCCCCAGTAGCGGCTATCGGAATATTACGTGACATTTCTTTATCGGATTTCTCTGCTTCTGCGGCAAAGCATTTATATAATCAAGGCAGCATTGTTTATTTACTGCTGTTCTTCCATGTGACAGATCAGGCATTAGACACAACTTCCTCTCACAATATAGAGTCTGTGCTGTATTCAAAAAGGCTACTAATGCCCCGTTCAGACCGCACAGATTACCCAGTATTTAGCTGTTTTTTACATTTTCAAAACGGCAATTTGTGCGGTCTGAAAGGTCCACAGTGAATTTACCATTCCCCCCCCCCCTCATTCCATATGCATGGGGTGGGGACCTGCTCATTAAATAGACACTGCGCTGGGTCACGCTCATTAGATATGTACAAAGTGGGACCTCAGTGGCACTGCTCAACATGAGATGTGCTTGCACACCGCATAAACCTGCTTAGACCCGGTTTAATACGGAATATGGGTAATATGTGCGGTCTGAAATACCGGGTCTAAGCAGGTTTTGCGGTGTGAAAGCAGCATAAATGGCTGATTGATATAGAAGCATTAGTGAAAAGCAAAGGGAGAAATAACAAAAAAATATGGATCTAGTAAAATGTGTTTTGCGTAGTACATATGGTGATCAGAGGATGTAGGGCACATAATCTATACCGCTAATGCTGCAAGAAACCGACTCACTCCTCATCGCAGATTTCATACGCCCTAAATTGCTCTTTATTACATGTTTTGACCATTTTTGGAGGAAAGCTTTATCCATATTTAGCATCATCTGGATTACGTATTGGCAGACAGAGAGCACTTTCTAAAATTGATGTTTTGGAAGTCATGAAATGCATATTTTGCTATGTAATGCCACTTATAAGCCAGAGTGATGCACGGGTGTAATGTTTACTACTACAGTTTTAATATCCAAAATGCTCAGGACCAGGAGAAATTTGGATAAGGGATTATTCTGCATTTTGAAATATTTTTATATTTGAATGAGGTATCTTGCATTTACAGTATTTTGTATAAACACATTTAATCATTTTCCATTTTCCATATCATGTCCCCAGTAGTGCCAGTTACAGATCATGTCCCCAGTAGTGCCAGTTACATCTCACGTCCCCAGTAGTGCCAGTTACAGATCATGTCCCCAGTAGTGCCAGTTACAGATCATGTCCCCAGTAGTGCCAGATACATATCATGTCCCAAGTAGTGCCAGTTACATCTCATGTCCCCAGTAGTGCCAGTTACATCTCATGTCCCCAGTAGTGCCAGTTACAGATCATGTCCCCAGTAGTGCCAGTTACAGATCATGTCCCCAGTAGTGCCAGTTACAGATCATGTCCCAAGTAGTGCCAGTTACAGATCATTTCCCCAGTAGTGCCAGTTAAAGATCATGTCCCCAGTAGTGCCAGTTACATCTCACGTCCCCAGTAGTGCCAGTTACATCTCACGTCCCCAGTAGTGCCAGTTACATCTCACGTCCCCAGTAGTGCCAGTTACATCTCACGTCACCAGTAGAGAGGGGGGGGGGGGGGTACTAATTACCTGGGGCCTGGCTTGCTGGAGGGGCCTGGTCCGACCCCCCTCCTTCCTCCCCTTCCCCCTCTGTCCCTCCCGGCAGCAGCACACACCAACAGCATGTGGATTGCTGACAGCAAGCTCAGGCATGGGCGTCTCAGTGACAGCGTGAGAGCTCATGCTGTAGGTGTGTGCTGCTGCTGAGGGGTGGGGCCAGACAATAACACTCCCCCTCGACTCTAGACGAATTTTTATCACCCCCTAAACATTTTGGGGGCGTGGCATAATAGCGGTAGGTGACCACACCTTCCATGATTAGGCCATGCCCCCACAATTTTACCGAGGGACGGCTTACCTCTCGGTGGCCCTGCCCAGTATTGCCAGTTGCATCTCATGTCACAAGTAGTGCCAGTTACAGTTGTCCCCAGTAGTGCCAGTTACATATCATGTCCCCAGTAGTGCCAGTTACATATCATGTCCTCAGTAGTGCCAGTTACATATCATGTCCTCAGTAGTGCCAGATACAGTTGTCCCCAGTAGTGCCAGTTACATATGTCCCCAGTAGTGCCAGTTACATATGTCCCCAGTAGGTTTTTAGCAAAAAAAAAACAAAACTATGGTTTTCGGATTAATTTGGATAATGGATATTTGGATAAGGGATACTCAAAACTCACATTGTAACCCTATAGTGGTGACGGGTGGTATACAGTATAAGGCCAACAATGAAACTGTCAACAGTGTCAAGTTGAACCTCAAAAGGTAAACAGACCCAAGTTCGATATAGACAAATGGTCATCAGGCAGTACAAAAAAGTTGACATGCAATAGGTTGAAATTGACAAAAGGTTGACCCCAGCAAAAGTATGACAGGGAAATGGTCCACACATGTTTTCCATTGTTTCAGGTGTTAATGTCGACATTGGTCAACATGGACTGTCAATTGGTGTACTGTTGCTCACCATGCTTCGAGAATGGTGCCTCCCTGCGCTAGAACAAGTTGGTTAAAAAAAAAAATTAAAACCTTGTGTCGACCATTTCCTGTGTTGACCATTGGCACATTGACAGTTTGATTGTGCCAACCCTTTGTCAATGTTGACCTATAGCATATCCACTTTTTAAGTGTGTCAATCTACTGTCGGACGACCATTAGTGGTCAACCAATTGGCTAAACACTCTTGACCCAACCATTGGAACCTAATAAAACTATTCACATACACACATATTGCACCAACTTCAGTGCTTGGCAAAAGTATTTAAACTCTTGACCAATTATCACATTTTTATATTTTAATTTCAACTGAAACAAACTTTTTTGTGTTATGATGTCATAAGGTAACAAAAATATTTTAAGAAGAAAAAAATAAAATAAACCCATATAGTAGCTTGTTGTAACAATTAAGAAAACCGGGCGGAGGGGGTATCCTGTAGGGGGATTGGTCTGAGACGAGTAATGCAGGTTCCAAGATGACAACCAAACCTCATGAGATTACGAAGCAGATGGTTTGAGGGACCAGAGAATGGTCACCAATGGTCAGTATGTATCAATGGAATGTGGTCAAACTTTACCGTATCACCCAATTGTTATAAGCTTGTTCCCATTAGGCCTATAGAATCCTATGGGCTTCTTTCTGCTTAAGTTCCTCAGAGGGATTTTAAAGGATCCCTCCCTGTGTCCCTCAACACTTGGGGACAAGTTTCCGGAGCCAGAAAACTGATGCCAGATGAAGGGGTAGGGAGGGCACTTTTTAGAGGTGCACAATGTGGAAAGACATACAGCAATTCATCCTGTGTAAGAACGCTTGAACCTTGCACCAGGTTCGAGCTGATGAAGACTCCTCTTCAGTTTGGGACATATTTTGCAATTCCCAGGTGCACGTCAGCAATGTGAGCAGATCAAAGATACCCAATGGAAGGATAGGTTTGGAAGTCGTATCTGATCAGCGAGAGTAAGGTAATCGCGTTTTGTACACCATCTGCATGAAAATGTTATCACATCTACACAGAGTATGGTGACAATCAGAGACAGATCCAACAGCTGCTGGATAAATCCAATCTAATTACAGGAAACCAATTATAATCTGCCAACTCTAATGACAGGAAGTGATGTCACAACTAAATTTCATTATAATTGCAGTGGGGGCTATCTTGGTCAACAGCTGCATGTTGACAATGTCCTCAAATTGTACGATGTTGTCCATCATTTTTGTATCCTATGATTAGTGCCTTCAAAGTTAGCCAATGTGACATGATTTGTTTCTTTGTTCCACAATAAATAGATTGCATCCTTTGCATCAATCAGCAAAAACAATGGGGAAAAAAAGAGCGTAGGCATTGTTTTGCCTTCTATATGATGTACATAATATTTAAAGACGTTTTCTATCCCACAATGAAACACGTGTAGAGCTCTTCTACCTGGGCCCCCATTACTCAGACTTCAAATGTTTAAATGAAGCAAGTCCATGTGTTGATATTACAGAATTATATAGGTACAACCAACAGATGACTCAAACTATGAACAACCCAGTTACTTAACTGGTGCGGTTGGTTTAGTGATTGATAGCATGTACAACTGTACTCACTGTTACATGTGCACGGTTGATGTAGCAGAAATTATGCAAAGTGTTTTTCAAACAGCTCCCCAACCAGTAAGTGTATGCTCCAAACTGTTTATGGTACATCGATTCTTGAACAGCTGGTGTTAACCAGGTCTTTCATAGGAGCTAAGCATGAGAGGTCTCACACCATGTCACTATACACAGTAAAGGCCAGAAGACCCCTGCACATGCTAAGAAGTCATTTCAGTGGCCATCTTGGGATAGGACATGAAGCCTCCATGGAGTACAGTAGCACACACTTCCATCCACACGAACTTTCATGAGCTATGAGCCACTACAATGAACTTACTATAAATGAGTCTCCAACAGAGCTGAAGATGAGCACACACACACACCTACTGTTTGAGCTTCCTTTTGACCACCTCTAACCATGACTACAAAGTCATCAGCTTTTGAACTTTCATCAGGCTGACTTTTGGCCTGCCCATGGCCAAATGAGTCTCTCGATACTGCTTTGCTCTAAGTCAACAACCACCAAGCATGACGAACATTAGAAATTTAAACTGTGGATGTCCCACGCAAAGTCAATATCCACCTTGTAGAGGTCCCTTGTGAAGACCCATGACCTACTACAAACCAATCCCTCAGTAGGCTAGCACCAGACCATAGTCCTGAGGTGGGCTCACAACACCTCCATACCTGGCTGACACTTGACTTTCACAATGTGGAGAAATATTATTAGCCTTGGGTTTGCTGGACCCTGGAAACCAAAGGGTTACCGTTAAGCTCAACGACAGAAACTAAATAGGACAGAATAAGCCGGAGGGTCACCGTTCCAAATCTGGTAGTAAAACTAATCACAGACAGCACAGGATGCCCAACGTCTTACAATCTCTGGTCTGGTTAGTTAAATGAAGCAATTCGGAGAAAAGAAGCTTATTGTCCGTTGTTTATAATACATGCCACCGGGAGAAGACTTAAGCTGTATTACTTACCAGGATATACACGGATGTCAGTAATGAAAAAGAGGCAGAGATGTTGTACCCTCTGAATCAATAAAAAGATGTTAATTGGAGAAGAGGACATATGGGGTAGCTTAGCATTTACAGCAACGACTGATGAAGCAAATGATCGCGGAAACCATTCAATTAGGAGCAGTGTATATTTTTTTCCTACGCACAAATTTGCAGATTTAAGAACATCTGATTACGAGAATGAGGTACATCGAGGATATCGTCTCGTTCTCGCCAGCTGAAGCGGAATTGTTTATTTGTAAGCATTACGGCTCCTTCTCATATGATTTGCCAATAATTGCACCAATTGAAGCAGATGGTACCATGGACATATTGCATTAGAACAACACTGAAGGATAGAAAGAGGGAATTCTTTCTTTAGCATGTAGAATTCCTTGTTTATATATATATATATATATATATATATATATATATATATATATATATATATATATATATATATATATATATATATAAGTTAGATGACCAAAAAAAATTAAATGTCAATTTTGATTATTTTTATGTCAAAATGATGGAACATCATAACAGCAATGATGGATCAACATTTGACACAGCGCGACTCCCTCCACAGCCCCTTTCTCCACCAGCAGTGCAGCTCCAACACACAGTGGGCCAGATGTATTAAGACTTAACAAGAGATAAATGCAAAGGGATAAAGGGGCAGATGTATCATAGCAGCGCTCATCGCGCCGCTATGATACTTCCTGCTTCGCCTCAATAGCGAGGCGAAGCAGGAAGGGACATCGACAAGATGTATTAACATCTTGTCTGCCGAAGCGGGGGAGCGTTAACGCCCCCCTCCGGCGATGTCCCTTTCTGGAGATAGCACATCAGTTAATACTGATGCGCTATCTCCTGTCTTTTTTTAAACCTGTTTGTATTTTGCTCAAATATGTCTTTATGTAATATTATTGTGTAAAATATTTTATACCCATCAAGTTAAGTGGCTTTAAATCCACATATTTTTAAGCAAATAAAACCACTTATATATTCTTTGAATACCATATTGATCCAATTTATAGCGCTCCACTTTTTCTCTCTATACTAATTTAGTGGTGTGACACCCCTAGCAGGAGCCGCTTGGCATAAACACCCTATCAGGCGCTTGTATACTCTTAGCCGTAAGGCTATTAGTTCACCTTGCATATCCCACCATTTGTGTCAACCAATAGGAACAATAATAGGATTCACATCTCGAGATTTCACAGTTAATAGGATCGACCCCAAGTTCTGCTGGGTTAACTTAAAAGAGCTAATGTCATGAAACACTGTATACTGTATATATCTTTTGTAAAACTACCTGACGCGTTTCATCCTCATGGACATCCTCAAAGTTACATGTCCTAAATTCTACTAATTACCCATCTTTATTTCATAATTAGCAATTAAATGGTTCTAGACAGTTCTAAAAACGAGAGAGAATGAAGATAAATTAATTGCTATTAATGGTGGAGATAATGTCATGCACAGATAGGACTACTGATAGCCTTGCCTTACAGTCACTGCGTATAGCACTTATTAATTTAATGAGGGAGGGAAAGGCATTGCAAAGTAACCACACTTCCTATTTAGAATCCATGTAATTAAGACTTATACCGTATTGATCTACAGAGGACAAAATTGTTTTGCAAATAATGGTCTGGTACTTGTGTATTATCAGGGCACCGTCATAATACAGGAGGCAGCAGGGTGGTGTGGTTTATACTTACCCTCCTCCGGCCTGGGTACTGCGTCGATCCCCGCTGACTCCCCCGTCCGGCACTCGCAGCGGACGCTGTATGTAATTCAGCGTAGTGCCGCTGGCGGCGCATCACATGGTTTCCCTGCTCCCCTAGCGGCACTACGCTAATTGCGTACAGCGTCTGTGGTGAGTGCCGGAGCAGGGGGACTGAATGCAACTGCCGGGGAGTCACCGTGGATTGTGGGGAGTCAGCAGGGATCGATGCGGTGCCCCGGCCGGAGGAGGGTAAGTATAGACCAGCCTATTTACCCCCACTATCCACGTCATACAAAGCGATCTGTGATCTGATACCCTTGGGCAGTGGCTGCTGAGCTGTGAGGTCGAATTAATTTTTAAACCGTCACCCCCCCCAAAAAAAAATGTCTAGTTCCCCCATGTAAATTACATGGGCAAAGTGATAAAAATTCTGGTCAACACGCCCACACTGCGAACACTCTGTTCGCCGTAGCCACATGCACATGCGTAGAAATGCGCATTTAAAAAAACTATTTCCATGTGAGCGTGTAGACAGAAGCGTGTAGACCAGAATAAGTGGAACTGATACTATAGCAAATGTAAGACCCAATAATTGAAAAATAAAAATATAATTTGAATACACATAATTTATGATTGACCAGCCTTAAAAGCTGAATACCATCATGTTGCCATGACGATGGGCCCATTTTTATGTGGAGGCTTTGCGCTATAGGGCCTGGTTCTGGTTCGCTTGCAAAAGCAAATTCTCTCTCTAATGGACAAAACCATGCTGCACTGCAGGTGGGGCAGATGTAACATGTGCAGAGAGAGAGTTAGATTTGGGTGGGGGTTCGTACTTCAAACTGATATCTACAGTATATTGAAGTGTAAAAATAAAACAGCCTGTATTTACCATCAAATGGTCTCTTCTTCTGTGGCCGGCGCGTCCAGCCGCTGCGTGACCCAGGACACACTAGGTGGCTGCACCTATGGGCACGATTTTGAGGTTAGCACTGACATCATTCACCTGCCCCGAACAGGCAGGGGTACGACTGCATGTGCTGGGGCCCGCCCAGCACATTTATGGGCACACCCATAGAAATGCCGGGTCTACTCCGGAACGTCACCGGCTCCTCCGCGAAAGGAAATGTTGCCAGAGGCTTTTGCAGCTGGGGTCCGCACATGGGCATTGGGGACAGACACCTGCCATCTCCGGAGGGGCCAAATTCGCACCCTCTCCACGGATGCGTAGGCTTACATATCCAGTAGCATCCCTGCAAACGGATTCGTGCGACGGGGGAGGGCATTCGGCGGGTCAGCGTTAACCTGCTCGCTTCGCTCCGAAAACACACAGCCTAGAGAGCAGATCTGAATTGGGCCGAGAGACTGAGCAGAGGGACAGGAATAAAGATAGGCATTGAAAAAGGGCATAGAAAAAAAAGGTAACCGCATACTTGCCTACTTTGATTTTCACCTCTCCGGGAGAAGCAACTTGTCAGGGGGGGCGTGGGCAAGGCTGACATCACTTGGCCCTGCGGAGAGGGGGTGGGGCTTAAAAGATGCAAAATGCTGCTATCGTGTCATTTGAGCCCCGCCCCCTCTCCGCAAACCCATGATCATAGGCGTGCGCACAGGGGGTGCCAGGGGTGCACAGGCACCTCCTAATGACTGGCACACCCCCAGACACACACACGATTGCAGAACCTCCTAGCAGTCCAAGAGGTCAGCAAACCCGGTGAGCAGCTTCCGAAGCCAGCCAGCCAATTTTCAATTGACGTCGACACTCCCCCTGCACTGTCGGAGATTCACACATACCACCGCGGCGCGCGCTGGGAGGAGGAGGGACCGTGTGTCATGATGTGACCCGCCCCTCCTGCTCCAGCTGCGTGATGTGATGCCGTTGGCGCGCCGCGGATTGTGATTGGTCGTGGTGCAGGGAGGCGTGCGCACACCTATAGACAGTTTAGACACACTCCATCAGTTCTTCTCCTGCTGCCCGCCCCGCACTTTACCGCACCTGGGTGGCGTCCAGGCCCCAGCCGACTCGCCCAGCCCAGGCTGCAGGGAGCAAGGCAGCCAGCAGAAGCAGTTTAGGGAAGATTTAAAAAGGGACAATCAGACAGAAAAAAGGAGACTGTCATTTATTATTTGTGTTCGACTTAGTCTGATGTCAATTCGCCCAGCTGGGGGCAAGCTCCAGCAGGCCTGCCCAGCTCAGGCCATTGTCGCCCGGCCTGTCCGGCCATCGATCACGGAGAAGCCACTGCCACACGCACAGATCACCGCACACAACTACTACAGAAGTGCATGAAACTCCTGGCATCAAGCAGGAAACCCCTGGCATCTAGCATGACACCCGTAGCAATGAGCAGGTAGGTAAGCAGCACTTATGTGGCATAACATGTAATGGGCATTATAGTGTGTGGCATAATGTGTAATGGGCATTACGGTGTTTGGTAGAACATGTAATGGGCATTACGGTGTGTGGCGAAACGGGCTTAATGACATATGGTTTACTATGTAATGGTTGTGTGACTTGTAATAGGCATTGTGGTGTGAATTTTCATTGCACATTGTCTCTGCTTTCCCTATTTTACAAAAAATTGTCAAGCCCTGGCATGATGTGGAATGGGCATTATGGTGTGTGGCATTATTTGTGATGGGCATGCATGCATTTTTGCGTACATTTTTGCAGCGCACCTTAGGTGCGCACTGTCCCTGTTTTTACTACTGTATGTGGGTAATGATTAATTCTAATGTGCATATACATTAAATAAGTCACCTTCTATTTAGTTTGCATTAATGCCCAATGGGCATTGATAGACACGCCCAGTAGGCGGTGATGAACATGCCCCTCCAATGGTGCACCCCCTAAGAAAATGGTCTGCGCACGCCTATGCCCATGATTTGCAGTAATTGAACCAGCAGGAAAGGGGGGAGTAAGCGCTCTGGCCAGCAAGCAGGAGATTTGTTCACCCTTCCAGGGGGCCGGGGGGGGGGGGGGGGGGGCGGACCTGATTTTTCGGGAGGGTAGGCAAGCCTAGGTAACAGTAGAAGATGGACAAAGACAGACACAGTGGGAATTAGAGACGAAAAAACCCACAACCCTGGAGTTAGAAACTAGCACAAAAGAAAAGCAGATGCTGCATACAGACCTACAGCATAGCTGCTTACCCTCCTGCATGAGACTCCCTGACATAGCAGCAATCTTCCTCTCTCCCTCATTAGTCTAGCAATCTCCCTCATGTCACCTAGCTCACATTACACTGTTACATCATAGTTACCTCCCCTCCTGCATTCTGCAGGAGACTCCCTGAAATAACTGCAATCTCCCTCTCTCCCTCATTAGTCTAACAATCTCCCTCATGTCACCTAGCCCACATTACACTGTTACATTTTTGGGGATAAAAAGCTATGAGAGACAGATACATGTACATTGAATCATCAGCACCATTTCCCAGCACTTTACCAAGTATAGTAGCTCTTACTAACTGCTTTGGGGCTCATCTATATTTGGATAGACGTCATTTTACAAGATTCCTCTCAGATGTAGCAGTACACACCCACGCTTCTAGGTGCCACGTTCACAATCTCCTTTCAAAATCTCTGCGTGACCTACAGTCAGTACTATTTTTCTGGTCTGGGAGTTTAAAGATTAAATAAAGATAGATAGATAGATAGATAGATAGATAGATAGATAGATAGATAGATAGATAGATAGATAGTATAATAATAGCACTGCCTACAGTACATATATTGTTATCTTGTATTTACTCCTTGAAAAAAGAAACAGGATTTTTTTCAGGGGTATTTTTGTTTTCTGAATAAGAGAAGTGTTAGAGAGAAGCTTTTAGTGATCAAAAACCTTTTATAGTACCATGCAATTATTTTTTATCACCATTCACTAAAAACTTACTGCGTCTCCTAATTTAATTTTCCTCTCCAGAACAAAATAATATTTTAAATATATTAAATGATATTCTCAGTTATTGATGGAGTTATGTTTTGTAATCATGTATTATCCTGTGGATGTGTCCGCGTGGCAGTCAGTATCTGCCAGCTCCTCTCTCAGTACACTATATAGCCTGAAGATGGAAGGGGAAATCCAAAACAAAGCATGAATAAGTAAGGGGATTATTCCCTCAGTTCTCTGCCTGACACTGCAGAGCTACCGTGATTGTACCCAGTCTGGAGGACGCGGTTTTATTACAGAGTTATTTCACCATTGCATAGTGCTGCAGAATAGGTTTCCGCTGTATAAATAAATGAGTAAACAACACAGGGGTCTGTTGAATCCACCCCAGGTTAATGAAAATGAAATAATTGGCAATAATGGAAACAAACCATGGTGTGCTGGGTGAAATAGGTCACGCGGGAAAGTGCAATCCATTCTAATTTCCTGCTGATTTACCCACTTACATATAAATTGTAATAATTAGCGCTTAATTAAATAAAGTTGCCAATTAAAAAAAAAAAAAAGAAGAAGACCAAACAGTTTTAATGTTAGACTCCGGTTAACTGGAAATAAAACGGTCATGCAGATGTAGATACATTGCGTTAAGAGCTGTCCTTTGCGGTGAGAGTCACTGGGTCCCAGCAGGTCCCGGCGGCTCCCCCCTCCCTCCCACACCCGGCGCTGCTGCTGCGCCGGGCTCTCCTCCTCCCTGCACCCGGAAGAGGATCAGTGCAGGGAGGAGGTTACAGGTCCGGGCAGAACAGCTCTGTGCTGCCTGGACACAGGTGAGGGGGGAGGGGGCGATGCGGGGCGGCGGGGGGTCGGCGCAGGGCGGCGGAGTGTTGCGGTAGAAGTCCATTGGCTTCTATGGGGCATCGCCAGATTTTTTTTTTTTTTTTACAGCATCCCAAAATGCGGTAAAAACCCCGATAACGGGGTTTTACCGCATTTTTCGCTTAGAGAATCTCCCCCCTAGTCTGGCCGCAGTGGCGTCACTATAATCTATGCGTGCCCTCACCGATAATTTGGCAGCTCCCCTCCTGGCTTCTGCTATGAAAAACGGACCATCACAAAATGTCTGCCCCCAGTGTCAGAGAACAGTCTGCTATATTGGGTGGACATTTTATGATGGTCTGTCTCCATAGCATCAGAACGAAGCCAGGAGGGGAGTCGGGACCAGAGCCAATACAAGTAAATCTGCTGGTCTACAGCGGCAGCGTTACAATAGCCCCTGGCGCCCGCACTTACACAGCGCCTCCCCGCTACCGCGGAGCTATTGTTACACCACTGTCTGGCTGGACTTTTCCTACCGTGTGTAGCGGGTTTGTGGATTGATATATCTACATTATCTAGATAGACAGTCAGTAGGTCGACAGCAAAAATGGAAATGGCAACATGTCAAGCAAAAGGTCAACACAGAAAATGGCAACAGATCAAAAGGTCAACATGAGTATTTTTTTTTTTGTGTGTCCATGTTGACACTAAGGATGTGGACCCACAATAAAGGCCCATACACACTAGGTGACTTTGAGCTGACAGCAGATCAGTTTTGTCGTTTGAGCCACTTTCAGCTCAAAGGCCCCCCAGTGTGTAGGGGGCAGCGATGATGCGTGCCATCACCGGCTGCTGCTCTGCTGGTATTATGACAGAGTGGACAGCTTTCCATAGCGTCCTGCTATGGAAAGCCGCCCAACCCCGGTAAGAATGCTTAGACGGGCGAAAATCGTACCGTGTGTATGCACGGAGTTCAGCCCAGCGATTTTCCCCACCATTGCTGTCCATACACGCTGGGCAAAAACGCATTTTTACCATATGGTGTTGACCTATTGTGTAGACCACTACTAAACCAAACTGACAAGGTTGCAAGGGACTGTTATACACACTCATACCACCACAAATGCAGGGTCGCACCTTTGAAACGGTTCAGTCCCGTGCAACCCTGCATTTTGATCTGTTCACCAGTGAACCGGCAACATTAACGGTGAGCGTCGGAGCGTAATTGGCGGCGGGGGGGGGGGGGGCAGTGTTTAGCACTCCAAGTACTAGGCAGAGCTTGGAGCTATAAAGCTGTGTACACAAGGTGTGATTTGGTCACTGAGCGATTTTGGCTTAAAATCGCTCAGCAATATATTGCTCAGTGTACCGTTTTCATCAGCGATTTTGGCTGAAAATTACAAGCTATTCTGTCTTATTTTGTCTCTACCTCAATTTGGCTAGAACTCGCTGGTCGCTGGTGCACAGGTGTAGTCAGGTGCTGCACAGTGCATTGTGCACCAGCGACCAGCAATTTTTAGCCATAATCATAGGAGCCTGCGACCATGAAGGTCTGGCAGCGGGAGCACGCTCCTGGAGATTTATCTCCCACAGCACATGAAATCACTGGCAATATGGTCGCTCAGCGATATGTGCTAAAATCACTTCCCGTTTGTACACACCTTAAGCACTGCCTCCTCCCCTGCCTACATAGTGTGAACGGGAAACAGGTTGCTCAACCAGATTAACCCGTTCACACCACAAAGCAACACAGCAACAAACTGGTAAGAAGTTGGAACCCTTCTTTTTTACCAGTTCATATTGCCGTGTTACTACCGGTTTGCTGTAACCGGTAACCCCTTTCCCAGCACCAATTAACGGGTCAAACCGGCAAGAAACCGGCATGCACCCGGTAATTAGGTGCGATGTGAAAGGGGTATGCCTTCTTCCCGCTCCTGTCAGAGGCTTACAATAAAGGAAAATCACTCGGCCAGTTACAAGGTCATGGGCAATTCTTTGCATCGCTTTCACAGTGTGCTTACTTTTACCTGTTGAAGTTACGAAATTATTTTTAGAATGGATTTAGGGTTTACAGATCTTTATACTGATCTTTCCAAAGACTTACAGTATTTACCAAGGACAGCCGTGTGAAGAAGTTTCTGAATAAGTATTACACCTCGTTCTCCAATGAGCCGGGTGAAAATAAATCCACTGAGAAATCAAATCAATGAACACAATAAGTACTTTCCAAACACCTATTGCGCTAACCCCTCATTACAGACTGCCTAGATTGCATACAACACCGTATAACTGTTACATTCAGCAGCATTGAGATGGAAAACATTTCCTTTTGATAAGAACGGATGAATTATAAATTAAGAACGAGGCAGATTAAACCCCAATGCTGGTTTTTGTGTATGCAACTTGGGTGATACAATGGGTTAATACTGAAATGTTTCATGATCATTGTATTAGCTTTAGGTTTACTTGGATAAGTAATGTTTTTAGAGAGGTGTTTAGGGTTTTTTCTTTATATATATATATATATATATATATATATATATATATATATATATATATATAAAGAAAAAGGTACAGTCCTTCCCGGTTCAGCTGATGCCCTCCCTAGTTTGCTTATTTTATTTACTATCGGAAGAATTTTTTCCCATTCCACTGTATGCCCTGGAATGGGAGATGTTGGGCTGCACCAGGGTGGTCATCCCTGATGGATACAGCACAATCCATCCATGCAAATCAGGGTTAATTTGTGTTTCTTCTTTATCCCGCTGTCTTGTGCATAAGCGATAACAAGCCAAGAGCATTTTGATGTGTGGTCCTTTCTCACTTCTGTCTTCTTGAATAGATGAGGTTTTTTTTTTCCCGACGGATCGATAAGAACTTAAGTAAAGGATCTATACAGAGTCAGTACGAGTTCAAATCAGTATAAGACAAACATTTCCTCACAGAATCACTGGAGCATTGATACAGCTGGAGCAGGGATTTCAGATTGCTGCTAGCAAATGATCGTTCTGATTCTTCCTAGGATCTTTATAACATTAAAATAAAATGGTCAGGTTGTTATTCCATTTAAAACCTCGTCAATAAGCTCCCAGAAAAGCACTGGGTGTGTTATTCAAAAGATGCATGCCACGACAGAACACGTGGTTCCGCCACGGTGGCACCACAATTTGGACCTAGTGACCAGGAGGCAGATTTACTAAGCCTGGTGAAGCGATAGATTGGAATGTGATAATGCGCCAGCCAATAAGCTCCTAAATGTCATAGACTGGGTTTGAAAAATTGCAGTTATTAGATGATTGACTGGTGCGTCATGACCTTCCACTTTATCACTTCAACTGCCCCTCAGTGACCTCAGAATTCCTAAAGGTCACTGGCCTGGTCTGTCCCATGACATGCAGCGTGGCTAATGTCTTGCACGGTAGACACAGGCTGGGAATCGCTGCTGGAGGACTTATGTTCCATCACATGCTAAGGTAAGTCTCACTGTCTATATAAGAAGGTTGCAGTGGGGGGCTCAGAGGAGGAGGGTGGCACTGGAAGAATGCAATGGGGGGGGGGGGGAATCATATATTTCTCAACATGTTAAGCTGGGCCTGGCGTATGGCCATCGACCATTGAGGATTCAAAATAATCGATGGTTTATGGCTGATGTACTGTAGAATAGTTTTGCCATCGATGGGGGATGGGGACGGGACACCAGGTGGTTTCCCTCCATCAATGGCAAGCATAACGGAATAGTTTTTTTTCTTCCCCAAGGGGCCGGGACACGGAGTATAGCTTGCACCCTGAGTCCTTGCCACCAGGTTCTGATTGGCAAATCTACTTGCGGTCTTTGCACTCCTTCTGCTGCCTCTAACAACTGCCTCTAACAAAACAGCAGATCTTTTTTAATGATGCTTGAGGAGGCCGCTAAGGGGGCGGACATTTTGTTAGGGCTATTTTACATTATCAGATGCAGGAGGAGTGCCCACATTTACTCAGCGCCTTCCCGCCACGGCAGGGTCTGCGGGGCTATTGTTATGTCACTGAGGCCGCACCTCCTCCTCCTCATCATCATCATCATCATCATTTCCACTAACAAAGCCACCGTCTGCAGCTCAAGCCCACTTACTGGCTCCCAAACAAGGCCCACAAGATACCCCAACAGTACAGGTTTTAAGGATATCCATGCTTAAGCACTGATGACTTAGGGCCCAATTCAGACCTGTTCATACAGGCCCGAATTCATCATCCCGATAGGGTGGGTATGTGCGTTCACACATGCAATATTAAAATCACTGGGCTTTTGCTGCCTGATTGACAGGGAGGTCAAATGCTAGGTAAATGCAATCTATCTGTAGCGGTAAATTGCATTTTCCTAGCAGTGATGGAGATTTTCAGAGTGACTCGCTCTGCGGAGTTCGTGGAGAACCTCAAGGGGGTGCGATCAGGGGCGCCGGAAGGTCAGCCGCACAAGTAAAATGGAGGGGGCATGGTCACTGGATAAGGGTGGGACCCTAAGAGTTGCATGGCCTCTCCCCCATGAAAACATAAACAAGAGGGAGAGAGATAAGAGGCGGCCCCAGCAGCTGCCGTCTCCCCTGCTCAGCACACTGCACTGAGCGGTGTCCGCGCTAAACCGAGGAGAGAGGCTGTCCTGCGGAGGCAGACTGTCATCTCTTGCTCCACTGACTGGCTACCAGGAACGGGGAGGGGGAGTGGAACTCGCTCTCCCCCCTCTCGACACCACTGGGTATGATCCCAAATCCCCCTCTAAGCACACTACTGGGAGAGGACTAGAAGACGAAACTGTATTTTAGCCACAGTCAGGCAGCTCGGGACATTAACATGTACCGTGACCTCTTCCCATCTTAAGTATTATCAGACCGCCAATGTCTGATAAATGTTTTTGTGACAATAAAAAAAAAAAATCACTTTGGAATTGGAAGCCACAAAAATCTGCCGACACAACAGAACGGCGGTCTCAGATACTGTACATAGAAGCAATGCAGGAGGAATACCAGATTTAATCCCATCAGTGCCAGGGCCTTGCTGCGGCAGCAGGTTATAGAGTTCTCATACTGCCTGCTACTGCCAATCATTTCCTCCTGAAATAACAGTATCCCGAAACCTACAGTATGTGCGGAGTACAGGAAATCACATATTCTTCCCACATCCTTGCTTGGGGTGCAACCGCAGACAGGGTGCTGGGCTTTCGCTGACATGGTCGCACGCAATGCAATACTATAATCCTTAGGTTGTTTCCAGTGGACGTTAATATTTTGTCGTTCCGACCCATTGAAGAATATAGGTGTGTACACACTATAAGATATATCCTTAACGATATGCATGATAATGATATATTGTGTATTTCGTCTATTGACTTTTCCCATCAAAGAAGTTGCAGTAATCTATGGTCAGCACATCACCCCCACTGCAGTGTAACATGGTTTTGTCCATTTGCAAAAAAAAAAAATGTGTTTTGAAATCAAGTCTGAATTAGGACCCTTATCAGTTCCACCAATCAGAATACTCTGTGCTGGTAGTCACTACTAGATAAAATCCCTCCAAAATGACGGTTTAATCCCTATCTGCTCCTACCTCCAATCTCTTATCTTTACAGCTCCCTCTCTCCATATCCAGTAAGATTGTAACAGATAATTTTGCTTTCACTTTCTGTTAAGGAGTAATTCAGGGTTGCCTACCCTCCCGAAAATCAGGTCCCCCTCCCAGATACTGGTGCTCCCCATCGGCAGTGTTAATTTCCTGCGTTTCACTGGGGTTTTTTTTTTTGGGGGGGGGGGGGGATGGGGGCTAAGGATGCAAATCATGTCATTGGGTGGGGCTTGGTGACGTCTACATTAAGCCCCGCCCCGAAGTGCTGTTTGCAGTCTCCTCTCCGTGCTTCTCCTGGAGTAATTTGGTCCATCGAGAGGCGTTAGTGTCTGCTAATAGTGTTTCATGTTCCGCATGTTTTCAATTCCACTAGTGGTGCACAAGCAGGAAATAGGGAACTATCTTTTTATCAGTGCAGAAATCCTCTCACGTTCCCTATTCACTGACGAGCTCGTCTGGCTGACACAAGGAGCCCGGTGTGGAAAGAAAGTCTCTCTCTCTCTCTATGAAGCGAATCTGGTTACCATGGAGCAGATTTTCTCATAAAATACAGAGCAGAACGATATACAGAGAACAAGCCAGGATTTTATTGCTTGGCTTCCGTTTAAATAATAACGTAAATCTCAAAATTTGAATATCTGCAATAATTCCAATTCTTACATACATATGTGTGCTACAAAAATATATTTCTAACAACGTATTCTTTGAATTTGTGCCACAGTATTGCAACAGGTCTCAAAGGATCAGGAAGATTAGTGACTGGCGGGTGCCCACACACAGTATGCTTTTAAACGATTGATCATGCCGATCAATTGAAAACAGCCATATCGTTTAAAAAAAAAAATCTTACTGTGTGTGGGCAGCATAAAGGTATGAAATTAAATAGTCACAGAAACTATAGAACTACATTTTCTATTGAATGTCTGTCTATTATTTATTTATTAGCAGTTTCTTATATAGCGCACACATAGTCCGCAGCGCTTTACAGAGAGAATATTGGAACATTCACATCAGTCCCTGCCCCAGTGGAGCTTACAATCTATATTCCCTACCACATGTACACGCGCACACATACATTCTAGGGTTAATTTGTTAGGAGCCAATTAGCCTACCAGTATATTTTCGGATTGTGGGAGGAAACCGGAGTACCCGGAGGAAACCCACGCAAGCACAGGGAGAATATACAAACTCCGCACAGTTAGAGGGGTGGGAATGGAACCCATGACCTCAGTGCTGTGAGACAGTAATGGTAATCACTACACTGTCCATACTATCCAATTAATATCTACAATTGATCATATGCATAAAGTCCACTGATATACTTTATTGTACACCCTTCTGGACTTTAGGTTACAGACATTTGCTGGTGGAGAACATTGGACATGAAAGAGAAAGTTTTTGACCTGCAAGGAACTTTAAATTTAATTCCATTGCTCATACCCTATGCAACTTTTACTTTGCACTTATTAAATCCCATTTGTGCATTTCAACCATGTTGGGTTCAGCAAACAATAATAAGGAGATCAGTGCTGAATACAACTGTTCACATTTAGGCTGTTCTTGATTACAGCGTCCAATGTTGGTTACATCAAGGAGATACAGTAGAAATGGGGGTGAGTGCTCGCGCTAAATACTTTCTGTGGCGAGGGGGCTGCTGGGCTGGAGTGGTCCAGACTCCCAAACGTTTAGTATAATCGCAGGTGGGTAGCCTAGCGCTCACCTCTTATGTAACACAATGGTGTGTGTGGTGGGTATGAAATGAGAGAAGTGACACGTAATGTTCCTTTAAGAGGTTTATTGTGCTATACAGGATAATAAATAAATAAAAAGCAATGGAAGTCCGTCTGGCCAAACCAGAAGCTGCTGCATGGTGGTAATTTTTGCAGCCTGGATGGTAGATGGGCTGAGGTATTGCCGTATGGGTGGAGGGGGGTGATTCCTCTGTGATAACGTCTCACAGAGTGAATGGTGGGTGGAGGGTAGGAAGCAGTTGCAAAGCCGTATCTGCACACAAAGTACTAGATGATTAGTAAAGGCACAATGGTGGGTACGGGCTAGCACTGATAATAAAGGGAATGTGGAGGTAACTGGAAGTATCTGTGTTTAGTCACAGAATAATGTCCGGTGAGAGAAATGACAGTCTGAGGGGGAGGTCAAGGTGAGAGGGTGAGTGTCGCCGGGGGCTGGCGTCCCTAACCGGGCGAGTAGAGAAGTCTTTGCCAAGAGTAGAAGACTACACTGCTCCATGTCAGTCTAATGTTTGATGTGCACTGTAGACTTCTGCATTAACGTATAAGAGAACATGCGCAGGTGGCCTCAAGCCGGCTTGGGGATTGTGCGGTTCTTTAAATGACTGTGGCTGTATACTGCTCATGTAAACCACCGATTTTCTCAATACTAGAGCAGTCCTCTCCTTATAAGAATGATCCTTGGTGAACATCCTTTCTATAGCTTAAATCAATGAGAAATTCTGAGATTACCGGCATTACAAGGAGACCTTCTGTGGGAGATTAATTGCTGGTAACCCAATTTCTTCTAATCTGCTACAGTAAAGCCACAGAGAACCCATGAAATTGCTTTATATGTCAAACTCCGAACAGAGGCCGCAACTGGAAAAAAAAAATTAGAAAAGGTCTTTTCTGTAATTCAGAAAGTCATTAATGCTTATAAAATGAAGAAATACATAAGGAGGAACGAAGCGATGGAACTGTAAACCAGGCATTTCTAAAAAGAGAATGGTTATTGATTTCTAAAAATAATTGTAGACGAGAGAAACTTGCATATGGCCAGATGTTAGTATACATCTCTTTGTAGGTCAGCCAGTAGCCTACATGACCACCTACTGTGTTTATAGTAAAATTTGCAATTTGTTTGAACGGACCGGTCAATTGGGGTGAACGCAGGCCTCACACCAGATTCACATCTAAGACAGGATATATTCATATACATCGCCGCACGCCGCGATGCCAGCGCATACAGTATGTACTAACATATGCGGCTGGCATCGTGGTGCGGTAACAGAGACCCCCCGCGATACCTGTACTGTGGTGTGCGGGGGGTCTCCGTCTCCTACCTGCCGCCTGAACTGCCTTCACAGGCTGTCCCCGGTGCCTCCTAACCCTGCAGCCGGAAGGACGTCCGGCTGTGTTTCTAGGGGGGGGGAAGGGCTTATCTTCTGGGGTCCAGGTGGACCTGCAAGAAGGTAAGCCCAAGGGAGGGGTAAAGGAGGAGGGGGGGGGGGGAGGCGGCTGGGTTGCGGCGGGCAGCGAAAAGAAGCCCATAGGCTGATAGCAGAGGCAGACTAAGACCGCTTTGGGGTCCTCCTTAAAAGCACCATGGTCCTTATTCTGGTTGACTCGCAAGGCTGCTTTTGCTGCTGATTGCAGCCGATAGAGTATTTTGGCATGTGCACAGTCTACCGATAAAAGGCTCAGCTGCGTAAACATCGGTATAGCGTACAAATCTGAATCAGGCTCTTGGTCGTTTGGAAGGAAGCTTACCACCTGTCTCACATGTTCAGTGAACGGACTGCTCGCGTACAGTGGATTAGAACATTGTGTGTCCAAACATTTCTTATCCTATCAAAGAACATCAAAGGGACTTTGGGAGTGTGGGCAGGTCCATGTGATGTCATATGGTAGTCACACAAAGATCCACTGGGAAAGTTTTGGATGGCCAGGATATTTTGTATGGGGCCCCTTGGGACCTGCTGGGGGCTAGGGAGGTACCTAGGTTGCTTTGTAGAAAATCTGCCTCTGGCTGACAGCACTGGGAAGTAAGTGCATCACCACCTGCAACATGTGGATGACAGGCCAAGCGGTTGTACATATTGCAGACAGCCTGTCCCGAGAGCCAATTGTCGCACGTCTCTAGCTACAGCCCTGCAGGACGCAAGAAGGAAGATATGGGCACAGCCACAGCATGACTTGTATGAGGAGGAGCACAAGTAGGATTGCCACCTCAGTAATCTTGGATCCCTGGAGACTTTTCCCTCACCCTCATTTATGCACGTGCCGGAGAAGGGGGCGTGGCCCAATAAAAGGGGCATGGCCTATTCTATGCAGTGGGTGTGGCCCCTGTAATAGCTAAAAACAACCAATTTTTGCCCATGGCTGTTAATGAATTTACCTAAGGCTGGCTGGCATGCTGGCTGGCATGCTGGCTGGGCTGGCTTGTGGGTTGGCTGGGCTGGCTTGGCTGGCTGGCTTGGCTGGCTGGCTGAGCTGGCTTGTGGGTTGGCAGGCTGGCTAGGCTGGAAGCCGCAGGCGACACCAGAGGTGAGTGGAGGGTGGATTACGCAATCCGGGAAACTGAAAAAGCCTCCTTGAGGGTTGCCATGGGATCCGAGAGATTCCCGGAAATCCGGGAGAGGTGGCAACCCTAAGCACAAGCCAAGTGAAGGACTACCCGCTGCCTTTTGGCTATCAGCTCAGCTGACATTGTTAGTTAGGTGCGGCCATTTACAGGGATGCCAGGCAGAGGCGCTTTAAGAGAGAGGAAGGGGCCCTTGTGTAGGCTCTGATTGGGGCCCCTTCTCCCCGGCAGTACAATAGAGCTTTAGGTTTTATAAATCTCCCCCCATATTACACCGCTTCTCTTTCTATAAGGAGACCAGCCATGGCTACTACAGTACAGTATGTAACGCTTTTCCGGTCTTCTGAATTTTCTTTAACTAAAATATAAACATAAATTTGTAGAAATTGTCGCATTTGTTTATCTTAAATATAATCTAGTACAATAAGAGCAAAAATAACAGACTGCGCCATCAATTAGCGATGCAGTGAAAACGGACAAGTATTTCAGGTGGGTAATGTCAAAAGGTTTTCCTCCTGCCTGTGGTATACACAAAATAATTGTAAAGTACATAATGATAATAAGAATAATCATCATCATTTCTACTATGTATCCCAAGGGTCTATTGTATATTCTAGATCAGTGATATTCAATTTTTTTTACCTTGTGGCACACTAAATAAGATTATAAAATTGCCAGTAACACCAGGAGATCCTCGCAGGGCAAAATACATTGGCCCCCACAGGAAAAAAACCAGACCTATTGGTCCCCACATTAAAAAAAAAAAAAAAAACACCTGATGCCCCACAATTGTGGGGTATCAGCATTTTATGGTCATCCCCATATCCCCTCGCATGATCCCCCTGGCATGATACAGTTTACAGCCACCACCAGTTCAACTGTCATTTACTGGTTTCTTCTTTTCATGTAAAGGGCCAATGTATTTAAATTTTTGTTACCTGTGGGGACCAATGTTACGCACATAAATGCGGATGCGCAAAACCCTGAACGCTGGGGGAGGGTAAAAATTCAGACCCAAACAAACTGCCTGACTTGGCCCCCTGTACACTCAAATTGTGGTGTTTAAGAATATATCCAAGTAAACAGATTATTTCATTAATTTCAATAGTCCAATCTTTTCAATGAGGTTTTTTAAACGTAGCTCTCACACTAGAGACCCAATAAATCTAATTGGTTATCAATTAAACTAGTGCAAGGGGGAGCAATCTATTAACAATCATATCTGGATATACAGCCTACTCAAGAGCAAGGACACCAAAAGGGAGGGGAGTAGGTATTGTTTACCCAGGCCCCCGGGCAGTTGGAGGGGCCCAGGGCGGGATGTATTAATATACATCGCTGCCCTTCGCCTGACAGCCGCCGTGATGCTACCGCATATGTACTAACATATGCGGCTAGCATCGGGTTGCGGTGATGGAGACCCCCGCGATACCTGTAATGTGGTTTGCCGGGGTCTCCGTCACATCCCAGCGGCTGTCAGTGTCCCCCTGCGTCTCCTCCTCCCCCCTGCAGCCGGATGTCCTCCCAGCTGTGACACCTGCTGGGGGAGGAGGAGATCGATGGAGGACGGGAGGGGGGGTCGCCGGGACGGCGGGCAGCGATAGAAGCCCATAGGCTTCTATAGGGTATCGCCACCCAGAGGTGGCGATACCCTGCATGGCAGAGACGGGGCGGACGGATAATGGTACATAGGAAAATGCAGTAAAACCCCGGTTTTACCGCATTTTCCCTTTAGTACATCCCGCCCTCAGAGAGAGCCTGGGTCAGTTTGTACATTGGTAAGAGAATGAGAAAGAGGAGACTGATTCTACTCAGTGCAGCAGCTCCTCTCTCCGTACCAGCACACGGCCCCTTTTCGGGAAATTCTGGTATACAGAAAAGGATTTTAGGATAGGATAGGATTTTGATTTTATCAAAGGGATACCTAAAGCTGTACCTGGGTACAGCGAAACGCGTCAGGCTTAAGCACATTGGCTACCCTCCCACTACCTACCTTGTCATTTGGTTACAGACCAGCCACCACCGGAGCTTTGTCATGAAATACCGCTATTATACAGAACTTTGCAAACCATCTCTTATTTCCATTTGAAGGACCTTGCTGCTATGCTTTCCTACATTAATTTTTAATTAATTCTTAGATTAATTCTTCATTTGGACATCCATTGCGGTAACTATACTTCATCTCTACAGAGACATTGCTTTTCTATCCGGAAATTCTACAGAGACATTGCTTTTCTATCCGGAAATAAGATATATGGCGGTATAATAGGAATGGCCCCCACTATAGGTAGTAAAGTAATAGAGACGCCTGTGCTTTTTATTTCCTATTGTTAATTGTTTGTGCATTATGATATTATGTCATTATTAAATTTGCAACTTTAAAATGTATCACTGTCTAGCGCTACTACCTTTTTTTTTTATTTTTGTACTTCAGTAGCACCTGCATGACCCAGGCCACCTCTGATGATGTGACCGCCATTCAGGGCTTAAAGTGGTCCTGGAGAGGTGGTGGAACTCATTTCCCCTGTCTCAGTCTCTCCTCCCCCCCCCTTTCCCCATTAGACTGAGACCGAGTCAGTGCCGGGGCATTCGGGACCCACTTCAAACTGTAAATTTGTGCCCTACCTGCCATACTTAATAAAGGGACAGTGGTTTCACAAGGTAGGGGTGTGGTCACACAATAGCCCTATTCATAATATGCCACACAGCACAATCACATTTACCACATGTAGTGCCCCTGATTTATATTATGCCACATATTAATCACATTAGGACTCACAATAGTGCCCCTTATTCAAGTTACGCTACACAGTCGTACTCCTTATACATGTATGACACACATACATGTATAAGTAGAACATATTGTCTTCAGCATGCACAAAGCCTTCTTCTCTTAGTGGCTTTTCTTCACTTCAGTGGCAGTGACGGCATGACATCACATATACCCCGCCAGAAAAGGAACTGCTGGGTCCGGCTTTTCTGTTGAAATTACTGTGCAGGGTTGTGCTGGAGGTGGAACGGAGTTCCCCCTTCCAAACCAGGTGGTGGAACTCAGTTCCACGCAGTTCCCCCCCACTTTAACCCCTGCCGCCATTGCAACGTATGTGGAACTCTATATTATGTATAGGGCCGGTGCAAGGCACCAGAGCGCCCTAGGCAAGTCGGGGTGGGGGCGCCCCGGTGTCTGCCACCCGGGTACCTGTCCTGCGGCGCTGTAAAGCTGGTGGCGGCAGTAGCGGGGGGTCCCTGCAGTCAATAAGAAATAGCGAGCACTATCCGCCGGGCTATGCGGAAGCGCTTCTGTTTTGGAAACACTGGCCGCACGCTGATTGGCTGAATCTCAGCCAATCAGCGTGCGGCCAGTGTTTCCAAAACAGAAGCGCTTCCACATAGCCCGGCGGATAGCGCTCGTTGTTTCTTATTGACTGCAGGGACCCCCCGCCGCCAGCTTTTACGCACATATACGCCGCAGGACAGGTACCCGGGTGGCAAGGGGGGGCGAAATACCGCCCTCCAGTGGCCGGCGCCCTAGGCAAATGCCTAGATTTGCCTAGTGGTGGTGCCGGCCCTGATTATGTATCGGTTACCCCTAATATACAATAAAACAAGGACAACGTACGTCACAATCGGAGTGATGTACAAATCAAAACGAGGCCCAGTATATCTCAAAGGCGGCATAAAACTAGGCTGGAGAAAATACATTTAAACAGTACGAATAGTTTTTAATGAACTGAAGGCCTGATTCAGACCCACATGCAGTGGGACGAATTTGTCCCCAATGTTCTGTGTGTGCGCATGCGCTAATAGGAGCATGTGCAAACCACGGGAGGGAAAGACTTTGGTGAGTCCCACACTCACCAGGGCCGTTCACTCATTAGGGGGTGGCCAGGTGGCGGGCGCAGTCGACTGCCCATCGTTTCTATGCATTTTTGGAGCGGGCGCCTGAAGTCACATTTTTTTGCGATTTCCGCAGCACTCCAGGGGAGGGAGGGGGGGCGGGCAAGTATTTCTAAAATGGGTGCCGTGTGCATGGTGTGGGCCCCTTGTGATTTAGGGGCCACTGTGGACCCATTACAGATATGCCACTGAGGATTAGTCATGTTACCTCGTGTGGCTCTTGTACAAATTCAGCTCACATCTGAAAAAGGAAAGTGGAAATAGAAAACAATACAGCAATTTATATTGCGGAATCCGTTTCATCCGTCCATTGGATTATTTCCTATCTGTGAAATGCAGAGTGGCTGCGTCTCCCCCAGTCCGATCAGACAATGCTACATAATCATCAGGCTTTTCTGCCGGCAGACGGGATTGCTGCGTTAGGACTTTATATGCTTTGGACACTGCCATTAACGCAGCTGGAATACTAACCAACACATAACCGTGTACTGGGAGCACACGCCAGTGTCAGAGCATGTACTGAGGAATTTTATGCCTGCTCTAATTATGCCCTTCAGCCTAAGCAATTTTGACAAGCGGTAACAAGAGCCGCCATACATGTGAATAAACCTGAACAGAGTGGAATATACTGTAATGTTCGAAATTTACAATTCACAGAACATCACCAGTTACTCACAAGCTGCAAGGAATGAAAATAACTTGCAGCCAATGCAGAAGTAGCGTCCATTGGCTAGACTCAGGAAAGGCGGCCATTTTGTCAGCCGAGCCAATGGTCTGTCATCCAGGCAAATTGCTAGGAACCAATGAGCGGTGAAGGATGGTGGGAACACCGTACACAGAGCATTTACGTCTCTGGTCAAAACGTTCTGTGTGACAGGATTTGCTAAAATATATTGGCCACCATGCCCAAATACTTGATGGATGTTTGAAAAATAAAATGGCCAGTGCCATCTTGCCCATTCCTTGATCACCACATCCCACTCTCGTCTACAGGATTTCGCCCAAAACGGTTTCCTCTCTTCACAATCCCCAGCCACTCTCAATTAGGGGTAAATATATAAGCTTTTTTTTTTTTTTAAAGTGGCGTTGCCCGTAGCAACCAGACTCTGGGCCAGATACACTAAACTTCAAAGGTGATAAAATGGAGAGTGATAAACAGCCAGCCAATCAGCTCCTGCCTGACACTTTTCAAATACAGTCTGTGATATGTCAGGTAGGAGCTGATTGGCTGGCTGTTTATCACTCTCATATTATTACTTTTGAAGCTTTGTGCGTCTGGCCGTCTATCATTTTCTAGGATGCCATAGAGAAATGATATACAGAATCTGGTTGCTATGGGCAACCCCCTACGCTTTCATCCAGACTTCAAAAGTGCCCTTGCAACCAGGGCTGGATTGCCAATTCGGCTATGCAGAGAAATCTGAACTGGCCCCCGTTGCCCTGCTAGGATGCTCATACAGGGACCACATGCTAGGGGATGGACATCGTACCGCGATAGGTCATTACCATCAATGTTTTTGTTTTGATGGTAGTAGTTTTACCATTGGATGGTGACATTCCGATGTTTGTCACCATCGAATGGTAAACAATTGATGGTGTTCTGATGGTCCCGCCACCCCCAGCTAGCTGCGCTGCATTGCTTCTGCGCATGTGTGGCCACTGCAAAGAAGTATGCGCATATCATAGAAAATACATTCATATATTTTTTTTTATTTTTTTTTTATGTGATGGATGGTGACCATCACATTGAAAGATCTGATAGCGGATGCCCAGTCATCATTTGATGATGGGATTCCGATGTCCACCCTACCACAGGAGTAGAAACATCTGGCCTGGGAGAGTAGCACAGACTCCCGGGGCTCTTCTAGGCTGCCCGCATACAGGGCCAGATGCACAAAGCTTCAAAAAGTGATAAAATGGAGAGTGATAAACAACCAGCCAATCAGCACCTGCCTGACATTTTTAAAACACAATCTGTGATGTGTCAGTTAAGAGCAGATTGGCTGGTAGTTTATCACTCTCCATTTTATCACTGTTTGACTTGCAGCACATCTCCTGACGCTGTGGCCCCACCCTCTTTTCAAAGTGCACCGTCTGAGCTGAATAAGGCCCCAGTCTGTCTCAGTTTGTAACTCACCTTTGTTTCCAACCACAGCTTTCTAGATTGCAAAATCTTCTACCCTTGGTCATCTCATCTCCCCTTTGTTTTTATGCTAATTACACATTGGCCCTGATTCAGATCTGATCACAGTACAAAATGGACAAAACCATGTGCACTGCAGGTGGGGCAGATGTAACATGTGCAGAGAGTTAGATTTGTGTGAGTTATTTTGTTTCTGTGCAGGGCTGCATTATTTTTACACTGCAATTTAGATTTCAGTTTCAACACACCCCACCCAAATTTAAACTCTCTCTGCACCTGTTACATCTGCCCCACCTGCAATGCACATGGTTTTGCCCATTTTGAGAACAAATTTGTACTGCGATCAGATCTGAATAAGAGCCATTGTAATGATATCTTTATGCAGACATGTACGATTGTGACACTTTATCAGTTTGTAAATACGCAATTTGTTGTTTGGTCAATGCCAACAAGAACTGCGCAACAATTGTGGGGCCTTTGAAATGAGAATACAATTGTTATCAGTACATATAGAATAATCAAACACGAGAATTATCTACAACAGATTTTGTTGCAGATTCTATGGATGAGTTATTTTTTATGCAGCTTAATATGGTTATATGCTAAAATAAAATCTTCTATAATAAAAACCATTGAGAAAAATATAGAAAAAAAAAAAAAAAAAAGATTAAATGTTTCCTTTACTCCAGCACTCAGAGTCCACTGCAAGCATCAAGTTCTACTGTTATACATTGTATTTGTTACTCACAGGAAAACAATACAGTTCCAGTGTTTATAGAAACGTTATGGGCAGAGCCCCCTAGTGTTCACAAGTGGTATTACTTCATGCTTAACCCTGAGCCTCCTACACAAAGCTACTGTACTGTCTGTATGTGCCACATTTTCTCAGGTAACACTGGAGGAGACTTTGCATGTGACTATGGAGCAGAAGGTGTACACATCTGCTCGCAGCATAGCAGGGGATTCGCCCCCCCGCCACCCGAATTCCCTGCGAGCGTGCATTTGGCTGGGCAGCGCTAACTTGCTCGCTAGGCTCCAAATAAATGCAGCATAGCAAGCAGGCCTGTATTACCCCCTAGGGGTGTGGCCACTTCACAATTAGTATGCACCCCCCACATACACTCCTTAATAATACCCCTTTCACACCGCACTTGTAAAACGGTATATTGCCGTTTTTTCCCCATTTCAAAACGTTTAAGGCTGCAGTGGGAAAGCGCCAGAGTTCATTTACCGGTTAAAGATAACCGGTATTTCAAAACGTGTAAAAAGCAGAGTCCTACACGTTTCAGAGCCGTTTTTTATGCCGTGAGAATGGCTCTGAAACGGTATTTAGTAAAAACAACAGATTACAGACCTGTGATAGGCTGTCCCCTGCATTCTGCCTTGAAACGTGTTTAGGGGATTAAACGGGTTGACTGATGTGAATGGTACTTAAACGGTATTTAAAACGGTAATCTACTGCAATGTGAAGGCTCAGAGCCGTTTTAAATACCGTTTCAAAATACCGGTTTTTGAAACGTTTTGCCAGTGTGAAAGCGGTATAAGAAAACTGTTGTTTTGTATGCTGCAAACAGTGAAGACACATGTCTATACTGTGTTCGGCAAATGTATACCACACAAGCCTGCGCAAAGTCTACTCCAAATTGGGAATAAAAACAAGAGGAAGTCAGAAAGATCTAGCAATTTGGGTTTTTAAAACAGTCAATGGGAAAGCTACAAAAGACATTTGTCCGACAGCGAAAACACCTCTACATCAAAGAGCGGAGAAGGCTCAAAGACTCGTTTTACTACAGATTTCCGACTCTTCTCTGTACTCACAGCTGTATCCAACTATAATCTCCGTCCTATGGGATATGTGATGCAAAAGAGATGTTCTGGAAATAGAGTACAGTACTCCCGTCCTCGGTGACATTGGCCGCTGACATCATCTCCTCGTTTCACAGGCACCAAAAATAGGATGTAAAGTTTATGGGGCATGAAGTGATGCGTCTGCTTTGCTGCGCCTACCTAGACAGAGTCAATGACACACACAGAGGCGCAGGAGCAGAATGGGACAGGAAAATACACCCCATACAATAGGTCCAGCTTATCTGCCTTTTCCATTGTGTTCTCTTATATTCCTTTTATTTAGGGGTATAGTCAAAATCTGAAGCAAAGCTTGGGTACTTGTGTATTATCACGGCGCCCAATATTTCCATCGTAGGGCATTGTACAACCAAAAATCACATCGCATGCAATATGATCGCATGCGATGCGATTGGACCAGATTTTTAATTGTGCAGGCACCCAGATGCCCGATTCCTATGTTAAATGCCCCCCCAGACCCGATTTTTGATTGTACACCCACCCTGATGGGTAATGACTATGTTAAATGCCCCCCATTGTTAACGCCACCCCACTATCAACGCCAACCCGAAGAGTGGCGAGTGCAGCGAGTCCGCGAGGGGCGGCAGTACGCGTCGTCCGACCTTTTCATACCCCCACTATACACGTCGGCGTATGCCATTATAATACGATGCGACGCGATATTAAAATTGTATACTCAGCCCGGGGAAAGGCTGAAATTGGGTCCCATCGCATACCTTATTTAGTGGTATGCGATGGGCACCGTGATAATACACAAATACCAAAGCTTGTACCTTACTGTATTCAGTATAGTGTTCTAGTATAGTCAAAAGTCAAAATCTAAAGTAAATAAAGTCAAAATGATTCGTCCAGTTATTATTCGATTTTCCTTTTTTTTGGTTGAATCAGCATGGGCGAAAATGGATGCAAAAACGGGTGAAAACGGCCGCAAATTAGCCAAAACGTGCGGATTTGTGGCAAATTTGACAATCCATGCAATTTTCGGCAGCAATTTTTTTTAGAACTTGTAAAAAACGGGGAGTGGGGGGCAATGGTCAGTAAATTGTGGATGTGAAAAAGGGGCAAGGCTAGTGTTACTTTAACAGTTGGGGGTGCCCTAATATGAAGGGGGCAGTGTCTTATGACGGGGGAGCGACTGATAGTACCTAGAGGCGGCCTGACCCCAAAATTGGCACCTGCTAGGTCCTTGAATTTGCGAGCTACTTTTATAAAAAAAAGTCCTGGAAAAATGAATATAATGTGTCAGTATTATGGACCCACCTGATGTGGTCACCTGGTCGTGGCAGGTGGGCATGCGATTTTGGCCAAGAATGTGGCAAGAACCTCATTTGTACCCCATGTTAAATTGTAAACCAGGGTTGTTGACTTTATTATTCTCCTCTCCGGGAGAAGCCCGAAGAGGAGAGTTTCAGCAGCCGCTCAGGGGGCGGGGCTTAAGAGTGACATCACTAAGCCCCATCCCCATGATGGTAAACCAGCGAATTCACAGATCTACGTGGAGGGGGCGGGGTTAAAATGACGCAATTGTGCCGTTTTAGCTCCGCCCCCTCCTCTGAGACCTGAGGATTGCGGCATTTAAATGCCGCGATCCGGGGGACAGTGGGGTCCCCCCTGAATCCGGGAGGGTTGCACACCCTTCAAGGGGGCCGGGGGGGGGACCCGATTTTCGGGAGACTCCCGGAAATTCCGGGAGGGTTCGGCAACCCTGTTGTAAACTTTATTATACTTGCTTAGATTATCAGTCACCTGTGCTCATGCATGGACTGTCAGTGTGCCTTGAGGCACCGGGGTTGGGAATGCCTGGTGCCTCAAGGCATACTAACAGTCTAGGCCAGGCATGTCCAAACTACGGCCCTCCAGGTGTTGTGAAACTACAAGTCCCATCATGCTTTGCTATTAGGGAATGCTAAAACTATGGCAAGGCATGCTGGGATGTGTAGTTTCACAACAGCTGGCGGGCCATAGTTTGGACATGCCTGGTAGGCTTTAGGGATAGCCATGCAGGAGCACAGGTGACTTAATTAGAACATCAGTTATTTTGATATAACCACCTGTGCTGAAGCCTGGATATGGAACAATTCAATGCTACTCTGTTTGGGTGCGCTGAGTCTGCGCCGCGGATATGTTGTTCCGATGTTTCACGAGCTGGTAAGGAGTCAACATCATTTGGATATACTAATGCATACAGAAGAGCAACGCTGTACAGTGAACACCCCAGTGGATGGGATGCTGTTACGGGAAGGTTAGCGTTGGGCTATGGGGTACGAAGGTTAGGGTTGGGCTCCAGGGAGGGATGGATAGTGGGGCAGGGGGAATGCATACTTAACTGGCCCCTGTCGGAATTTACTCCATCGGAATGCCGACATAGGTATTCTGAATACCGGCATCACCACAGACCGCAAGCTGTATGTATTCCTGTAGTACATGTAGGCATCTACGTCCACACTAAGCCCTGCAACACATGTTCACTGGATATAGGGCTGTATACCTACCTTCAATAAATAGACTCATGTGGGGGCAGATGTATTAATGGGCCCCATACATCAGCAATCACAATTTATGGATTTCCAGATCCAGGGATTTTTTGACCAGATAAATGGATTTTACAATCTATCTGACTTTGCCCACACATTACAGATTTATTTCAGTGATCGGCAGATTTTTCCATCTAAAGATTGCATCTTCATATCTGAAAATTGCCCCAATCGATTGTCATTTCAGCTGTTCATAATGTAAATAGATGAAGAAGACGAATTGGGAATGCCCACACACATAAAAAAGATCTGCAGATAATACCAGATTATTAAACATGTTTAAAAACCTGATTAAGCAATCGATTGGTGATTTTGATTGGGATTGCCAAAAGGGGGAGCCCACACATCTTAAACTAATTGTGGCAATCATCTCCATATCTGAAAATTGTCACAATTAATTGCTGATGTATGGGGCCCTTAAGCCTTGGAAAGTAATATAATGGAGAGTGATAAACAACCAATCAGCTCCTTCCTATTATTTTTCAAACCAAGCCTGTGACATGGTAGTTAGGAGCTGATTGGCTGGTGGTTTATCACTCTCCATGTTAGCACTTTTCAAGCTTAGTACATCTGGCCCAAAGAGTGAGAAATGTCCAGTCAGACCCTAACTGTCATTTTCCAAACACAGCCTATAACTTTGACAGTTAGTAGCTGATTGGCTGGACGTTTTTCACCCTCACGTCTATCTCTTTTTCTGCTGCCCCCTATGTTTGTTAAGTTTTTTGGGAAGGCTAATATTAGGGATGGCCATCGGTGCCTTTGCCATCGATGGCAAAGTGCACATGGCCATCGATAGTGTAAAACTATGCAATGGGTGACCATCGATAGTTTTACATATCGATGGTCATCTATTAATGTGTGAGTGGGCGGGGCTTCGCGGGTGTCGGGGGGCAGAGCTATCCTCAGTGTCCCAACACTTTGAAGAAAAAAGAAACGCAAAACATTGGGTGGCTGTGCCATCGATGTAGGGAAACCATCTGGTTCTCCCCACATCGATGGCAAAAGAATTAGACATCGGCCATAAACCATCAATGATTTTGAATCATCGATGGTCGATGGCCATCCCTAGCTAATATTTCTACGCAGAATGTGTGATCAGCCATCTTTACCGACATCTCGCCTTACCTTCTGTTTGCTCCTTAGCGTGTTGAGTCGCTGTGATCTCTGTTCCCTCTGATTGGGCTGCTTATGTTATTATTCCTGTTCTCCTAGCCAATTTCTTGGAGAACCATATTGGCACTCTCTCTTCCCCTTGCTTTTACAAACGTAACTGGCACACACTTCTGTTACATTAAATAATGCACTTTTTGTTTTCCCCTACTGTTCCCTGCGTTCTGCTTGGCAGTGCCCACCCTGTCAGAGTCACATAAATCATTTCTCATTATACTAAAACGTCCTTTTTCTAAAATCTAAAACCTTTGTTTGTCAACGTTCTTCGGCTCCACTGCTGACTGTAATATGTAACTAGACTGAGTAATGGACTCTAGACTCCATGCTATTTCCTACAGACACAGATATTATAGGGCCTATTTACTAAGCTGGGTGGGAAGGTCTTACCGCAAATTCTGGTTTAACCTTAATATTTTTCTAAATATAAACTGGGTGCTGAGTGATGTTCTTCTCCCCCACAATGCTGGCCGACTAATTATACTTCACCGTCTCCACCAGGCTATTGCACGGAACCTCTGGGCAACTGCAAGGCAGTATTACCGACGGTTACCTTTTGTATCTGTGCATGGTGTATGAGAATTCCATTTGTCCGCTTACTTCTCCTCACACGGCAAAACCAATCCACCCATTGGTCAGTTTCCACCATCATACAGATGTGTCCGCATACATCATTGCTGCCGACACACCAAACAGCCCCTCTCGGTGCACCAGGTCCAGTGAGACTCTCCTAGCACTCGGCATCGATGCCGGCACCGCGATTGAGCAGGTGTCATGCTGTATTTGGTATCATGATCCTCAATAGCGATGTCTCCGATCTGCCCTACATGCATGGACGATCCCCACATGTCAGTCCGATCTGCTGGATCAGATAACAGACCATCTAGTATGTATCCAGCTTTATCTACAATGCAGCGGGTCTGGTACACACCGGGAGACTGTGCTGATTAATTTGCATATCTGTATGCCCCACCTGGAAATTTCAGCAATGCCCCCCCCCTAGTAAAAATAAATACCCCTCCCCCCAAACCTGCTTTACCCCGCCACCGCCGGGTCTGCGGCCAGGACCCGCAGATCTACTTGTCTGCGGCCACGGCCATCACAAAATGGCTGCCCCTATCAGCAGACAGTTTTTGAGGATGCTGGAGGAGGCCGCCGCCCCCTCTAGTATCCTCAAAAAGTGTCTGTTGTAAGGGGGCAGACATTTTGTATGGGCTATTTTCCATTAGCAGGAGCCAGGAGGAGTGCCAGGGCCGATTTGCGGGCCCCGGCGGCGGCAGGAAGCAGAGGGGTAAGGCAAGATGGTCCTGGCAGCACATCAATATCCCAGCAGACCCACGGCAACCACACTTCCTCCCTGTAACCGTGGGGTCTGAGGGGATATTGTTACCCCTATAACTGCAAGTGTTTCAGAATCTGTATATAAAGTGCTACAATGTAGCAGCTGCGGATGTTGTCCATACCATGTTCCACTGTGCTCCATATACAGACTCAGCAACACACACAGATGTTGGGTTCTAGAATGAACGCTAGTGTCGCATATCATATCAAATTGATCAACACAGTCTCTTGGTGTATTGTGACTAAGAAGCACTTCCAGCAAGAAAAGCTGCAGAGTTGCCTCACGGCTGACTCCCACCAGTTATCTCGCGATGCGTGGCGTATTGAGTCTACATGTATGAGGACACTACGGAGAGCCAACGACAATGGCTACAAGCGAGAACTACATTTCGGATTGTCTGTTCTTTCCCTAATCACGCTAGAGATTCCCAATACATGGACACCAGACTGTCAGTACTCCTGACTGATTCTGCAATTAACACAATCTAGTCTGCATTAGGCGTATGGAGATTTCCCATAATTACCACCTCGCCTTTCATCGACAGGTCAGTGGTTTCCTCTATTACTAATCCAGCCAACAACTCATTGTCTCTCAGTAGTCTATAAATACTTATTCAGAAAACCTCAGTCAATGGATTTCTAGCGCTCTGACCTCACGCTGATGTTCAAAGAAATGTGACACCTTTTGTAAAATGTCATTTATTATAAGTGTTTTATACAGTACCCATGTGATTATTCCCCAAATGCACCCCTAAATCTATCCCAGAACATAGAGGTGCCCCTTTTCCATAAGGCAGGAAGAGGCAGGTGTAACTGAGGCCCTACTAGTGGTGCGGTGTCCTCTTTAAATTCTGCACGCAGAAGTACGGTTGCTCCGAGCAACCTTAGATGTGTGTGCCTTCCACATCATTCGATGGTCGGCATCCATTAAATCAGGGGCGCAGCGACAATTTTTGCGCGCCCCCCCCCCCTCCCTAAATTTAACGCTTCCTCCCAGCCCAGTCTTACCCTGCCTCCCCTACCGCGTCTGTATATGGCCGGGAGTCAGGACCGCATATCTACTACTAATCTGCGTCCCGGCGCCTGGCTAATTATGAGTCAAATGTCCATCACAAAACGGCCGCCTCCTTACAGCAGACCGTTTGTAAGGATGCTAGAGGAGCCCACCGCTGCCTCCTCTAGCATCTTAAAAAACTGTCTGCTCTAAGGAGGTCGCCATTTTGTGATGGACATTTGACTCATAAGGAGCCAGGCGCCGGGACGCAGATTAGTAGTAGATATGCGGTCCCAACTCCCGGACGAATACAGACGCGTTGGGGGGCACAGTAAGGAGAGGGGTAGAGGGCAGTGGGCCGATCCTGATGGCGTCACGTGCCGCATTCGGCGCACGGGTCAGAGTTTGCCCACCCCTGGTGTAGTGTGACAGACTCAGAGATAATTGTCTGTCACACTCACTCAGTGCGCCGGCTGCCGGGCCGGTGCCGGCACCCGGCGCCCACGCAGCCCCCGCTCCCCCAAGCAGCAGCGGGGGCTGCCTTACATTATCTACACCACTGCATCAAATGATGTGGCTGTTCCCCCGCAGGCTGCAAATGGATGTTTATGTCAAACATCGATTCACATGCCGTGCAAACATATGCGCCCACTAAATCTAAAATACCATAACCCCCGAACCACTCTCCAATACCTTCCCCATGTGAACCAGATAGTCCCCTCCAGAAGCAGGAAGACCACAAGTGTGGTTCAACTCAAAACCATCCCTCGTGTGGGACAAACAGTCCATTCGCTTACAGCGGCCAGGATCTCTTTAAAAAAAAAAAAAGAAGTACAAAGTAAAATATATTTGTGATATTTGTCAAAGCTGCTGATCAACCTAAAAGTCCCCATCGTATCAGTACATCATGTTGATCAGCTACATGACGTTTATGAAGCTCAAGTTGCTAAATAGAAATAATGTTGGTTTTGTGTACGGTGGAACAAAAGAATTCCGTTGATTGTCTTTTATGTTCCGCCGTATCACTGTTCTTCCCTTTGTGCCGCTCACTTCTACATTCTGTCTTTTCTCTCATCTTTTTCCCAGTGGTTGCTTTTCTTACGCTTTCCAATTTGCTACCTTCTCATCTCATTTCAATCTGTTCCACCGCTGTGATATATAATTACGCCTCAGTTAGAGTGCACGTAAATGGAAAATAAAGTAGTAGATATAAGCAGCTACTTTACAGGAGACGTCTGTGGCTCCGTCACTGATCCAGACAGAGTATACGTCTCCGCAGTGGTACCGGGAGTCTTCATTCAGGAAAGAGGTCTCCCTTATGTAAGCAGAGTGCATCGTATTCATCACATCTGGGTGCTTTCTCCATCGGAGCAGTCAGAGAAGTCAGTCCGGGTCAGAAACCTGCGCTGTGGTGCTGGCGGCATTGATGAAGATGTCGCAAAGTAAATCACGCTAGATTTATAGCCTTCATTTCTAATAGGAAGGCATTTAGCTCTGTTAATAGATAGATAGATAGATAGATAGATAGATAGATAGATAGATAGATAGAGAGAGCACATATATATTTCAGAACTCAGCCACAGAAGTAATATTGTTTGCTTTTAAATAACTGGGTGGTGCTCCCTTTGGAGCAGGAGCCTGGCGGCAGATTACTCCATTGCCTCTCAGAGTTCTGCCTCTACAGAATCCCACAGCGAGCGCCTTCGGTGAGATATTCATTTGCAAAGGCACTCGCTGCCTGATTGACAGGCAGGCAGGGGGCGGTTCCAGCATTTCATTGGCGTGCCCAACAAAAATGGTGGGCGTGCCCGTAGAAACGCTAAGCAGGCCCTGGAGAACGCAGGCGTTCCCCTGCCTGCTCCGGACGGGCGGATGACATCATTCGGACATCAGCATGCAGCAATAACTCACAGCGAGGACTTGGGTCGCCATGAATTAGGTCATTAGGTCAGGGCCGGCGCCACCACTAGGCAGCTCTAGGCATTTGCGGCGCCGTCATGTGTATAAAGCTGGCTGCGGCCGGCGGGGTCCCTGCAGTGAATAGAAAATAACTAGCGCTATGCGCGCGGGGGAGCGGGAAGCGCTAGTTATTTTCTATTCACTGCAGGGACCCCGCCGGCCGCAGCCAGCTTTATACACATGACGGCGCCGCAGGTACCACTGCCGCACGGACACCCCTGACCGCTCCTGCACTGCAGGAATGCCGGGGCCGCAAGTTTTTTCCACAGGTACCCCCCCCGGCATCGGGGCGCCCCCACCCCGACTTGCCTGGGGCGCTCCGGTGCCTTGCACCGGCCCTGCATTAGTTTTAAAAACTTATCACAGCATATGATTTTTTCACAGATTTTTAAAAAATGTTTAATTTTTTCATATGTGCTCTATGACTGGGAGAAGTAAAGTGCAGCAGAGCGCATTGAGGCACCATGGATTACGAATTATTGGGGGTTCATGTGCTACAAGACAAAAATCGACACCCCAAAAAACCTAAAAATAAAAATAAAACACCACCTCATGTCAACCATTGTGCATGTTGGCCTTTGGGGACCTTTGCTCAACCTAATGAACCACATCCATACTTATTAGGTTAGCATGTTGTGGGTTTAGGTTCCGTTCTACCAGGTTGGTGACCCATAAAAACCAAGACCGTTATAAATAAGACCTGCAGACGCCGTATTCTAGTCTCTATTCTATGGCAGAGCACAAAGCCTTATACAGAAGCACAATCTAACCAAAGCCATCTACAGCTCAACCACAGTGAGAAGTCATGGCCACCTCATTACAGAATGCTTCTTATTTAATTAATTTCACATGTCCTACGGTAATAAATCCATGGGCAGGGTCATCACTGCCCCACGGACATCTTTATTGTATGTAATCTCACCAGACTTTACAAGGACAAGTGTTTTATACTAATAAGGAGCCGGTTCTCTCATTTCCAAGAAGACGCTCTATTGCAGCCTCAGAGGGCCAAGCACCAGATATAGGGATTTTCTGGCTGGTAAACTTGATGCGTTATATTGGGAACATTTTACGCCCTTTTAGCATCAGTTCATCCAGAATTGGACGCCGGAAATAAGATGACCACATGCTGGAAGGAGCCAGAACGTCAGTGATATCCTAAATGCGGCGAAATGCATAGACAACTCCAGCGGCAGATCCAGAGGATGGGTTGAAGCACCATTCAGAATTTGAATAGGAGAGCCACACCCACTGCCAGTGAGTCAGCTTGGAGCGGCAGTTGTGTGGCTCCCTTATTTGAATCTTGAACAGCGCGGCAGACCCTCCTTTAGCAGGCAGTGGGGACCAGTGAAGCCTGAGATGCTTCTCCGGATCCCATATGGGTCAAGCCACTAAGCGCATGCACAGTCCTACACATATCTTTTTAACCCGTTGCCAGCAGCGATAGCATGCCAATAACCAGACAAAGACCCTCGTTTAAGTGAAAGATTTCACTGGGCTGCCAGAAGTGGCATAGTATATTGCAGTGATAGGTCATGGTAAATAAATCCTTAAAAATGCATCCGTTTTCTTTTAAGCTGTTGCAGAAACATAGAAACATAGAATTTGACGGCAGATAAGAACCACTTGGCCCATTTAGTCTGCCCCTTTTTAAATATGTTACCTCAAACCATATTTGATCCTTATTTCTTTGTAAGGATATCAATATGCCTATCCCAAGCATGTTTCAATTGTACTACTGTATTTGCCTCTACCACCTCTGATGGGAGACTAGTCCCCTTATCTACTACTCTTTCTGTGAAATAATTTTTCCTCAGATTTCCCCTGAATCTTCCTCCTTCTAGTGTCAGTGCATGTCCTCGTGTTCTGCTGCTCCTCTTCCTGTGAAGAATGTCTCCCACCTGTACCTTGGTAAAACCCTTGATATATTTGAAAGTTTCTATCATGTCCCCCCTATCCTATGGTCTACTCACAAATACTCCACAGGGATATCTTTAGTCCCTATCATTAAATACGATTACCATTATCCTTAACAAATACTGGGGCAGATGTATTAAGCCTTGTGAAGAGATAAACTGGAGATAAAGTGGAAGGAGATAACACACCAGCCAATCAGATCCCAACTGTCATATTTCAAACACAGCTGATTGGCTGGTGCGTTATCTCTTCCAAGTTATCTCCACTTTATCTCCAGTTTATCTCTTCTCCAGGCTTAATACATCTGCCCCACTGTTACAAGGCTCAATTGGTGTATTCATTAAACTGGGTTCACACAAGACAATAAAATGAAGGAATTAGCTGATTTTCGACACGTCGGGACGATAATAATCTAAATACAGTATATCTAGTGTTCGTGAGTCTCCGAAACACTGCCATCTGCTGGCAGAGAGTGAAACTACATCCCTTTCTCACACATGCACAAACACAGAAGGTAGCAGACTAGCTTTCGAAGCTTTTGCTTCAAGCGGACTTACTAGCGGCTTCATATAATTCAGTGTGTATGCAGTATTTCGCTCCCGTATGTCATCAGCGGCATCCTCGGTCATCTGTACCGGGAAGACAACGAAAAACACCACAAGCGAGGGCTACGGCCCCCAATACATTGCCGTATACAGATGAAGTGCCTCTTGTTCAGCCGGCAGCTGGCAATAGAATCGCCAGCTGTCGGAAGGTGGCGCGCGCCTGCACAAGATGCTTACGTCCCCATTATGACGGAGCTCTCTGCTGCCTCCCAGCACACACCCCCTAACCCTGCCTGTCTCCCTGAAGCGGAGACGGCCAGGGTTTCCGCTACCCGCCACCGGGTGACTGAGATGTGCGTGCATGTGAGACGCTCGTGCATCCCAGTCAGTTGGAGCGCCTCTCCGCTGGTGATTGCCAGCAAGGGCATTCTGGTGATTCCTGCAGACAAATGAGAGGCACATCTGTATGCACTTGGCGATGCCGGATCCCTTTGCCAAGGATATCACGCTGGGTACACATCTTGTAGTGTGTACCCAGCATTACATTACTCTTTGTACACAAAGGGGTTATTTCCTTCATCTATGGTGGGACTGTACAAAATTATTCTAAATTTAAACACACTGCCAAGTGGGGCCCACCTGGAATTTTTCTACGGGGTCCCACTCGCCTAGTGGGACAGTCTAGCTCTGTTAATCTATGGATTCCCCTCCAAGTGCATGCATCATCCTTCTTCCCTAATACTTTTATCTCAACTTTTCCCCCATTACTCATCTTTTTCTTTTCTTTTTCCCTCTTATCTTCCCTTCTGCTTCCATAAATAAGGTTATCGCATTGTCTATCCAGGCATTATAACCTCATTTGTGTATGCTTGACTTATCTGCTGTCAACTGTTTTATTCCACAATTTGTATTTCTAGCTTGTTTATAGTTCAACATAAACAAACAAACAAAACCACACTAATTCCATCCACCTCGTAAAGTCATTTGTTTATAACGAGTTAACCCAAAGAATCCAAACGTCATTGGACTAGGACATCCCAAGTGTTTTCTATTGATAAGAAAAAAAACCATAGTGATGTAATTATCCTTTCTGTGTATGCTGCCCAGTAAATAGTCACAACAGCATGTTATTAAGTCACAGAATTATTAAGTTACAGAATTTTATACGGCAATACTGCAAGCCTATGAGACATCATTAGTCCTTCACAGTGATTACAGTACTGCAAGCCTATGAGACATCACCAGTCCTTCACAGTGATTACAGTACTGTATGTGGTTACAGTACTGCAAGCCTATGAGACATCAGTCCTTCACAGTACTATATGTGGTTACAGTACTGCAAGCCTATGGGACATCAGTCCTTCACAGTGATTACAGTACTGTATGTGGTTACACTACTGCAAGCCTATGAGACATCATCAGTGCTTCACAGTGATTACAGTACTGTATGTGGTTACAGTACTGCAAACCTATGGGACATCAGTCCTTCACAGTGATTACAGTACTGTATGTGGTTACAGTACTGCAAGCCTACGAGACATCATCAGTGCTTCACAGTGATTACAGTGCTGTATGTGGTTACAGTACTGCAAGCCTATAGGACATCAGTGCTTCACAGTGGTTACAGTACTGCATGTGGTTACAGTATCATAGCCTGAAGTTTACCAGTACATAGTGCTACTCCCTATTCACCATAACTGTGGGGATATTATTCTCTAATTGTCTTCTATGTAACATTGTAAACCATGTCAATCAGAATAACGTCTGTACAGGTAACATATGACAGGATCACACAGCTGCCAAACATGAATTTCCCTTCACCCAAGTCCCACAGGGTTGTGCGAACACTTGGCTCAATATTGTACAGTATCAGAACATGCTGCAATGTTATACTGGTTAATGACATGGAGGGAACGACACAGAGCTCTATTCAGAAAGAGATCTCTGCATACAAATAATACAATTATCTACGGTGTGCAGTAATTTACAGTAGATACATACATATCGATTGCAAACAATGCGGTAGATTTATTATAGCGGCGCGATAAGGGGAGAAGCGGGAAACACTTCCTGTTTAACGAGGAGAAGCAGGAAGGAACATCGATAAGATATATATTACCATCTTGTCACACCTATTTTGACAGATCCAATTGGCACTCAAAGGGTTAAACTCGCTCCTCGAGACCCTGGACAGTTCCCATTTGTCGGGTCCCACGGCAGGTGTACAGGTGTAGTCATTACCCACTGACACAGTAACAAAATCCACAGGTGGACCTAATTATGTCACTTGTGCGAGGAGACCTGGAAAACATGACCAGTCCGGGCTACTGGATGACTGAGTGTGAGAACCTCTAAAATGAAGACTGACTGTACATTCAGAATATGATATTACGTCAGATGGACACCAATCATTATAGACAATTCTATCCTTTCCTGCTGTCCTTACACAATATGATGTCAACAGGGCCGCTGTAAGGCTTTTCAGCACCCTAGGCAAAACTTCAACCTACTGCCACCCCCCCCCCCCCCCCCCCCATACTGCCACCAATAACCATATTCGGTACTTATGTAATATCTGGGCTCCCGTTTTTCTTATGAGACCGCGTCCCCTCGCTGCGCTCGCCACGCTTCGGGCACGGTGGCTCGCTGCGCTCGCCACACTATATAAAATCAACTCCATGCGTAGTTGGATAGTAGGGGTATGAAAAAATGGGGTGCATTTAACATGGGAGTCCAGATAATACATAAGTACCCCATATTCCAACATCAAATCATACTTGCCTAACATTCTGGAATGGCAGGGAGCCACCCAAAATTGGGTGGTCCTCCCAGCCCCTCAGGTAGTTGGGAAAGACCCCTGCTTTCTCTGGAGGCCCCCAGCACCCTCCCCTTTGCCGGCCACAACAGAGTACAGGAAGAGAAGGTAGCAAAATAGGGAAGTATGCCTCAAGAGGAAGTATGGAGGTGAGGTCGTAGAGGTTCCACAGCAACCACCTGCATTAAGTACAACAAGGATCCTCACAGACATCCTTGATTTTTTTGATAGGCAGACTTGGTGGTGCCCCCCTAGATCCCGGCGCCCTAGGCAGCTGCCTAAAGCTGCCTAGTGGTAGAGCCGGCCCTGGATGTCAAACAATAATCATCTCTGCTCACGCCTAATCCGGAGATGTTTTACCAGTTAGCACTGCCCCAGGCATTGCATGCAAACACACTGTCCGTGCACTGATCTGAACATTTTTGATCCTCAAAATGCGAAACTACTAATATTGTACTGAAAAACTAAATAAAACCAATGTATTTAATATAAAACTATTTTTAAGCTGTCCCAGGCATATCCTTATTACACGTGATGTCTGCCTCCTGCACCCAGATAATTCAGTGCCACCCCCCAAGCACAAATAGATCTAAAGGGCTTTTCTATAATGTCTGCAGAGTGAATGCTAAGGTGAGCGGGTAACCGTATACGGTGTGCAGTTATATACCCTGTCATTTCTGTCTCCGCAGTGAGTTCTGCACAGTAAAAGGATTATATAAGGATATAGGGGAGATAATGACATAGAATTTAGGTAAATAAATTGTACTTTGTGCAGAAGAGAGGAATAAGCCGACTATTAGAACAAGTGTCTCTAGTACAGACAGAGCGGGGAAACTCTGAGACACTTTGTGTTGCTGCAAGTCAGATCTCTATGGTTCGTGCATCCTGACCCATTACCATCCTCTTACATCATTCAGCACCCACTCATGCTGGGGGAGCACAATGGCCCATCAGCACCCACCCATGCTGGAGAGCACAATGGACCATCAGCACCCACCGATGCTGGACAGCACAATGGCCCATAAGCACCCACTGATGCTGGACAGCACATTGGCCCATCAGCACCCAACGATGCTGGACAGCACAATGGCCCATCAGCACCCACCGATGCCTGGAGAGCACAATGGACCATCAGCATCCACCGATGCTGGACAGCACAATGGCCCATCAGCACCCACCGATGCCTGGAGAGCACAATGGACCATCAGCACCCACCGATGCTGGACAGCACAATGGCCCATCAGCACCCACCGATGCCTGGAGAGCACATTGGCCCATCAGCACCCACATTGGCCCATCAGCACACACCGATGCCTGGGGGAGCACAATGAGAATCTGAGCACCTGGGAGGTTTGGAGATTACATTTGCTTTATACACAGTGATAAAATAGTTTTGAAAGGATTCTTTAGTCTGATTTGTACTCAGCCCCGTACAGTATATAGTGTATGTTATACACCTCATAGACTGCAATGCATAGTCATACAGGACACAGCTCAGTATAGCACACTATACACCATACATATCCCTATACAGTGCACAGCCCCATACAGTATATAGTGTATGTTATATACCTCATAGACTGCAATGCATGGTCATACAGGACACAGCTCAGTATAGCACAATATACACCATACATATCCCTATACAGTGCACAGCCCCATACAGTATATAGTGTATGTTATACACCTCATAGACTGCAATGCATAGTCATACAGGACACAGCTCAGTATAGCACACTATACACCATACATATCCCTATACAGTGCACAGCCCCATGGAGCTTACAGCTCCATACAGTACATCGTCCCATAAAGTGGAATACATACTGAACAAAGCCAAATATACAGTGCAATGCACAGAGCACCCGTCCCCATATATAGTGTAATGCACAAATCACTGTCCCCATACACTGCAATACACAGAGCACACAGCCCCATACAGTGCAATGCACAGAGCACCCGTCCCCATACATAGTGTAATGCACAAATCACTGTCCCCATACACTGCAATACACAGAGCACACAGCCCCATACGGTACAATGCACAGAGCACACACATCCCCATACAGTACAATGCACAGAGCACCCGTCCCCATACATAGTGTAATGCACAAATCACCGTCCCCATACACTGCAATACACAGAGCACACAGCCCCATACGGTACAATGCACAGAGCACACACATCCCCATACAGTACAATGCACAGAGCACCTGTCCCCATACATAGTGTAATGCACAAATTACCCATCCCCATACACTGCAATACACAGAGCACACAGCCCATACTGTACAATGCAGAGCACACATCCCCATACATAGTGCAATGCACACAGCCCCATACAGTGCAATGCACACAGCCCCATACAGTGCAATGCACAGAGCACCCATCCCCATACATAGTGTAATGCACAAATCACCCGCCCCCATACACTGCAATACATAGAGCACAGAGCCCCATACTGTAAAATGCACAGAGCACACAGCCCCATACTGTACAATGCACAGAGCACCCGTCCCCATACATAGTGTAATGCACAAATCAGCCGTCCCCATACACAGAGCACACAGCCCATACACTGCAATACACAGAGCACACAGCCCCATACTGAACAATGCACAGAGCACACAGCCCCATACTGTACAATGCACAGAGCACACAGCCCCATACAGTGCAATACACAGAGCACACAGCCCCATACAGTGCAATGAACAGAGCACACATCCCCATACATAGTCCAATGCACACAGCCCCATACTGTACAATGCAGAGCACACAGCCCCATACAGTGCAATGCACAGAGCACACATCCCCATACATAGTCCAATGCACACAGCCCCATACAGTGCAATGCACACAGCCCCATACAGTGCAATACACAGAGCACACAGCCCCACACAGAGCTATTCACAGAGCAGCAGCCCCATACAGTGTAATGCACAGAACACACAGACCCATAGAGTACAATGCACAGAGCACCCGTCCCCATACAGTACAATGCACAGAGCACCCGTCCCCATACAGTACAATGCACAGAGCACCCGTCCTCATACATTGCAATACAGATAGTACACAGCCCCATACAGTTCAATACGCACAGCACGCAGCCCCATTCATTGCCATACACTAAACACACAGCCCCATACAGTGCAATGCACAGAGCACCCGTCCCCATACAGTGCAATGCACAGAGCACAGCAGCCCCATACAGTGCAATGCACAGAGCACCCGTACCCATACAGTGCAATGCACAGAGCTCAGCAGCCCCATACAGTACAATGCACAGAGCACCCGTCCCCATACAGTGCAATGCACAGAGCACAGCAGCCCCATACAGTACAATGCACCCGTCCCCATACAGTGCAATACAGAGAGCACACAGCCCCATAGAGTGCAATGCACAGAACACACAGACCCATACAGTACAATGCACAGAGCACACAGCCCCATACAGTGCAATGCACCAAGCACACAGCCCCATAGAGTGCAATGCAGAGCTCAGCAGCCCCACATAGTCAATGCACAGAGCACCCGTCCCCATACAGTGCAATACACAAAGCACACAGCCCCATACAGTACAATGCACAGAGCACACAGCCCCATACAGTACAATGCACAGAGCACCCGTCCCCATACAGTGCAATGCACAGAGCACAGCAGCCCCATACAGTACAATGCACAGAGCACAGCAGCCCCATACAGTACAATGCACAGAGCACAGCAGCCCCATACAGTACAATGCACAGAGCACCCGTCCCCATACAGTACAATGCACAGAGCTCAGCAGCCCCATACAGTGCAATGCACAGAGCACCCGTCCCCATACAGTGCAATGCACAGAGCACCCGTCCCCATACAGTACAATGCACAGCAGCCCCATACAGTACAATACACAGAGCACCTGTCCCCATACAGTGCAATGCACAGAGCACAGCAGCAGCAGGTCAGGCACCAGACTGGCACTCACCGATCCGTAGTACTTGTTGGGACGTCTGAGGGATGATGCCAGTGATAACGCAGAGCAGGGGGAGTAGAAGTCCACAGCTGGCAGGGAGCTCCATGCTACACAATGACGGCTCTGTGCTGCATACGCCTGGCATCCCCTATTCCCCAGCAGTCAGGAGCTATTCCCGGGCTGTAGGGAGCACACGCTGCTGCTGCTGCCGCCAGCGAGATTCCCCCCTCATCCTATGTCACTTGTGCTCTCTGCTCCTGAGTGTGGCCCCCACACTAGCCCATCACGGTCTCCTCGGGGCCCCTCTCCTCCAGCAGCAGCAGCGGCACAGTGAGCAGGGAGCCTGCACACACTCTGATCTCCAGCAGATTATCTCCCAGTGTCTGAGCCACATCCACTCCCTGCAAGTACTTTACAGCGCTCCCCTGGCCGGGGATGATTGCATCTCTGCTTGCAAGCTGAAGATAAAAGCCAGCAGCCTAATCTCCATGTTTGGCTGGGAGTGGAGAAGAGGGCTGAGGATGAGGATGATGATGGTGATTAAGTCTGCAATGCCACCAGCAGCAACATGTAAGTACAAAGTAACAAGTCACATCTCTTCCTTCCCAGTGAGCATCCCAGGGACCACCCTCAGGACTGATCAGCTGCAATAATGGGGAAGGTTACAGCAGCCTCTCACCTGCTCCTCTAGGCATAGACTAGTGGTGGAGGCAGGGACTGGCTGGTGCACGGCTGATCCAGGACCAGTAATGATGGGGATGGTGCTAGTAGCCCAGGTGCTCACACGGGTCTTCCCCGGGGATATGAGGGTGCACAGATAGAGAAGAGATGTATTTGATACCATAAACACTTATACTAGCAGTTGGGGAACTACAAGTCACAGCATGCCCTGATAGATATCACATCTGTGTGTGTTGCTTTAGTTGCTGATGAGTTACAGCAGCATCATTGCCTGCAAGGACTGATCAGAAGGCCAGCTGCTGTCTGGTGCCAGTTGATAGGTCAACAGTGTCTAGGTCAATCCCAAAAGGTCGACATGGAATATGCCGACACAGACAAAGGTTGACATTGACAAGTGTTGACATGCAATAGTTCAAGGCTGTCAAAAAGTCGACACAAGTAAAAGACCGTCGTGACGATTGCCGACACATACAAAGGTCGCCATGCATTTTTCACATTTGTTTTTTACATTTATTTGGAATTTTTCCTACTTTGCCTCCCATGTGGACTATAGCTGGGAACGATAAAGTCTACCTTTTCACGTGTTGACCTTTCGACTTTGTCGACCTATTGCATGTTGACAATTTGTCCACTTCAATCGTTTCCATGTCAACATTTTGTGTGTGTCGACCTTTTATGCGTCAACGTTTTTTCATGTTGACGTTTTGTGTGTGTCGATATATTGCATGTTGAACTTTTGTTGTCAACCTGTTGACTGTCTACGTAGACCATGTATGTCCTAACTATGGCCCTCCAGCTGTTGTGAAACTACACATCCCAGCATGCCTTGCCATAGTTTTAGCACTCCCTAAAAGCAAAACTGTGGCAAGGCATGATGGGACTTGTAGTTTCACAACAGCTGGAGGGCCATTGTTTGGACATGCCTGTCCTAGACACTGTGCACATCTATATCCACACCCCTGTTGGTAGAGCATCAAGAACCAGCAGACCTGGACTGAGTTGTATTCGTCACCTTTTGTCACTGATCTGGTCATGGCAGGTTTTCCGGTCACCCCTGTCACTTTCTCTCTCAGTCACTCACCAGCATAAATACCTGCACACTGTACCTGTTTCATCTTCTGCGGTTTGCAGGTGCCTCAGCCGAGACAGTTTCTATAGTAACGTAGTGAGGTGAGAATCTATCATGTTCAGTGTTGCTACATTTTGTGTCACAAAGTTGTTACACTGGGTGTTTGTGTGTGTGTGTGGGGGGGGGGGGGTCTTTGCACAAAATTGAGTCACTCAGCTTTAATTACGAAACAAATATAGTTCTGGGACACTGATTTCGAGGGAATTTAAATTATTGTAACAATAAATAAATGAATGAAAAAAAGTTAATAATAAAATAAAAACATTTGAGCAAATCAGGCGTTCAGCATGCATCCTCCTAAACACAACATAGCACAGAGGGCGAGATGTACTAAGCTTGAAAAGTGATAAAATGGAGAGTGATAAACAACCAGCCAATCAGCTACTACCTGACATTTTTCAAACACAGCCTGGGGGAGATTCTCTAAGGTGAAAATGCGGTAAAAACCCCGTTATTGGGTTTTTACCGCATTTCGGGATGCTCTAAGCAAAGAAAAATCTGGCGATGCCCCATAGAAGCCAATGGGCTTCTAACGCGAACCCACCGCCGCCCCGCACGGACCGCCGCCGCCTTCCCCCTCACCTGTGTCCGGGCAGCACAGAGCTGTGCTGCCCGGACCTGTGACATCCTCCCTGCACTGATCCTCTTCCGGGTGCAGGGAGGAGGAGAGCCCGGCACAGCAGCAGCAGCGCCGGGTGTGGGAGGGAGGGGGGAACCGCCGGGACCCGGCGACTCTCACCGCAAAGGACAGCTCTTAACGCAAGAGCTGTCCTTAGCTATAATTATCGCATATGTTACTGCATATGCGATAATTATGTATGCGAAGGGGGGCGGAGCTGAGCGGCGAATATTAGAGAATCTTGCCCCCTGTGAGATCACAGGTAGGAGCTGATTGGCTGGCTGTTTATCACTCTCCATTTTATCACTTTTCAAGTTTAGTACATCTGGCCCAGAGGGCGGGATGTACTAAAGGGAAAATGCGGTAAAACAGGGTTTTTTCCTATGTACCAATACCCGTCCGCCCCATCTTCGCCTGGCAGGGTATCGCCACCCAGAGGGTGGCAATACCCTATAGAAGCCTATGGGCTTCTATCGCCGTCATCACGCCCCTCCCCCCCCTCCCGTCCTCCTTTGATCTCCTCCTCCCCCAGCAGGTGTCACAGCTGGGAGGACATCCGGCTGCAGGGGGACACTGACAGCCGCCGGGATGTGATGGAGACCCCCGCAGACCACATCACAGGTGTCGCGGGGTCTCCATCACTGCAACCTGATGCTAGCCGCATATGTTAGTACATATGCGGCAGCTTTGCGGCGGCTGTCAGGCCAAGGGCGGCGATGTATATTAATACATCCCGCCCAGAGTGAGAAAAACTTCCCCGGGAATGCAGAGTTTGATGAATGGAGCCAATCCAGTCCTGTGATCCAGGGTCCAGTCTGGTTCTGGTGACCGGTGCTTGCGGAGCCTCTTCTAAGGAGCTGGCCATCTTTTCCCAGCGGCTTTTAACCCCTTAAGTGGTGGGGTTTTTTTAGGGAGCGCTCCCCACTGGGCAAGTTTTTTTTTTGGGGGGGGGGGGGGGGGCGCTCCCTAAAACACCCCCACCACTGTCTCCTGGGGCCTGGCAGTGCTGATGAGCACAACATTGGCCACTGCACAGCCATGCCCCTGACATCCCGGCTGTGTGCGGCGTGATGTTAGCAAGGTACGCCACACACACATCCGGGGGGAAGGAGGCGGGGCCGTGCAGCCAGAGCAGTGGCAATCCCAAGAATTTTTCAGGTTTGCCAGTCTGGGCACTGGAACATAGCCCGGAAACATCTCAGGAGTACCACTGAAAGGGTTAAAGGCCAAAAAAAACCACGTTATTGTTGTCTTGCATGCACAGTCCCCAGATGTCAGGGACCCGACAGCCAGGGACAGTGCTATGCGCCACCAGGCAGCGACAGCCCCGCACAAGATGTCAATGCCGATAATGGGGCACATGCTATGTATAACTTTATAGATTCCACTTGATAAATTGTGACTTCAAAGCTGATTGGTTGCTGTGGCCCACACTTCTCACTGATCACTGCTTCATACACCTACCCCTGAGTTTGAGAACTACTGGTGTTCTGTAGATTATAATGGTACCAATAACAATACACAATGAACTGTGCTAGCAATGGTATTAAAGTATAATGTAAGAATAACTAAGCATACACAGGCGTGCAGACTCCGAGAGCAGTATGAGACATCTATGACATACAGTACAGCATGTAGGTGGAAGCAGAGCGACGGACGTTCAGGAGATAAGAGCTGGTATATGTGTGACTGTTGCTATTGGCTAATTTTTCCAATGAGGGATTCTGGAGAAATGGTAATTATAGCAGGAGAGTGCAGCAGCACCTCAGGGAAGCTGTAACATACAGTATGTACATGGGATGGACCACAGCATAGGGAACATGCGTATCCCCATCCCTGACATCTCACTGGAACTGTTAGTGGATGCTCTAAGAACAGCTGACCAGCAGCTGGGGTCCTGAATAAGAACCAAAAAGCATTTCAGTTCTGCCTCTGTACCCAGATCCTTGTCCTTTACTTATCCAGTTACCGACTGCTGTGCTCTCGGCTGGATAAGCACATCTACATGCAGCGTGGGATGGACGGTGACTGACTCTCTCTGCCTCTGCTATTCTTTGATGCAACTGCAACTAAGGGGAGGGGGTTATTCAAACCTGACCACTTTTCTGCTAATTTGCAAAGCCCCACAATCAGATAGCCGCCGACCAGCCAGGGTAAAATCCCGCCCTGTGCAAGGCTGTGAATGACATTGTGAATATATCGAATAACTGCAAATAACTTAAATACGAGTCACATTGACATCGGAAAATGCGAATCAGGAGAATTTGGCAGATTAGTACATTTGCTATATTCTCCATTTGTATTTTTGTCCGATTGCGACTAGAGATGTGCGGCGGCCACTTTTTCGGGTTTTGGTTTTGGTTTTGGATCTGGATCTCCCTTCGTGTTTTGGATCTGGATTGGTTTTGGCAAAACCACCCTTGCGGGTTTTGGTTTTGGATCTGGATTTATTTGGAAAAATGCTAAAAATTGCTAAAATAATAGTTTTCAGGCCTGTTTTTGCCCCTAAAGTGTTATTAAGCTCAATAACATTAGTTTCCACTCATTTCTAGACAATTTTGATCACTTCACAGCTCACAAAATCGTTTTCATTTACTGTAGTAGGGCCATAAGGTTATCCCGAGGTAGCTGGATGACTAAGCTAGGCGACAGCAGTGGGCATCACATACATGTGGACCTTACACTTCCAACCTGGCACATGTCGCACATAATCACACTGGACACAGGATATATGTCGTCACACTGGACACAGAATATATGTCGTCACACTGGACACAGGATATATGTCGTCACACTGGACACAGGATATATGTCGTCACACTGGATAATGGATATATGTCACGCTGGACACAGGATATATGTCGTCACACTGGACACAGGATATATGTCGTCACACTGGACACAGGATATGTCGTCAGTCGTCACGCAGGACAGGACACAGGATATATGTCGTGAGTGACTTGTGACACTGGACAATGGATAAGATATAGGCCGTCACACTGGACACAGCCCCTTGTATTAATGCTGCCCCTGTACACAGTGTACTACTCAGCAGCACTGCAGCCCCTGTGTGTGAGCACTGCAGCACTGAGTTAGTTAAATCACAAAAAAAAACACAGGGTTCAGGGCTAAATAAAATAAATCACAACACAGGGCTTAGGGCTAAATAAATCACATCAGGGCACGGGCCACAGGACAGCCCCTGGACAGTGGACACTGCAGCCCCTGCGTGTGAGCACTGCAGCACGACACAGGATATATGTCGTCACACTGGACACAGGATATATGTCGTCACACTGGACACAGGATATGTCGTCAGTCGTCACACAGGACAGGACACAGGATATATGTCGTGAGTGACTTGTGACACTGGACAATGGATAAGATATAGGCCGTCACACTGGACACAGCCCCTTGTATTAATGCTGCCCCTGTACACAGTGTACTACTCAGCAGCACTGCAGCCCCTGTGTGTGAGCACTGCAGCACTGAGTTAGTTAAATCACAAAAAAACACAGGGTTCAGGGCTAAATAAAATAAATCACAACACAGGGCTTAGGGCTAAATAAATCACATCAGGGCACGGGCCACAGGACAGCCCCTGGACAGTGGACACTGCAGCCCCTGCGTGTGAGCACTGCAGCACCTAGTTAGTTAAATCACACTACAGGGCTCAGGCCACAAATCTACAACACAGGGCAGTGAGGGCAGGTCACGGAGCACAGCACAGCACGGAGCACATGGCACGGAGCACAGCACAGGGCAGTGAGGGCAGGTCACGGAGCACAGCACAGCACGGAGCACATGGCACGGAGCACAGCACAGGGCAGTGAGGGCACAGGTCAGGTCACGGAGCACATGGCACAGAGCACAGCACGGAGCACACGGAGCTTCCCAACCACCCTCTTCCCTCTCCAAGATTGGAGTGAAGATGGCGGGCGCGCGTGCGTCTTTTATAAGATCCCGCTCCCGCGAGAATCCGACAGCGCGATGATGACGTTCGGCCTCGTTATTGGTCCGGAATTCAGGCGGGAACACCCGAGCCGGCTCGGATCTGGCCCGGATCCCCGATATTCGGATCTGTCGGATCTCGGGGATCCGGACCCGCTCATCTCTAATTGCGACACCTATTTTGGCTAAAAAATTGCAAGCAATTCTGTCTTTATTTTTAATTTTATTGTTTTTAACCTCTATTCTATTCTGACTAGAACTCGCTGGTCGCTGGTGCACAGTGCAGAAATCGCTGGTCGCTGGTGCACAGTGCAGAATTCGCTGGTCGCTGGTGCACAGTGTAGAAATCGCTGGTCGCTGGTGCACAGTGCAGAACTCGCTGGTCGCTGGTGCACAGTGTAGAAATCGCTGGTCGCTGGTGCACAGTGCAGAAATTAGGGATGTGCACCGGCCACATTTCGGGTTTTGGGTTCTGATTACCTTGAGGTTTTGGGTTCTAATGGGTTTTGGCAAAACACCTCCTAAGTGTTTTGTGTTTGGATTTTGGGGGTTTTGGGTTCTGATTTTTTTGTTAAAAAAGCATAAACACTGCTAAAATCGCAGAATTTTTTTTTTTTTTTGCTCCTACGCTATATTTACCTCAATAACATTCATTTCCACTCATTTCCAGTCTATTCTAAACACCTCACACCTCACAATATTGTTTTTAGGGCAAAAGGTTGCACCGAGGTAGCTGGATAACTATGCTAAGCCACACAAGTGTGCGGCACAAACACATGGCTCATGTAAGAGTGGCACTGCAGCGGTAGATACGGCAGTACTAGGCACCAAGCAGGTAGATACGGCAGTACTAAACACAAGACAGGTAGATAAGGCAGTACTAGGCAGTGGGCCCCAGACCAGACAGGTAGATACGGCAGTATTAGGCAGTGGGCCCCAGACCAGACCGGTATATATGGCAGTATTAGGCAGTGAGCCCCAAAACAGATGGTAGATACGGCAGTATTAGGCAGTGAGCGCCAGACCAGACAGGTAGATACGACAGTATTAGGCAGTGGGCCCCAGACCACACAGGTAGATACGGCTGTATTAGGCAGTGAGCCCCAGACCAGACGGTAGATACGGCAGTATTAGGCAGTGAGCCCCAGACCACACAGGTAGATACGGCAGTATTAGGCAGTGAGCCCCAGACCACACAGGTAGATACGGCTGTATTAGGCAGTGAGCCCCAGACCAGACAGTAGATACGGCAGTATTAGGCAGTGAGCCCCAGACCAGACGGTAGATACGGCAGTATTAGGCAGTGAGCCCCAGACCAGACAGGTAGATACGCCAGTATCAGTGGCGTAACTATCGTCCCGCAGCCCCCGCGGTGGCGGGGAGGCGCTGAGCGGGTGTGGGCGCCTGGGGGGCTGCGGGACATTACTTGCTGCCTTCTGCCGCCAGCGCCTGTGCCGGGTCCCAGCTCTCCCGAGTCCCGGCTACTGCTACTGCAGCGCTGCTAATACAAATAGTGACACTCGGAAAATGGCTGCCCCCATACTGCAGACAGTTTTTCGTCTGCTTTTTGTAGGCAGCCATTTTCCAAGTGTCACTTTTGATTAGCAGCAGTAGACGGGAGAGAGGGGACCAGGCGCAGATGCGACAGGAGATAACGTCTCATCCACCCCTCACCCCGGCTCCTCTCCGCACACCCGGGCTCCCCTCCGCACACCCCGGCTCCCCTCCACCACACCCCGGCTCCCCTTCACTGGGTAAGGTAACGGCCGCATTGGGGTGGGGGGCGTTTGTTGTTAAACCTAGCGGAGGCGCCCCCCTGCATTTTCGGCAGGGGGGAGCAGAATTAGTAGTTACGCCACTGGCCAGTATTAGGCAGTGAGCCCCAGACCAGACGGTAGATATGGCAGTACTAGGCACCAGACAGGTAGATAAGACAGTACTAGGCACAAGACAGGTAGATATGTAAGCAATACTAGTATTGTGCACCAGCAGAATTTATAATAATTAATTTTATTATTAGGTACTGCTTGGCAGTGGCACTTAGTGGCACACGTCAGTGCACAAGCAGCATGGAATTATATTTTTACAGTCCCACACAGCACAAGTATTATTTTTTTATTAAATTAGATATAGCAGCCTAGTATGTAGTTGTACTACTAGGTAGGTACACTTAGGCAGTAACACTGCCAGGGGCAACAGTGGACTGAGTAAATAATACTGGCAACCTCTATTCACAGTATTCAGTGCAGGCAGCACCAGTGGACTATATATAATTCAATTAATTATTAATAATATAGCAGCCTAGTAGGTAGAGAAAATAAACTACTAGGTAGGTAGGCAGACAGGCAGGCAGTAGCACTGCCAGTGGTCACCACAAAAGGTAGTTATTATATTACACACCACCAGTAGCTTTATGCAGTGCACCAGCAGAATTTATAATAATTAATTTTATATTAGGTACTGCTTGGCAGTGGCACTCAGTGGCACACATCAGTGCACCAGCAACATGGAATTATTTTTTACAGTCCCACACAGTACAAGTATTATTTTTTAATTAAATTAGATATAGCAGCCTAGTGTGTACTAGGTAGGTACACCAGGTAGGCAGTAGCACTGCCAGTGGCAACAGTGGACTGAGTAACTAAATAATACTGGCAGATTTAGTGCAGGCAGCACCTGTGGACTATATATAATATAATGAATTATTCATATAATATATATTTCAGCACAGCACCAGAGGTAGGCCCCAGCACAGAGGAGACAGTAGTACTACAGGTACACAGTTAGACTGTTCTCCTAAGCAGAGAGGAGAACAGAGTACACAGCAGCACTGAGGGAGACAGCCCCAGCGAATAAAATAATTAATTACAGCACAGCACACCAGAGGTAGACCGCACAGAGGAGACAGTAGTACTACAAGTACACAGTTAGACTACACAGCAGCACTGAGAGACAGCACCAGCGATTAAAAAATATTGCGTTCAAGGTCAAGCTCAAGTTTAAGCCCCAGCAGCAGCACCAACACACCCTCTCCCAACCCACTACTAGCCTGGAGTAAAGATGGCAGGCGCAGCAGCCGCTTTTAAAGCCTCGCGAAATCCGGCGCCGGTAGATGACGTTCTGACCACGCGGACTGACCCGAGTCAGGCGGGAATCTCCGAGCGAAACCGGGCTCAAAATGATGACATCCGTGGGGGCTCGGATCTCCGGAATCCGAGTCTGCACATCTCTAGCAGAAATCACTGGTCGCTGGTGCACAGTGCAGAAATCGCTGGTCGCTGTTGCACAGTGCAGAAATTGCTGGTCTCTGGTGCACAGTGCAGAAATTGCTGGTGCACAGTGCAGAAATCGCTGGTCGCTGGTGCACAGTGCAGAAATCACTGGTGCACAGTGCAGAAATCACTGGTGCACAGTGCAGAAATCGCTGGTCGCTGGTCCACAGTGCAGAAATCGCAGGTCGATCATTAAGGGCTGCTGCGGGAGTGCACTCCTAGCAATTTATCGCCCACAACATACAAAAAACATGGGCGATATGGTCGTTCAGCCACCATTTAGCCAGATACCGTGTGTACAGGGCTTAAGACCCTTTTTGGATAAGTCACCTGATTCCATTGTCTCAGTAGAGGTCTATGGGGGATACACAACATATACAACTGGAATGACTTCATTGCCCACTATGGGGGGGGGGGCTTGATGACATCTACATCAGGTCCAGCTCCCCAACATGCTGCTGACAGTCTCCTCTCCGGGCTTCTACCGGAGAGGAGACGTTAAAAGTAGGCAACCCTGATACAATAGTCTCCCAGCAGTTTGTGTATTTATTAGAGATGTGCACCGGCCACTTTTCGGGTTTTGGGTTTTGGGTTCTGATTACCTTGAGGTTTTGGGTTCTAATGGGTTTTGCCAAAACACCTCCTAAGTGTTTTGTGTTTGGATTTCTTGGGTTTTGGGTTCTGATTTTTTTGTTAAAAAAGCATAAAAACTGCTAAAATCGCAGAATTTTTTATTTTTTTTTGCTCCTACGCTATATTAACCTCAATAACATTCATTTCCACTCATTTACAGTCTATTCTGAACAGCTCACACCTTACAATATTGTTTTTAGGGCAAAAGGTTGCACCGAGGTAGCTGGATAACTATGATAAGCCACACAAGTGTGCGGCACAAACACTAGACTGATATGGCACACTTAGCATCCCCTCTAGGCTGATACTGCACACCTAGAATTACCCCTGGACTGATATGGCACAGGTAGCATCACCCCTGGACTGATACGGCACATTTAGCATCACCCCTGGACTGATACGGCACATTTAGCATCACTCCTGGACTGATATGGCACACTTAGCATCCCCCCTAGTCTGATACGGCACACCTAGCATCACCCCTGGACTGATATGGCACATTTAGCATCACCCCTGGACTGATATGGCACGCTTAGCATCCCCTCTAGTCTGATACGGCACACCTAGCATCACCCCTGGACTGATACAGCACAGGTAGCATAACCCCTGGACTGATACGGCACATTTAGCATCCCCCTAGTCTGATACGGCACACCTAGCATCACCCCTGGACTGATATGGCACGCTTAGCATCACCCCTGGACTGATACGGCACACCTAGCATCACCCCTGGACTGATATGGCACGCTTAGCATCACCCCTGGACTAATACAGCACACTTGGCAGCACCCCATGAATTATACGGCAGACTTGGCTTACCCCAGGAATTATACGGCACAGATGGTGGCACCCCTGACCTGATACAGCACACATGGAATTATACGGCACAGATGGTGGCACCCCTGGACTGTTACGGCACACATGGCGGCAGGCATGGAATTATACAGCAGACAAATTCCTGCAGTAAAAATAAAAATGTGTATTCTTTTAATTATAAAAAAGAGCAGCACACCTTACTTAGCAACACCCCATGAATTATACAGCACTCTTGGCTCACCCCTGGACTACAGCGCATTTAACAGCCCTTGCAGTAAAAAAAAAAAAAAACACCTTAATTTTATTTTCATTAAAAAAAAGGGCAGCTCCCCTGGTCTGATATGGGACACCCCTGGAATTATACGGCACACATGCGGGCACCCCAGGACTGATACAGGACACATGGGGGCACCCCTGGACAAATACAGCACACATGTGGGCACCCCTGGATGATACAGCACACATGTGGGCACCCCTGGACTGATAGTACTGGTAGCCAGTGGAAACAGCAGATTGGAATTATATACTGCAATAAATACTGGTAGCCAGTGGCAACAGACTGGAATTATATACTGCGATAAATACTGGTAGCCAGTGGAAACAGCAGACTGGATTTTTATATACTGTGATAAATAATACTGGTAGCCAGCGGCAACAGCAGACTGGAATTATATACTGCGATAAATACTGGTAGCCAGTGGAAACAGCAGACTGGATTTTTATATACTGTGATAAATAACACTGGTAGCCAGCGGCAACAGCAGACTGGAATTATATACTGCGATAAATACTGGTAGCCAGTGGCAACAGCAGACTAGAATTATATACTGCAATAAATAAAATACTGGTAGCCACTGCCAGTGGCAACAGCAAACTGGAATTATATACTGTGATAGGTACTGATAGCCAGGGGCAACAGCACACTGGAATTATATACTGCAATAGGTACTGGTAGGCACTAGCCAGTGGCAACAGCAGAGAGCAGACTGCAGCAGACACTAGGCAGTGCAGGGCAGGCAGTGGCACTAGCAGCACCAGTGGACTATCACACTGTGACTGACTATACAGGAGCAGACTCAGCAGAGGCAGGCCCCAGCACAAAGGAGAGACAGAACACAGCACCAGTCATCCTTGCAATGGTGATGTCTTGATCACTGAGCAGTACACAGCAGCACGGGCCCCAGCAGAGACCACACAAAGCAGCAGCACACCCTTCCCTACCCTTCTCCGAGATTGGAGTGAAGATGGCGGCGCGAGGTTGCGGAATTTAAGGGTTCCGTGATCTCGCGAGAATCTGACGCCGGGCGATGACGTTTTGCCCGTGCGCCCGGATTCTAGTAAGGCGGGAAGCGCCGAGCGCTGCTCGTATCCGGGCCCGGATTGATGACGTCCGTGCTGGCTCGGATCTGAGGAATCCGAGCCCGCACATCTCTAGTATTTATAGTGTGTGAACAAAGCACAAGAAAGGTTAGAGAACAGACTGACCTGCGGGTACTCTCCTGCTGCAACATTCTGCTGTCTCTGTTCTATATTTGTATGTGTGTCATTGAAGTCGTCTAGGTAAACTCAAGCAGATGCATCGCTTCCTACAGCTTACAGTAGATCCTACAGTATAGATATAGGTTGCCAGTTTTGCATGTTTTGCACATTTTGCTTTATATCTAGCTTGCTCTATGAATATCGTGAGATGATGCGGGAGATGGTATCAAGCCTAAGAGCAGGGATACGGAACCTTTGGCCCTCCAGCTGTTGTTGAACTACACATCCCAGTATGCCATGCTACAGCTTTTCTTTTTGGCCATGCTAAAACTGGTTCAGGGCATGCTGGGGTGGGTAGTTCAACAACATCTGGAACGCCAAAGGTTCTCCATCTCTGCCTTAGAGGGTGATAAAGTGTTGCCAACAGCCATGGCTACCATCAGCATTCGGGGGGCTATGCCTGAGTGCTCCCAAATCACCCCCTGGCGTGGGGGGCTACGAATACTCGCAGCCCAGTGAGCGGGTCTGAATTGGGTTCATAGGGCCTAATTCAGATTTTATTGCAGGACAAATTTGTTCTCAAAATGGGCAAAACCATGTGGGGCAATTGTATCATGCGCAAAACCCCTTCAAGTCCAGTTTGCGGAAGTCATTTCAAAAATGTTTGAAAAAATACTTAAGAGGAAATGTAATGATCTGTGATTTGTCAAAACTGATAATTTTCCCGCAGAACCCAGATTCCCCTTAGGCTCCTACCATGCATAAATGTGATATTTTATTTTAAACTGCGAGTTCCGAACGTAAAGTTTCGACTTTGAACTTCAAATTCAAGTTAACAGCTTAGCAGTTACACCGCACGCACCACGGCGGTGGAAGTACAAAGAGTTTAAATAGTTTCACGATTGGTTTGACCAAAGGTTCATGTCGAGCCGGTCCAGTGGTTTGAGCATCTCAATCAATAAAAATTCATTTGTGCAGGCTGAGTCCTTAAAATCCCCGTCTATCTGATGGAATCCAGTGCTCCTCCGGCCGCCTAGAACACTGCGCTGGGAATGATGCAGATTGATACTTACTGGAATCCTCAAATACTAATTTAGGATTAATCTCTCTAAAGAAAAAGATAAAATCCTTATAAATGGCAGCTTTCTGCATTGAGCGTGGATTTCCGCAGACATATGTTCGCCGTACTAAACACGGCTTTTAAATCAGGGCCCAGGTGAAAGTGGAGCCAGGAACCGCTCACGGACAGCTGTTCCAGTCTTATTCGGTTTAATTAGTTTGCGGACGTTTTTTTTTGTCGCCGGTGTCGTAAAACTGGAGTAGGCTCTTGTAGAAGGTCCGTAAATAAAACACGACCGATGGTAGGATTGGAAGCTCTAGAATGCAAGTGGGAAAGACAAATGCAAAACATAAAAACATAACTATATAAAATAACAGTCTGCAGCACATTAGAGCCAAGTACTTATTTTCTTGTAAATGTGCTGCTGGTTCTCTTAAACATTTGGCATCCACTCCTGGCTAGAGGCAGGTTATGTCACTGTGCCCCTCTCCCCATATATATATACACACAAACAAACACACACACACACACACACACACACACACATACACACATAGGGGGTGATTCAGCTTAATTTGCAATGAAATGAATTCGGCCCTGTTCCGATGTTTTGGGGACTGCACATGCGCGATAATATATGCGCACAGCCCCTATGTGAACGCTGCTTTGACCTCAGCCCATAGAAGCCAAAAAGGCATCTAAACAGACTTTACTGTTCATGTACTGTATTACATTATTTCTATCTGTTAAGCGCCTTGGGTCCTACTGGAGAAAGAGCGCTATATAGATAAAATGACAAGGCCGGATTAACAATGGGTCTGATGGAGCTACAGCTCTCCAAATTGTGTAGCTTAGGGCCAGGGCTTTCCAACAAGCCCATCTCCGCGTCGGTATCCCCCCGGGAACCGGAGATATCGCCAGGCAAATCTGGAATGTTTTCCCCATAGGATAACATGGGACCCACTAATTGCGACCTCCGCCCGGTTCCAACGGCTGCCAGTTCCCCCTCCGGCATCACAGAAGCTTCAGGTTGATCTCAGTCGAACCCAAATCGCTGGGCCTTCAATCTGATACCTGGTCCATATGGGTTCATTGGTTCTAGAGATATTGCGGGTAAACCAATTTTTTTTCATTGGGGCCCCAATGTTTATATCCCAGGCATCAAAGATAAGGTTGCAAGTTTGCGTTGGCAGCTGTCCCCCAGAGTGTACAGCGCTGCACAGAAAGGAGGACGTACATTGTTTGGTGATGCACAGGAATGGTTTTTGTCTGAGTCCCTTCTGTCCTTGCCAGCCACCTGTTTTTCCTTGTAAAAATAATAGTAGAGGAAGGAGCGCAGGAACGAGATAATAGCATATTTATTATCTATGCCTAAAGGACGCTCTGATCCTAAATACAATCCTGCTCTTGCAATGTTGATTCTAGTGAGATAAGTCTGATTCTCAGACGGCACCCAGCCACAACACATCCGGGTATTTGCATAAATGTGAAATTATCAGACACAGCTCAATGTGTTGTGTCTGTTTGTTTTACAGCTTTAGTCGGCAATAAAACGTAATAAAGCAGGATTGTGTATCTCATTTAAATCTGCGCGTAAACAAGTGGCTTGTAAGTGATTATTCTGTTATGAATTCGATCATGAAACACTTTCGGTATGAGCCATGTGACATAAGAGGCAGCGCACGTGTATAACAGGCACAGCAGGCGTGAACGGGAAGTAAAGATTTCTAGCCATTGGCAAAACGCGTCTAACAGTAAAATGCATGGCTATCAGGGCCGTGTGACGTGTGAATGGTAGTCCAGGAGGAAGCACCAGGAGGTGTATTAATCAATCCTGGGTACTTGTTTCCTAGCACGGCGCCCGTCGTGGTAAATCGCATACCTTAAGTTAAGGTAACTTAAGGTATGCGATTGACGCGATGGACGTGACTTTCTGTCGATTAAGTGGCTTTATTGCCGGCAATGAGAAGATTGCATCCATCGCATGCCATTATAAGGGCATGCGATGCGATCGACGCGCTCAACGCGATTTTACATAGGGAACAATGGGAAATGGGCCAATGGGCCCAATTTTTGAATGTATATGCACCGTCATGGGTTTTAAGTATGTGAAATGTCCCCCCATTGTTAACGCCACCCCACTATTGACGCCAACCCGAAGCGTGGCGAGCGTAGCTAGCCCGCGAGGGGCGGCGGTACGCATCCTCCGACCTTTTCATACCCCCACTATCCACGTTGGCGTTGAGTTGATCATATAAAGTGTGGCGAGCGCAGCGAGCCACCGAGCCCGAAGCGTGGCGAGCGCAGCGAGCCCCGCAAGGGGACGCATACACCTGTGAAGTTATGCGCATCCCCTCGCGGGGCTCGCTGCGCTCACCACACTTTATAAAATCAACTCCCTGCCGACGTGGATAGTGGGGGTATGAAAAGGTCGGAGGACGCGTACCACCGCCCCTCGTGGTCTCGCTGCGCTCGCCACGCTTTGGGTTGGCGTTCATCGTGGGGTGGCGTTAACAATGCGAGGGCATTTCATCCATGAGGGGGGTATGCAATTAAAATTAGGGTTTCGGGGGCTTTTTACATTGGGCCCAATGTAAAATTGGATCTCAGGGACCATTTTACATTGCGATTTGGTTGCATGCGATGCGATCGACGCGAATTTTTAGGTCCCGATGCTTGAGATAAAAATTGCTGGTGCCATGCTAGGAAACAAGTACCCAATCCTGCCCTTCAAATATTTGGGAAACCGCTTTAAATGTACACCAGAGGAAAGCCTATGGTTATACTCAATTGATGCTGGATCCATTCCGACGTTCTTTTGCCGGAAGGGATCCGGCAACCATTATTCAATCAGCGGGCAAATCCGGATGTCGGATTTGGCCGCTGATTGACGCTCACCCAGCTGGTGTGCGGACCGGATGAGCACAGCGACGGGAGGCAGCAGGAGGCAGCGGGAGGCTGGACAGGGCCGGTTGAGCTGCTCTCACCAGGCCCGGTGGCAGGACAGGTGAGTGCGGCGGGCCGGGTACGGGCGGCGATGAGAGGTGGCCAGAGGGTAGGGAGGTGACGGTAGGGTGCTGGCGGCAGCGGACAAGAGGACAGCGCTGTGTAAGCTGTTGCTGCTCACCCGGCGCTGTCCTCCCTGTCTAAATCCGGCATGTTTTTCATGTCGGATTGAGGTTGCCGGTTTTGGCTGTGTCTCTGTCAAAAGCAGGTGGAGTAGTGGCTATTCTGTCAATCCAACTGCTTTTCGGCAGGTTGGAAAATTTCGACCTGCCGAATAAAAATGAATATCAGCCAATCAGTGTTATTAGCCAATCAGTGTTATTAGCCAATCAGTGCTCAAAGTCGTACAATATAAAAGTCTCCCTTCTTCCGTCTGCAGACAATGCAGTCTCCACATACAATGCCGCTTTCTGTTATTTGCCCAATTAGATGTAATTAATAACAACATGAAATGACTGTTATGTGGCTGCAATAACGAAGGGAAATAAATACACATGATCATTGATGTCTTAAGTAATTTGTTGTAAAATGTTAAAGCATCTGTTATGTAATTGTGTCTGTGATAGTACATGTATTACAGCAGCATAATACATCTTCATTGTGGACATTATTCTCCAAGTGGGAGGTTTTATGTCACCGGATGTCAGACGCCATCGATAACGCTGGGAGAAACACAGGAGCGCTGACATTATGGGGGATGCGCTATGTACATGATGATTTAATTATCATTTAATGCAACGCTGTCACTTAACAAAGGAAAAAGTAAATTTTAGTGTTTACTACACAACTTTTGCTGTAATGTATGCGGCTCATAAATCTACAGGGGATTCCCCACGACCCAGCGACAGTGACCCAGTGGTGGACATTTATGACCAGTAATCCCAGAGGAATTCGGTAAAAACTGTTTTAAATCCCATCTCGCCGACTAAAAATCGTGGGCCCGGGGGGGCGATGTTTTGCGTCTGTGTATGCGCAATTCTGTACATGTGCAGACGCAGGGTGCGAGCGCAGGGCCGGTGCCACAACTAGGCAGCTCTAGGCATTTGCCTAGGGCGCCGGCACCTGGAGGGCGGCAGTTCGCCCCTCACCCCCAACATGTGCATATAGCTGGCGGCGTCGGCGTCCCTGCAGTGCTGGAGCGGGCAGGTGCTGGAGCGGGCAGGGGTGTCTGTGCCGCGGGGGTACCTGCGGCGCTGTCACTGTGTATAAAGCTGCTGCTGGCGGCGGCGGCGGGGTCCCTGCAGTGAATAGAGAATAACTAGCGCTATGCGGCGGTGCGGGAAGCGCTTCTGGGTTTGAAAACACTTGCCGCACACTGATTGGCTGAGATTCAGCCAATCAGCGTGTGGCAAGTGTTTTCAAAATCAGAAGCGCTTCCCGCACCGCCGCATAGCGCTAGTTATTCTCTATTCACTGGAGGGACCCCGCCGCTGCCGCCAGCAGCAGCTTTATACACAGTGACAGCGCCGCAGGTACCCCCGCGGCACAGACACCCCTGCCCGCTCCAGCACTGCAGGGACACCGACGCCGCCAGTTTTATAATACAGGTACCACCCCCCAGGCACCGGGGCACCTCCACCCCGACTCGCCTGGGGCACTCCGGTGCCTTGCACCGGCCCTGCGCGAGCGGGCATAGCGAACTACATGGTTGCCGTCCTGCTCGCACCTAGCAGTACGGGCGGGGGGCATGGGGTGGCAGTAGGGGGCATGCCCATGAAAACACAGAACGTTCCCATGCAAATCGGCTGGTGACGCGGGTGCGGGCAGCTCATGTCGTGAATGTCAGCTGCCCGCATGCTTCCTGGACAGGGCGCTCGTAGATCAGAGGCACCATAGAGGTGTCTCTGATCTGAGTGCGCTGGTGAAATCATTTGATGGTCACCGACCGCGGCGGGCGAGGGTGGGGGGTGTCGGACGTGCGGGCGTCTGGGGGACTTGCAAGGCTGCGAAATTAAACCAGAATAAGCATTCGCAGGGCAACGTTCCCCTGTTTTCACCCTTGATAAAGTGCAGTCATCTGTACGAAATGCGTTGGCGCCAGGGTGCAGGAGAACAACATCACCGTATCCACCACACCGCATAACTACATCAAAAGCCTCCCCGCTGGAACTAGCAGCAGACAGGGCTCACTGGGAATAGAAAACCAGCAATAGGGGGCGCTCCATCAGTCCTGACACCTGCAAAAAGAACTTCCATTACCAGAGGATGAAGAACCCATAAAATTTGGCCAAATTGGCCCTGTCCGATCACCGTCGAATCACCCCCTGTATTATAAGCTGTGGTTTCTCATCAGGAATGATGTGACTGTGAATTTAAAACATCTAAACTGCCCTATCACAGGAAGTGTTTGAAAGATGGTAGCAGCTGATTGGTTGGTAGTTTATCCTTCAACACTTTATTACTCTCCAAGGCTTAGTAGTACATCTGCCCTTATATCTCTCTCCAGAGGCGGAACTACCTTTGGTGCAGCAGGTGCAATGCCCCGGGGCCCCTGAGGACTAAGGGGCCCACTACTGCCCCATCACCCTCTTTCAGTCACCTACTGTCCTTTCCCCCATCACCCTGTCACACTCTGTTCCCCCTGCCTCTCCCTGTCATCCTCTGCCTCTCCCCGTCACCCACTGCCTTGTTGCATATTGTGATCTTGGGTAGGGTGGAGGAGGGGTGCCCAAATTATAGTTTTGATTGCACCTGATCTCATCACCCATAAGTTCTGCCACTGTCTCTCTCCACTTTATCTGTGATAACTCGCCCACTAATTCCATCTTCGTTTAAGTGGATATATCCCAGTATGACGGTGTTCACCTCCTGGCTTGTTTACTCAGCCTGTAATTCTGCTAATAAGTCTGGTAGAGCGCAGTGTCTGTCTCCCAGATAACTGATGATAGTATCGGGGTCAGGGTTAGAGAGCTGGGGGGACCAATGGAAAGAAATCTAATTAATTTACACCTTTAGATGCAGGGAAACCAGATATGAAGGGCTTGCGGTAATTTAGCAGCTGTGCCATAAATGTACTGTACTAGTCCTACATTAAGATGAATGGGAACCGGTGTGAGACGGATGAGGAATATGAGGTCATCACTCCCTGAGTGTAGTATTGGATTAGCGAGAGAGAGGGAGCGTACTCCAGATAATTAGCATTTTCAAAAGACAATTTGTAATAATTAGCAAGTGACTAACCACAGCCGGGGCTGCTGACTGCCATTGTTGCTATTTTATGCAGAACACATTAATCCGCTTTCCAGTCTGTGTTTTCTCTTATGTACACGGTTTTCTAGTAACCTACCTCCCAACTGTCCCGCTTATCGCGGGGACGTTCCCGCATCCCTCCCACGGCCGGCAGTGTCCCGTGGCTGGGGGGGCACTAGGGAGTCCCCCCCCTGTAGTCCGTGAATAGACGCTCTATTCTTTCAGGCAGAGGGGCTGGGGGCTGGCCAGCAGCTTACAGAGCTGCGGAAAATGGGGGCGTGGCCTCACGGTAGTGTCGCAAGTATAGACCACACCCCTTTCGACAGGCCACACCCCCCAAATTCACGCGTCCTGTCCCGCATGCAATGACTGTTTTTTTAATATCCAATCAGTGTTTTTACCTTTTTCACTCCCACATTGTTTTTGTTTTTTATCCATCATTAAGAGAATTCTCATATCGAATATATTATATGTATTGTTTTTTTTTTGTTTTGTTTTTTGCTCTTTTATGAAATAAATGTATTTGTATTGCGACATGTAGTTGGTTATCATTCAGTCTAACCCGAGCGCTGAATACCTCCTTTCTTATATTTAAAACCTATGTTGATTGGGTCTCACGCTGCCCATCATTGACCATGAGAATGTTTTTGAAGAAGAAGTTTTCCAGTTAAACTCTCAGTTACCAAGTTTGGAAAAAGTTCCAGCGTTCAAGTGATATAAAAGTCTGGAAGATTTAGTGAGAGCGCTGGCTCTGCAGAACAAACTAGATAAGGTGATACACTTTATTTCCAGTTGTAAAGATCATATTGAGATCTTAGCACTAGAAATATAGCATGCGGGAGAAGCTGGAGAGATCAGGCAGAACTCCTGCAGTACGGGGGAATGAAATACTAGGCAGCTTCTCTTTTAATTGTGTACTTTCCCCCGGTCTTAACTGCTTTTATAGCTTTTCAAATAGTAAAATCTTTTGCTTTACACATTATTTTAGAAACACTCTTACTCCCTTTTATAGACATATGTGCGTTGCACGCAATACTGGGTTGAGCAGGAAGGGGGGGGGGGGAATTAAGCTGAATCATCTGACCCCCCTTCTACCAGGGGAGCCAGGCAAAGAACCCCGATACTTTGGACTTGTTTCTTATACCCCTTTTATGCTACCATCCATATCCCTGGTTCTGGAATATACACCTACCCAGGATACTGTGCAATGTGAAAGTAATAATAATAATAATAATTGTATTTTTATTTATATAGCGCTCTTTCTCCAGTAGGACTCAAGGCGTTTAACAGATAAAATGAATGTAATGCAGTACAGGAACAATGAAGTACAGAAAAGCTTTTCATAAACAATACTTAAGGAAATTAGGGAAATGCTTGGGTAAACAGAAAAGTCTTGAGTCTGTTTGTGAATAATTATAGAGTAGGGGCCTCTAGAACTGTACAGAGAAGTGAGTGCCATAGAGTCTGAGCTGCATGGCTAAAAGCTGGACCCCCAGATGAATTACGGGAGATCCTAGGTACTGCTAAAAGTCCTTCATCTACAGATTGCAGTAATCTGGTGGGACAGTAGATAAAGGGAGAGCTGCCTAAACCAGAGCGTACTTAAGAGGCTCATAGGCGCCGATTCTGTGGGTGCTCAAGGGCCCGAGCACCCATAGGAATTAATGAGCACCCACATGCCCATAACTCCAGAGTCCCAATGCTGGGCCACTGTATTTGCTTGTTGAGCCTTTCAACAGGCTTGAGCACCCACCAGCAAAAACATATATCAGCACCTCTGAAAAGGCTACGTTTTTTGGGTTGGCAGAAAGGAGTTAATGACTGCTAGTTGTCTAAAGTTGGTTTCAATTTTGGGTACTTATGTAATATCTGGGCTCCCGGTTTTCTTATGAGACCGCGTCCCCTCGCGGGGCTCGCTGCGCTCGCCACGCTTTGGGCACGGTGGCTCGCTGCGCTCGCCACACTATATAAAATCAACTCCATGCGTAGTTGGATAGTAGGGGTATGAAAAAATGGGGTGCATTTAACATGGGAGTCCAGATAATACATAAGTACTGGAAGTACTTCTTGCAGAAGTTCTTTCAGCTTCCCCTTTATTTGGGTTAGCAGGGGCAAACGCAGGATTTTCAGGAGGGGGTTTCCAAAGGGGGGGAGCAAAGCACGGAGATGGACACTTAGGTGACCCAGTATATGCCAGGTCAGTTAAAGTATTATACAGTAGATAGACCAAATGTATATAAATAATAATTAAAAAAATATATACAGTATATATATTTATACATACATATACATACATACAGGGGCATCAACAGCAGTGTAGACCCCAGGGCATAGCAATGTATTGGGGCCCCTACCGATCCTCCAGCGGTAGGGGTGGGGGAATCTTTGATGTCCCGTGGGTGGTAGGGGGTATTATATCAACCGCTCAGCATGTAGGGTCTGGATCAGTAATTTCCACTAATTACCCCTTTACTGCACAGATGGTGGGAGATGGGGTGGGAGAAGGGGGCATTGGGCTGAATGAAGGGGCCCTGATACATAACTTCCTGGGTGATAGAGGATGTTTTATACGCAGAGGAGGGGTATATAGTGGAGTGGGCTTATTATTCATAATTTTCTGGTGGGAGGACAGCTTGCTTGACTGCAGATATCTCCAGTTCCCAGAAATAGATTTCTTAGATTTTAATGGAATTAAAAGCTAGAGAATCCCACCTACCAAATTGTATTGGGGACTAGGGGATCAGAGTTCAGGAGGCAGAGCAATCTGCCAATGAGGATATAAAACTACATACCAGGTGTGTGGAGCTGGAGCAGTAACCAGCTGCTGGAAGGCTGATATCTCTGGTTCTGGGAACAGTAGAGACAAGCTACTAGTGTCCCTCAAAGGGGGAGAGTCCCAGATTTTGGAATATACCCTCAGAAAAACTCTAAGTCAGACTTGAACTTGAAATATCTGATTGGGAAGAGCAATTAACAGGCTTGGATGGGGACCACTGCTTTGAAGTCAGATATCTCCGGTTCCCAAGGGCCGATTTTTAAAATTCTTGTACCCATGGAAAGAGGGGACCCTCAGCTTTCAGCCTAGGGCCTTTAGACTCCTGGGAGGGTTTCTGGGTACTCAGAAACCCCCCCATGCATGCGCTACTGGTTAGGGGTATTGTTGAGGGATAGTTTTTCAGGTTTAGTTTAGGGTAGCGGACACTTAGGTGGGTCTTCGTGGGTGGCATTCGGCGGCTCTAAGAGCTTACCTAGTTTGTCTCTTAGAGCCTGGCGGTGGTAGTAGGGCGTCACGGACCAGCGGTCACTTGTGGCATGAAAGGGTGCTGGGAGGCACTGCCCCTTGGAAAGATGGCGGGGAGTCCTGCCTTTGCGGGGGGGGGGCACTGTGGGCACTTCGACAGCGGAGTGCCCACACTGGCCAGAGAAGGGGTGGTGAGACTTCCCAGCATTAGGTTGTGCCTTAGTCTGATGGGACGTCTCAGTCGTCACCATGTTAATATCAGTCAGTTGGGGCGCTTAAGTCGCCGCTATTTTTGATGTGACTAGAGCTGGGCATCACGTGGCGCCTTATTGCCAGCCCTTTATGAAGAGGGGTCATACCACATAATAAATATACATATGACCTTTAAATCTAATTGCTTTGGTGTCCGTGTCTTTATTGTGTCAGCGTGAGTTATTCCTTATTAAGCTAGCATAAAGTGTATGTTTAGGGTCCAGCCAAATAAATGTATAGACGGCTTATGGAATCAGAAGCTGCTTCAGGTGCCTTGGGCCTTGGTCATGAAGGGCTTTGAAACTCAATAAGTTAATATTAAAGAGGATTCACCATTTTATGGGCAGTAGAGAACGGGAGTTATGTGGCTGGAATGGGGCTAGTTGGGTTACAGCCTGGCAGCTGTGTTTTGTACCAGCTGTAATCGGTGCAGTTCTTTTGCTGGGAGACCAAGGCAGAGGGCATTGCAGTAATCTAAATGTAATTATATAAATGCATGCATGATTTCTGGCAGAAAGCACCCGATTGATATAAGCGGGGTCAAGCAGGGTATCGAGCAGGGTTGAGAACAGATTGACCTAGTCTTGCAGCGCAGTATGAACGGGTACGCCGGGTAGATGTGACCCAGCACCCGCTTACAGCATAGGAAGAAATGCCACTTAGATATGATCTTATCTCTAAGGTCCAGCACAGAACTTTGTGACGTCACCAACCTGCCAATAAGATGGGGCAGGCTGCCGATCTGAAAGGGGGTGTAACACCCAGGATGCACCCGTTGAAAGATCCCAGGTGCAACCCGGCTTTGTGATGTGAAGGTGGTATTATACACAGGAATACAGGTAAAAAAAGGTTGAAGGTTGACACAGGATCAAAAAGTCGGCACACGGAAAATGTTGACATGAAAAAGGAGGCATGAAAAAGGTCGACATATGGTTTTGATGATGATCGGGGATGAATGAGAAGCTTCAATCTGTTAATTCTCTAGCACAGCCTATAAAATGAAAGTTGCCCATAGCAACCAATAAGCTTGTAAGCTACGTATCATTTTATAGACAGTACTTGATAAATCCCAGCTTTTAGCTGATTCGGTTGTATGGACAAATTCCCCACTGACCCGTATCTGCACTCGTTTCACTGTTTGATACACAAGCCCATAGCCTGGCAGCAGAGATTTAGCCAAAGGTACAACAAGTGGTTATTTCCATTGTTAGCCCCCATCCGGAGGTCTCACTCTCCTCTCAACAGGATGAATCTTAACCGTGCATGAAAAGGTGGGGCTTCACTATGAGGGGGTGTGGCTTAATTAACCAACCACTGTTATGGTCATTTTGGAGGTCCCAGAGATGCCGGCTGAATTGCCGGAGTCCCAGTGACTGTGTAGGCTGCAATGGCGGCTCCTGCACGATGACAGGAGACAGTTGCTGCATCTAATGTTACAGTGCAGCACCTGGCTTCTATCACTGAGCAGTTGTAATATCCCATTTTTACTTCTCTTTCTAATATCACATTTACAAATACGATACTTGTGTATTTTGGCGGCGCCCATCGCATTGCATACCATAACACATGCGATGTTATGCGATGCGACACAATTTCGGTGGTTAGTGTACGATGGCATACAATTTTGAAATTGTATGCCATTGTACATGGCATACAATGCCATACGATGCGATGCGATTAAACATTGTATAAGCACCCTAATGGGTGCTTATACAATGTTAAGCACCCTAATGGGTGCTTACAATGTTAAATGCACCCCCACGCCACCCCCCCACTATAAACGTGAACCCGAAGCGTGGCGAGCGGCGGCGGTACGCGTCCTACGACCTTTTCATACCCCCACTATCCACGTCGGCGTGGAGTTGAGAATAGATTAGTGTGGCGAGCGCAGCGAGCCACCGAGCCCGAAGCGTGGCGAGCGCAGCGAGCCCCACGAGGGGACGCGGATACCTGTGAAGCCCGCGAAGGGACGCGTTTACCTGTGAAGGTATCCGCGTCCCCTCGCGGGGCTCGCTGCGCTTGCCACACTAGTCTATTCTCAACTCCACGCTGACGTGGATAGTGGGGGTATGAAAAGGTCGTATGACGTGTACCGCCGCCCCTCGCGGGCTCGCTGCGCTCGCCACGCTTCGGGTTCACGTTTCTAGTGGGGGGGGTGGCGTGGGGGTGCATTTAACATTGTAAGCACCCATTAGGGTGCTCAAAAGCACCCTTTAGGGTGCTTATACGATTTTTCATCGTATAGGGGGTCAAAATCGCGTTGCATCGCATCGCATGCCATCGGGTACATGGCATGCGATGCGATGCGATACGTTCATCGTACGATGCAGAAATCGGGCGCCGCCAAAATACACAAGTACCACAAATACAGTATGCAGCAGGCTTAGTAAATGGGTGTGCTATATTTTTTCTCCCTTAAGTAATTTTGGGAAAGATGGATTAAGACTGGCGAAGTGATAGTTATTATAAAGCGGACAGTGAGAATGCACTGCCAATCAGCTCATAACTTTCATTTTTCAAACCTAGCCTGTAACTTGACAGTAAGGAGCTGATTGGATGCTGTGTTATCACCTTCCACTTTATCACTTCACCAGGCATAATATACCCCACCGACATGAGAATCACTGCTGGGGAAAGAATGAAATAATTTTATCACTTCCTTTTCCTATCTATTTTAAATTTTGTTTTAAATAATGCAATTTACAGAAGAACGTTTAATTCAAGGGTTTAAATAAGAAACACTAACTGACCAGTCTGCCCCATATCTGGATACACGCAGAGGTATATCCACTGAGATATATGTACATTTTGGCAGCTGTACATAAACTCATCCAGTCACATAAAGCTGCCTGACAGTGAGAAGATAATGCTTTATATTCCCAATATCACTTGATTGTGTCTCTCATCCATCATCCAGCTATCATCTAGGTCTATTACTCAGCGGCAGAGTACGATGCCTGATATTGATTATTTATAAATCTCTAGCATTCTCCGTGTGGGGATAATAAATACACAAACATTATGTATAGATGAAGACGGATACAACAGGTGAAGCAGGGGGGTGTCTGGCGGAGTTTGTCACGCCACCTATTATTGTCACATTAGCCATTGATTAGGACAATGCTGGGATTTCTTTGTTTGAGTTACCTGTTTGTTTGTTTGCGTTGCAGGAGTGTCAGTAGAACTTCAATATGATTGTTGTTAACCCAAATGTATCCACATTGTGCTGAGAGCTTCTGATTGGTGTAATTGGCTCTTGAAATGGATCATCTTCTTTTCCAGGCCCCTGATAGGCAGCTGGGTGACATGAGGTATAATTCCTCTGCATTGTGTCATCACTAGAGATCTCAGAGGCTTCTGTAATGGAATTGTAGCTGGTGGGGAAATATAGCCTACAAAGAACTGCATCATGAAGTGCCCGGGCGACCTACCTCCTGTTTGAAATAATTGGACCACATACTATATAGGATGCTGCATGTTTACTAGCTGTGTACATCACAAAATAGCACACACATACTAACATATTGCAGATGTACTAAGCGAGTGATAAAGTGGGAAGAGATAAACTACACACCAATCAGCTCCTAACTGCCCTGTTACAGGCTGTGTTTAAAAAAATAACAGGATCTTGGTTGGTTGTGAATAAAGGCCCCCATACACTGAGCCGATTTGGGACGATTTAGAAGAAATCGGGCCATCAAATTGGCTCAAATCGGGACAGTTTGATGTCCCCTCAGGTCCGATGTGAGGTCCTGTGCGCTGAGTTGGTGGTCTGACCTGCTGGCCGTCCGACCATTCGACCTGGGAGCTCCCGGCGGTGAGCCGGGCGGAGCAGGGACCCATGCGACAACAAATTGTGATGGATCGCATGCTTCCCTGCCTCCCGGGAAGGTCCTGGGCGGCTCCCGGGGTATCGGGTGGCTGTTCACTGATGTGAGACATCGCAGCAGTGTATGGCCACCTTTAGGTCTAAAGCCCCATGCACACTAGGCGCTATTATGAACAATGTCACTCAAATAGGGTCTTCTCAATATGATTAATGGTGTGCGCTCCCACGAGTCATTAACGATGGTTCTTGTCTTCAATACATGCAGGTGACCTGCGTATGTAGCGGGTCCCAGTGACGTCACTGAATGATATCGGCGGCCGTGTGTGTGTACTGACAATATCGCCTTGGCCGATATAGTTATGGTTAACTCCCCTTTTCCAGGAAGACCTGAGACCATGCCCCCTTTTTTGTGGGGACAGTCCCACTGTCGGCTTTATCAAGGTTGGGAGGCATGGGATGGTTTTGGTATGCATCATAGACTGTGTCATCATAGACAGTTATATGGTAGACCACTAAAGGTTGACAGTCACAAAGTCGACAGGGTCAAAGGTCGACAGGTAAAAGGTCAACATGGTTATATGGTCGACAGGAAAAAGTCGACACATGGTTAAAATGTCGACATGGTCAAAAGGTCGATATCCGAAAGGTTGACATGGAAAAAGGTCGACATAAGTTTTTAATGTTTTTACGATGTTTATGTCGACATAGGTGTACCGCGTCCGTTCGTCATGCTTTGGGGCGACTTTTTGACTGTCGACCATTAGTGGTCGGCCATATGACTGTCTATCATGAGACAGTCTATGATCAGTCTGCATACCCATGGAATGAGCTCCCAACAGTCATTTTTCAAACATATGGGCAGATGTACTAAACCTTGATGAGGGATAAACCGGACAGAGATGAAGGGTCCTGATTCAGACCTGATCCCTGCTGTGCGAATTTGCATGTCGATCGATTATGGAATGACTGCACATGTGTGTGCGTCGTAGCGTGCATACGTCAGCCAAAAGATGACAAAATCAGCATCTAATCGCAATCCCCTCGCAGGTTGATTGACAGGAAGCTGGCTTTTGGGAGTGGTAACCGGACGTTTTCAGTGAGTGGACAATGTGCTGGAGCATGGGGATGCTCAACGTTTCCTGGGCGTGCCCACAAAAATGCTGGACGTCTCCATGCGAACGCAGGCGCGGCGAAGCCTGCACTGGGTGGGTCACATGACATTGGTGCCTGCCCCGTTCTCGCACATTTCAAAGACAAATACCGTAAAAATCGGTAACGACTGACTTTAATTTGCAAGCATATCCACGTACGCTCGCATGCGGAAGACTGCTGCTTAGCAAATGATGCTGAATCAGGCCCTTTATCACTCTCCAAGGTGTGCTACCTATGCGCCTTTTTATGTTACATGCTTTTAGCTTATTTAGAGCAGATTCCAGGGATCAAATGTGGCGGAAGGGTGCGGGCGCCGACATCACATGACGGACTTCGGCGGCGCGTTAAGCCCGGCGGTGTTAAGACCGTTAGCTAAGCAGCGAACGACCGCTGCTTGACGAGCCGTACTGAATCAGGCTCCCCATACATTCCAAGTACTATGATGTTGTTACAGCGGCGTAGCTAGAAATTTTTCTCCGCCCTGCCACAAATAAAAGATTACGCCCCCCACCCCCAAGAAGGGGCGAGGCGATGGACTATACGCGCTGCTGGCTGACAGACCCAGACAGCAGTGAGCACTGATCTGGTCCCGCTCATTGCATATCTAATGAGCGGGGACCCAGCGCAGTGCATATTAAATGAGCAGGTCCCCACCATGTGCATATGTAATGAGCGGGATCCACCTGTCAGTTCAGCCAGCGGCGCCCACCACAGACCCCGCTGACGCCGTTTCCCCAAGCCGCCGCGGGGTCTGCCACATATGTAGCTACGCCACTGTGTTGTTAGTACTACTGTATGTATTTGTAGAGTACAGTATTTACATTTCCACATAGATGAAAGTACAGAAGAGAGTACATATGGGGTGATAGCCAAGTGTCTGCCAATAGCACAACATAAAAAGTATTGTGAATTATTTCTCATTCCCTCTTCATGACCAGCTGATGCACAAAACTACCCGAGACTCGGTGTGATATAAACGCTGATTTCATTGCCTGAAATTAATCCTCTGTGCTATACATTATAGAGTAGTAAATGCACATAATTATAATGCTTAAAGCAACCCCATTAACTCAGCATGGGAATAATGACAATGATCTAGTTTGCAAAGCTGTCTCCAGACAGAGGAATCACAACAAATTGCATATTACCCAGGTAGTCTGATCATCTGAAAGCCCGACTGATGAAAGGGAGTCACAAGTCAGGACCATTAGTCTCAGAGTGGGCAGCTGAGTCCTCACAGACCTGTCTACAATCAGGCTGAAGAACGCTAGCTCATCACATACAGTGCCCAGCTGCCCGGCTGCCCAGCCGCTGTGTAATAGGAATCTGAATGCATTAGGACACAATTGCTAAATCAGAAACGGAGACTTGAACACTGCAGAAAGATTGGGAAGCACCATCCAACGGGTCGTGCATTTCTTGGGCTTAATATCTATCTACAGAAGGGATGGGGAACCTTTAGCCCTCCAGCTGTTGTTGAACTAAGCATCCCAGCTTGCCCCGCAACCATTTTAGTTTTGCCAAATAGAAAAACTGTAGCAGGCAGAGGCAGAACTCTGGGAGGCAATGGAGTCATCTGCAGTGGCGGGCTGGGCCGGGGGGCAGGGTGCCAACTGCACCCTGGGCCAGTATAATGTAGCTATTTGGGGCCGATGGCAGGTTCACATGCACATATAAGATTGCGGCCGGGAGACATACAGTGTGCTCCCGGGCACTCTGATCTGATGAGACAGACACAGTCACACTCAGTCAGCAGCACTGTGGCACTGGCCACAGAGGAAGGGGGCAGAGTTGGGGGCGGAGTTATCTCGAATCACTGCAGCTGCTGGAATAAAGGGCTGCGATGTGGCTGAAGCTGTGGCTGTTAACCCCTTCCTGACAGAGCCAGTTTTTGCCTTCCTGACAGAGCTCTTTTTTTCAAATCTGACATGTATCACTTAAGTGGGGATAACTTTTTTTTGCTTTTACTTATCCCAGTGATTTTGAGATTCTTTTCTCGTGACACATTGTACTTCAAATTAGTGGTAAATTTGGGTCGATACAGTCTGTGTTTTTTTGTGAAAAATACCAAAATGTCGTAAAAAAATGGAAAATTTAGCAATTTGCAAAATGTTAAATTTTCTGCTTGTGAGACAAATAATCTTACCACTCAAAATAGTTAATAACTAACATAGACCATATGTCTACTTTATGTTTCCATCATTATTTCAACTTCCTTTTAATTTTTTTGGACACTAGGAGGCTTACAATATGAATAGCAAATTTTCAAATTTTCAAGAAAATTTCAAACACTGATTTTTTTAGGGACCAGTTCAGTTCTGATGTGACTTTGAGGGACTTGTATGTGAGACACCCCCATAAATGATGCCATTTCAAAAACTGCACCCCTCACAGTATTCAAAACAGCATTTTGGAAGTTTGTTAACCCTTTAGGTGTTTCACAGGAATTAAAACAAAGTGTAGGTGAAATTTCAAAATTTTATTTTTTTTGCAGATTTGCAATTTTAATACATTTTTCTAAGGAACACAGTAGATTTTACTAGAGAAATGTGACTAAAAATTGATTCCCCCAATTCTTTTGTTTTCATAAATATCCTATATGTGGCCCTAGTGTGCACGTTGACCAAACCACAGGCTTCATAATAGAAGGAGCACCTACTTGATTTTGGAGCCTCCTTTTTATGAGATTATTTTTTAGGCACCATGTAGGTTTCTAGGCACCATAAGATGCTAAAAGTTAGGAACCCCCCCCACAAGTGACCCCATTTTGCAAACTACACCCCTCAGGGAATTCATCTAGGGGTATAGTGTACATTTCAAACCCCCAGGGGTTTCACCAATTGTGGTACAACTGGGCAGTGAAAATGAAAAATTATTTTTTTTACACAAAAATGCAGTTCTGGCTCCAAATTTTTCATTTTCACAAGGAATGAAGGAGACAAAGCACCCCAAAATCTGTGCCCCAATTTCTCCCGAGTACGGCAATGCCTCACATGTGACCAAAAAATATCGATTGGGTGCATGGCAGGACTCAGAAGGGAAGGAGTGATTTTTGGATTTTGCAGCTCAGATTCTGGTGGAATATTGGTGGGTGCTATGTTGCATTAGCAAGACCCCCGAAGCACCAATACAGTGGAACCCCGCCACAAGTGACCCCATTTTGCAAACTACACCCCTCAGGGAATTCATCTAGGGGTATAGTGTACATTTCAAACCCCCAGGGGTTTCACCAATTTTGATACAACTGGGCTGTGCAAATGAAAAATTACATTTTTTACACAAAAATGCAGTTCTGGCTCAAAATTGTTCATTTTCACAAGGAATGAAGGAGACAAAGCACCCCAAAATCTGTGCCCCAATTTCTCCCGAGTATGGCAATGCCTCACATGTGACCAAAAAATACCAGTTGGGTGCATGGCAGGACTCAGAAGGGAAGGAGTGATTTTTGGATTTTGCAGCTCAGATTCTGGTGGAATTTTGGTGGGTGCTATGTCGCATTAGCAAGACCCCCGAAGCACCAATACAGTGGAAGCCCCCCACAAGTGACCCCATTTTGCAAACTACACCCCTCTGGGAATTCATCTAGGGGTATAATGTACATTTCAAACTCCCAGGGGTTTCACCAATTGTGGTACAACTGGGCAGTGAAAATGAAAAATTAAATTTTTTACACAAAAATGCAGTTCTGGCTCAAAATTTTTCATTTTCATAAGGTATGAAGGAGAAAAAGCACCCCAAAATCTGTGCCCCAATTTCTCCCGAGTATGGCAATGCCTCACATGTGACCAAAAAATACCATTTGGGTGCATGGCAGGACTCAGAAGGGAAGGAGTGATATTTGGATTTTGCAGCACAGATTCTGGTGGAATTTTAGTGGGTGCTATGTCGTATTAGCAAGACCCCCAAAGCACCAATACAGTGGAACCCCCCCACAAGTGACCCCATTTTGCAAACTACACCCCTCAGGGAATTCATCTAGGGGTATAGTGTACATTTCAAACCCCCAGGGGTTTCATCAATTTTGATACAACTGGGCTGTGCAAATGAAAAATTACATTTTTTTACACAAAAATGCAGTTCTGGCTCAAAATTTTTCATTTTCATAAGGTATGAAGGAGAAAAAGCACCCCAAAATCTGTGCCCCAATTTCTCCCGAGTACGGCAATGCCTCACATGTGACCAAAAAATACCAGTTGGGTGCATGGCAGGACTCAGAAGGGAAGGAGTGATTTTTGGATTTTGCAGCTCAGATTCTGGTGGAATGTTGGTGGGTGCTATGTCGCATTAGCAAGACCCCCGAAGCACCAATACAGTGGAACCCCCCCACAAGTGACCCCATTTTGCAAACTACACCCCTCAGGGAATTCAACTAGGGGTATAGTGTACATTTCAAACCCCCAGGGGTTTCACCAATTGTGGTACAACTGGGCAGTGAAAATGAAAAATTACATTTTTTTACACAAAAATGCAGTTCTGGCTCAAAATTTTTCATTTTCACAAGGAATGTAGGAGACAAAGCACCCCAAAATCTGTGCCCCAATTTCTCCCGAGTATGGCAATACCTCACATGTGACCAAAAAATACCAGTTGGGTGCATGGCAGGACTCAGAAGGGAAGGAGTGATATTTGGATTTTGCAGCACAGATTCTGGTGGAATTTTGGTGGGTGCTACAGTATGTGCCTATGCACATCCTTGCTGGCGGGTCGCCAGAACGTACGCGCTGGCGACCCGCCAGCAGCCTCGCCAGCGAGGAGACTGAGTCGCGCGTGCGTCTCACGCGCACGCGCGTCTCAGTCTCCGTCGCTAGCGTGGCGGAAACCCTGTCCGTCTCCGCCTCAGGGAGATGGACGGGGTTAGGGGGGGGTTAGGGGGGATGCGGGCAGGCGGCGGGGACCCCGGGTTACCGCCGGCAAGCCGGCGGGGACCCGGGGAAACGTTTGGAAGCGCCGTCGGAAAGGGGTCGCGCGCGCCTCTCGTGCGCGCGCGTCCCCTTCTCACGATCGCCATGGCGCTGACGGGGGATGGCGGCTGGCGACGCCAGCGCCATCCCCTGCAAAGATGGGAACAGACCCATCTGTATGTCGCATTAGCAAGACCCCCAAAGCACCAATACAGTGGAACCCCCCCACAAGTGACCCCATTTTGCAAACTACACCCCTCAGGGAATTCATCTAGGGGTATAGTGTACATTTCAAACCCCCAGGGGTTTCACCAATTTTGATACAACTGGGCAGTGAAAATGAAAAATTACATTTTTTTACACAAAAATGCAGTTCTGGCTCAAATTTTTTCATTTTCAGAAGGTATGAAGGAGAAAAAGCACCCCAAAATCTGTGCCCCAATTTCTCCCGAGTACGGCAATGCCTCACATGTGACCAAAAAATACCAGTTGGGTGCATGGCAGGACTCAGAAGGGAAGGAGTGATTTTTGGATTTTGCGGCTCAGATTCTGGTGGAATGAATGGTGGGTGCTATGTGGCATTAGCAAGACCCCCGAAGCACGGTGAAATTATGAACCTAATAATCCATAGATGTGTGGTATATTTTAAAACACTCCTTTATACATAGGCCGGGTTTGTCGGGGCAAGTGTCACACTGGAAAATAGTTTGCTTTCTTATTCCCTTTTTATAGCAAACTTTGCACCTTTTTTGTGTCCTGCCCTTTTTTCCAGTGGAGGGGATTTCATCAGGAAAATGCTGCCCTGGTACAATACGGGGGCCAGTACTAGAAGTACTGGGGCCCTCTGCCTGCTGGTTCCCAAATATTAGGCCCTTTATGACTTCCTCTTGAAAGTGCATAAATGTCCCCCTCTGGCTGGTAGAACGGAATAGCACGTAAGCGTTATAAAGTGCCATCTGGATGATATACACGGCCAGCTTCTTGTACCAGATTTTTGTTTTGCGCAGGGGACTATACGGCTTCAGTACCTGATCTGAAAGATCCACTCCGCCCATGTACCTATTGTAATCCAGGATACAATTAGGTTTTGAGGTGTGGGTACTGGTACCTCGTACAGGGACGGAGGTGGTACTGTCTCCGTGAATTGTTGTCAGTATAAGGACATCCCTCTTGTCCTTATATTTGACCAACAACATATTTTCGGTGCATATTCCCCTGCTTTCACCCCTTCTCATTACTTGGGCAATGTGCGTTTTTGGGAGGCCTCTTTGGTTCTTGCGCACAGTACCGCAAGCTGCTGTACCTCTTGAACCAAGGGCCTTAAACAGGGGGATGCTGGTGTAAAAGTTATCCACATAGAGGTGATAACCTTTATCCAGGAAGGGGTGCACTAAATCCCAGACAATTTTTCCACTAACACCTACGAGGGAGGGGGGGCATTCTGGCGGTTCAATTCTTGAATCCTTCCCTTCATATACCCTAAACCTGTGAGTGTACCCTGAGGTGCTTTCACACAGCTTATACATTTTTATGCCATACCTTGCCCTCTTACTGGGAAGGTACTGGCGGAATTTAACCCTTCCTTTAAAATGTATAAGGGACTCGTCTATGCAAATGAATTTATCTGGGATGTACATCTCTTCAAATTTGGCACTGAAGTGATCAATGACCGGCCTGACTTTAAATAGCCGGTCAAAGGTGGGATCATCTCTGGGTGGGCACTGTGCATTATCGTTGTAATGCAAAAATTTAAGGATTAACTCAAAACGAGTCTGGGTCATGGCCATACGGTAAAGTGGGGTGCTGTACAGAACATCTGTACTCCAATATTGCCTAATTTCTGGCTTTTTTACTATGCCCATATGAAACACCAGACCCCAAAATGTCATCATCTCTACTGCATCTACAGGGGTCCACCTAGCAAATGATGACGTGGGGTTTTGAGCAATAAACTGCTGGGCATATAAATTAGTTTGGTCCACCATTAAATTTATAAAATCATCAGAGAAAAATAATTTGAAAAAGTCAATTTCTCTGAGACCTGTGGAATCAAATTGGATTCCTGGGATGGCCAAAAACTCAGGAACCTGGGGCTCAAAATTGTCTGGTGGTGGGGTCCATACGAGATCAATTATTGGGGGGGGGGGTCTCAGCTGCTCTACGGGGGCGTCTTTGAGGGGGTCCCTCATCACTAGAGGAGGAAGAGGAGCTTAAGATGAATCCTTCAAATTCCACGCTTGCCTCACTGGCTGTGTCAGAGTCAGAGGCAAGCATGGCATATGCCTCCTCCGCTGAATACATTCTTCTGGATGACTGGGATGACATTTGGGATGACATTTGAGATGCCATTTTTATTTTTGTGTTTCTGGTAGTGAAATGTTTCAACACGTGTATAGTGTAGGGGGGGTACAAACTTTATTTCAATGTAGTATGTAGTGTGTAGTGTGTATGTAGTGCAGAAAAAAAAAAAAAAAGGTCCTGCGCCAAAAATTGAGCACAGATGTTGGTCAGTAACGTCCGTCACTGAACAGCGCTCAAAGGCAACAGGAATTTGATCAAAAAAATTTGATCAAAAAAAATTAAAAAAAGACCCCACAGCACCCTCAAAAAAAAAAAAAAAGGTGATCAGAGATGCGACACTGATTACCAGTGAGGGGCAGCAGGTGCACAACCTTTGGTGCAAATGACAGTGCAACTGGCAGGTATATATAAAAAAAAAACCTCTGCACCCCCAAAAAGTTGCTGATCACCTCAGATATAGTGATCAGCACAAAAGGGGGGGGCAGCAGACACAAAATATAGCACTCTCTATCACTCTCTGTCACTATCTCTATCTCTCTCTATCTCTCTCTATCTCTCACTATCTATCACTCTATGACACTGCAGCAGCAGCACTGACAGTTATATATATAAAAAATAACCCCTGCACCCCCAAAAAGTTGCTGGGGGTGCACAAAAGGGGGGCAGCAGACACAAAATATAGCACTCTCTATCACTCTCTGTCACTATCTCTCTCTATCTCTCTCTATCTCTCTATCTATCACTCTATGACACTGCAGCAGCAGCACTGACAGTTATATATATAAAAAATAACCCCTGCACCCCCAAAAAGTTGCTGGGGGTGCACAAAAGGGGGGCAGCAGACACAAAATATAGCACTTTCTATCACTATCTCTCTCTATCTCTCTATCTCTCACTATCTATCACTCTATGACACTGCAGCAGCAGCACTGACAGGTATATATATAAAAAAAAACCCTGCGCCCCCAAAAAGTTGCTGATCAGTTAATTTATACTGATCAGCACAAAAGGGGGGGGGGGCAGCAGTCAGTTGCACACGCAGTACAGCTGTATATATATAAAAAATATATAGCACAATCTGTCACTATCTCTCTATCTCTCTCTATCTCTCTCTATCTCTCTATAACTCTATCACACTGCAGCAGCACAAAATATAGCACTCTCTGTCACTAGCCCTCTCTATCTCTCTCTCTCTATCTCTCTATCTATAACTCGAACACACTGCAGCAGCACAACACAGCACAGCACAACACAGGAAGTCACAAGAAGTAACAAGATCCAGGAACGCTACAAGCAGTTATCAGGTAAGTGTTTGCAAGGATCAGGTCAGTATATCGCGGCAGATAGGCACGGTGACCGCACTGCACGCAATTCCAGACCGGAATGGCGTCTGCAGTGCAGTCACCGTTAGTTTAAATCACCCTCCATGGCTGTGATTGGTTCGTCGGTCCGACGAACCAATCACGGCCTCTGGGGGCGGGTGGGGTGAGGTGGGGTGACACCAGTGTCACCCTTACACCCCGTGGTGATTGGTGCTGTACTTTACAGCACCAATCACCACCGATCCCTGTGTCACTGGCGAACGTTATTCGCCGGTGACACAGAAAACGCTGTAATTGGCTGTTCACACTGAACAGCCAATCACAGCGATCGCCGACGGGGGGGTGGCATCGCAGCCCCCCCTGGGCATGCAGGGACATGTCTGCTGTCAGGGACAGCAGACATGTTTAAACTGTCACCGCGTCTATAGACGCGGTGACAGTTTAAAGCCATGACGTACATTTACGCCATGTGTCGGGAAGTACATCCCGGCCATGACGTAAATGTACGTCAAATGTCGGGAAGGGGTTAAGGTGCTGTATTGGCTGCTGCATTCTGTAGCATGTCAAACTGCTCAGGGCTGCTCTCAGTGCTGTCCTCCAGAGTTATTAGGAAGACACTCAGGGAAGCCATGCTGTGAAGTAAGTAGCTGGACCCTCCTCAATAAGCTGAGATCTACTCCAGGCTGCCCCCTCCCCTCCTGTCCCCCATGCTCTTGCCTTACCTATCCCTCACCTCTCCTCCCAGTATTCCCCATGCCTCTGGCTTCTTTTTATTAGCACTACCCTCTGCTCTGACACCTGCATTTATTAGCTCCAAGCAGGGCTAATACATCACATTATGCAGCTAACCTTAGGACACTGGGACTGGGATATAGCCCCAGGGCGAATGGAAAATGCAGCATTAACATTAAATGCTAACAATGCGAAGGACATGCAGTAGGTATGGTGACATCTTGCAGGAGTTGCACCCGACCAGCATTGTCTGCTTTTGAGTCCATGCTCTTGTCATCATTAACACCTGGGTATTGCCTGGCAAACATGGCCAAACCGCACTTGATGCGCAGGAGAAAAGCCAGAGTCTCTGGGCACAGGATAATCTAATCTCAGATGAAGAGAGACTTCCCTGGTATGTACAACGCTGGACCACTGGCGCAGTGCAGTCATGTCCCCAGGTCATGTGTTCCACCTCACCCCCAGGTCCAGTGACCCTCCTCTATGCTCCCCCTTATATTGGGCCCTGCAACCCCAGAGTCATCAATCCCCCCTTTCCACCCCATCCAACCCATTCTCTATTATGCATGCCCCACAACAATCTTACCCCCTCCCCCCGCAGCCTGACCATAACCCTACCCACTAGTGCCTAAACCCATAACCCCACCACCTAACCCTAACCCCCAGTCTAATTTCCTAACCTTCCCTCCCCAGCATAACTCTGTATATACACACTTGCCGAAGCAATCTGTTCAGACAGGGCTACGGAGGGCATCGTTACTGACCTGTGGGAGTGTGCATATATGGCGATATTTAGCATACACACTGAGCAATATTTTAAACAATATCGTTCTCAGAAGGGGGGAAATTAGCAATATTGTTTAAAATATTGCTTAATGTGTGGGGGCTTCAGTCCCCCCCCCCATGTTCAATGTGAACGTGCCCCAATGGCTATTAAACCATACCCAAGGTAAACCCCCAACACTTTTTGCCATGCCTATTTTTTCAGTTTCATGCATTGGCAGAAATTCCGGGCCACTTAGTTGAGTCTGCCCCCCAGGCTGAAAGTTGCCAGCCAGCCCCTGGTCATCTGCCACCGGGCTCCTGCTGCCAAGGGGGCACCTCTCCTCCCCTGCAAGTTTAAATAAGTGGAACTTGTGTAGTAGCAGGGCGCTTATTACATAGTTTGCGTAGTGGTGTATTGAGAATACCAATGCACCACTATGCTGGCTACGTAAACTACGTAACTTACGTAACTTGTTCAGGAGCTGTGCTAATACACAATGGTTCATATCCCCACTGTCCACGTCATACCCCCAATATCCACGTGGGCGTGTAGTTAACTTTATAAAGTGTGGCAAGCGCAGCGAGCCACCGAGCCCGAAGCGTGACGAGCGCAGCGAGCCCCGTGAGGGGACGCGTATCTGCGCTCTTCACACTTTATAAAGTTAACTCCACGCCCACGTGGATACTGGGGGTATGACGTGGATAGTGGGGATATAATTGTGTTAGTGGGGGAAATGTGTGTTGATAGTGTGTGTGTGTAGTGATTTATACTTACCCTCCTCCGGGCCACCAAAGGTCCATCACGATCCCCGCACCACTGTCCCCGGCGCCAGCATTCCCCTCCTCCGGCACTTGCCTCCTCCATGACACTCCCAGTTAATGGTGTCCCCGGCGCCAGCGTTCCCCTCCTACGGCACTCGCAGCGGACAATGTACGCAATTAGCGTAGTGCCGCTGGGGGAGCAGGGAAACCATGTGATGTTCCCCCAGTGACACTACGCAGAATTACGTACATTTCTGGTGCCGGGGACACCGTTAACTGGGAGTGTCATGGAGGAGGCGAGTGCCGGAGGAGGGGAACGCTGGCGCCGGGGACATCGGTGCGGGGATCGTGATGGACGTTTGTATAAAGCTCTACACACATATTAGCAGGGCGCCCGGCTACGCTACGCTGACAACGTAGCCTAAGGTACACAAGTACCAAATCAGTCAATTGAAAGCCAACGATATCACTTCTGTGGCTGAGTTCTGAGAAATATGTGTGTTACACATATCTGACCCCTGACCTATAGCTGTCTCTCTCCTTTTTCTTAAGGCCCGTACACATGAGAGCGATGGGAGCTTTGGGCAACAAAATGTCTAGTTACAGCACTAGTTAAGAGTCACATAGAAACATGGAATTTGATGGCAGATAAGAACCATTTGACCTATCTAGTCTGCCCCGTTTTTAAACATGTTACCACACACCATATTTGATCCTTATTTCTTTGTAAGGATATCATTATGCCTATCCCAAGCATGTTTACATTGTACTACTGTATTTGCCTCTACCACCTCTGATGGGAGGCTATTTCACGTATCTACTACTCTTTCTGTGAAGTAATTCTTCCTCACATTTCCCCTGAATTTTCCTCCCTCTAGTTTCAGTGCATGTCCTCGTGTTCTGCTGCTCCTCTTCCTGTGAAGAATGTTTCCTGTACCTTGATAAACCCTTGATATATTTGAAAGTTTCTATCATGTTCCCCCTTTCCCTTCTCTGCTCTAAAGTATACATATTAAGATCTTTTAGTCTTTCCTGGTACGTTTTGTGATGTAGGCCATGCACCATTTTAGTTGCCCTTCTTTGTACAGTCTCTAATGTATTTATATCCTTCTGGAGATATGCTGGAACAACACCTAGAACAAAGTTCATTAACTTATGGAAATAACACTAAAGCAAGAGAGACTGTATAAAGTAACATTAGATCCCAGGTGATAATTCAAGCACAGATGATGTAGAGAGAAATATGGGTACCATATGATTGATTGTGGAGCAAATATGTATATGCCATAATTCATGAAAAAATATAGGCCAACATTGCCAGAGACATATCCGGATGGAGAATACATTACATGCATTGTATAAGAATGCAGAAGTGTCTGCTCCTCAGCAGTTAACATGTGTTGTTAAACAAACAGATGATGAAGAAATAGAAACAGCAATGCTACAGAATAGAACACCAGGGTTTGCCCTTTTTAGTTGTAGCATTAGAGGCAAACACTTTATAGTTAACATCAGACAGTTCCAGACAGAGGCGTAACTAGAACTTTATGGGCCCCATAGCAAAATCATTGATAGCCCCCCCCCCCCCCCCCCCCCCCATGTTGTTGTCACTAAAATACCCCTTAAGGGACAGGCGAGTGAGAAACAATGAGAATGTTTGAGGAGAGGAGAAAGAGGGTGGTCAGGGGGAGAGGGGGTGTTATGGGATTGAGCGAAAGACAGGATGCCATGGATCAAGAGATAAGGTGGGAAGAAGGGGGAGATAGAAGGAATTAGGGGGTCAGGGGGTTTAAGATCGAGAGTGGGAGGAGAAAGGGCAGGCTGTCACTTGCAGTGAGCGTGCAGGCATACTCACAAGCGAGAGCGGAAGAAGCAGACCTTCGCTTGTGGGGGGATTGGCAGGTCTGTTCAGGTAAGACAAGGGAGGCAAGCTGTCACTTGTGGGGAAGGGGAGCCGCAGGCACACACAAGGGGGAGGGCCGGTGCAGGCTATCACTTACTGGCGGGTGTCAGAAGGTACATGTTGCTTGGAGAGGAGGACAGGCTGTCACGGGGGGGGGGGGGGGGGTGTCAGAAGGTACATGTTGCTTGGAGAGGAGTCACATGGGGTGGGGGGGGTGGCAGGCACATTCAGGTGAGAGGTAGGAGGGGTCGATAGTCACGCACACATGAGATGGAGGAAAAATGTACTAACGTTTTTAAAATTGAAGGCAGAAGATGAAATCTCCCTTCCCTCCCCCTCTCATTACCTGCTATAAGCTGAGTGTGGCCATACTGTGGGGTCTGCGCCGGCCAGTATGTGAGCACTGATGACTCACAGCTGCCATCTGACTCTTCTGCGCTGCCTGCTTGCAGGTGGGTAGTGATGACTGCAGTGCTGACTAAGGAGCTTGTACTGCTCTCACTCAGCTGTCCCTGCAGGAGCCGCGGGCGTTCTCTTGTAAGTCTCTGAGCGCCCGGCAAATGGATGGGGCAGTCACAGCGCCCTCTAGTTTGCCGCTTGATGTAGCCTGCCCTACCAGGACCCCAGCTCAGCACCCGCCTCGGCTCATTCCGAACCAGGAAGTGCCGATTAATTAACTCAGCGCCGCAATCCATTAACAAAAAAAAAAAACAGCTAGGAAAAATATTCAAAAAGTACAGTACACAGTGGCGTAACTATAGCTCCGCAGCCCCGTGGTGGCGGGGGGGGGGGGGGCGCAGAGAAATTGGGGGCGCCGCCGGGGGGGCTGCGGGGCTATAGTTACCCGCGGTCTGCGTCTCGACCGGCTCTCTGCCGAGACCTGCCTGACCGTCACGGTCCCGTCCGGCTCCTGCTGCAATGAAAACTGACAATTAGAAAATGGCTGCCCCCATACTGCAGACAGTTTTCTGTCTGCAGCATAGGGGCAGCCATTTTCTAAGAGTCCGTTTTCATTGTAGCAGCAAGAGCCGGCCGGGATCGTGACGTCAGGAAGGTCCCGACAGAGAGCCGGGCGAGACGCAGACCGCGGGTAAGAAGGGGGGGGCAGGTTAGGTGTGTGGGGGGGCGCCGAATAAACATGCGGCGGGGGGGGGGGCACTAAATAGTTAGTTACGCCCCTGACAGTACAGGCAGTTCTGTAACTATGGAAGATGCAATGGATTGCTTGCTGCGTCCTCGGGCCCCCACAAGCTCTCGGGCCCCATAGCAGCTGCATCCCCTGCACCCTCTATAGTTACGCCACTGGTTCCAGAACCTGCCCCATTACCACATCCCAGAGACAGTCACTGGCTGTTGATCTGTTTGAACCCTACACTGCTTTTTTTTTTTTGCTATTCCACCAGTGTAATATCATGCCCTCCAGCAAGACCCGTTCTCTTAGGTGCAAAATACTATGTTCCTAGACTTATTTGTCTGTGCAAGTTGCAGAGGTGGGGCTGCAGCACGGTCCAAATAAAAATAGGGGAGTCATACCAACTGCAGTGAGTCCCAGCCTGCAATATTTGGCAATGTTTGGGGGAGGGAAGTTGGTAGGCTCCCCTGTGCTGCTGACCTACCTCTGCAACTGCCAATGGCAAGGAAGTCCAGGAACAGAGCATTTTGTCCCTCCTGGAACGAGTTATGTTGGAGGGTATGCAACAGTGAGTACAGCTGTATTGTCACTCAATAAACAGCACTATATGGTTAAGCTACAGTACTCAACACTGGACTTTTCCTTGGCTTTATAACAACTTCTTGCATATTTCTATTTGAAAATGAAGTTGGACAAATATTCTTCACTTGTAAAATATTACAATGCTGCAATAGCGACTTATATGTATAATGCAGGCTGATTATTTTGTATATATTTTATTGAGGGATTTGCTTCAGAATCATATAATTATCTTCTCCGCAGGACTAGAAAGTCCCCATCAGCAGGCATTGTTATATACAGAACATCAGTGTTATCCTTTCCCCTGTCATTCTTGAAAGATTTTCCGTTATTATTACATGAAACATTCATTTTTGGGTTATGTAGAATCTATGATGTATGGCATTAAATGGGCATTTAGTATCAGGAAATGTACCCAGCCCTCCTACGATCTAGTGATATCCACACATATCTATCATATACAAACATCATCTCAGCCACATGATGTGCCGCTACAAGCTCCAGCCTCTCAGCCACCGCTTGTACGGACCCCCGCTGCCCGCCACTACTATGAGCTGCCTGCCCCCGCCACCACCACCACTGGCCTACCCTCTTGGCCTGAACCACTACAGGGGTCCGGGAGGTGATCGGCTGCACCATGGAGACTTTCTGCAGTGCAGGCACCTACAATGTGACAGTAGACAAGTGCAGCACACACTGCTACACTGCATCTCCCAGCTCCTACCACTGAGGAGGTGCTGGCATTTTGGTTTCACCTCTCGGCAGGTGACACTCGGGAACAGACCTCATCCCCGTAATGATTCATGAAATAGCTGTCCTAGTGTGTTTTGTTCCAGTTGCATCTTCTGTTGTATTCTGATGATGCTACAAAGACTGTTGTCCCAATGGGTAAGGACTGAGTTGTACACTGGTAGCATCTATAGACGCTGCATTACAGTCTGATGCATCTTTACACCCACCATTGGTTGCAGTAATGAAAGTTGCACTAAACCTATCAGAGGCACAGTTTATCTGTGTCAGTTTGGTCCTCTATGGGCCAGATGACCTAATTTATTGCATGTAGTTCTCCTCGGGAGCTGTTGCGTGGCGGGGGAAGTGCAGCGGGGTCCGTCCGAGCGGTGGCGGCAGCTGGGAGGCTGGAGCTTGTAGCAGCATTTTGCCAGGCGGTGGGATGCGGCTGGTGAATATTTGAAAATGACTGGCCGGCCGTTGATTGGCTGAGACTCTCAGCCAATCTATGAGTGGCCAGTCATTTCAAACTATTCATCAGCCGCATCCCACCGCCTTGCAATGTGCCGCTACAAGCTCCAGCCTCCCAGCCGCCGCTTGGACAGACCCCAGCTGCCCGCCACTACTATGAGCTGCCTGCCCCCGCCACCACCACCAGCTGGCTGGACCCCACTGCCCACCCCCCGCTGCACGGGAAGGAAGTCCCAGGTCAGGTGGTCGGATGGCCAGCAGGTACGACCACCTACTCAGGTTCAATGTGCACAGGACTGCGCATCGGACCTGAGGGGACATCAAACTGAGCTGATTTGGGCCGATTTCACAGCCTGATTCATTGCAATCACCCGAAATTGGCCAAAATCGGCTCGTGTTTGGGCACCTTAAGAGCTGATTGATTGGTGGTTTATCATTCTCCATTTTATTACTTTCCAAGGCTTAGTACATCTTGCCCTATGTGAGCAGCTGTGTATGCCACTGTATTTCAGCAACATGCCTGTGACACGTTCAGATGCGGATGCTGATAAATGGTCCCTATGTGTCATATAGCTTTAAAATCACAGAAGCTGATTGGTTGCTTTGGGCAGATTCCATTTATCTATCTACCAATGCTTGATAAATCTCCCCATCAGTCTTAAGTAAACCGGAGAACAAACATAAGTTATTGCTACGACTACACTGTTTTGTTAACATTTGTTGAACAATTTTTAAATGATTAATCACCCTCTTATCTTATTCCAGGTGATGAATACTATTCTGGCAGCATTAAACAGGTGGCTTTTGTCTGTGAAAATTGTCTGCCTATAGAGAAAAGAATCAGAAGATTTCACATCTTGACGAGACAATGGGGGAAACTGACTATAGTGCGATTTGGAATAGAATTCTGTGAGGTTTCTTTTTTTAATCCAACAGATTTACTAAACTGTTCTACAAAGTAGCCCATTCAAAATGGCCGCTCCAATTATTTTCAATGAAAGAATGAAAAAGCTGTCAGCGCTGTAATTGGTGGATAGTTTCAGCCATCCACCAATCAGCATGCTGATAGCCATTCACTATCTGGCTGCAGGCTGGGAGGCAGAATGCCCATTTTGCACTTCCATTGGGCTCGATTGGGGATCTGCCCGGTGCGCCTCGTAGAGATGACCATGTGACAGGCCAATACATGTTGGCTGCTAATCTATTAAGTAGGCTTATTCAACCTACCTGAAAAACTCCTGTTGACCTTTTTCATGTTGGCGTATTGCTTTTGTCGACCTTTAGACAACGTCGACCTACGGTATGTTGACCTTTTTCATGTGTTGACATATGGCTTGTCGACCAATAGTGGGCGACCTATTGACTTTCGACCTTATTAGTGTTGACCCTATGACCCCTACTCCTATTATTTCATTGGCTCAAGAAACGAACAAGAATATAATACAGAAAAAAATAACCTAGTAATTATGGGCCTTATTCTGGTTGAATCGGACGGATGCGTATTTCGGACAGGAACCGAGTGTTCTTAGCCCCGCCTACTGTACGGATTGCTCACACCGTCCGAATGCGGTAAGACGGCGAGCGAACGGACCGCGAGTGGATGTTTCATGTGAACACCTCCTCCATCTGTGGGAACCTGCCCCATCCTCCGATGGTCGACGACCATCGAATGAAGGACCGAACGGTCAGGCAGCACCGAGTGCCCCAGACCACTCAGACATTTTTCTGTATGAAAGCAGGGATATGGGCGGGCAGCTGGCATCCGGCTATATCAGCTGTCCACCCCCCCACACGTGCGTCACGGCCGCATTACCATACGTACGCCCAGCGTTTTCATGGGAACGCCCATGAAACGCGGGGCGTACGCATATGGTAATGAGTCCAAACAGCCCTTCACGACCCTCTCCACCCCTGCTTGGATGGGTCCGACCAATCGTTTTCTGCACGGAACTCACGCCGTGTTTGGACGTGCGAAGCATTCGCACAAGCGCAGATACGCCTCTGCCCATGCGGAAATACCAAACATCGGCCTTCTGACCGCACACGGTGCCGACCGAATTAATCAGAATAAGGGCCTATAAAAAGAAAAAAAAAAAGGTTCATTGGAACTTAATAAATACAAATAGGGTGAACTTATTTATTATATAATGCAAAGTGGGCACACTATTTTAATATATATATAATGAAAGAGGGCACAATATTTATTTTATTCCCCTGGCACCTACTTGGCACCACTAGGGCTCCAATACTACTGAGCCTTATGCTGGGCATCTTATTTTGGCCACCCTTGCAGTATTGTGCCATATGTTGATTAATCTAACTTACAGTTTTCCAGTAGAGTAGAGCGGCTTATTTTATTTTAAATTAGAAAAGTTATAAATGTTGATATAACCAATCAAATGCTTGATTGTTATTTAATATGTACCTAGTGTACTGAGCAATGACAGTCAACTCAAGCATAACATAACGCCTGCATAAATATCTGTACAGGTCGATAGTAAGTGTAAAGAGGAGAACGACTAACAATTATGGGGCTGACTATAATAAGAAAGTCTCTCCAGTTAAATAGTTTATATGGATCCACCAATCCTCAACATGCCATGAGATGAAAGACACTGGGTGCGAGCATAGGCATGTGCAGCACATTTTATTAGGTTGTGCACAGTCAAAGGGGTGTGTCTAGCACCACCTATTGGGCGTGTCTAATACCGCCCATTGGGCGTGTCTACCATCATCTATTGGCTGTCGCTACAATATAAAACGTCTCTCAGCCTCACCATAATCTCCTGCTTATTTCAGTTATTTAATCTTCATATATGGATGACACAGGTATGTGGCGATATAGCAATGGCCTAGTACAATTAACAATGCAAAACATATATAATTGATTGATGGGCGTTTTAATGAAATACAGTTCTAAAAAGCAAACGTCTTTGGTAAAACGTATTGCTGGCGGCGGGGAGGTGTTTATAAAGTTGGGCAAAGCATTAGGGGGTGCCTGTGCACCCGTAACACTCATTGTGCACACACCTATGGGTGCGAGTGAACCTTACCATGTTACCTAGTTTCATAGTTACAGTTAGTAGTTTAAGCTGAATAAAGACATACAGTTCAACCTTTGTTAGAGGATATGGTCTATTTGTTATATCCCTATATATGAATTGTGTATTTTGATTTAATTTTGGACAAATTATCCTTGTTGATTGTACCCCTGGATGTTTTTAACCAATAGATATGTGTCCAATCTCTTATTTTAAATGTATATATTGTGTCTGCCAACACCACCTCTCCAAGAGAGAGTTCCTCAATTGAATTGCTCCGACCGTAAAAAAAGTTTTTCCTTCTAAGGGTATGAAATCTTCTCTCCTCTAGTCTAAACGCGTGCTCACATGTCCTGGAATCCTTCCTGAAAGCAAAGAGGGTGCCTGACAGTTCCTTATATTGGCCCCTGATATCGTTTTACATGTTTAGCATGTATTCCCTTAAATGTCTCTCTTTCAGAGTAAACAATCACAATTTGTCCAGTATGTCTTCTCCATCCCTTTTGTTGGCTTGGTTGCTCTTCTCTGGAATTTCCCCAGTTCTATGATGTCCTTTTTGTAGTGCGGGACCCAGAATTGTACTCCGTATTCTAGATGTTGTTTAACCAATGCCATTTAGAGTCGCAAAATTACATTTGTGTCCCTAGGCTCCATACCCCTTGTTATAAAGGCTAGTATCCTGTTGGCCTTAGTGGCTGCTTCATGACACTGAGCACTACGCCCCAGTTTGTTGTCAAATTTAACTCCTAGATGCTTTTCAAATTCTGATTTAACCAATGTGTTATGTAGAGTAGCGACTTTTGTTAACAGTTGCCTCTTATTCGCCCTGCAGACACAATTAAACACAATTAACTCTGTACCAGAGATATCGGGCTACACAGGAATTAGTTGTAAGCCATATTCATATACCGATTCAGACTCATTCACATACAGCTGAACAAGTTAATGTGTGTCAGGTCCCATGCATCTCAGTGTCAGCTGAGTCACCCTGGATCAGGCGCACCAAGAAGGACTGCGACAATCAAGGGCGGATTGGGACTTGAATCCGGCCTTGTTGTGGCGAGTGGTGGTGGCGTAAGTAAGTTGGGGGGGTGGCAGCGGTGTATGTAATGCGCGGGGGGGGGGGGGGCTCACCTGCTTCTTCTTTCTGCTAGCCGGGTACCCGGGCAGAGGGGGAACGGGAGCTGGGAGCCAGCTTGAAGGCTCATGGGAGGTGTCTTGGGTTAAGCCAATTAGACCCCAGTGGGGGGGGGTTACCCCGCAGGTGTTCCGGTTGATAGGTCAACAGTCAATAAGGTGACAGGTACAAATCGGCTACATGGTCAAACTTTCAACATGTGAAAGTTGACAGGTTTAAAAAGCTGAAGGGTTCAGATAATCGATATGACATGGCAACGGTCAACATACACCTGGCCGATAAAAGATTTTTAGTTTTTGTTTTTTTCAAACTTCATCATTTACTATACTCGTGGAATAGGATTGGGGTTAGCAACTGTCAGAAGTGTAGTGAACAAAGCGTACATGTTTCCACCGATTCACTTACATGGGGTTAAACAGACAAACTAACAGGCCAAAAATAAATAAATGTGTCCACCTTTCTGCGTCGACACACTTCACATGCATTTTTTTGACTGTGTCTACCTTTTTGTACCTGTCAACCTTTTCCATGTTGACCCATTGACCAGGTCAACGTCTTGAGTTGACCTACTCCATGTTGACCATATGGCGGAGTCATCCTATTGGCTGTTGACCTATTTCTGGTCGACCCATAGGTCCAAACCCAGTGCCAGAGAATAAAACAGAGCGGTTCTACACCGGAGGCACACGTGTCTATATATACGAAATTAAACTTCTAACGATTATTTGTCAAGTGCCACAAAGCGCCATCTCAATATTCAGCATTAAACCTCTTGTCAGATTGTATATTCCGATTACTTCCTTCCAGGCCTTGAAATAGAAGCAATATCTGAGCGTGAAAGCCTGGAGCTCGCGGCGCGTTTCTGCAAGCAGATGATAGCGGAAATTTCCCAGTAGCTCTTGGGTTCTGCAAATGTTTCAGTGACAATAGATTTGATTTATATACGTCATCGCAAACAATAATGTATTGTAACCTGCCAGGAAATGCAGAATAAGCTACAGAGATTTAGACTTCATTATTTCCAAACAAAAACAACAACAAAAAAATAGTCTCATTGTTGAATCTGAAATTTGTTTTACAAACATGTACGCCGGTGTAAATTGAGAGGTCCTTTGTGAACAATGACTGGCGGTAAATCCAGCTGTGCACAAGATGCAGGCCTCGAAGTATAATTGTTATACTGTATTCTGCTGGCTTCGGTGCAATGGGTTATGTATCTGGCAGCGTCAGCCCTTGTTTAAGATTTACATTATTTTCATTTCCTCATCTACAAACTTTGATGTTTTATTGCTCCATGTTGTGATCTTTCTCTTCCGACAGGTAGAAATCAGCCCGAAAGATCATAAACGGGTGACGTCTATGTATGAACCTAGTTTCAGGTAACATTGATGCATCAGCCGCCTATGCGCTGTTAGAGGACTCTGATCATTCCATTATCTAGCTCACAGTCAGGAACCTTTCAACTGCCAATTTGGTTCAGAAGTTAAACAAGGATGAAACTGTACAGATGCCGGGCCAAGCAAGCCACTGCTAGCCGTATAGTGAAGTGATCTCTTTATTAGTATCGACATCAAAAAGGAAAGTATTAAAAATATAAATGAATTGGCAATTCAGGCCTAACTAATTTCCTGCTTGTGATGGTTCCACCGCAGAAGAATGGTCCACCTGTAAGTGAAATGCCACTGTAGGCACATATAGATAGGCGTTCTGTAGCACAAACGTTGCATCAGCCGGGGTGGAGCTTACCAATGCAGTTATACGAAAATAAATCTTCTCAGTGACCACGTTATTAGATTCAACATTTTAATACTGGGTAGGACCAGTGGTGTCCCATGGGTCAATACTAATTTCAAAAAGGAGGCATGGCTAATGAGGCATAAATATAAATCTGGTGCCCCCAACCAGAAAAGTTTGATGGCACCCTTCAGATGGTATCATCCGGTCAGTGGCATAGCTAGAAATTTTTTCTGCCCCTGGCAAAAAATCTGGCGCCCCCCCGCCCAGGGACCCTCTCATTACATATGCATTACATAAGCACGGGGCGGGAACCCGCTCATTACATATGCACTGCACTGGGTCCCAGCCCATTAGATATGTACAGGGCGGGACCAGCTCAGTGCTTACTGCTGCCTGGGTTGCCTGTCAATTCAGCCAGCAGTGCCCACCACAGACCCCGCTGGCACCGCTCACCCAAGCCACCGCAGGGTCTGCCACATATGTAGCTACGCCACTGCATCCGGTGCTGTCTTCTTCCCCCACACCCTTCTATTGATGTCACTGGGTAAGATCCATCTTTGCCCCTGAAAAAGTCTAATATCTTCATAGCTATGATTCAACAAGTTTTTAAAACATTCCTTAAAGATTCTGGCCCATGCTGGCATGGCGGTGTTAACCTGGGTGTGTGCACCAGGGATCCCACTATTCGCAGTGCAGTGTACGCACCCAGTGCATGCACATGCGCAGAAATGCGCACAGCCCGACCATCGGTTGGGCTGCGAGCGTGAATACCCTCCTTAGAGTGTATCGGAACAAGTCCTTCATCAGAAGTGTGATTTCAGTACATGGATATACCATATTTATAGGGTCAATAGTTTTGCCAGCACCTGTTGGGCATTGCTTGCTGATCGGTGTTCCATGTGCAACTAAGATGGCTGTGCGTTCCACGGCTACCGGAACTTTTTAGTATCTTTGGAAGTTTCCCTTTACTATGAGCGGGTTCATACCACTCGGTTATTAAAGAGCGCTTTGTGTGTATGCTTCCATTTTGTTTTCATTCCGGATCTCGTGGCAGTCAGTGGCATCGCATATGATACATTCTATACATACAGTATGATACCTCAGCGTAGTGTATGGGGGCCCTAAAGTGGGAGGCAGGGCTACAATGAAGGGGGTTCATTGTGAACCATGACATCACCTGCAAGGTCCATCCACTTCACTCTACAAGTGGCTAGCTTGGCAGCAGGTGGAGGACAGATGTGGGAGACTTAACCACTCTACTTTTGGAAAGTCCCTGGCTGTTCCGGGAGAGTAACCATGTATACTGCAGAGGAGTCAGCTGCACATTCTTGCTGCAAACCATAGTTGCCTACCCTCCTGCATTCTGCAGGAGACTCCCTGAAATAGCAGCAATCTCCCTCTCTCCCTCATTAGTCTAGCAATCTCCCTCATTTTACCTATCCCACATTACACTGTTACATTTTTTTGGGAAAAAGGAATTAGAGATAGATACATTTACATTGAATCATCAGCCCCATTTCCCAGCACTTTACCAAGTATAGTAGCGCTTACTAACTGCTTTGGGGCTCCTCTACATTTGGATATACTGTAAGTCATTGTAAAAGATTCCTCTCAGATGTAGCAGTACACACCCACGCTTCTAAATGCAACGTGCTGTTAATGCTGATATTAATATAACCAGAAGGACAATAAGTGAAATGCATGCACAGTTTACGTACTCTTTCCGTAACTTGCGTACCCTTTATCCCTAGCTACGTGCGAACAAAGCGTAGCGGACCTTTTCCGTGTGTTGTACACGCTGGATCAGTACCAGTAATAGAATATCCCTTCGCAGTACTTAATCCCTTAACTTTTAAGGACAATGTCCGTAATAAACCTTTATCGCCAGATGCGAATGAGACTCGAGACAAGGATATAACAAAGGGAGGAGATAGATTCTCCAAATAGTTTATTTAGTCCCTAGCGGACAAAAGGGAGTTACAGAAAGAAGAAATACAGGATAACACGTGATACAATTCCCTTAACAATACTAATACAAGTCAAATACTACTAGGGGAAAGAAAACAAGTAAAGAATACAATCAGCCAATAAACAATATAAGAAAGCACAAGGAATGCAACCGTTTACCGTCTCGTCAGATATGCGTAGAGCAGTCCGGTCGGAGCTCGCTATGTTCAAATAGAACTTTAGCCCGGTCAATGGTGAAGGGATAGATGCAGTGCCAAAGTGACCGAGCCAGCTCAGGGATAGCTATTTTATAGGGTCCAAGAAGGGGGTTCAAAGGCCGTTGCAATTGGTCAAGGGTTCGAATGTCCAGTCCTCAGTGATTGGGGCAAAGAATTACACTTAAATAGGATTGGTGCAGGGGGAGTGTACTCCAGTGTCCTTTGTGTGTTGGCATCGTCGTCGGGGTCGAAAAAAGCAACAAGAACTGGTTATAACTTGATTTCCTTTGTCTCACACAGTTTAGCAGAAATAGTACATAGAATATGGATTTTGTCCGTAACTCTCGGACCTTATGGTTTGCGAAGTTTTCGCTACGACCGGAGTGCTGTGCATGAGAAACGGAACATAACGATACTAAACATTATACAGACATAATTGTGTATTGCTGATTAACCTATGTGTGGTGCACTAAACCTTTAATAAACTATATTTTATTTGGTGTAAGTTTGGTATTATGAATTTATGTGTATTAGTATGGCTGCACTTATGGTCCACTTTGCTACACAGACTCGGGTATAATACTTTATTTGCGCAACTCTGCGAACCAAGATGGCGGCCATACTATCCTAAAATGGCGTGTGTGCAACTCGACTTTAACAGTGCACATTCTCTTTTCACAATCTCTCCATATATGGAACTAGACACACCCTTTGAGTGGAGCTTGACATGCCTCCTTAATGGGGCGCTGTGCAAAATTCTACTACCAACTATAATCTCCCTGAAATTAGTTTTCAAAAGTAGGCAAGTAGGCTGCAAACCTCTTGTAGCACCACATCTCACAGGTGCTGTATTGGACTGAATTCTGGTCATTGAACTCACCTGAATAAATCATGTGCATAGAACCATCATAAGGTAATGGACTCCACAACATGACGCATTATGCTTTTGGAGGTAGCCAATAGAAGATGTGCTGACTGTGGCCATAACAGCATTACACCACCAGCAGCTGGAACTAGTGATTGCTGAAGGACCCAGTCCATGGAACCATCTTCATGTTGCCACAGATATTAAGAGTCATCAGGCCAGGCAATGTGTGCTTCCTTTCTGCTGTTGTGGCGCACCCACTGTAATGTTTAATGGACTGTGCATTCTTTGATGCTCTTCTGCGTACCACAGCGGAGTGCCCTCGGTTACATAAGCTACCACTCTGGCCATTCTACTCATTAGCACAACTTTTCACCCATGGAGGGGTCATTCTGGTTTACTCGCTATATAGGGAGTTCGGCTCCATCCTGATATTTGTGGGACTGCGCATGTGCAGGTCCCCTTTGCGAACGGCTTTGGCGACTTGCATAGTCACAGAGCCATTTGCAAGAATCGGGGTGGGCCAGGGGCGGATGGCAGCATGGACATCCCCTGGCACTTGCAAATGAGTTAGTTTCCACTAGCTTTTATTTGCAGCTTCTGCCACCAACAATCATTCAATCATGATCAAAGTCACGTACTGTATCTTTCCCATTTAAGCGTTTTTTTTCCTTCTAAACAATAACTAAACCTCTTGACCATGAGCCAGTTTCAGGCCTGATTGCAGGGTGCGAATTTGCATGGCCGATGATCGATTATCGATAACTTTGCATCTGTATAGGCAGCAATGCACATGGGCAACGCCCGCAGCAATGAACTCTGATCGCTGATACAGGAAGTAGGCGTTTGTGGATGGGAACCGGCCGATTCACTTCAAAATTCACCAAAGTGATCCCTATACAGACAAAAGCACTGGCAGTACGAAGAGCCTATATTTCGGCAAATAACAGATTTACGCCCAACGCTACATAATCTGCTTTAACATATTTATCCCCTGTATTTTATTAATTATAGGATATTATTTACTGAACAATTCCAGTACTTTGGAGATTGTTCCTCCAAAACCACAATCACTGCTTCTTTTTAAGCAACCGGTGAATGAATTAAAACGGATAATGTCATTGACTACGGCTGAGGCGGTTTTTGCCATACACGGCGCACACAATAGATTCTAGCCCCGGGTCTTGCTGCAAAAATGATGATAAAAATTCAATGGATTCAATTGATTTGAAGTGCTGCCTGTCTCCCAGCATATCAGGGGCTTTCTGTGGAGATTCTGCTGATGTGCAAATTAATATGATCTGCTGCATACAGCATGGATAATTGCGCAGCTAATGGAAATACAATATTGTTTTTTGTTTTTTTTCACATCTGTTCTTGTCGCACTGATTGCTTAAGTTTTACCGATTTTTTTCTTCTTCCCCATAATAGGTTTTAACTATTTTACTGCAGCTTAAGGAAAGTGCCAGATGTATTAATAATGTGTAAATAAAACAAATTTAGGACCTGCTCAATAGAGGTAAAGGCTAAGAGGTGCACTAAGCTTCAAAAGTGATAAAATGGAGAGTGATAAACCACCAGCCAATCAGCTCCTAACTACCATATCACAGGCTGTTTTTGAAAAATGATGTGAGTGTTCCCTCCACAGGCGCCAATACAGTCTAATATGGAGAAAGAGTAAATACACCCCTTATAGGTGGGAAGCGGTCCTCTTCTCCCAAAACTGGACAAAGCTAATGTATTGAACCACAATACATCCCTCCTGGTAAGGTGGCGTCTCCCCTTCTATCAAATTGGAACACAATTAAAATGCTCATAAATTTCTCCACAGAGGATACCAGTCAGAATTTCCAGAGGGGTTCACTCCGGCGAATACCAAGGTGGTGGAGAACTGGAAAATACAGCTCTCTATCTGCGCTTTAGGAAGAGGTCAACCCGGAATCGGCCTCCGGAGTTCCCAGCTACCATTTGAGGGGACGTTTGAAAGGACTTTGGACCTGTTACCTAACCTGCCTGTTTGTGGAGGCTGATTCCGGGTTGACCTCTTCCTAAAGCGCAGATAGAGAGCTGTATTTTCCAGTTCTCCACCACCTTGGTATTCGCCGGAGTGAACCCCTCTGGAAATTCTGACTGGTATCCTCTGTGGAGAAATTAATAAGCATTTTAATTGTGTTCCAATTTGGGAGAAGAGGAGACGCCACCTTACCAGGAGGGACGTATGGTATTGTGGTTCAATACATTAGCTTTGTCCAGTTTTGGGAGAAGAGGACCGCTTCCCACCTATAAGGGGTGTATTTCCTCTTTCTTCATATTAGACTGTATTGGCACCTGTGGAGGGAACACTCACATCTCTTTTGATTGCAATTTTCTGTGTTTGTGGAACTGGGGTTACTACTGTTGAGTGTACCCACCCGTGGGCTGCCTGGCGCTTTGATAGACCCACCCATTCTTCTTTTTTGTTTTTGAAAAATGACAGGTAGGATCTAATTGGTTGGTAGCTTATCACTCTCCATGTTATCACTTTTCAAGGCTTAGTACATCTCTCGCTAAGAGCACGCAATGCCGATGCTCACGATTTTTTACCGATGTCGGAAGTACTGTGCATGTGTGTGTGATGATTACCACCGTGAAATGCAGAATAAATGGGCATGGGTCATAGGGAAGACAGTAGTAAGGTCGAAAGTCAAGAGGTCAACCGCCTTCTGTCAACCGGCCGTAGGCCAACACCTGGAAAAGGTCCATGTGGGTAAGGTCAACATGGTCAAAAAGTTGACAGAAGCAATACATCGTCATGGAAAAGGTTGACACGAAAAAGGTCGACCTGGGTTTTTCACGTTTTTGGTGTCTATGTCGACTTGGACACCGAATAAGTGTACCACGTCCTTTGCTCGTCATTCTTCTGGTGAGCGAAGGGACGCTATTAGAATCTAACTCTATGTCCACTTGGCTGTATAATATAAAAAAAAAAAACATTTCAATAAAAAAAAAAGTGAAATACTCGTCAACCTTTTTCCATGTGGACCATTTCCATGTTGACCGATTGTCTTCTCCGTAGGCTGCATTGGTGACAATTCTCCATTGTACCCTATGGTGGAAATGGCTACATTGTGTCTAACCGCTGGTTAATAGAGGTCAACTATGTCTGAAAAAAGTATTTCTTAAATAAATAGATTATTTTTTAAGTTTTCACCATTTTTGTGTATTTTATTTTTATGGGAAACTGCTCACATGATTTTTTTTTTTTTGTGAGTGAGAGTTTACATAACTTAAAAAAGGTTTATTCCTAAAATTTGACTCACGTAGCGCAGCAGTGCACTATTCAGTAAGTTTTGTTGTTTTCCTTTATTGGTGTCAATTGCACCTGAAGCTTGACAAGATCCCGTTTCTCTGAATATTTTCTAGAACGGATGCCAAGATACTGTACATCATTATTTATATACTGTGCTATGAGAGGTGCTGATGTAATAAATGATAACGTTGACTTGTGTTGCTTCTCATCTCATTCCTCTTGCCTGATTCCGGTAGGATGTGACCTTCTGAAGGTTGGTCGGTTCCTGGTGAAATCATGCTCATTTTTCCGCTCTTTAACATATTATCTTCCCCTCCGCACCTGAGGGAACCCTGTTCATAATCTGCACCTTTAATGATTTTGACCTTGCGTGGCATTGGCTGCAGTACCCCCATGTGTCCTTATCATTCAAATTAATTATGCAGTATTACCGCATTTCATCCATTTATTAAACTAAACTGTCACTTACTGTCCTGCGATCCTCAGGTGTCTCATTGCTTATGTAAAATATTTCTAAATTATTTTGATTTGTACCAATGCATGAAGAAAAAGATATCTCAATTTACAATTCTAAAGAACTGAGATTATGGCAGAACAGTAGAATTTCGATAATCATAATACCAATTATCCTAAATTCCATTTATTCAAACGTTATCTACCAGAACCAGGAATATATTTTAGACTTTTTTATTTCCTTATTTTAATATATGACCTACTAATGAAATTTTTTTAATCCTAAAAGTAAAATTTTAAAACTTATGTCACAAAGCCAATCTACAGTACAGTACATGCCATAATTAACTATTAATTAAATCATCTGAGCAAAGTGATTATCTGAACTTCCCTCGACCCCAATTAGTTTGGATAATTGGTGTTCTACAACATACAGTATTACTATATTCCGTATTGACAGATGACAGGCAGCATTTCTATAGACGTACAGTAACCAGTAACAAACCTATCTATAAAATAAAGACACAGAAGCATGTAGAGTATGGCGGGGAAAACGGTCAACTTTATTTAAATTGGTGTGATCAAGAAGAATGTTAGAAAGGAGAAGGATGGGGGAGGAGAAGAAAGAACAGTCCATCACAACAATATCAACATCTACAGTATACAGCACAATTTACACCTGTGGTATTTAAACTCCCCTCCCAATGACACAGGACAAAGACGAACTGGTCCGATGGTGACGTTGATCCAGTAGGGTAGAAATAAAAAGAAACAGCGATTCTTTGAGGATATTGAAAATCACCAAGTATATGAAGTAATGATATGCTTGGTATATGATTAGTTTCACATGAATGTGTCTAATACATATTTAAAACATAAAATCATACATTATAACATAAAATTTGACATATATCATAAAACCATGTGTGGACTGGTTGATATACACTAATTTCTGAAAATGGCAGCTACTGGGAAGTCCTCAGAAGTCCTGTTCCTTTAAAGGATAATGTAAGGACACAGTACTTAAATAACGGTGATGGTTTTCAATGTGGGCATTACCCCCTCACGATTGTATAGGGTTCTGATGGTACAGATGGTGGTTCGCAATTGAAAACAGGAAAACAGTTCTGTGGAGTGGAAGTCGCTGGATCAATGGAGCCGTATCAGTGGGTTGGACAACATGTTACCCTATAGAATAGTGCTAATTTTGGGATCTAGTTCAGGTTTCCAATATTGGTTCGCTAGGCCAGTTCCCAGCTTTTTCAAAGGCATCTTTAAAAGAGCTGGAAATTCTGTTGGCTTTTGGACTTTCATACTACAACAATATTCTTCTTTTATCTCTTGAAATTTATGGGACTGACTATCCCCTTTTTTCAAACAGCTGCTGGTAGAAATAGAGCCCATTGTAGTGTCTGTATAGGTTTTTCCAAATTCTTGGTATTGTGGTCATTTGCACCAGTAAGGTAGAAACCTAAGCCATGTATTGGTAGGGGAAACACCCCAAGACCTAAATGTAGACATTAACTGTTACCATTGTTACCTGAAAGAACTACAGCAGATAGTATTTATAATAGGGAGTGTGGGTGGGAAAATCTGAGAAGCAAGAGACCTTCCCACTCACAGTGATTAGAGAAATACAATCCAAACACCTTTAGCCCCAACCCTAAAACATCATAGGTTAACTTCCGAACAAGCCAAGCACAGTACAACACCAGTCATTGTGCAACACCAGGGGTTAAAGTGTGTGTGTGCAGGGGGAGTACCAAAAACCCTACCACAGGTCCTAGTTCTGCCTAATGGGGGGAGGGGAGAGGAGAGGAGTACTTAAGTGGCAGAGGGAACAAAGTTCTCCCACCTCTCTAGAACCACTTTAAGCCCTGGTCAACACTACACTTATGCTGGCCATACATCAGACCAACTTTCCACCAACTAGTTGGTAGGACCACATACAGTACCGTATTTTAAGTCCAACCGACCAACCAACTAGTTTGATGGTTGGATGAAAGTTGGTCTAGTGTATGGCCAGCATAAGACTCAAGACTAAAAATAGTGGTTTTAATTTAAGCGTCCATATAAAATGCATTCTGGCTTCCTTCTTTTGTTTGGACCCTAAGTCTTTTTGAATTAAACTTTGGTACTCTTTACCTAGAACGGCGCCCGCGATTAGCATCGCGGGTAAAAAATCGCGGGTACATAAAAAACGGGTGCGACGCGATGCCCGCGATTTTCCCATAGGGATCAATGTTAAAAGTCAGATTGGACGCGATTTTAGTGTTAAATGCCTCAATGCCCGCGATTTTTACATAGGAAACAATGTTAAATGGGCCACAGGGCCCTATTAGTCCCCCTGAAGTCTTAAATGGCCCCCACAATTTTTAACGCCACCCCACGATCAACGTGAACCCGAAGCGTGGCGAGCGCAGCGAGCCCGCGAGGGGCGGCGGTACGCGTCCTCCGACCTTTTCATACCCCCACTATCCACGTCGGCGTGGAGTTGAGAATAGAATAGTGTGGCGAGCGCAGCGAGCCACCGAGCCCGAAGCGTGGCGAGCGCAGCGAGCCCCGCGTGGGGACGCGGATACCTTCACAGTTATACGCGTCCCCTCGCGGGCTTCACAGGTGTCCGTGGCGACGCGGACACCTGTGAAGCCCGCGAGGGGACGCGTTTACCTGTGAAGGTATCCGCGTCCCCACGCGGGGCTCGCTGCGCTCGCCACGCTTCGGGCTCGGTGGCTCGCTGCGATCGCCACACTATTCTATTCTCAACTCCACGCCGACGTGGATAGTGGGGGTATAAAAAAAGGTCGGAGGACGCGTACCACCGCCCCGCGCGGGCTCGCTGCGCTCGCCACACTTCGGGTTGACGTTGATCGTGGGGTGCTGGTGGGTAAGAACAAACAGTCTGCTTGGTGGGTAATAAGTTTTGGACCAGTCATGTTCCTTTATTTGTGCATATAGCCTGGAATTTCCTCCAAGGAACATGGGTTTTAATAAGATTGCAGGGTTCGTTTAGGAGCAGAACACACAATAGCAGAGAGAAATTGGGAGATGGTGTTCTTGGCAAAGTAGGTAAGTGGGGTAGGTGACCAGTGCGCCTCATTTGTGTGGAATGGGATTAGTGAAATGTTTAGAGAAGTGGGGCTCATGCTTGTTTACACACCACAGAAGGATTTGTAGTATGTTCCAGCTATCATCTGGCAAATAAAATGTCTCCTTGGTAACTATCTTATAATATGAATGAAACTCTTGAAGGTCGGAGAAGCAGATTTCCAGGCACATGGTAAACAATGTAAAAGAAGACAAAAAACATAAAGTAAAAACAATCCCCAAAGCCCGTGTGAAATACCCAGCTTTTACCCAGCATTTTAATGCCGGGGACTGCAGCGACGGACCCACTGCTAATGCAAATTACTAGGTAAAGCAGTTCTACCCAGTAATTTGCCTTATAACATGGTTTTTTTTGCAGTGTGAATGGGTCAACCCGTGTCTGCATACACAGGTCTCAAACCCGGGTAAACAGCAGGGTTGGAGACCCAAGAATTTTGACACGGGTTGACCCGTTCACACTAAAAAAAAACTGTGTTAAAACGCAAATTACCGGGTCGACATGATAGACCCGGGAACTTGCCTAGCAGTGAGAATGGGGTATCATTTATACCATAATTGAGGTCAACCAATCTGTACATAAGGGAGAAAAAGTTGCCCCCCCCCCCCCCCCCCCAACATCTGTCAGATTTGCATAGCGGTGCTACGGACTAGACAGTTTTGGGAGCTTATAAATGAGGAGAACATCCGATTGTTATTTTCTTCATACCTTCCTGCTTACATTATTTCTGTAAGGTTATCTCTTCACTTTCTTTCATATTAGAAACCCGCATTGTTTCTTACACTGTACATGTACTCATGTATTCATGTTCCACTAACAATTTAACATTTTGATCTGCGCATAGTACTCACAGGCTATTTTTCATTGTACTCTGGTTCCTTTGGGGGCTGGTTTCCACTTTTGATTCACTCTGATGATAATAAGATCACCATGTTGAACAGCATTTATCTAAATAAATGTGTTTTATTTCCAGTCCATTTTATTCAGTTTAGCTTTTTATTATTTTATTTTAAACATTTATATATATATTTCATGTGTGTGTCTCTCAGAGAGACACCTCACGTACTTGCTGCGGCATGGCGGGGGGAGGGGGGGTTTGCGGCCGATACTGCGGTGGGCGCCCGCACCCCCACCCCCCGGAGCGCTGTACCTGCTGTTGAAAGCCGCGATATGCAGCTTCCGGGTGCTGCGAGTCCTCTCTGTCCTCGCTGAAATCCCCCAGCAGAGAGCGGGCGGCGCGCGCGGGGGACAGCTTTGCTTCACGCCGGGCTCAGTACCGCCCTCCAGTGGCCGGCGCCCTAGGTAAATGCCTAGTCCTGCCTAGTGGTGGCGCCGGCCCTGAGCGCTGTGAATTACAGCCTGTAATAACAAAGAGCGGGGAGGGGACCGTGCGCAGGGCTGGTGCTAGGGTGTTCGGCGCCCTCCTGCAAACCATACATTTTGCGCCTTTTCACATTGCCATTGCAACAAGCTGCAGCCCGATTGTGGGAGCGTATGCAACATGCGATCCTATGGAGGATCTCGGGTGCATGTACATATATGCATACACCATCTCAGTGCTGTGTCCGCAAAATGTTGCAGGCACTAAAGGTGCCCATACACGCTGCGAGAATCGCATACGTTATGGGCTAGATCGCATGGCACGGCATGCATGCAATGTGTGTGCGATGTGATCCGAAAGCAGTACAAAAAGTATGGGCAGCACATACTTTTTGTACTTTGCGATGCGATGCCCTCAGGAGCACACATCGCATCGCACGCTACAGATGTATCGGGTCTCATCTTTGCCGCCAGGCCGCCATGGCGGAGGTTCTGGCGCATCGATATTCTCCTGGCGCTGGCGTCCGCCAAGGGACGTGGGAGCACGCCATGTAATACAATCCGCCACCACTGGGTGGCTAATGCTCCATCAAGCTACAGTCAGAGTGATGTGCCAGTGGTATCCCGCTATTCGCCGTAAAGAGCGCGCTTACAGTATGAGACGCTCGTGCACAATGAGCAGCTCGTAGGAAATGAGACGCTCGTGGCCGTAGGAGTGAGCAAAAGGGCTACAATACCTTCACGTTCACGTAGCTGTAATGTGTAACAGTAATGTGTAATGTGTATGCAGCTGAAGGCAACCGCCTCCTCCCCTTCCAGACTTGACCTACTGTACACAAAAGTACAATACATTATATTACAGCGCTAATCCATGTAAGGACCGTCTCAGACGCTGCCGGGATTCGGGTTTCGCTAGGGCTGCAGATACCACTGATTGTATCAGCACTCCACAGCCTATACATATCGATGTGCTGCGTAGGTTAGTGGTTAGCTGTGCGGTTCTTCATGCTTGGAGACCCGGGTTCGTTTACAGTGACATCCTTTTTTTTTTTCCCTTCTATTCCAATATTTTGTAGCGTGAAATTTAATAAAACCAAACCATTAAATGTAAAAGTGTTAACAAAACTAGACAAATAAAACAGTTAATGTTTTAGTACTGCAATTACAGTAGCTCCACCTGTGGATCATTTATAATTAGAGATGAGCGGGTCCAGATCCCCGAGACCCGACAGATCCGAATATCGGGGATCCGGGCCAGATCCGAGCCGGCTCGGGAGTTCCCGCCTGAATTCCGGACCAATAACGAGGCCGAACGTCATCATCGCGCTGTCGGATTCTCGCGGGAGCGGGATCTTATAAAAGACGCACGAGCGCCCCGCCATCTTCACTCCAATCTTGGAGAGGGAAGAGGGTGGTTGGGAAGCTCCGTGTGCTCCGTGCTGTGCTCTGTGCCATGTGCTCCGTGACCTGACCTGTGCCCTCACTGCTCTGTGCTGTGCTCCGTGCCATGTGCTCCGTGCTGTGCTCCGTGACCTGCCCTCACTGCCCTGTGCTGTGCTCCGTGCCATGTGCTCCGTGCTGTGCTGTGCTCCGTGACCTGCCCTCACTGCCCTGTGTTGTAGACTTGAGAGTCAGTGACTGTTTATAGGCCTGAGCCCTGTAGTGTGTTTTAACTAACTAGGTGCTGCAGTGCTCACACGCAGGGGCTGCAGTGTCCACTGTCCAGGGGCTGTCCTGTGGCCCGTGCCCTGTTGTGATTTATTTAGCCCTAAGCCCTGTGTTGTGATTTATTTTATTTAGCCCTGAACCCTGTGTTTTTTTTGTGATTTAACTAACTAACTCAGTGCTGCAGTGCTCACACGCAGGGGCTGCAGTGCTGCTGAGTAGTACACTGTGTACAGGGGCAGCATTAATACAAGGGGCTGTGTCCAGTGTGACGGTCAATATCTTATCCATTGTCCAGTGTCACGAGTCACTCACGACATATATCCTGTGTCCTGTCCTGTGTGACGACTGACGACATATCCTGTGTCCAGCGTGACATATATCCATTGTCCAGTGTGACGACATATATCCTGTGTCCAGTGTGACGACATATATCCTGTGTCCAGTGTGACGACATATATCCTGTGTCCACTGTGACGACATATATCCAGTGTCCAGTGTGACGACATATATCCTGTGTCCAGTGTGACGACATATATCCTGTGTCCAGTGTGACGACATATATCCAGTGTCCAGTGTGACATATATCCATTGTCCAGTGTGACTACATATATCCAGTGTCCAGTGTGACAGGGGCTGTGTCCAGTGTACAGGGGCTGTGTACAGGGGTTGTGTCCAGTGTACAGGGGTTGTGTCCAGTTTACAGGAGCTGTGTACAGGAGCTGTGTCCAGTGTCCAGGGGCTGTGTCCAGGGGCAGTGTCCAGTGTGACGGCTGTGTCCAGTGTACAGGAGCTGTGTCCCGGGGCGGTGTCCAGAGGCTGTGTCCATTGTCCAGGGGCCGTGTCCAGGGGCTGTGTCCAGGGTAACGGGCTGTGTCCATTGTCCAGGGGCTGTGTCCAGGGTGACGGGCTGTGTCCAGTGTCCAGGGGCAGTGTCCAGTGTGAAGGCTATGTCCAGTGTACAGGAGCTGTGTCCTGAGGCTGTGTCCAGTGTGACGGCTGTGTCCATTGTCCAGGGGCTATGTCCAGTGTGACGGCTGTGTCCAGTGTACAAGAGCTGTGTCCAGAGGCTGTGTCCATTGTCCAGGGGCTGTGTCCAGGGTGACGGGCTGTGTCCAGTGTCCAGGGGCAGTGTCCAGGGGCTGTGTCCAGGGGCAGTGTCCAGTGTCCAAGGGGCTGTGTCCAGTGTGACAGGCTGTGTCCAGTGTAAATTAAGAAAAACAAATAAAAGTAATAAATAAAATAAAAACACATTTTTGGAGGATGATGGAGGAGGAAATAGTGGGAGATCAGCAACCTGATAGAAGTGCTGAAGCTGCTACCACCAGTCATGACAAGGCCGATACCTCTTTGTATTTGCTCTTTGGAGCATTTCTCTTTTTATGGGGATAGTTTATTAAACTGCCACCCTGTCTGCCCCTGCAGTGCCGCTCTGCCAGGTTGGAAGTGTAAGGTCCACATGTATGTGATGCCGACTGCTGTCGCTTAGCTTAGTCATCCAGCTACCTCGGTATACCCTTTTGGCCCAACTACAGTAAATGAAAACTATTTTGTAAGCTGTGAAGTGATCAAAATTGACTAGAAATGAGTGGAAACTAATGTTATTGAGGTTAATAATACTTTAGGGGCAAAAACAGGCCCAAATTCTGTTATTTTAGCCATTTTTAGCATTTTTTCATAAAAATCCAGATCCAAAACCAAAACCAAAACCCACAAGGGTGGTTTTGCCAAAACCAATCCAGATCCAAAACACGAAGGGAGATCCAGATCCAAAACCAAAACCCGAAAAAGTGGCCGCCGCACATCTCTATTTATAATGTGTCAGTCAGTAACGAGTACACCAGTGTCCCAGCTACTGTGGGTGTTCATGAAGTGTTGGTACTGTACAGTAAGAGGACTTGATTTGGCTACAGTATCATTGCACTAGTGTTGTCTCTTGCAAGGAGTGATGTCTATGCAACTGAAGTCAAGCGCCTCCTCCCCTACCACCCAGGGGTGGAGGGGGTCGGCTAATACAGGACATTACACCACAACATCTCCTGCAGAGCTAATCCACTGTATTGTGGGTAAAAGTGCAGTGTGTACGCACGTTCGTGACCGATATGCTGCCGTCCTTGCGATTATACTGCCAAAGCCCATGTGGGCGTTCCATAGCTACATGATCTCTCCTAGCATTCACCTCCCCGCCCCCATGTTTATGGTACAACACAAGAAGCATTCACCTCCCCATGTTTATGGTTCAGCACAAGAATCACTCACCTCCCCCCACCTCACCTGTTTATGGGGGGAGGTGAATTTATGGGCATATGGACATATACCGCAAACTGCTATAAAGATGTGGAAAGGCACTACCCAGTCACTTTGCCATATCTGTCCCTAGTCACCCTGCCGGCTGCTATAGAGATGCGGAAAGCGACTGGACTACCCAGTCACTTTCCTGCCGGCTGCTATAGAGATGCGGAAAGCGACTGGACAAGGGATGGGTAAGTGTGGTACGCCGCGGGTGGGGGTAGATAAATACCTTGAGTCGCTGGATACTCTTGGTTCCACGCCGGTTCTTCGCCGTGTCGGCCGTAGAGAACACACCGCCCCAGGGACTCAAGCAAGGCGCCCAATAGGTACAACTACTTATGTTTTATTTAGAGAAAATAAAGGAGTAAACAATCATCACTGTACCTCAACCTATAATCGGCCTAATCAGCCTAGCTCTACACTATCGACATTACGCCCGCCTAGCAGGTTACTACTTCAACTGGACAAACTCTCTAATTCGAATACTCTGCGGAGCTTCCGCGTCACTGGAGAGTGTAGGCACACTTCCTGCAGGCCAGGACTCAGGCTCGGGGAAGCGGATGCCTTCACTCGGCAATGCTACAAACCTTATGCGGGTCTAGCCCCTAATAAATGGGATAACGATATACATGACATATAATGCAGACAAAGTACAAGCAATACAAGACACACAATGTAACCATGAACGTATCTAATTAATACTGTCCTGAACGAGTCCCTCCTAGGTGTACACTCTAGGACACTGTTCCCGGGATGAAGGGTGAAGTTAATACCTTTGAATAAGGATATAAATTGGCTCTTGGCAATATGAACATAGGCCGCAGGATGGCAGTGTGATCCCTCTCTACTGCCAATGCAGAACAGCAGGGTCCATTTAACTTAAGAGAAACTTCCAGATCCGGATACACTTAATTAGGGGGCTAACTCCCCTGCTTAGTGGGGCGCCGTGTAACAGGGTCCCACGCTGGTTGTTAGAGGGCAGTTCCAAACGGGCCCAAATAGAGGCAGGGCTACCCAAGTGTTGGGGGAGGGTAATGTGTCCAAGACATTGGGCACAGCGGGGTCTTGGCTGGGTGCTGGGCACAGTGGGGGTCTGCCTGCTTAGTGTCCCCTGACGTTGGTGGCAGGGAGTGGGTACTTGGAGGCAGAATCTGGGGTCACCAGCAAGTGGGGTACCTGGCGTCAGCTACTGGGTGCAGGCTCCTGCCCGTCACGATCGGGTCCCCGGTCGTCTGGCATGGCTGCTGCTGGTCCTCTTCTTCAGGAGGGCACGCTAGTGGGGGCGCTGCTGGGCTCACTCAGCCAGCCACTCCGCGCTGCTGGGCTCCCTTCTCCCCTGTCTCTCCCCGTCGTTCCCCTTCTTTCCTGCTTTTTCTGGGGGTCGGCGGGGGTCGTGCGCTTCGTGCGCCGTGTCCCTGATCCCGCGGGTGTCTGGGGGTCGGCGGGGGTCACGCGCTGATCACCGTGCCGCGTCCCTGATCCCGCGGATGTCTGGGGGTCGGCGGGGGTCACGCGCTGATCACCGTGCCGCCGCTCCGTCGCCCCTTCACAGCTCCTTCCTCCACGCTGCTCCGTCTCTCTCCGCCCGTCCTCCTTCTGCCCCGCTGACCTCTGGCTCTGCACTTCCTCCTCCTCTCATACGTCCCCCAGTGCTGTCACTCAGCCTGGGGACGTTTTCTCGCGCCCACACTGGTCTGGGGATTAACCCCTAAAGTCCCGCTGCTGGGACTAAGGAGAAGGGGGCTGGGGTGCCACACATCCACCCACTTAAACGATGCTCGTCCTCGGGCATCGAACTGGATAAGATAAATGTTCCTGAAGAAAGTCTTCTGGGTTTGAATTTGGGCCCGAATGTCTACTGTCCTCGGAGAGGAGGGCCACCTACCTAAGTCATTATTTACAGTTCTTAACACAATATATACAGTGCACATCATTACGCCAGACATTATGTACAGTATGCCTATTCCTTGTACCGCAGGGGTAGCACGCCTTGCGTGCTCCTAACTGAACGCCTCGCTCCAGTCCCAGGGGGGTGCGGTCCCACGGCCTCAGGAGCAAGTTCAGTGATCCTCGGACTGGTCTGCGGCGGTATATTCGGAAGGAGTGGTACGGACCAACCGACATTCGGCCTCAGTTCCCACGGGTCCTGGGGCCACCTTGTGACGGGATCTTCCTTTCCGGGGTTCTCTTCACTATTCGGTCTGGAATCTGCTGGAGTTTGGCTCAGATACGGCTTGCTCTGACTTTGATGGATCCGCTGGGAGTGGGTGCCAACGCGCTGGGTGATGCCGTAGGCTGCTGCTGTATCCCGTGGTTTTTCTGCTACCACGTAGGGGTCCGCTTCCCACTTCGCATTGAGCTTACGCTTGCGATGATTGTTTCTTTTGAACACCGGGGTACCAACAGGTATGCGATCAGCGTGGGCGTTCTGGTCAGGATGAATCTTCTGGCTGTCTCTACTTTGCGCCAACTTTTGGTCGCCCAAGGCTCTTGTGTTAGTCAATCTGGGCTGATGTTCTTGCACCCAGGGTGCACATGGTTCCCAGCGGGACGGTACTGGATTGGTGAAAGTGGGTGTCTCTATCTGCTTTCTGTTATCCTCCACCTCTCCCTCTGGGTGTAGAGGCAAGCGGGAGGGGGCATCGACGTTACTGTGGCAGCGCCCACTTCGGTACCGGTGGTAGCGCCTGCGGGCACGACGCCTGTCTGAATCAAACCGGCTTCCTCTTACTGGTACCCCACCTGGGCCCGTCACGTCTATCGCTTGAGCACCCTTTTCTCCTTCTACCACATTGAATTCCACCGTCTCGCCATCTTCAACACCGTGTAGAAACTTCTGCGGGTGGTTTCTCTTTATGGCCGTCCGGTGGACAAAAACATCATCTTTTGTGTCATTTCGGTTAATGAAGCCATATCCCCTTCGGCCATTAAACCACTTGACAGTTCCTCGTACCCGTGTGGCCAGTGCTTTCTTCACCACCTGACTCCTCTGGACGCAGATGATGTGTTGCAGGGTTACCTCCTCAGCCTGATCTTGTTCAACCAGTTCCTGCTTTAGAGCCGAAATCAGCTCTTCAGGGCAATTTCTTAGGATGTTCATACCCAGGATGATGGGGGAAACCTTTCCTTCTCCACAGGTGATCACCAAATACCCCTGTTTGGGCAAGTGCGCTCGCCCGATCTTCAGGTCGGCCTCCCAGTACCCGTTGCAGGTGACCTCTCGGCCGTTGGCAGCGACCACCTTCACCTGCGTGGGGGGCGGTCTAAATGGTACTTCTTTTCCCCAGTATTTTTGGAGGGTGGGTAGTTGTATCATGGATACTTGCGACCCGGTGTCTATCATGGCCACTGTCTCTTTTCCATTGATCAGCACTTTGATCCTCGGGCATTGTCCTACGTACTGGGCCCACCATTCCTCCGTGTCTGGGTCTACTCCCGGTGTTCCGGGTCGCTGGCGTATTTCCCCCTGCATCTCTGCCATGCTGGCGGTGAGGTTCTCAATCTGCTTTTGTAGAACCTTGAATTGGTCGTCCGGTACGTTCTGTGCGGCCCGTATGGCTGTGTCTCCGTTCTTCTTTGCCCCATCTGGGCTGGTAGGGGAGGCTCTCCGTGAGTACGGCTGTTCGTGAAACCCTAGTAATTCAGGGTACTCCTCTCCTGCTTCATCCTGTGTCCCGACCACTCCAATGGCGGCGTCTTTGAAGTCGGCGAAGGTCGCACCCGACATCTGCCTTCGCAACAGCCTCAGTGGTGCCCGTATGCTCTCTCGCCCGGCTCCTTCGATCAGCTGAACTATTAGTGTCTCATCCATGTTCCTCATCTCTTCTGGGTCGAGGGCTTGTATCGCCTTACTCATTTCTAGTAGGCTGAGAGCATAGTCCCTCAACGTCTCGCCCGCTCGTTGTTTTCTTCCATAAAACTTCAATTTTAGTTCTGGGAGGCTTCGCATCTCGAAGGTGGCGGATAGCTTCTTTAGTATCTGTGCTACCGTTGTCTTGTGTTCGGGTGCCCATGACCTCACTTCACGGAGGGCAGATCCGGTCAGTTGTCCTATTAGGATCTGAATCTTCTGTTGTTCCTGCAGGGTATACAGTAGGCATGTTGACTCCATTCCCCTCTTGAACTCCGCAAATGTGGTTCCCGGTGCCTTCTTTTTATCTCCGCTGTAGCTGGGCAACCATGATGCCCCGAAGTAGTAAGGGAGTGTGATTTGGGTGGTTGGTGCAGCGGCGGCTTGTCCTTGTTGTTCGTTCCCGGGTGCTGGTATCTCTCTGCCTTGCGCTGGCGCAGCTGGTTGTGCCGGTGCTTGTACCGCCGGTTGTGCAGCTTGTTGCTCCATCTTCCCTGCTTGGTTGTCCTCTCAGCCGACTCGTATCCTGTTCGGTTTGACGCCAAGTGTGGTACGCCGCGGGTGGGGGTAGATAAATACCTTGAGTCGCTGGATACTCTTGGTTCCACGCCGGTTCTTCGCCGTGTCGGCCGTAGAGAACACACCGCCCCAGGGACTCAAGCAAGGCGCCCAATAGGTACAACTACTTATGTTTTATTTAGAGAAAATAAAGGAGTAAACAATCATCACTGTACCTCAACCTATAATCGGCCTAATCAGCCTAGCTCTACACTATCGACATTACGCCCGCCTAGCAGGTTACTACTTCAACTGGACAAACTCTCTAATTCGAATACTCTGCGGAGCTTCCGCGTCACTGGAGAGTGTAGGCACACTTCCTGCAGGCCAGGACTCAGGCTCGGGGAAGCGGATGCCTTCACTCGGCAATGCTACAAACCTTATGCGGGTCTAGCCCCTAATAAATGGGATAACGATATACATGACATATAATGCAGACAAAGTACAAGCAATACAAGACACACAATGTAACCATGAACGTATCTAATTAATACTGTCCTGAACGAGTCCCTCCTAGGTGTACACTCTAGGACACTGTTCCCGGGATGAAGGGTGAAGTTAATACCTTTGAATAAGGATATAAATTGGCTCTTGGCAATATGAACATAGGCCGCAGGATGGCAGTGTGATCCCTCTCTACTGCCAATGCAGAACAGCAGGGTCCATTTAACTTAAGAGAAACTTCCAGATCCGGATACACTTAATTAGGGGGCTAACTCCCCTGCTTAGTGGGGCGCCGTGTAACAGGGTCCCACGCTGGTTGTTAGAGGGCAGTTCCAAACGGGCCCAAATAGAGGCAGGGCTACCCAAGTGTTGGGGGAGGGTAATGTGTCCAAGACATTGGGCACAGCGGGGTCTTGGCTGGGTGCTGGGCACAGTGGGGGTCTGCCTGCTTAGTGTCCCCTGACGTTGGTGGCAGGGAGTGGGTACTTGGAGGCAGAATCTGGGGTCACCAGCAAGTGGGGTACCTGGCGTCAGCTACTGGGTGCAGGCTCCTGCCCGTCACGATCGGGTCCCCGGTCGTCTGGCATGGCTGCTGCTGGTCCTCTTCTTCAGGAGGGCACGCTAGTGGGGGCGCTGCTAGTGCAGCGTTGCCTCACTCAGCCAGCCACTCCGCGCTGCTGGGCTCCCTTCTCCCCTGTCTCTCCCCGTCGTTCCCCTTCTTTCCTGCTTTTTCTGGGGGTCGGCGGGGGTCGTGCGCTTCGTGCGCCGTGTCCCTGATCCCGCGGGTGTCTGGGGGTCGGCGGGGGTCACGCGCTGATCACCGTGCCGCGTCCCTGATCCCGCGGATGTCTGGGGGTCGGCGGGGGTCACGCGCTGATCACCGTGCCGCCGCTCCGTCGCCCCTTCACAGCTCCTTCCTCCACGCTGCTCCGTCTCTCTCCGCCCGTCCTCCTTCTGCCCCGCTGACCTCTGGCTCTGCACTTCCTCCTCCTCTCATACGTCCCCCAGTGCTGTCACTCAGCCTGGGGACGTTTTCTCGCGCCCACACTGGTCTGGGGATTAACCCCTAAAGTCCCGCTGCTGGGACTAAGGAGAAGGGGGCTGGGGTGCCACACAATCATATGATGTTTCATCGGTAACATCGGATTAATGGTTCCAATGTTCGATGTTTAACCCTGCAATGTTGAGGATCCAATGTTTCATCTACATCGCTAGATTTCTCCCCCGATGTTTTTCTCAATCTTCCAATGTTTTTTCTTTTGTGTGTCAATGTGTGCTGCTTTCAATGCTTTGCAGCCAGCTCACTTTCTCCTTGATTTATATTCATTAAAAACTTAAGAGACTGATAAAAAAACCCATTAGCAAACATGACAGTATCACTGCTGGCTGGGCTTTCATATGTGTGTGTGGCTGTGTGCTGCTGCTGTGGGTGGTAGCTGACAGTGAAAGACAGTCTGGCCAGCCATTCAGCAGTAGCACACAGGACAGCCCCATTCCTGCCTCACTTCAACTGGTGCTGTTAGTGAGTCACTGTCGCACAGGTCTGGTTTGCATATCTGTGCTGATATACAGACCACACTGTGCTAGAAGCACTACAGCAGACAGCGACACTCCAGGCAGGGAAGAGGAACTGCATGGGTTTTCAGAGATAGCGGGTGCTAGAATGAACAGTATAATACGATAGTCACTAGTAGTGACATAGTGGTGAACTCCCTTCATATTTATTTTATTTATTAATAGTTTCTTATATAGCGCAGCATATTCACTTGCGCTTTACAATAGGAGACAGTGATACAACAAACTGGGTATTTACAGTCAGTCAAAGGTATGAGGGCCCTGCTCGCAAGCTTACAATCTATCAATTGATTTATTATTATGCAGCAAGCATATCACAGCACCTTACAAAGGGCCTGATTCAGTTGTGGATGCAGACATTTGCACAGTTTTTTTCTGTGCAGTGATTTATTAGTAACAGCGGCTGCAGATACTGAGTGACAGGTACAGTAGTTTCAATTTGAGGGAGGGGATGGGGGCTGGTTTGTCAAATGCAGATGTAACACCCCATAACTGTGGACTAATATGTGCCGTGTATTCCAGTTAACCAGGGGTTAATATACCTCAGCACCAGGCACAGCTCAGCCCTAAAGAGTTAAACACAGACAGGCTGGAGTGTGACAGGAAGAGAGAGGTCAGAGGTGACCTGAGCCAGCAGCATGAGAGAGGAGGAAAGTTAGCACATGAAGAGGAGACTTCTCCTGCAGCTGAGTGACACTGTGCTTAAGGAGTAAGCAGTGTAGCCTGTGAGGTGTGGAGAACTCCTGTATAGAGAGATAGAGGAGGACAACAGCGTGGCATCTGTGACCCCTGACCTGCCAGACGCTTCAGCAGCAGCAGAGAGCTCCAGCAATAAATGACAGCCTGTGAGGCCTGTGAGAGAAAGAGCCAGTCGTGCAGAGTGTACACAGTCCAAGAGAATACAGCAGCTCAAAGCCCAGCAGTGAGAGCCCAGCACACAGCAGAGTCTGGACACCAGAGAAGACAGGAGGCAGAGACTGGTCAGGACCAGCACCAGCAGCAGCTACAGGTACACTACTGCACACTGCCCCCACCTAGCACACCCAGTTAGGTTGCCTGCGCGACACCTAGTACAGCCAGCGGCCCTGTGTAGCTGAGTGTGGCAACGCTGAGGCGCCCGCACTAGCAGTCCCCGGAGGGTACACAGCGATGGGCGAAGATTCACTGACCCCAGCCGGAGTCAAGACCTCCCCAGTCTTTCCCAAGACCTCCCCTTCACCGTCTTTACCCATTCCTCATAGAAGAATCCCTGAATTGCCACTGTAGTGGGTTTAGTGAAAACCCATAAGAGAAGCTAGGACAATCCCTCAGGATTTGTGATAGTTCACTTTTTCTTCACCTTTAAAGTATAGTTAATGGAACACTAGTGCCACCCGGTGGCTTAAGGACCAAACTGCGACCTCATATAGAATTAATAGGAAAAGCCAGCAACTACATTAAGTCCTATGCATAGGCCTCCGTCGGGACTGACCGGTCTTATTAACAGAGAGTGTACCCGGGTACTTAGAGTGAGTTGAGTATTGATTTTATGGTATATCGCATTTGTATGCATAGTGTGAGTTGTATTGCATTGATTGTATTCTGATATTGTGGAATTGTTGTGATGTCATTACGTAAAGAAGGCAGCCGTTCCCAATGGCCGTGTTACAATAAAAGGTCAAAGTAATTCTATTGTCGACTGTTCTGTGCCACCATCCTGTATCACGAGAAGACTCCTGACTGGAATCAGTGAGACCGAGGAAACACGACCCCCACCGCATCCCACCAGGTAACCCTATCCAGGTGTTTACACAGACGTGTTTCAAACATTAATTTGCAGTTGCACTGGCTCCAGCGTCTTTGTTCTGATGGTTATTCTAAGCAACAATAGGGTTGCTCAGATGTTTGATATTGGCAATGTTACATCTTTTATACTTAAGTGGTGGATTTGAGAGTGCAACTGCATCTACCTCTGAATTAGGCCCAAAGTTTTTCCATATAAAACAATCGTGATAAATGTATTTAAATTAAAGTATTTTTTTTATGAATTAGCAATAGCCATGTTTTTTTCTATAACTTGTTACGGAGAGTATCATAGAGAACCCACTAAGATTCTGGAAACTGATGGAACCAACATACAGTACCCAAATCTTGCCAAAATAGCTAGATGATATTCAACAACTGTGGCCACTTCAGTACCTTCAGAACGCCTGTTCTCTAAAGCTGGTGAAATTAAAGGTACTGTAAAACCAGGAATAGGCTAGATGGGAAACTACTTTCAAAATTACTATTTCTGCACAATGTGGATAAGAAAATTTGGGGGCCAGTTTGAAAGTATGCTGGACTGGAGTCTCCCCTTCCCCAATTTCTGTTATTCTCCTCCCAGTTTTAATTTTCTTTTATCCACCTGTATTGTGAGGCCCATAATTAATGTACCTCAATAGTAAATTCCTATTTTGCTACAAAGAGTTTTTTTCAATGTACTATGTGATTGTTCTATGTAGTATGTTCTATATTGCACTGTGTGTACAGTTTTTTTGTTATTTTCTATGATCAACATAAGTTATAAACTTAATAGAGGGATTATTTATCATTTCAGAAGCTGTCTCTCCCTCAGGTTCCCAGCATGCCTTGCCACTATTAGGGAATGCTAAAACTATGGCAAGGCATGCTGGGATGTGTAAGGTGCAAAATAAAAAGGGGGGGATAGTGCTCTAGGGATTTGATCAAATAAATCTTTGATCAAATATGATCTTTACAGATATGTATTGTTTACCACATGAATTGATAATATTATAGAAACCATACCCACAATTGATAGCAAACTAGGGAGAATCCGTTCCTAGTATGCACCAAGAATTTTTTGTAGAAATGATAACTACCACTCCTGGTTAAATGCTGGCATGCTTCTGTAGGCACCTTCCATATGTCCAAGTGGCCGGACCAAAACTGGCACAAATAACCGGTAACCACTGGTAGTTTGAAGAAATGGTGGGTCTTTTTACAGCAGGAGAAGAGATGGCTGGTGCACCAGAAAATTAAATGACCTCACAGATGGAGATGGGTGGTTTACAGTTCAATCTTGTAGCCTGGGGGTGTAGCTCATAACAGACAGTGCTGTCAGTGTGCTCCCAACGGTGCCGCCTCCAACCGGTGACTCCTATCTTGTGCTGCACCCCAGCCAATGCCTCCTTAAACCTGTGCCTCCCAATGTTGATACCCCCAGCCTGTGCCTCCCAATGGTGACCTCCCCATCCTGTGTCCCCCAACGATGCCCTCCCAATGGTGCCCTGCCTCCAGCCTGTGCCTCCCAATGGTGGCCACATCCAGCCAGCGCCTCAACATGCCCAGCCAGTGCCTCTCGATGTGCCCACCTCCAGCCTGTGCCTCTCAACTCCCCTCCACCTCAGCCCGTGCCTCTAAACGTGCCCAGCTTGTGACTCTTTATGTGCCCACCCCCCAGCCTGTGCCTCTCAACATGCCCACCCTCAGCCTGTCCTCTCCGTGTGCTCCCGCAATGCAGTAATGTCTTCTTACCCTGTGTCTCCCACATTGTACCACAACAATGTGTAGGGGAATCTCCGGTCTCTTTTTTTTTTTCATAATTAAGTTTTTATTTATTGAGAATTTTAATAGAATATTATCACATTAAGAACAATAAACAGCAGATATGTTACTCAACAAAAGGAAAATAAAACAATACATTGGGGGTGAAGAGATTGGTAATAGAGGTTGGTAGATACACCGAGTAATTTTAATCGTAGGTACATAGAAAGAGGCAATTATTATCAATTAGCAGATCATGTCATCCTGCAAATCTACTGCGCCTACACCATTAAAGTACTGCAAATACTCTTCTCTTGTCACTTTAGCATGCATAGTAGGATTTCTTGTGTTTTGATTGCTCTCCAAACATGTTAATCCTACTGGCTCCTCAACAAAATCCTAAACTTATTGCTAAGTATGCCAAAGATATTATCAACCACTCGCCTAGCTCGTGACAGGCGGTAGTTGAAGATTCTGCGTTCTCTATTCAGTGACCTTTGGGGGAAGGGTATTACCACATTGGAGTGCAATGCAAACGCCTCATCGGCCACAAAAACAAAGTTCAACCCATGGACATTCTGTGTGCGCTCTGGTAAATTAAGTCCATTGTTTTTCAGTTTGTCATGGAAACAGGTCTTTTCCAAAGCCCCACCATCAGACACCCTGCCATTTTTGCCAATGTCCACAAAGATAAATTCATATTTGGCATTGGCAATAACCATTAAAACAATGCTAAAGAAGCCCTTATAGTTATAGAAAAAGAGGCACTATTAGCAGGGGGCATGATGCGGATATGCTTTCCGTCGATGGCACCACCACAATTGGGGAAATTCCAAAGATCCTTGAAATCTTGGGCAATAGCTTGCCACTCCTCAGTAGTCGTAGGTAACTGAAATATAGAAGTAAAGTGGTTTTACAAAACAAATCAGTGATTTTGCTGTTACATTATGTTTTACAGCCTTCTCTAAATAGTGGAAGAGGAGTGTTCACCCACACTGGATGTGCCCACACAGCTGCCTTCACCCCTCCTCTACGCCTAGACCCACAACCCGACAAAGCCCTATGTCATTCCAACCCATCAACCCTGCCCCAGTCCCACAACACCACCAAATTTATCACTCTTGTCATTATCCCCACTATCCCCAGTTTGAGCACAAATCTGCCTTACCATTTCAGCAACCGACAGCAGGTTCATCCAGCGGTCCCTTCCATGGCTTTGGGGAAACCCCATCCCCCTCCCATACTGCGATGGACCAGGAGCAGTATCCTCAGGATACCACCACCTACCATCAAATGTAAAATGTGTAGTTTTGGTTTCTCTATTTACTATACAGTTTTTATATTTATATTCTAAAAGTTTACAGGTTTGCTAAGTTTATAATAAAACATTTTACTTTAAAAAAATATTTGGTGTTCAATCAATAAAATCAATCCGGCAGAGTGATAAGCGACTACACTTTATTAGTCAGCTGGCAGAATGACTACGGCCAGATACGGGTGGTAAGCGACTACACTTTAGTCTGCCGGCAGAATGACTACGGCCAGATACGGGTGGTAAGCCACTACACTTTAGTCAGCCTGCAGAATGACTACGGCCAGATACGGGTGGTAAGCGACTACACTTTAGTCAGCCGGCAGAATGACTACGGCCAGATACGGGTGGTAAGCGACTACACTTTAGTCAGCCGGCAGAAAGACTACGGAGCGACTACCGCTGCTGAGCATATATTTACCTTCATGTATTGCTCCTTTAGAACTTGAATGATGGCATCACAGGTCTCAGGTATTATTAGTCCCAGAGCTTGAGAGGATATAGCGGTGCTGTACCTCAGATCCGCAAGGGTCCTCCCAGTAGCCAGGAAACGTAGTGTTGCCACCAGTCTCTGCTACGCTGAAATAGGCCGCCTAAAATAGGTGTCCTGTTTTTCAAATAAAAGGGGTGACTAGTGCCAGCAGCTCCATGAAGGTAGGGTCCTCCATACGAAGATAATTCCGGAAGTCATCGGGGTTTTTCTCCCGTATCTCCTGGACCAACGGCATATGAGAGAAGGTGTCTCGCCTCAGTAGCCAGTCTCTTGTCCAGCAGCTTCGATTCTTGCTCCTCTTTTTTTTATTTAGAGACAGCAATGTAGTGGCCATAGCAGCAAGAATGCCAGCCCGAGCCTTTCTTTTCATCAAGCTCATGATGAAAGTGGTAGAAAACAACGGAACGAATGAACGAACGTACGTGTTCTCTGCACAGCCAGCACTGATGTAAAAAAGAAAATCACTTCTGTTTACGTTCTGTAATCACGCCCCTTTGTTTTGGTATGCCCTTAACCCAGCCCATTATGATAATTATGTTAATATATATCGTGTCAAAAGCCCAAATCCCACGCTCGTGCCGGCGGCATAAGAGAGGTAATGACTAGGCTTGCAAGGGATAATAAAGTTCCTGTACAGTGGTTCCTGCACCTCATGCACGCGCTGCAGCACAAATTTTACGCATGCGCAAATGAGGTTTTCAAAAGTGACATCTGGTGGTTAATTTGTGGTATTGCACGCCACGGCGAATCGCCAAGCTTGTAAAAGATATTGCGAATGCCAAGCGACACGGCCGCCATGTCGGCCGTGGCGGAAAAATCGCCATAGGCTGCAAAGATGAGACCTGATACATCTGTATAAACATGTATAATAAAAGACTCACTGTTCTTTTGCTGTTTAACTCTTGTGCAGTCCCTCCTCTTCTATCTGTGTAGGCAGGACGCTGAGGACACCATTACACCCCTCTCGTGACTGAGGGGGAAAGGAGGGGAGAGAAGGAGCAGATGGAAGAAGAGTGGGCGCAGTGTTGAGGACTGGCAGTGGCACTGGCACAGCACACTGAGAAGAGGGAAGGAAGGGGAGGCGGCGCTGCTGCCTGTTCGTCATTTGATTGACAGCTGACAGGTGCAGGGAGCAATGGGTAGGGGGCGGATCCGGACATGACATGTCATCCAGGCATTCACAGACAGCAGTGCAAGTGTCCGTGTGGAAGAGGAGGCAGGTCGCAGGAGGAGGACAGTGTGTGCGCGGTGCAGGGAGCTGCTCAGCCTCTCCATACTGTGGCCCGCTGTCTGACAGGCACTGCAGGCGTGCAGGCTGTGTGCACTCGTGGTGCAGGGAGGATCTCTTTATACTGCCGCCCACTGTCAGACAGGCGCTTCGGGTGGCGTGCAGGAGGCAGTGACAGTGAGGGCTGAGGCAGCTTTTGCAGAGCAGGGAGAAAGACAGCGCCTTTTCAGCATGGCGCCTCCCTGCTTTGCAGGAGCTGCTGAGTGGGTAGCGCCGGTCCTGACCGTGCGGCAGATTTGTACTTCTGCCACACAGTATCATCCAATTACAGTACCTCTAACTAGGGGTTAATTGGAAACAAAGGGCCTCATTCAGCTTTGCTTGCTGCTTAATGAGCTCTGAAACACCGCCCGCCGCCCGTCCAAATGTCCCCTACCATGGTACCATGGGAGGGGATGTATGTGAACACATCCCCTCGCAAGCGCCCAAAGGGGAGAGAATACATTCAATGGTCACCAACCATCAAATGCTTTCTCTCCCCTCCGGGAATAAAAGTCAGTCTGAACTGACTGTTATTTACATCAGTGTCCGCAGAAGAGCGGGCGGGAGCTGAAGTCATGTGACATCAGTCGGCCAACCCCAGCAGTCATCAGCCCTCCCATGTTCCCAGGGGAACGCCCAGCGTTTTCATGGGGACGCCAATAAAATGTCACGGATGACGTCACATGACCTCCAACTGAGAGAAGACCGTTCAGCTGAAAGGTATGTCCTGGCTTATGTTCGGCTGCAAACATACGAAAAATCGCTCAATGGTAACCATCAAATATTTTTCCTCTGTGCGGGTGCATGCGAGCAGATGTGTATCAAGCTATCATATACTGTAAATAAAGTGGTACAATTATGTAATTTTCGGAGTACGCACTCTTATAAACAAGATGCAGATCGGGCGCCTATCCAATATCCCCAGACTCAGTCACAAATCTGGCACCTGTCGTTCACAGCAGTTATAATCTTTTAATTATTTATAATGTATGAGGATCTGTCTTTGACAGCTGTAATTGCGAGCCTGGATGTGTGCCATTGAGAAGCCAGGCATATCTCAGCCGCTGCACAAGTGAAATAAATAAAGCGCGGCTGGGACACCTTCCCTGGGGACTTGGGGGCCCAACAACATTGTGTGAGGGAGCTTAACGAGATTGAGTTGCAAAACAACATTGATTTTAGTCGGTTTTCTTGGTCCAGAAACAAGCAGCAATGGGAGTATCAAACCAAACACACCACGTTATTCCTTATGCATTACAACCCTGCAAAACATTCGTGGGTCTCTAGGAACTCATCGCGTTCCAGGCAGCTGACAGACAGTTTCTAGTTAGACAGTCAATAGGTCGACACCAAAAGTTAGACATGCATTAGTTAGACATTGACAAAAGTTAGACGTGCATTAGTCGGACATTGACAAAAGTTAGACATGCATTAGTCGGACATTGACAAAAGTTAGACATGCATTAGTTGGACATTGACAAAAGTTAGACATGCATTAGTTGGACATTGACAAAAGTTAGATATGCATTAGTTGGACAATGACAAAAGTTAGACATGCATTAATTGGACATTGATAAAAGTTAGATATGCATTAGTTAGACACTGACAAAGGTGAGACATGAATTAGTTAGATATTGACAAAAGCTAGACATGCATTAGTTGGACATTGACAAAAGTTAGACATGCATTAGTTAGACATTGACAAAAGTTACACATGCATTAGTTTCACATTGACAAAAGTTAGACATGCATTATTTGGACATTGACAAATGTTAGACATGCATTAGTTAGACATTGACAAAAGTTAGACATGCAACAGTTGATTGACCGCCAAATTGGAGCATCCCCATGAAAATTCTGGGCATTTCCAGGGGTACATGGGCAGGATGAGGTCTGCCGGGTGTGGGCGGCTACCCAGTAGGACCTCTTACCTATGTCTCCTCCAAGGCGGTGGCCATTTTAGGAGGGACATTTTTAGCAGGATATTCGCTGATACTGCCATATTTAGATTTTTATTATTATAGCCTCATTTGTTTATTCTGCTATTATTTAACCTCTTCCAGCCATCGATTGACAAACAAACATACAGATATATAGCAGGTGGCCAATTTCTGTCCCAAAAGCAGAGTTCAATTGTAAAGAATGGAATGATGCCAATTCTTCTTGAGTGGGTGTAGGTTACCCTGGATGAGTGTGCAAGTCTGTCGCCGCTTTGGCTGGGCTTCCCGATAGAAAAGATGGATATTGAGTTTTAGGAGAATTATGCGTCCATGGTGTCCATACGATAGTCTTCTGAGATAGGTTCAATGTGTTTCCCTGGGGTGATCCTCCCAGCTAGGCAAAATGATAGGTTCAACGTGTTTCCCTGGGATGATCCTCCCAGCTAGGCAAAATGATAGGTTCAACGTGTTTCCCTGGGATGATTCTCCTAGCTTCTTCAGGAGCAGAATAAATCTGTTTATTGTAAAAGATACCGTTCATATTGTATTCTACATTTTTTCATATTATTTCAGTCTTCGCTGGTACACTCTTGTTTTTTTTCTTTGAAAATCAGTATAACGGTTCTGTCATTATGAACAGGGGTGGATTGGGATGTAAAATCAGCCCAGGAAACATCTTGAATCGGTCCTCATGAAGGCAGAGTCTGTTGAAGAGTTGGGGTCTGATGAAGGAACGGGATCCCTCATCAGGCCTGAGTTGGACACAGTTGCAGCCCTCCTTACATATTTTCCTGTAGTTGTGTCTGCAACTTCATGTTAAATCCACTACAATGCCCTTCCCTGGTGTTATGGGTGGATTGGAAATTTAAAGTGGACTGGAGAATTTTCCCAAACTTTGCCCCATTACATGCCCATATCGCCAGTCTGCCACCTTTAAACCCCTGAACACATCCCCACCAGAATGCCACCCGCTAGCTACCCCCTAACACGCCACCAATCTATCACCTTCTAACCTCTCATGTCTATATGTGGATCCACGGACACGCCAGGTCATCAGCAAACTTTACTGTGGCTTCTGATGTTAATCAACCTAATCCTAATACCTGACCCTGCATTTTAAATTGCAAAACATTTCTGTATGGACAATTGCAAATGTCTCAATAGTTAATTTTTTTTTTAGAAACCCCCAATAATGTCATTTAAATGCCCAACGTTCTCTCCATTTGCTGTTTAGGAGGATTATTATTGATTGTATTATTCTGAATTTAACAAATCATTCTGTTCAAACTTTTTACAAAACTTTTCTTACCGCGCATTTTATATATGAGACAATGGGATGATTTGTGAAGCTCGTGGGATAAGAAGCCATCTTGTTTTTTAGCCAGTGTGTCTAATAATTTTACCAATGTCTTGATGAAGTTTCGAAGTTGACCTGAATGTGATTGATCCTTTAGCACGGAAAGAAAGAGAATTTGCTTTTCCGTCAAATATGATTTATGTGCTTTGATTAATATGCCAACCTCATAATATGTGCTGTCTTACATATTAATAATACATAATATGACAGGCTCATAGTTGATTTACAGAGTTAATTACTGCAATTTATTGAGCGATAAATTTACTGTTCAGCAATTCTTTACCTGAATTTTCCACCTTTCAATAATTTACAGAATTCAATGTTCTTTAAAAAAAATAATTTTATAGTCCGTTAGTGGTGAAAAGACAGAGGCTGCTAGATGCTGAGCAATAGGGGCCAAGAACAACAGAGAAGAACTCTAATTTTATTTTAATTTCTCTACACTCAGCTATACAAGAACAGAACCCCCCTCACAACACCAGCATCTCTGACTTTTTGCTGAGGGGAGTTCCAAGCTTGGGTTGGGGTCTCTACATATACTTTTTATTAGGTCTTCAAACTAGGAAGAGAATACATGATTAATTTTGGCATAAAAAATTTACTAATTAACTAAAGTAACAGAGATGTTAATAATAGCCGCCTTACAATAGTTAAGAATACCGTTTTGGTGGTGTAACAGCTGATAGAAAGGTTCAACGTGTAGATAGTGCTTAAAAAACATCAGAACACCATCAGAACAGCCAAATGGGTAGTTGTCAGTAACAAAAGGGAGGAGAGAAAAAGTGGACTCTTTTTGTGGGGCACACTTGGAAATATGATATTTATTAAAACTTAGCTTTTAATGTTTTTTTTTTTTTTTAAATATTCTGGACTACCACACTAGTTGGTTTCCAACAAACAATAAGGACAGACATATAGATTAACAAACTTTGATTGCAGTGAGCTTTTGAAAATATATGCTATGCAATGCAAAGTGAAAGCGTGAGTTCATCTATAGTGGAACTTTCAAATGTAATTCAAATATTTGGACCTTGTGGTTCTTACACTATAGGACTCAATAGAGTGAGGATGTGCCTAGTCTGGCTGATAATTCACTTGACTAGGAATCGTCTGAAGGGAAAATGTAGCAATATATAAAAGCGCGAATGACAGGTATTCAATCTATAGTCTTAACATGCGGTTAATGCTAAGCAAGAAAATTACCAGTAATTGTGCAGTGTATTTGCACTGGTTTTTACTGTGCCGCCAATGGTTTGATGATGCAGGACAGGCAGGTTATTTACCGTTTGTCACCCTGTGACACAATTTGTTAAATTAGACACAAATATGCAACAACTGATCTCCACATTGCCTGTGCCACTGATGATTTAGCAATGCAGGACAAGCAGGTTATTCACCGCCTGTCACTCTGTGACATAATTTGAGCTAAACACAATTATGCAATAGATGATTTCCACAATCTATTCTATAGTACTAACACGGTGGTTGTTTCTTAAATTGTGCCAAGTTCTGTAGTGGAGAAGGAGAGTGCTTAGTAATCCTCAGCCTTCTTCAGTCAGAAGTGGTGTACAGGGTAATGGATAGTTCAAATTGGTTCATCACCAAATTCTACCATTTAAATTCAATTACAGCAGTCAGGGTGTGATATACTGTTGGTATGTCACTTAGTAGGTCAGATTGGTTCAGCAATAGGTTGATCCAATCTGGGTAGTCAGGTTTAATTCAGCAATAAATTGCACCAAGTTGCGCCGAACATGCAATAAATTGAATCAATTTGCTCTCCAACACCCAATGCACCTGATGATTGGGTCAATTTGCTTTCAACATTCTACAAAAGTGTGACATGTTAGCGGGAATAATACGGTTGGTAGTGTTTAGAATCACATAGGAACCATGTATAAGATTAATTGTGTCAACTTTCACTAGTGTCAGTTTACAGTTGTCAGTCAATTTGTGTCATGCACTGGTGACACTATCTCAAACGCTCTGGTTTAAGGTGACCTTTCAGCGAGTCGGTAGCACTTGTGATGCCTGTGCTGCCTTATGCTTTTATAAAGTCATGTTCCAACAGAGGACTTCAGTAATGAGAGTGAAAGCACAGTTTCACAATGTGGCAGTAAAAAAGTTTAGATCGCCGCTCCTTCTACTGCTGTTAGATAACAGCTGTCATGTTGTTCGTGGGGAACAGAGCATGCACAGTCTAAAATCAACAGTGATGAAGCGGTGGGAATACCTGTTCTGAAGTGGCTGCTCTGGTAGGGAAGAAGTGTGCCGGTCCAAGTGGTGTCCGGGAATCCCTAGGTACAGAGACGTTGGGTATTCAGCTGTATTGCTGTGCAGTCAGTATGTCACTACACCGCCGGCGCCGATGGGTAGTGTGATGATGACGTGCGTTTCGCCTTCCTACGGCTTGATCACATCAATGTGAAAACATTGATGTGATCAAGCCGTAGGAAGGCGAAACGCGCGTCATCATCACACTATCCCCTGGCGGTGTAGTCTTCGGGCCCTGTACACTGATATTTCTGGGGCCCCCCGACGTAATTCCAAACCCACACAACCCTCTTCTGCCTGTACCAATAAATATTGCCAAATACTGTATAAGACACTGGAATACTAAAAATGTGCAGATAGAGGTAAATGTACAATTTTGGGGTAAGTGGCAGATAATAGCGGATTCGGAGGTGCCATAATAGTAAAGGAAATCAAAGATTTACACGGTAAACTATTGACGTTTCATGGCCACTATGGCCATTTCTTCAGGATATAGGCTGCTGAACAAAAAGTGCAGGGGCAAAAAGTATGCCGTTCCGACAGTCGGGATCCCGACAGTCATTAGCCCGACGTTGGGATCCCGACTGCCCGGACTCAGACAGCATGGCGAGCGCAACAAAGCCCCTTGCGGGCTCGCTACACTCACCACCTATTCTATTCTCCCTCTATGGGGGTCGTGGACCCCCATGAGGGAGAATTACCGACAGCCATCGGGAACCCGGCCGTCTGTGTTTTTACAGTCGGGATCCCGACGTCGGTTTAATGACTGTTGGGATCCCGACTGTCGGGACCCCGTCAGGCACCCAAGTGCAGTTGCAGAGACAGTGACAGTCACCCACATTCCCGTAGAGAGCTATGTTTTCTTCGGGAATTTGTTGATCCCTCCAAGATTTTGATTAACGTCCTGTATAAGATGCCCCATCTCACAAAGTATATAAAGTCTCATCTCAGATAATTGATCAGGTTCTCTGGAGTATCTTGGCTAATACTTCCCAACACGACCAGGACTCATTTATATTATCCCCAAAGGGATTTGCTGCTGCTATAGGTTACCTAGACTGTTCTACACCCATTGGGATCCTCACTGTCCAGAGGAGTCAGGGAAAGCTCCAAACGGTTTGTCTGTCCCCAGAATGCATACCGCACACTGGACCTGAATTAATATCTGATCGCATGGCTGCTAATCTGCAACCGACAGCAACCAGGTCAATGCCGCCCCGACAGAATGAAATCCTGTCTCGCAAATCAATCTGTAAACCATGTGAATGGATGAGTACGATATTCCTAAAACCATTCGTAACCCAGTCACCATCGGATGACTTCCCCACTGGTCACCACTGATTGCAGGCTCTGAGCAGCTTTGTACTTACTCGGAAGCTGCGGTTAAATCAGCCTGACCAAGGCCGGAGCTGACATCACGCACCCTCCCCTAAAAAACTTGGGCACGCCTGCGTTTATTCATCAAGCCCATGAAATGGCCGGTTACCACCCCCAAACTCTGACTTCACGTCAATAACCTTGTAAACGGCTAGTGTACAAAACATTAGCAGGATATCTTTGCTGGACAGCCGTCTTAGTCTATCGATAATCGTCAGCTGTGAGAATTCGCACAGCAGTGATCAGGTCCGAATTAGGCCCAGTGTCAGCACCCACTGATCACATGCAATTCATCTCTTCATCCCCAGGGCTATTTCCTTCTAGCTCTTCTGTCTCTCCCATTATACACAGTTGTGCTCATAAGTTTACATACCCAAGCAGAATTTGTGATGTTCTGGCCATTTGTCAGAGAATATGAATGATAACTCACACACTTTTCTTTCACTCATGGTTAGTGGTTGGGTGAAGCCATTTACTGTCAAACAACTGTGTTTACTCTTTTTAAATCATAATGACAACAGAAACTACCCAAATGACCCTGATCAAAAGTTTACATACTTTTTGGCCTGATAACATGCACACAAGTTGATACAAACTGGTTTGAATGGCTACTAAAGGTAACATCCTCACCTGTGATCTGATTGCTTGTAATCAGTGTGTGTGTGTGTGTGTGTGTGTGTGTGTGTGTGTATAAAAGGTCAGTGAGTTGATGGTCTCCAGAAAGACCCTTGCATCTTTCATCCAGTGCTGCACTGATGTTTCTGGATTCTGAATCATGGGGAAAGCAAAAGAATTGACAAAGGATCTGTGGAAAAATGTAATTGAATTGTATAAAACAGGAAAGGGATATAAAAAGATATCCAAGCAATTGAGGGGGAAATTTACCAATATGAAAAACCTAGTTTTTCGTATTGGTATTTCCCCTACGGCTGCATACGACTGTTTTAGTCGTATGCAAAGTCGTGTTCCGGAGGGGAAATTACAAAGCAGTCAGATACGACTGCTTTGTAACCCTCCGATGATGTAACCATTCGTATTAGCGGCACATATATACGGCTGCTAATACAAATTATTTCTAGCAGTCTGCACGGATCAGTCAGATCCGTGCAGGCTGCAGAGTGTAAAAAAAAATTAAAAAAATAAATAAATGGAAAAAAAATCGGCGTGGTGTCCCCCCCACAGCCGAAACCAGCACCAGGCTGACAGAGCCTGGAGCCGGTAATTAAAAATCAGGGAACCCGACAAATAGGGGTTCCCTGATTTTTAACAACCAGCCCCAGGCTCCTGCTCTGGGGCTGGTTCCCAAAATACGGGGGACAAAATGACTAGGGGTCCCCCGTATTTTAAGAACCAGCCCCAGGCAAAACCAGCCAGCAGGGTAATGCCACAGTCGGGGGGAGACTTTTTATGCAAGTCCCCCCGGCCAAAGCATTCATCCCTACCGACCAGTCAGCCTGGCCAGGGGCCCTGGGGGAGTGGGGACCCCCCCAATGAAGGGGTCCCCCCCCTCCAGGACTTACCTGACCAGGCTGAAGCCTGGTACTGTCCCCGATGCCTCTGGGCGGTGGGCATCGGGCTGATTATGGTGTAAAAAAAAAAGATAAACCTATTGTTTTTTACTGTGGCACTACAAGTGCCAACAAGCCTCCCCAGCAAGCTGGGACTTGGAGAACCACAAGTCCCAGCCTGCTGGGCATTAAAGGGCCCTCTGGCACTTGTAGTTCCACAGTTAAAAAAATAGTGCACAAAACACACTGACACACATTTGAAATAAAAGTTTAATACACACATCACAAACACACTGATACTTACCTATCTTGATCCTGTCGGTAGGTCGCTGGCTCCGGTGTCGGCGGCTCCGGTGTCGGCGGCTCCATTGTCGGCGGCTCCGGGTCGGCGGCTCTGAGGTCGGCGTCCTGTCTGAAGAAAATCCATGTTGGACCTGTGGAAGTAAATCCTACCCACCAGGTCCTCCATGGATGGTCTTCTGTCTTCTCTCTTCTTTTCCAGGACTTTATTCTTTCTCTTCTGTCTTCTTTGTTTACGCGCTGCCGGCTGTCGGGACTTTCAGAGCTAGAGAGATGTTGCCTCCTCGACGTCTGGACTAAGAATGAATTCTAGCCAATCAGGAGCCGACTTTACTGGCTCCTGATTAGCCACTAGGTGGCTCCTGATTGGCTAGAATTAATTCTTAGTCCAGACGTCGAGGAGGCAACATCTCTCCAGCTCTGAAAGTCCCGACAGCCGGCAGCGCGTAAACAAAGAAGAAGACAGAAGACAGAAGAGAAAGAATAAAGTCCTGGAAAAGAAGAGAGAAGACAGAAGACCATCCATGGAGGACCTGGTGAGTAGGATTTACTTCCACAGGTCCAACATGGATTTTCTTCATACAGGACGCCGACCTCGGAGCCGACTACCCGGAGCCGCCGACACTGGAGCCGCCGACACCAGAGCCGCCGACACCGGAGCCAGCGACCTACCGACGGGATCAAGATAGGTAAGTATCAGTGTGTTTGTGATGTGTGTATTAAACTTTTAATTCAAATGTGTGTCAGTGTGTTTTGTGCACTATTTTTTTAACTGTGGAACTACAAGTGCCAGCGGGCCCTTTAATGCCCAGCAGGCTGGGACTTGTGGTTCTCCAAGTCCCAGCTTGCTGGGGAGGCTTGCTGGCACTTGTAGTGCCACAGTAAAAAACAATAGTTTTATCTTTTTTTTTACACCATAATCAGCCCGATGCCCACCGCCCGGGGGCATCGGGGACAGTACCAGGCTTCAGCCTGGTCAGGTAAGTCCTGGAGGGGGGGACCCCTTCATTGGGGGGGTCCCCACTCCCCCAGGGCCCCTGGCCAGGCTGACTGGTCGGTAGGGATGAATGCTTTGGCCGGGGGGACTTGCATAAAAAGTCTCCCCCTGGCTGTGGCATTACCCTGCTGGCTGGTTTTGCCTGGGGCTGGTTCTTAAAATACGGGAGACCCCTAGTCATTTTGTCCCCCGTATTTTGGGAACCAGCCCCAGAGCAGGAGCCTGGGGCTGGTTGTTAAAAATCAGGGAACCCCTATTTGTCGGGTTCCCTGATTTTTAATTACCGGCCCTGGCTCCGTCAGCCTGGTGCTGGTTATGGCTGTGGGGGGGACCCCACGCCGTTTTTTTTATTTTTTATTTTATTTTTCAATTTTTTTACACTAAAGCCTGCACAGATCTGACTGATCCATGCAGGCTTAAAGCAAATACGACAGGGAAAGCAAGGTGTATTTTCCTGTCGTATTTGCGTGGGTGTTTCACACCACTTAGCAGCCGTATTATCCATACGGCTGCTTAGTAAATCAGGAATCACCATTCTTTTGAATGGTGATTTCTGTCGTATCCTATCGATGGTGTAGGACATTCGTATTTGTAAATACAAATACGAATGTTCCATCTTTAGGACTACGAATTGTTGTATTTTTGGGATTGTAAATCCCGAAAATACAAATTCGTAAAAAAAAGGTGTATTTCTCCCTACGAATACACCTTTTTTCTACGAATCCATTTTGGTAAATGTCCCCCTGAGAATCAGCAGTGTTAAAACTCTAATTAAGAAGTGGAAAATGAGGGATTCTTTGGAAACCAAATCACGGTCTGGTAGACCAACAAAAATTTCAGCCACAACTGAGAGGATCGGGATGCAAAGAAAAATGCACAAATAATTTCAGATGAAATACACAGGTGTGATTGTTTCAAGATGCATAATAAGGAGGCATTTGAAGAAAAATGGGCTGCATGGTCAAGTCGCCAGAAAAAGCCATTACTACGCAAATGCCACAAAGCATCCCGTTTACAATACTCCAAACAGCACAGAGACAAGCGTCAAAACTTCTGGAACAAAGTCATTTGGAGTGATGAGACCAAAATGTAACTTTTTGGCCACAACCATAAACGTTACATTTGCAGAGGCGTCAACAAGGCCTATGATGAAGGGTACAACATTCCTACTGTGAAACATGGAGGTGGATCGCTGATGTTTTGGGGATGTGTGAGCTACAAAGGCACTGGAAGTGGAAACTTGGTCAAAATTGATGGCAAGATGATTGCAGCATATTATCAGAAAATACTGGAGGAAAATTTGAACCCATCAACACGGAAGCTACGCATGGGACATACCAACACGACAGTGATCCAAAACACAAGGCCAAGTTGACCTGTCATTGGCTACAGCAGAATAAAGTGAAGGTTCTGGAGTGGCCATCTCAGACTCCTGACCTCAATATCATTGAGCCACTCTCGCAAATGTGCAGTTCATGCCAGAAGGCCCAAGAATTTACAGGAACTGGAGGCTTTTTGCCAAGAAGAATGGGCAGCTTTACCATCTGAGAAAAGAAAGAGCCTCATTCACAACTACCACAAAAGACTTCAAGCTGTCATTGATGTTAAAGGGGGCAATACACGGCATTAAGAACTGGGGTATGTAAACTTTTGATCAGGGTCATTCGTGTAGTTTCTGTTGTCATTATGATTTAAAAAGAGTAAACACAGTTGTTTGACAATAAATGGCTTCACCCAATCACTAACCATGAGTGAAAGAAAAGTGTGCGAGTTATCATTCATATTCTCTGACAAATGGCCAGAAAATCACAAATTATGCTAGGGTAACTTATGAGCACAACTGTCATCCCTGCCTGGATGTAAACCATGAGGGGAAGCTATAGATGGGGCCATTCTCTCACACTTCACCAGTGCACCATCCGCTGGTATCTGGTGGATGGCAAGCACCGGCGGATGCGGGTGGAGTGGACGGATGTGGACGCGTGAGCGTCTCACACGCTCATGAGTCCATTGCTGAGAATGGGATGCGTGAGCGTCTCTAACGTGCGTGCGCCCCATTGGGCGGATGGCGAGGGCTGGCAGGTGGCAGTCTGTGCAATGAGAATCACTCAGATGAGAGCGGCTCCATCTGTGGGTGGACCTGCTAGCTTTAGCAGCCATGCTTTAAAGCATCCATATACCCCACTACCATGTCATTTCTTCATCTGGATTATCCTGGCCACTCTCTTTTACAGTCCCAATTGAGAAGCCTTTGCGAATATCCACTGCACAGGCCAAGGCTGGTGACTGGATAACTCCATTCAGGGGGCTCTGAATACGAGAAACTGCAGTGGCCTTGATTGAAGGACCTAGCCTGGCTGGACCATGTCAGGATCTGGGTAACAAAACAGACTTTCTTACCATTAAAGTGTCTGGATAGGATGTCACTGCGCTCCAAGTCTGCCTGTCATCAGCGATGTCGGCATCCAGTGCAAAGTGCAGCAATCCCATAGTCTCTCCTGAGGTCAGCCAATGCTGCTATCCCAGAGACTACACAGCAGGCCCATGCTATCATGTTGGACTGTCACTCTCAACTTTCTGCAGCTTCACAGGCCGCCGCCATTACTACAGGCAGCAAGCATATCTGACCAAACAGGTTTTCCCTCTGGAAACAAAAATTGGGCAGCCATGTTTGGTCCAGTGACCTGTTCCTCCTGAGCCAATCCTGTGTGACCTGTCCCTGTGCTAATGCTCCAGCCAATCCCTACTTGCCAGTGGGTATAAGGATCCTGGGAAAGCACTCCCAACTCGCCAGTGCTGATGCATTTGTCTCTCCCTGCTGCAGTATCTTGGCTTTACGGCTTCCAGGTTATCCAGCTCCTGTGTTATTGCTGCTATCCGAGACCGGTACTATTTCGAGCTCAGTACCGACTGGATCCTTCGATGTTCTACCATCTATTCTGAATCACAGCTCATTCCATATTCTACGATTGATCCTGAATCACAGCTCCTTCAATGTTCTACCATCAATTTGAAATCCAAAGTTCATTAGATGTTTCGCCATCGTTCTTGAATCAAAGCTCGATCGATTTTCCACCATCATTCCTGATGGCTTATTCGATGTTCTGTAATCATTACTGATTCTGATTCTATACATTGGTATCTTCACAGTCTCCAGCGACCAGTAATGTATTACCAACCACTTATTGAGTTTTCTATTATCCCCTCTGCTTATTGGGACTTCATCAGTGTTATACACTGCATCTGTTAAACATCTCACCATTGATGTTATTGCAGCTAGAGTATTGCCATTAACTCTATGTATGTGCCTACGTTACTGCATTACCTGTGATACCGAATTGGCAAGTCTTCATTACCATCTGCCGCTGTTTACCATCATCTGCGTGCTATATAAAAGACTTATATTTTATCATACTGTACAACTTCTCCTCTATTCTGGTCACGCCTTCGGATGTACAGTCAAGTTTACCATATACTGGTCTATGTACAAGAACCTTATCAAAGCTCCCAGGTTTACCTACCAGACAGCCCCTACTTCTGAGTCAGACCTCAGGCATGACAGACAAGCTCCCACCAATATAAGTACCCTGATGTATTGTCACTCCTCCTTTCAGCAGCTCTGTGGCCCCTGGATGGTCTAGAACAGTGGTTACCAACCCTGGTCCTCAAGCACCCCCAACAGTGCACGTTTTGCAGGTCTCCACACAGAATCAGTGAAATAATTAGCTCCACCTATGGATCTTTTAAAATGTGCCTGAATAATCTGTGCACCTGCTGGGTAACATGGAAAACATGTACTGTTGGGGGTACTTGAGGACCAGGGTTGGGAACCACTGGTCTAAAACAGCAGTTCCCAACCTTTTTTTTCTCCAGTATCCCTTGAGTAGGCTTTTAATTTATGAGTCCCCTCCTCTCAATTTAAAATATCTACAGTACTTATGAGTGGAAGTGAACGGTATGCATATACTTAAGTGTGTCCTTATATTAAGGAGTAGCAGAGAAGTGGTGTGTGGTCAGGAATTGGGTCCCTCTGTGTCTCTCCGCTGGCTGGTCTCTTTGGGGTTCCCACTTATGTCTGCATTAGTAATGCCACTGCTTCCTTTAATTTTATCAGCCCAGAGCAGGTGAACGCTGAAATCTGAGGGCCGCATGGGTAGCTCCCAGTGGATTGCTGGTCGGGTCAAAGAATGAGGAGACGCTGATGACGCTACAGATGGACCCGGAAGTGAGGAAATGTGGTTCATCTCCACGGCAACAGAAGACATCTTCCACCACTACCAATAATAATTTTCAAGTACCCCCAACCAGTCTGTAGCATACCGCCAGGGGTGCATGTACTCCAGTTTGGAAACCACTAACCTAGAGCTTAGCTAGTCTCAGGCATGTTGTCAATGGTTCTTGCACCAGCTTTAATTTACAACATGCATATTTTCATCCAGATCTTCTATCTTACAGATGTAGCCATAGATTGATTGACAAGAATGGGCCTATAAGGTGTTATGTGAACAAATAGTAGAATTTTGGCAAATATATTGTACACTGGTAAGTTTTTATCTTTGTTTTAAGAGGTGGCATAACCAGAGGCTTGGAAGCGTCTGGCAAACTCTCACGGTGGACCTCTTATTTCTATAAATGTTTAGGTCTACATGTGCAGCTGCAGCTGTGTAGATACCAATGGAGCCAAACGGGGAACCAGTAGATGAGGATGGAGCTGCTCAAAAGCCACTCTCAGTTGACAGACAAACCATTGGGAAGCTGCGGGGACACCACTGACAGATAAGCCTCCTCAGATAAGCAGCAGGCAGCAGGTTGGTCAGACTGGGCTAGCAGGCAACAGCATCACCGTGGTCATGGATCCAGGAGTCCGGAAATCCAGGCCACGGCTTTAGTCCTATATAGATGCCAGAGTTGGAAATCGGACTAAACACGCCGCAGTGGCAGCCAATCATGCCCGTACAGGACAACAATTGAATTGCTCAGCTGAGCGCCATCTGCTGGCTGCCTGCACGCTAATATCTGAATTCCACCTTTTGAGTGGATTCTCTCATGTAGATCCTCTCTCTTACTGTTTTTGCAGTATTACACTTAGAATCATTTCTCTTTGCTTAGCAATCCATTTCTTAACCATCAAAGATGTAAAACAGATGTGTTTCCATTTATGGATGTGTGACTTCCTTTGCAGTTAAATGGATAAATAACTTAGGTACTGTAAAAGGCAATTCACACTTCACCATACAATTCACACATTTTCACTTCATGATACTTTCAGGAAAATATAAATATAGGTCACGTTATTTCCTCTACTATTTTGTATTTGTTTTTCGGTTTATACGGCAGATAAACTGTTTTTAGTGGCAGTCAAAGATTATAGTCTGTAAGGTATTAGACTCCAGTCCTATCTTTTTATTAGAAAGCACAAATGTTATAAAAACTATATCCAGGTTCCATTTACTTTTACTTACTTCACCGTGTTACCCCATCATCTCCTTGCTTAGAATGCCCTGCTGTATACTTACTCACGGGAGGTGAGAGCATCGTAGCAAATAGGACTGAGCCCTACTGTATGTATTAGTCCCTCCATTGGTTGCCTGTATCTTACCGTATTCAATATAAAACACTATACCGTACAACACTATACCGTACAGTATGCTAAATAGACATTCCTATCAGAAAATACTATTACATAGACGTGCGTCTCATTACGCAAAGGGCCTTATTCTAGTTCACTCTTTCTGACAAAATCCTTCTTAGATGGACAAAACCACATGCACTGCAGGTGGGGCAGATGTTACTTGTGCAGAGAGAATTAGATTTGGGTGGGGTTTTACTTCAAAGTGAGATCTATATTGCAGTGTAAAAATAAAGCAGACAGTATTTACCCTGCGCAGAAACAAAATAACTCACCCAAATCTAATTATCTCCGCACAAGTAACATCCCCCCTGCAGTGCACATGGTTTTGTCCATCTAAGAAGGATTTTGTCAGAAAGAGTGAACTAGAATAAGGCCCTAAATGACTAGGTCCATAACTAGTTCTCTAAGAACGTAAAGTTGGCGAAATACGCAACTCTCTAATTCTCCTATGCAACAGTTAATATTTTGGAGGAATCATTTTGAAACAAAAGCTGATTTTTTTTTTTGTTTTTTTATAGAATCTTATGTTGGGAGAACCTCATCCATCTTGAATCAATAAATGTACTTTAATGTCTGAGAGATAATTAGAATATTATTGCTAGGTAGAGTTGTGTGCACATCAATAGATGATTTTTCATTCTGCTTTGGCAGATCTATCAGTATGGTAATCTCTACTTACATTAATGCAAATCTGCACAGAAGTCGTGTTCTCTATTGGAAATAAAGAATAGAACCAATAATTATAAAATAATATAATCTTTTATGTATTTGAATAGATATCTACAGTATATATATATATATATATATATATATATATATATATATATATATATAATAAAATGGTATGGGTTGATGGGTTGTACACAAAATAGGGTTGTACTCTGCATCTTGGACCTGCGCCACCTACGGAGGTAACGTTGGATACCTTAACCTTTCACCCTGTCCGGACTTGTACCATCTATTGTTTTTTTGTGAATGTGTTTGGAGTGTTCACGTTGCCCCCTGGGTCTATCAGGTCCTCTTTGCGTTTTTTATTTTTTATTTTTGACTTTTTTATCTTGAATGGTTTTATGCACATTTTTGTACACATGAATTTTTGAATGTATGTATCTATAGTCCAACTATGGACTTTATGTGAAATTAAATTTTTTAGTCTACATACCACTTTTTCTCTTTTTCTGGGTTCAACAAAAAAATCCACACTGAGAGACCTAAACCTGTTCACTACATAAGGTTTTTTTGGATACTAAAAGATACCTTAATGCGTCTGGCTCCATTCTAAGACATCGTGAGTGTGGTACGCCATTTCCTTTGGGTAACCTTTTCTGGATCAGGAAAAAAAATACACCCTTATATGTTTCCATCTGCCATCTTGGATGTGAGTAGGGGTACGCCAACATAAAACTATTGACCCCACTATCTAGAACACACCTTTCAAAATCTCTATTAAAGATACCTTTATAGGAGTTACTCCACCCAGCAACCAGTGAGTGGGGGTACACTTATTTATCTTTACTGTTTGAGAATTTTAAGGGGCCTTATTTAAAGAAACCTTTATGAGAGTTTATCGCATAATATCTATGTGAGTAGAGGTACGCCCCCTGGAGTAGACCTCCTATCAAACAAACATCTCATAAATATTCTACAGAGATCTGTACTCTATAGGATATTTTCATTTGTTTACACAATTTAATTTTTTTTATTTTTCATGATCGTATTGGGACATTTCTAAAAAAACAGACTACACATATTGAGAATTTATTTGAAAAAGGATCGATACACTCACCTTTTTTGGAACATACAGAAGGGAAGTACTTTCCTGTTTATTCTGAGCACATTGAATTGTTTAGCACCAGTTTTCACCATTTTATATATTTAAATTTAGCACTGTGCACCGTTTTTGGAAGTCAAAATTTCTTTGTAAAATATTTGCCTTTACCCGGGTGACACAAACCCTTATATCATCCGTGTATAAGATGATATTTGTTTGACTAAAGTGAACTGATTCTGGGCTGCGATATTAATTGCCCCTTTACTTGATACAATTATATATGCATATCAGGTGGAAAAACAATGTCCCCCACAGGAAAAAAGCTATAGGCTATAATTAAGATGCCGGTACTTGTGAGTTATCCGGACGCCCGATTTCTAAATCGGGTCGGATCGGGCACATCGCATCGCATCGCATGCGACCATCGGATGCGATGCGATGCGATGCGATGACCCGATTTTTCCATAGGAATCAATGTTAAAATGGACTGAGTCCATTTTAACATGGAATTCAATGGGAAAAAGGTGTCCTTTTCATACCCCTACTATCCAAGTGGGCATGGAGTTGGATATAAACCTGTGGCGAGCGTAGCGAGCCACCGAGCCCGAAGCGTGGCGAGCGTAGCGAGCCCCGCGAGGGGACACGGAATACCGTCCCCTCGCGGGGCTCGCTTCGCTCGCCACGCTTCGGGCTCGGTGGCTCGCTACGCTCGCCACAGGTTTATATCCAACTCCATGCCCACTTGGATAGTAGGGGTATGAAAAGGACCCCTTTTTCCATAGGAATCATTTTAACATTGATTCCTATGGAAAAATCGGGTCATCGCATCCGATGGTCGCATGCGATGCGATGCGATGCGATATCGCATCGCATCGCATCTGATTGTATGCCTTAACTTAAGGCATACAATCAAAAAATCGGGCGTCCAGATAACTCACAAGTACCAAGATGCCCAATCATGCACCAACATGCTGACTGCTGGTGCACCCCTCTCCCCCCTCCCTAAGAGTTTGCATGTCAACTGAGCGAGAATGGGAGTTGACCCTGTGCAGGGCTGGCAACAGAACCCAGTACCCTGATATATCTGCCCCCCCCCCCCCCTCATCCCTTCTCCACATACATACATACATACAGTATATATTTTATACACACATACATACATACATACATACATACAATGATGGTGCCAGGACCCAGAAAGGCAAGGAAGGGTAAAATAATAATGCAGCCCCACCAGTAGTGAATGCAGGGACTTTGTTGGGGTTTATGGCAGAAGATTCTCCTGTGGTAGCTGAAGGGGGAATCCCTACCTAGACAGTACTTTGCAGGGCTGCTATGAGGGAGGTCTGGTAGCGCGTGCCGTCAGTGGGAAGTGTACTGCAGGCCACACTGAAGACAGAGGTCTCCTGAGCCAGCCTGCCGGAGAGGGGAACTGCGCTGCCTGGGATGGAAAGCCGGGCTCAGACACAGGCGGCTGCAAGCTGAGCAGTGGGAGACATAGCGAGTACTCATCAGTGTGGGAACTCATGCTGGGATTCTGCGGCGCCTGTGTGCAAGTTGAGTGACCGCGAGGGTGAACTACCTGTAGTACTGCTCACCCCTGGGTGGCTGTTACTTAAAAACAACTGCGCAGCTCCCTCTGCAATTTCCGGTGCCTAGAGCGTCTGGCTGCCGCTCTTCCTCAAGTGTCTGCCACTGCTGATGTCCCGCCAATTCCAAGTGCCGCTGGTCAGTGCCTGGTGCTCTTCTTTGCAGTCTGCTTTGCAAAGCACAGAGAGCTCTTCAGCAAAGTGGAGCCGCCGGGCACTTGGAAGCAGCAGCGTTAGGAAGTCGGCAGCCAACAGAAAACAAACTTGGCCTGTCAGGCGGGTTTCTGTGTAACCAGAAACCCCTCCTGCATGCGCCACTGAGGGGAGCATACCTCCCAACATGACCCTCTCCAGGAGGGACACATTTCCCTGCTCCTGCACTTTCCTCTTAATGTATGATTGTCATCACCTGTGTTCCAGCACCTTTCTTATCAATTAACCTGTTCAATACAGATGAAGGTAATCATACATTGGGGCAGATGTATCATTAAGCGTTTTACGTTTGTGAAATAACGAGTCCCGCTTCTCCTGCATAACGAGGAGAAGCGGGCACTCGTTATGGGGAGATGTATTAACATCCCCCATGACGATAAGGAGAGCCGTTATCCCCAGCGTTAACGGCTCTCCTTATCGGCTCCCTCGCCGCCCCGCACATGCGCACTCGCCGTCGCCCCCCCTGCCCGGCTTACTGGGCATGCGCGAGATCTCGCAAAAAACGCGAGATCTCCAGCGCAGCCCTAGCCAGAAGCAGGGCTAGCGTTGTCCCCACAGTGGGGGATAGGACAACGCTAGCCCTGAGCTGGTGAAGCGGCCGGGGCGAATTAACGCCTTGAAGGCTGTTAATACATCGCCCCGGCCGTTAATCCCTGGGGGGGATTGCAGGGACAGCCCCGCCGAGCGTAACTCGGCGGGCTGTCACTAGCGTACGTTAGGTGCGCTAGTAATACATTAGGGACAGACGTAATCCCCCCCAGTTAACCAGCGTTAAGTGCATTTTTGCACTTAACGCTGGTTAATACATCTGCCCCAATAAGAGGAAAGTCCAGGAGCAGAGACTTGTGTCCCTCCTGGAGAGAGTCATGTTGGGAGGTACATGTATGTATGTGGGTGGCCAAACCTGGCCACAAGATCTACCAACAGTCCATGTGTCTCAGGCAACCTGTGGATCTATAGTAGGAATGAATGCAGCAGGTTTGAAAATGTGACAGTTACTAATGACTACAGCTGTGCACCAGCTAGGTGATCTGGGAAATATGACAGTTAGTAATGACTACAGCTGTGCACCAGCTAGGTGATCTGGGACATGTGACAGTTAGTAATGACTACAGCTGTGCACCAGCTAGGTGATCTGGGACATGTGACAGTTAATAATGACTACACCTGTGCACCAGCTAGGTGATCTGAGGAATGTGACAGTTAGTAATGACTGCAGCTGTGCACCAGCTAGGTGATCTGGGGAATGTGACAGTTAGTAATGACTGCAGCTGTGCACCAGCTAGGTGATCTGGGGAATGTGACAGTTAGTAATGACTACAGCTGTGCACCAGCTAGGTGATCTGGGACATGTGACAGTTAGTAATGACTACAGCTGTGCACCAGCTAGGTGATCTGGGGAATGTGACAGTTAGTAATGACTACAGCTGTGCAGCAGCTAGGTGATCTGGGGAATGTGACAGTTAGTAATGACTACAGCTGTGCACCAGCTAGGTGATCTGGGGAATGTGACAGTTAGTAATGACTACAGCTGTGCACCAGCTAGGTGATCTGGGACATGTGACAGTTAGTAATGACTACAGCTGTGCACCAGCTAGGTGATCTGGGGAATGTGACAGTTAGTAATGACTACAGCTGTGCAGCAGCTAGGTGATCTGGGGAATGTGACAGTTAGTAATGACTACAGCTGTGCACCAGCTAGGTGATCTGGGACATGTGACAGTTAGTAATGACTACAGCTGTGCAGCAGCTAGGTGATCTGGGGAATGTGACAGTGAGTAATGACTACAGCTGTGCAGCAGCTAGGTGATCTGGGGAATGTGACAGTGAGTAATGACTACAGCTGTGCAGCAGCTAGGTGATCTTGAAAACGTGGACCATTGCTAGATCTTGATCTCCTGATCTCCGGTTTGGCCAGCCCTGCAATAAAGCCTTAATTATCCATACATTGCTGCAAATCTCTAAAGCTTAAACTTTCCAATAAATACCATCATTATAAAAGTACCTGTAAATATTTTATTTACGTTTATTAATTCTCGTCTTTTTTTTATTGACCGCAAGATATGTACATTGTACATGTACCTTAACCCTTAGTAACTAATCAGTAAGTAATCATTGATTAACTGTGATCAATCCTGTGCAAATTAGACTAATAATGAAAAGGAAATGTCAGGTCACTGGGTTACTGCACACCTGCACCCTGCCTGTGAGTTACTGCGCCGCGCTCCTATAGCGAACATTTCTCTAGGATTCTTCAGCATCAATCATGTTTCACTTGGTGATATGTTTAGCTCTATACAATCAATTATCCCAGCACGCTACACAGTCAATTAGTTTAATTAGTTATTGCAGAGGTCTTTTAAAACTGGCCAAGCAACACTTTACACCAGCAAATGCCACTGACCTGACATAGAAGAGCGTCTGCAGACTGGGTGGTTATTGCAAACAATATGATAATGGATAAAATGTGTAGCCACTGATGGACAGTCCTGGGCCTTGTTAATTGCAGGGTGAAGGTGTCTGTTTCTGAACTCCGTGCACATAAAAATAAAAATTATTTTGCAGAATGAGGCATTTGGATAATCAGAAAAGGGCTGGAGACTGTAAGCACATAAAGCTGTGAAAATGACATTAAACTTGAAGATATATTCAGTGACGTCACAAGGGGGTGCTGGTGACACCAAAACGACAGCTCCTGCTAAGTGACAGGTCGGGATCCCGTCGTTCAGAATCCCGACCGCCGAAATCACGACACTTTCTCCCTCCGTGGGTGTCCACGACACCCCTGGAGGGAGAGTAAATTAGCGTGCCGAGCGTAGCGAGGCACCGGGCCCACTGCGTGGTGAGCGCAGCGAGCCCGCAAGGGAGGGGGGGGGGCGATCCACATCCCCCACTTGTCGGGATTTCGGTGGTCGGGTTTCCGGCGTCGGGATTTTGAACGCCGGGATCCCGACCACCGGGATTTCATACTGAATCCATTCCTAGGCCCCATAGCAAAAGTTAGTAAGGGTAATTTACCAACTGATGGTAATAAATGTATATACCACATATAACTTTGAATGTAAAGACGGGCCCCCTTCAGCTCTGGGTCCCATAACAGCTGCACCCCTTGCACCTATGGTAGTTACAACCTTGGAAGCCGGCTTGTGGGGGTGCTCGGCAAGCACATTGTGGAACCCCCTCCAATAAAATTGCCTTCCGAACTGTTGCAGCCACAGTGCCCCACCCCCTTCTCGGTATGCTTCACATGCAGCGGTGACACTTGCAGGGGGAGTGGCTCAGCATGATTGGACGAAGGCAGGTATTTTTTTTCTTGTCATTGTGAAGTATTTTTGACATATTGTAACTAGTGAGGGAGGAGGGGGCAATGGTCTGTAAATTGCGGTGGTGGAGGGGAGGGGCTGCTTTGGTACTCCGGAAGACTCAACATGAAGGGAACGGTGAACTGCATCAGATCAGTGGTGCCTCCCCCCTTAATCCAGCTCTGGATGTGTGCGTCTTTGTACGCAACCATGCGGATCTATTACTGTACATGTTGGAGTAAGACATTTGCTGATTGAAATAAAGGCAGCTCTGGTGTTTCCCTACTGCCAGACGTGTATGAAACACGAATCATTGTGAAACAAGCAGCACATTAGGGAAAACTTTACAACATTGTAACGGAGGCTGTATTCCTGGAGTATGCCCTTTGCGTTCTAACGCCAAGTTGACACGATAGCTCTCATCTGTATCCAGTGTCTAATGTAGGTTCCCACTAACAGGCTGAAAAGGTCAATGCCAGTCATATATCTGAATATACCCTGTAAACCGGTACACCCACCGCACTATCACTGCCACCTCCTCTCCTACAATCTGATTCGGAATCATGCACTTAGTGAAAGGAACCTAAAACTAGACAATTGTTAAGACTGATGCTTCGGAGCAAGACTGTCACACAAGGGACACAAGTTAGTTTGACATACATTAGGTCCCGGCGGTTGGAATCCCGGCGTTCAAAATCCCGATGCTGCAATCCCGACCGCCGAAATCCCGACAAGGGGGGGGACGTTGATCGCCCCCCCCCCCCCCCCCTTTGCGGGCTTGCTGCGCTTCTAGCAACTGCGCAGCCCCCGGCTCCCTCCGTGGACTCCCTCTCTCCCTTCACTGAAGAGATGCCATGGACTTTCGCCCAGCATATTTTCAGCGATCTCCGGCATTTCCAAATGTCCCCAACCATCCAAGGGACACTGCCACCCGCGGGAGGCACAGTGGGACAGTCTCCAAATAGCTGGACTGTCCTGCTGTAATGGGGACAGTTGGGAGGTATGAGATATGACTGAAATATGCTTAACAAACTTACCTTTAACTAGTTGTTGAAATTGTGTCCTATTTTGTGTTTCTGCACTTGATTTGACCAAAAACTGAATATTGCGGATATGACCGAGCCTTTCTGTTCCTTATTCATTTCCCTTTGCAAAACAAGGATCAGATCGTGTGTAATCCTTGCACTCATGATCTAATGACAATGGCTGTGTCTGCAAGTTCACAGTTCTTAATGGCTTGCGAACCTCCGACTGTGCCACTGAGTGGTTTCTGATTTTGCTGGAGATCAGCGTTTGAACTATAGATGCGAATGCATGAACTAAGACATCAAATAAAGAGCACACGCTGAAACATATTTTACTACACTTTGCCATCCGAGGGTAGATATTACAAATGATGCCAAGATACTGTTTAATGTATTAAAAGACTATCTTTAATTGCTTAACACATGCTGCATTTTGATTAGCTCCCCAATTATCTGGACGTCTCTTCTCTTTAGGAGATAAATAAACCATTTGAAGACTATGATTTAATAAAAAAGCAAACTAAACATTAATTACCCGCCTAACCTAAGTAACTTTATGAACTGCTGCTATATGTGACATCTGGATAGGAAAATGGGACATAGCGCCATATATCATCGATTCACTGAAGATGAAGGCGTTATGGGTACTGTGGTATGAGATGAATGTGGAAGATCCAGTCCAAGATTTAAGGCCCCCATACATTAGTCCGATTTGACCTTGTCCTGGCAGCTCACCGGGAGGGATCACATGCGATTAGTTTTGCATGTGATAAATCGCATGGCCATCCCCACATATGCTGGCCAACCCCTGCTGCCAGGAGCTCTCCTCTGCCAGCTCCTGCGATCCCCAGCTACTGGGTTTTTTTTTTGGTTATGTGGCAGGTGCGCAGTGTGCCTTTAATCCCCTTGGCAATGAGCATGTAACCCCCCCGGGCAACAAGCATGTATTTCCTCCTGGGCAATGACCATGAAGCCACCATGGTAATGAGCATGTTATCCCTCTCCTGGGCAATGAGCATGCAATCCTCCAATGGCAACAAGAGTGAAACCCCCCATGACGATGAGCATTTTATCCCCCCGGGCAACGAGCATGAAATCCCTCATGGCAACGAGCATGAAATCTACGGTGGCAACAAGCATGAAACCCCTGGCAACTAGGGTGCTGGTAAGTTGCACTTATAGCAAGTGTCATAATGTGTAATGGGCATGCTGTATAATCTGAAGTGGGCATTATGGTGTGGGTCATAATGTGTAATGGGCATCACAGTGTGCAGCAGAATGTGTAATGGGCATTACGGTGTGGGCCATAATGTGTAATGGTCATTACAGTGTGATGCATAATGTATAATGGGAATCATGGGGTGGGGCATAATGTGTAATGGGCATTACAGTGTGTGGCATAATGTGTAGTAGGCATTACAGATAAACAGTGTATATTGATTTAACTAGGTGATTCATCGCGCCCTACGGGCGCTCTTCACACCGTCGTAAGGGGCTCCGCCCCCTTAACATGTGAACGCCTTTATGTAGGGGTGGGTGTGGGTGTACTGTAGGATGGAGAGGGGCGGGTAGCGTGTTTCTGCAGATAGATGCGGTGTGCTATATGTGGTGGAGGGGTAGGTGCTGTGGTGTTGCCAGTGGGTGGGTGTGTGAGGGTCGGGTGCAAGCGTGCTTGGGAGTGTTGTGGGTGCGGGGATACTGTGGATGGTGGAGTTGCAGGTACGGGGGTGGTCTATGTGGGTTGGTTAGGGGCAGGGGTGCACCGATTAAGTGAGGGGTAGTCTTGGGGTTGCTGTGGGTGTGTGAGCGGGGGTGGTGTGGATGGGGGAGGAATGGATGCGTGGCTATAGCAGGTGGGGGATGGGTGGGGTGGGTGTTGTGTTGTCTTGGCTGGTGCCGTGGTTCCTACAGGTTGAGAAGGTCTGGGTTGGGGGGTGCCATGGGTGGGTGCATTAGTACCACAGGTGGGGGTTAGTGGCAGGAGGGGGGGGGGGTTTGCCACAGGTGGATGCGAGTGTCTGGTGGTGGTGTGTGAGGGGCAGGTGTGGTGTGGGTAGTAGAGTTGCAGTTGCGGGGGTGGTGCCGGTGGAGTAGATGTATGGGTGCAGCACTTGCGTGGGGGAGGGTGGCGGTGTAGCAGGAATTAGAATGGTGGGCTCGGGGTTGGCGTGGGTGAGGGACAGTGTGTAAGCGTGCTGTGGATGGTAGAGAAGCCGGTGTGCCGTGGGTTGGGGAGGGCCAGGTGTGCATCTAGCAGTACACAGGCTAAATGTTGCTATAAGGTTGGCTATGAAGATAATATGTTAGTAAGGCGGTGGACGGGGGTGTGCTGTGGGGGTGCATAGGTGTTGAATGTGAGGTTGCGTTTGGTGGGTGAGGGTTAGGTGCAAGGGCTGTATGGTTGGGTGAATGTGTTTGGGGTGTGTGTGTGTGTCAGGGATAGTGGTGGTGGTTGAGTTGCAGGTGCAGGCCATGTGTGTTGTGTATGTTAGGTGCTTTTGGTGATGGAGGGGTGGGTGCAGTGGTGCAGCAGTTGAGTGGTGGATGGTTGTGTGTGGGGTGTACCTGGGTGACGGACGGGTTGTGGGTGTGCTGTGGAAATGGGTGAGTTCATGGTGCATGGGTGGTGGATGGGCAGTGTGGGTGTGTTAGGGGTGTGAGATGGTGATGGTGTTGCGTGTGGTGAGGGTGGGGTAGTGTGATTGGTGGTGTTGTGGGTGGGGAAGTTGCAGGTTGGCGAATACTGTGTCTGGTGGAGTTATAGGTGGGTTTTAGCCCCTTGTGGGTAGTGTGTGATGTGTAGCTATATGTTAGTTTGGAGGTGGATGGTGGTAAGCTGTGGATGGTTGTGGTGTGGCTGCAGGCGTGTTGAAAGTGAGGGTGTATTGGGTGGGTGAGGGACAGCTGCAAAGGATGGATGGTTGGGTGAAGGTGTTTGGGGGTTGTGTGGGTGGGTTGTTTGGATACTGGTGGTGGTTGAGATGCAGATGTGAGGGTGGGCCGTGGGGGTGTTGTTGTTTTGGATAGGTGCTGTAGGTGATAGAGGGGCAGGTGCAGTAATGCTGAATTTTGCTGGGGGATGGTTGTGTCTGGGTGTGAGGGCAGTGTTGGAGTGAGTGTTGCGGGTGTGCGTGGGTGATGGATGGGCTGTGGGTGTGATGTAGAAAGGGATAAGTCTGGTGGGGCGTGGGCTGTGTGGAGGTGTTGTAAATGTGGTGATGGGGTGGGTGGGGTAGGGAACATAGGGCCTTATTTTGGTTCATTCTTTCTGACAAAATCCTTCTTAGATGGACAAAACCATGTGCACTGCAGGGGGGGCAGATGTAACATGTGCAGAGAGAATTAGATTTGGGTGAGTAATTTTGTTTCTGTGCAGGGAAAATACTGACTGCTTTATTTTTACACTGCAATATAGATCTCACCTTGAAGTAAAACCCCACCCAAATCTAATTCTCTCTGCACATGTTACATCTGCCCCACCTGCAGTGCACATGGTTTTGCCCATCTAAGAAGGATTTTGTCAGAAAGAATGAACCAAAATAAGGCCCATAGAGTTGGTGTGGGTGGGTTAGTGGCAGGTTTTGGGATACTGTGGGTGGTGTAGGTACAGGTTTCTGGTGTGGTCCGTGTGGGGTGTTCATGTGCGGTGGGAATGAGGGACAGTTGCGTTGATGTTGTGGGTGCTGGGTTTTTTTGTGGTGCTGGTGTGGTAGAGATAGGTGTGTGTGTGTACTGCTGGTGGGGGATGGGCATGTGAACATACAGCAGTTTACAGGCAGAAAGTGTCTATGCTGGGAAATTGCTATGCAGTAGGGGATTGTGTAAAGTGCAGTCTTGGGTCAGAGCAGCAAGGGGGTCCCCAGGGTAGCACGTACCTGGGGCTTGTATAGCTGCTATCCCTAGACGCAGTCCAGCTGGACAGGGGGCAGCAGTGCTGTGTGGGCACAGCATGTATTTCCTGGCCCCCTGTAGCAGGCAGCGTAAGTACTGTGCGTTATTGCGGCCCCCCCCACCCCTGTTCCGACTTACATTTTGCGGGGCCCAGGGGGAGATGACTGAAGTGCGCGTTGGGTCTTGGATGTGTGCCAGCCCCGGATCAGCTGAAGGCGCAACCTTGCCTGCGCGCTTGAGAAGGGTGGAGGGAGCCGAGCCACCAGGCAGGACTTCCGTGCACTGCAGCCCTGGAGGATTGCCGATGGCTGCAGTGAGGCAGCTGAAGTGTAGCTTTTTGGAACTCCATGGCAGGAGGTAGCGGCAGCGGTACATAAGTAACCTGTGGGCCCCGGGGAGGGGGGTGGAGCAGAAGAGCTCGCTGCAAGACCGGCTGCATTAACCCCCTGCACACTGAGCTGTGCGGGGGGTGTGGAGATGGATGCTCCCGGGAACTGGAGAGGGGAGATGCTGGAGGGAGATGGGGGGGGGGGTTATGCTGCCGGCAAAGCCCAGGAGTGCGGGCATGGATGCTGGCAGGGGGGGTGTTTTGCGGCGATGTCCTGTGCCGCTCCCACTACACAGGCGGCGGCGGTGCGATGTGTGCAGCTGGGGGCATCAGGCACGGGATTCCGGTGGTCAGGGACCAGGGTAATGTTGATGATCCGAGCGGGGGTGGGGGGTCGTACCTTGCACGTGTGGGCAGTAAGGGGCAAGGAGGGTGGGTGGGGCTAAAGTGCCTGTACAGAGTGCTGTGCAGCCGTGGGGCGGTGTTTGGGGTGTGCTTGGGTGGACATGGGGAGGAGGGGGCGGGAGCTTGCTGTGTAGGACGTAGCCTGTGTAGAAGGAAGTGTCCAGGTTCTGCAGTGTGGATAACGGTGGACGGGCCTGTCAATCACCCGTGGAACCCCGCCCACCGTTCCCTACACTGCTTTTGAGTGACGGATCTGGCTAAATATATAAGAGATTAGCCTGTCACTGTTTGGGCTTGGAAGGGGGGAGAGTGATCTGTGTGGCCTACTGGGTCACTGTGTGGGCTTTCATGTTTGTACGTCACTGTGTGGCCTTCAGCCGGCCAATTTTAGCAAGGGAGGACAACGACCATTCCTGTGGTAACCAATGCCCGGTCATGCAGGTTGCAAAAGTTGGGTGTAAGGTAATTATTTTCCTGCTAGACCGCACTCCTTATAATTAGCTCACACCCCTTGTACCTAAGTCACACCCCTTTTTGGAGTGTGACTTAAGGTGGGCCCAGGGAAGTTGTTGTACCAGGGCCCAGGATTTCTCTTGGCAGCCCTAGGCACAGCAGCAGGAACCCCTGACTGGCGGCGCTTCAGGAGCCAGTCCCCGCACAGCACATCGGCATCTCAGGAATCAGATGGTGATAAATCAGCCCTTTAATTATAATCAATTACGTATTCTTAGACATTTACACAAAAACAAATGCAAAATAATGTATCTCTATATAAAGCACAATGCATCCAGGCTGCTACTATCGCCAGAATAGGCGGACACCTCTATGAGTTGCAGAACGCTGGCACACTTGCTCTGCAATTTGAGTATTATATAATTATTGTAATATATGCTTGAAAATAAATTCTATAGATTTTTTACATTCCGCTACGGGTGATTTAGACAGAGCCGCAGCAAAGCCTCACAAGTCACCTGCAGGGAAACAGCAGGTAAGTGAGCGGATATTTTACATCGCATTGTGCAGAGGACATAATAGTACTATAAAGGGAAAATTTACTAAAGAGATCATGTGTCCCATAACAGCCAATCAGATTAATTTCTTTATTGATTTGTAGAAAATGATAGACAGATTCTGATTGGTTGCTAAGATGACCAACTTTTTTACAATAAAATGGAGGACACAAATAAATTGAAGAAAAAACTCTCTGACCTTTGTATGTGACAGTCTGGGGACCCGCTGGAACCGAAGCGATCCCTCCCAACATTAGCCAAAGCCGAAGAGGGAGACTGCCCAGAATTTTGAAGCGTGGCATAGCTACAAGGGTGCGTGGTCTATTGTCTCAACGCCCTGCGAGGCCATGGCCCATTTTTGCTGTTGTGGGGGCATGGCCATCAGCTCTGTGGGCTGCTGGCCATGCCACCCCCTCTGGCTGCAGGAATAGACGCTTCTGCGCATATGCACAGCGTCTACTCACGAGTGACAGGGGGGACTCCAAACTGTCCATCGCCCCCCCCCCCCCCCCCCAGGACACTGACGGCCCCGAGCGGGACATGAGAACATTCCCAATAAATGTGACAGTCCCGCGGAAAGTAGTACAGTTGGGAGGTATGCTGAAGCAGCCTTCCCCATTCTCTGCTGCCCCCATCTCCAATATAATCACTGCACCCTGAGCTGTCTCTTACCTCTTCCGAGACTGAGCTGGGTGTGCTGCTAGCTGGAGTCTGGACTGCTGCGAGCGGGTGGGTGTGCACAGAAGCCCCCACGTGGATATTATATTATGGCCATGTACAGTGCTTCTGTGCATGTGCATAAGCTACTGTTTAAGCTCGAGAGAGAGGAACAGCACTGCGGGATCAGAAAGGTCTGATCGGGGAAGCCACTGCCGCAGCAGCAATGTTATTAAGGGCAGTATCGAAAAGGAGGACACTTTACAAAAGAAGGACTGTCCTCCCTAAAGGAGGACAGTTGGTCACCTTAGCTACGGCAACATCACGTCTTGTCATTTTTAGAAGCTTTAGTAAATTCACCCGAAGTTTTCTAAAGAGCAGGCAAGAGGCATACTAGGATCATGCACAGGACATGAGAATTTAATAAGATGGGAGTTCTACTTCAAATGGCAACCAATCAGCTTACATCTCTTATCTTCTAGAATAAATAACCAGTACAGTAGATTCTGATTGGTTGACCATAGCAACATACTATGTGAAGTACAACTCCCATCTTACTAAATTTCCCCACCAGTTGGGGACAGACTGGTTTGGAGTTATTGGTGGCGGCATTGAAAGAAAGTGAAGGTTTTGTTGTAACCTGAATATGAATATATAAAGGGCGGATACAGAAAACTGTAAAACTACTTGAAACTTTAATTTTATCATCTGTAGGTTTGGGAGGACTGACCTTACCACCTGAGTTTAAGCAGGAATTTCCACCACTGAGGGGGCTTACTAAATAGGGTTTTTTATATATATATATATAGCCAGGTGTACCCTACCGCACAAGCTTGTTGCCTAGGGATCATCCTCGACGCTGAACGGTCCTTTTTTCCCCATATTCAATCTGTCTCCAAATCATGTTACATGCATCTAAAAAACATATCCAAAATATGACCGTATCTAACACAAGACACTACCAAATCTCTTATCCATGCACTCATTATATCCCGCATTGATTACTGCAATAGTCTCCTAACTGGTCTTCCCAAGAACAGACTCTCACCACTGCAATCCATTTAAAATGCTGCTGCTAGGCTGATCTTCCTTGTAAGACGCTCATCGTCTGCTGATCCGCTCTGCCAGCCCCTCCATTGGTTGCCTGTATCTTACCGTATTCAATGTAAAACACTTCTACTTGCATATAAAGCTATTAACCATACTGCACCAGCATATATCTCTGCACTTATAACAAAATATCTCCCATCTCGACCACTCGGCTCTGCACAAGATCTGCGTCTCTCTTCTGCACAGATCACTAGCTCCCATTCACTATTACAGGACTTTCATCGGGCTGCTCCCATCCTATGGAATGCCCTTCCACGCACAATAAGACTCTCCGCTAGCCTCCAAACTTTCAAGCGTTCCCTGAAAACTCACCTCTTCAGGCAAGCCTATAATATTTATATACCACATGCATAACCCTCTGAGGCACTATTTTATAGCTTTTCTTCTGGACTTGCAACTTGGTGGGACTGCTATGCTATTACTGGTGCCTGTCCTTGTGTTTCCCTCCTATATCCCTATAGATTGTAAGCTTGCAGCAGGGCCCTCCTACCTCCAAGTCTGTCTGTTGTTACCCAGTTTGTTGTATCACTGTTTACAATTGTAAAGCTCAACGGAATCTGCTGCGCTATATAAGAAACTGTAAATAAATAAATAAATGGTGGATTAGCTGCCCAAGCAATAGGCTGAGGTGTGGTTCATCTAAGGGACCACTGGAGCATTTGCAAGAGTCTGTTTATGCTGTGACTACCAGTATGCTGCTGCCTGTAACTACGCTTGCCTATGGAATTAATCTGGTATGCTGTGACCTGCTTTATAAAATAAAGATCAAAGTCTTCACCTGAATCCCCATGTATGTGATCCTTGTCACAATATAGATAGTTAGAAATGAAAGGGGAAGGTATATACAGTAAATGCCCATACACACTGGGTGACTTTGAGCTGAAAGCGACTCAGTTTACTTGTCTGAGCGGCTTTCAGCTCGAAAGCCGCCCAGTGTGTATGGGACAGCGCTGAGCAGTGATCGCTGATGCACGCTCCCGCATCATCGCCGACCACCGCCGCTCATCCGGTATTACCACCAGATGAGCGGCAGAGTGGACGACTTCACTGAGCATCCTGCTAGAGAAAGTCATCCACCCCCCTGGGAAAATCGACAAAGCGGGCGAAAAACGCTAAGTGTGTTATTTCATCCCATCGACTTTGCCCATCATCGTTATCCATACACGCCGGGCAAAAACGCCCAGTGTGTATGGATCTTAAGACCTATATTAGTAGTCAGCCCATGTAAACACATTCCACTTAATATTATAATGGTCACCATTAGGAACCTGAATTACACTTCCTAGGCTTGGAGTTAATATCCATTTTATAATAGATATTAAACCTGCAGCCAAAGAAATTACTATTATAAAACCTCCACAATTTAATTGCCCGACAACCACTGAATTCTAATTAGTTATAAAGTGCTACGTTCATTTCTTGATGGCTGCAGAGCAGGCAGAGTAATTGTGCTTTCCCCCCCGGGGTCTGATACACCGCCATCGGCTATTGATCTCCGACGCGTGGCGGTAATATCTCGCTGCTGTGTCCTGTTTTCTCTCCTTATATCTGACATGATTACTTCTCCGCTGTGTACTATAACTATGGCAATTATCAGAGCTGGTATTACTTTATTGTAGGAATAGTTCTGCAGCAGGGAAAATAAGAAATGCAAGATGAAATCAATGACAAAGTTTTGCTGCTCAATATTTTGGGTTTTCCATTAGATTTGTTATAAGGCGCCGGAGTATCCTTATTGTGTAGATGTGGTTTGAAGCTTGGGCTTACAGTAACTGCAATGGTGTCATAATAACTTTTGAAGTAACTGATAAAGTTTTGAGGAAGGGACATCGATGGCGATACAGCAACCAGCCATCGATAGTAACAAACTATGTGATGGATGACCATCGATAGTTTTACCTATGGATGGTCATCCATTTTCTTTGACTGACTGGAATGTGGACCAAATAGAAAGTGGGGGGTGGGGCTTCATGGTTGTGGGGGGGGGGGGGGGGTGCAATGCTCAGTGTACCGGCTCCTTGAAAAAAAAAAAAAAACATTGGTTTTGCTGTGCTATCTATGGAGGGGAACCATCTGGTTCTCTCCCATCGATGGCAAAGTTATTTGACATCTGCCATAAACAATCAATGATTTTGAATCATCGATGGTCGATGGCCATCCCTACTGTGCAGCCAGTCCGAGTCCAGGATCCTGTGCAGCCAATCCCAGCCTAGTAGCCTGTGTAGTTAGTCACAATCTGATATCCAGATTATCCTTATAGCCTCCCCCCTCTGTCTATCTCTTCACTGGCTCCCCATTCCTTTCAGAATTCTCTTTAAACTCTTCACCACCACTCACAAGGCTCTCTCCTCCTCCACCGCTCCTTACCTCTCTTCACTGATCTCTATCCACACTCCCGCCCGTCCTCTTCGCTCCGCCGCCGATCGTCGCCTGACCTCTTACCTAATCACCTCCTCCCACTCCCGTGCCCAAAACTTCTCTCGCTCTGCCCCCCTGCACTGGAACAACCTCCCGCCACCCATCAGGCTTTCTGATTCCCTTACCTCCTTCAAGCTCTCCCTCAAAACCCTCTTCTTCTGACTAGCCTATCCCTCCTCCTCCTAACCTCTTTCGCTCCTCCTATCCTGCCTACCCTACCCCTCCATTTGTTCCCCTCCGTTCCTACTCCTATTGTTTTTCGTTCGTCCACCCACCTTTTAGTCTGTTAACTCTTATGAGTAGGGCCCTCCTTCCTCACGTACTCACCCTACCTCTTTACCTCACCAGTGCTCCTGCCCTTTTCTTCCCTTCCTCTACTTCATCTTCAGTCTCCTCGACAATTTTGACACCTACTTCAGAACTGATGCTGATTTTAGTTCTACAGCTATACCCCTATTAATGCTGTATTTTATCAACACACCCTGTACGTTACCTTGTAATTTGTTTTTTTTTGTTTGCTATGTACGGCGCTGCGGACACTTTGTGGCGCCTTATTAATAAACTAACTACTACTAGCCTGTTTTCCCAGAGTTATCCCAGTCTACTTCAGCAACATAAATGCTTCGCTATTCTTACTACTGCCTCATCCATGCTGATCACAGGGGGTCCAGATCCTGACACTGAATTGGAAAACGACTGTAAAATTTGTATTTGTAAGAAAATGATGGTCGGTCGCTGGGTAACCAGATTATTCTCTTTAATTTTAAAACCCATGGCCAGATATCTGCTGTGAAAACCTCTGTTTTATTTCATCAGACTCACAAGGAATTATAATTAGCCATAGAATGTCGTGCGCATCTATATTGCCGCAAAATGTTTCCACCTCCTCGGTGAAACTAAGAAAACATCTAGAGCAGGCTTTCCCAACCACGGTCCTCAAGGCACACCAACAGTGCAGGTTTTGTAGATATCCAGGCTTGAGCACAGGTGACTTAATTAGTATCTGAGGGATTCTGATTAAACCATCTGTGCTGAAGCCTGGATATCACTAAAACCTGCACTGTTGGTGTGCCTTGAGGACCGTGGTTGGGAAAGACTGATCTAGAGAACAGAGACAAACAAACACAAAGTGGTTGGAGAATTGGTTCCCTGCTAGATAAAAGTAGGGAAGAGCTTTTGCAATCTGTTATCTGGTAATAACAGGTGTTTACTGTAACATTGGAAGAGGAAGACGACATTCAATCCTGGGCCATAAACTTCGTTTTTGTAAATGGAAAGTATCAAATATTTGTAAATGAATACAAATAATAAACTTGCTTTATTTGCATTAGTGAAGATAATCCTTTAACTGTGATTGGTGGAAGTACAGTTAGGGTTGCCACCTCACCCATCATCGATTCCTCGCCCCCCCCCCCCAACCTAATGCGCGCTCTGAAGGCGTGCGCCCTCCCGGTAAAATGGGAGTGACCTATTAAAAAGTGGTACTCAACCTATATACAAATGTAAAAACACCTTACCGTCATGGTACCACCATCACATTAACATTAGCCTTTCTTATATAGTATGGTCGCATAGAGGCTTGCAGACTTGATCGCAGTCTTGGATGAATAATCGAACCAATCTATCTGAAAAACACATGATCATGTGAACCGTCTAGGGCAGTGGGACTGCGCTGAATGGAATTGAGGGCTTGCAGAGCCCGAATGACTGGCAGGCAGGAGGCGTTTTTAGACACCCGGATTCCAGGACAATCCTGGAATCCAAGAGACTAGAAAAGCCTCCTGGAGGGTTGCCACCCAAAATGGGAGAATCCCGGAAATCTGGGAGAGGTGGCAGTGTTTGCTTACACTTGGACAGGCGGTGAGCCAATCAGCCTCTGTGTTTGCGTCTCCATTTCCTGCCTTGGGTTGTCTCCTATCATCTTTGGTGGTATGTATCAAGATACTTGCATGTCTTGCTTGTAACATTTCATAAATGCATTATCATAGAAACAGAATTTGCAGACAGATAAGAACCATTTGGCCCATCTATTCTTCCCCTTTTTTTACCATATTGTTACCTCAATACCTATTTGATCCTCATTTATTTTAAATTATATCTTTATGTCTATCCCAAGCATGTTTAAGTTGCTCTACTTTCCTAACCTCTACCACCAGGGACGCCGAGAGGTATGCCGGGCCCAGGTAAAATTTTGGGGGCATGGCCTAATCGCGGGAGGTGTGTTCCTCTCCCTATGCAACGAAGCATCTGACTTGCCTTCCTCATTGCTTTGTCACATTGCCGACCTGCCTTTAAGTCCCCTGAATTAGTGACACCTAGATCCCTCTCCTCCTCAGCAGTTTCCAATATAGTGCCATTTATACTATATTAAGCCTTTCGATTTTTGAGACCCAAATGCACGATTTTGAATGTTTTGGCATTAAACTGTAGTTACCATACTCTTGACCATTCTTATAATCGACTTAGATCATTAGTCATATGTTTATGTCCTCCTGCTGTGTCTACCCTGTTGCATTTCTCTGCGTCATCTGTAAAAAGGCAGAATTTTCCTTCAATACCATTTGCAATGTCAGCAATAAATACATTAAAAAGCACTGGTCCAAGTACAGATTCCTGGGTACTCCACTCATAAAATGTCCCTTTTGTGAATGCACTCCATTTAATGCAACTCTCTGGTTTCTATCCTGCAACCAAGATCTTTTGCATTCAACCATCTTAGTATCTCTTCCCATGTTTTCAATGTTTTTTTTAGGAGAATGCAATGTGTGACAGTGTTAAAAGCCTTCTAAAGTCCAGATAAGCTATTTATCCATTACTATGGTCACCCAGTTTAAAAAAAATCAATAAGATTTGTTTGACATGATCTCCCCTGAGTAAATCCATGTTGTTTGGGATCCTGTAAATTGCTGGATTTGAGAAAATCTACAACCCTCTCTTTTAAGAGTGTTTCCATCAATTGTTTGAAACATCCTTGCTTCCACTTTTGTGCAGTGTACAACGTTCCTTCTTTTCCAGCCCTCTGGAATTTCTTTTATAGCTAGTGACTGGTTAAATATTTCTGTTCATGATGCTACATCACTGCTTTAAGATCTTTTTGTATCCAACTTAATTGTGACCCTCTCTTTAAGAAGTGAATCCTGAGCAAAAATTATTAAGGTGAGCTTCTATTACTTTGTCTACCTCAACAAGACTCACAGTCTTTAGATTTGAGAAAATCTACAACCCTCTCTTTTAAGAGTGTTTCCATCAATTGTTTGAAACATCCTTGCTTCCACTTTTGTGCAGTGTACAACGTTCCTTCTTTTCCAACCCTCTGGAATTTCTTCTATAGCTAGTGACTGGTTAAATATTTCTGTTCATGATGCTACATCACTGCTTTAAGATCTTTTTGTATCCAACTTAATTGTGGCCCCCTCTTTAAGAAGTGAATACTGAGCAAAAATTATTAAGGTGAACTTCTATTACTTTGTCTACCTCAACAAGACTCACAGTCTTTAGACTTGCTCTGGGCAACATCACATCTTTATTTTCAGAAACTTTTGTAAATTAACCCCAGAGTGCCTTTTAGTTTCTCAGTGTAACTGACTGTGGCATCTACTGTATAAGCAGTATTACCCTCAAAGTGGGTGTCTCAGTCTTTGCTCATACAGGGATACAGATGTACACCAGGAAAGGACTTTTAGCTGTAGTTTCAGCAAAACATAAACACATGGAAGCTGCAATATCCAGGTCAGAATTAGGCCATTAATCTTTAAGCAGGGGGTTATTTAAATGTAGTGGACATTAGTATAATCTGCCAGTCCTTCTAGTTTTCAATTTTACCTTTGGAAACAAATCTCTACTCTAAAAACCACCAATTATAAGATCCCTCTGTATCACTTATCCCTGCATATTAATCCTTTATCTCTCATTCTCCACAAATCCTTCTTTAGAATAGCCAGCAATTGGCAGATTACCCTGTTTCTGAAGCTCAGGAAGCAGATATCATAATATACCTACATTTCTGTAACCATCCAGCTGCCCTTAAACATGGTATTTACTTTTCTCTGTTCTTCAGTGCTTTCAGCAGTATCTCGAATGTAAACAATATGAGTCATTACATGCGGTGGAATGTGTCAATTTGAATTGGGGTGTTGTGAGACCACTGTCACTTTATAAAGTATGGGAGGTAGGGAACACATTTTATAGTTTACAGGGGGTGGGGGCAGTGGTTGGATTCAGCCGGTTCTCACCGGTTCTGCAGAACCAATACCTAATATACGATCGGTTCTGCAGGACCGTTTGCTAAGAACTGCCATGGACGCTCGCAAGGTTCTTTAAGCAGCTGTGACAGCCGGGCAGAGAGCTGCGTCCTGCCTGGCTGTATACACAAAGCAGATTCGCGGCTATTTTTGAATGCTACTGCTGGACCGCGAGCCAATAGAAGCTCGCGGTCCGGCAGCTAATAAGGAGCAGCAGTGGTGGATCATTATTGACTGCCGGGCCGCAAGCTCCTATTGGCTCGTGGTCCAGTTGGAGAATTCAAAATAGCCGCGGACCTGCTTTCAGTATACAGCCGGGCAGCACGCAGCTCTCTGCCCGGTTGTCACAGCTCCTTGTGAGCTTCCGCAGCAGTAAGATGCAGCAGCATTTCACTCCCCCTTCACAACGAGCAATTTACTCCCCCTTAGCAACAGCATGTATTCCCCCTTAACAATGAGCAATTTACTCCCCCTCGACAACCAGCATGTATTTTCCCTTGGCAACGAGCATGAAGCCCCCTTGGCATCCAGCATGAAGCCCCTGGCATCCAGCATGAAGCCCCTGGCATCAAGCAAACCCCCCCTAGCAATGAGCCTGTAGGTAAGTGGCACTTATGTTTCAAATATGTAATGGGCATCATGGTGTGCGGCATAATGTGTAACTGGCATCACGGTGTGTGGCACAATGTGTAATGGGTATACGGTGTGTGGCCTTATGGGTAATTAGCATTACAGCGTGCGTCTTTATGCGCAATGGGCATTAGGAAATAGAACCTGTTGTTCATTTATTTGAATCCCACCACAGGGTGGGGGGTGCAAAAAAAACTTAATGGGGGGAGAGGGGAGGTCAGTGGCAGGGGGAAATGAGTTTCACTACCTCTTCAGGACCACATTAAGCCCTGGGTGACTGCCTTAATACTACTGTATCATTGTGTAAAATAGATTTCAGGAATTCCCTACAAATAATATACAATAACAGGGAGGAGGCACCTAGATTGTTAATGTCCCTACCTCTGCTATCTTTGGAGCAGGTGCCTTCACAAACCTCAGGATATGGGTAAAAATAAATTCACACTCAAGAGATGGCTTTTTTGGTCTTGTGCCTAGGCATGAGGATGACTTTCTTTTCAAAATGATCAATAAATACTGCCACTGGTGAATAACTTACACGGATAACATCATCTTCAACATCCTCATTTGTGTCAGGTTACACACAAATATTTCCATCATCCTGTTGCACTTTCACACTAGCATCCTCCATTTCTATTTGAGTTTACTTGTACTGTACATCTTTTCATTTGGAATACAGCTTCTCTACAAGTACAATGTCAGGAATGTCAGAGTCACACAGACAGTTTGTTTTCTATTTTTTTTTTGGGGGGGGGGGGGGTTACTGATGTTGTCTGTTTTAAAAGTGACACATCTACCTCTTTTCTTGAACATAGTGAAATATTTTGATTAAAGGTGCCCTTTCTTAAAAACTTTGTTGGGATTCTATGATGAATCTTTAGATGTTGTAATACTCTTATGAACAGCCACAGCACTAGTACTGGGTTGCTACTCCTGTTCTTCTAATAGTAACAGAAACACAGTGGCACTTAATAATTGTTACTTTTTAAGTACAGATTTTACCCCTTTTTCAAACAAGTCTAGATATATAACCAGATCTCGCATTTTAAAGAAATATATTATGTCAGATAAACATGACACATTGGATGCTAAGAATATTGATTTCCCACAATTCCTCCCCTTTTATCTAATAAAAGATAGAACAATCAATCAAATTTCTCTAGCATATTGCCGAGATTAAAATGTCCCTTTTCCTTGGAAAGACGATAATGTTAAATTGGGATTTGAAAGAAAAGGGTCAAGGATCAGGATATGAAATCCTAATGCAAAGGGAAAAAAATAAGTAGTGGAAGAAAGAATTTATCTAGGCCTCTGGTATTTCAGAGTCACTGTTTATACTTCTAACCTTACGAGAAATCCTTATTATAATGCAAAAAAGTAATATTACCGTACATCAGAAAGAAAAGTAATATCATGTATAACGCAAAACCCAACACAGGACATTTTAATGAAATCCTGTCACCAAGATGATCCCTATACATGTCTGGTTCATATGAGCAATAGTTTTAGTAATACCCTGCTGGTCAAAAATAATTTTAAAGTAATAAACGGGCCCTGTATATGCCACCGTCACCTTACTGTATCCCAGGGAAGGGATGCTACGTCCTGCTCTCCATTCCACAAAACGCTGCAGTTTGGGGATCCGCAAAGAGGGGACAGGGCAAGGGTGTAACTAGTACTTTGTGGGCCCCATAGCAAGCCAAAATCCACTAGTCAGGACTTAGCAGCCTGCTGATTTGAATTGAGAGATTTTGGGAGAGTTTTCCCAATTTTTTAAAGCGGCAATCAATTACATGGCAAAATCAACCTGCTTTTGCAATGTAAATGACTGCTGCTTTAATAAAATGGGAAAATTCTCCCCAAATCCCTCACTTTCTCCCACCCTATTACATTTGTCCCTATGTCTCATAGGTTGTACCAAATCGTGAGTCCGGGACTGCCGGAGAGTTCAAGGGAAATCGTGACATGATCACAAACTGGTCCTTCTGGTGTATGGCCAGCTTTAGATGCAGTTCGGGCATATAACTCCTTGTGCAAAGGCTTCATCCCTGTTGCAAAAAGCGAACCAAGAATATTGAATGGCAGCTGCTTCTGATTGGCTAAATCCTTACATGTTACATTAATGTTGGTGCTGCAAGTTATTTGCATTGTTAATCTGAAATCACTGCGGGTGTAGGGGGTGCAGATCACACCTGGGTGTCACCCTTACAGTGGATGACACCAAAATGTTGTCCCCTGTGTTATGAATGGAATCTGGGTACTTCACTGTGATACAGCTCCTATTACAGAGGTGGAACTAGCAGTGCACGCAGAGTCTCTAGTGGTTAGCTTGGGATCTTTAAGAATGCTTGGCACCCCCCAGAAGTGGTTAAAAATGGGGCATCGTGAGGCCACACCCCCTTCCTACATCCCAGGTTATATCCTCTTTCAGGTGGCACAAATATTCGGTGTAAAAGCCCACCGTGCTTTACCAGGGCCGGCGCCACCACTAGGCAAATCTAGGCATTTGACTAGGGCGCCAGCCACTGGAGGGCGGCACTTCGCCCCTCGCATGGAGGCTGCAGGGGTGTCCGTGCCGGGTACCTGCGGCACTGTGTGATCTGGCGGCGGGGTCCCTGCAGTGATGCGCGCTATCCGGCAGCCAGGCGGTGGCGCGGGAAGCGCTGCTGGGTTTGAAAACATTCCGCATGCTGATTGGCTGAGATTCAGCCAATCAGCGTGCGGCGAGTTTTCAAACCCATCAGCGCTTCCCGCGCCGCCGCCTGGCTGCCGGATAGCGCGCATCACTGCAGGGGCGCTCCGGTGCCTTGCACCGGCCCTGTGCTTTACTCCGAATGTTAGAAATTAGAACCACTTTTAATTTTAAACTCCCACCTGCTGAGCAATGAGCTAATGCCCTATAGATATAGCCAATGTCTTATTTACAATACAATACCTACTGTATTACATTAAAACATTATCCGAGCCAGATTAAGAGCAATATAGTAGAATTGAGCGATGGGAATAATGTTTGAAAACATCAATGCAAGTATTTCATGTTTGATATTAATGAAATATAGGCTGTCATTGATTTTTGGTTTTAGAGAAATTGTTTATTCTGATTTTTATCTAAATTTGGCACAAAGGTAATTATGTTGTGTATATTGAATATCCTCAGCGGGTTTATGTCAGTTGAAGGGAGTCCTAAGTTCACTTACTCCACACTTATCTAAAGAAATAATGACTTGGACAACCGTACTGGCAGTGAAATGTTTGAATTTTTCTTAACAGTGATTTAAATTTTAACCTAAACTAAGCTAGGGTATGGTGGCGGGGAAATAATGGATCAGCTTTAGCCATAACCAGGAGCCAACTGCCCAAGGATGTGGTCATCTGCTGGTGACGTCTGTCACACCTATTATGGGGACATTGCAGAATATATTGACGTGGCCAACAAATTGAGGCGCCCAACCCCGAGAAAGCAAGGGGACCCCCAAGACTGATGATGCTCTTGCTACCAGCTGACATTCACACCCGGCCTTCTCCACAGCCTGGAAACATAAAGCAAGTTATAAAAACCAGGGGTAGGAATCCTGTTTGGTGGCGGGGGGTGGCGGACCACCTCCGTCCCCCTAAATGCATGGGTGCAGTCCTTGAGTCAGTGAATCCCTCCACAATGCACACAAGGACAAGGATCAGCCTCCTGCCACTATCCACACAAGGAGAGAGCTCACCACTCGACCCTTACGGGAATAAAAATTGGGCCACCTGCCCCGACTGTACTTGTTATAATGTCAGAAATGCGTTTGTGCATGTGCAGACGCACACCATCGGACCCCTTGCGAACAAACCTGAATAAGATCCATAGTGAAGAGCTCAATAGGGATAGTTACCAATGGTGATCCTGCTTTAATTAGAACCAAGTGGACTCCATTATAGCAGACGATCCCGGCCAAATGTTGGTTCTTAACCAAACAGCACAATGAGTTTCCAACTATACCCTTAGGGAACAGTGTTCGTCGCCATATGACGGACTACACACTGGATGCCGTGCTGGTAGCCGGTCGGCACTGTAGGGCATAAGCAGGGTACTGTGTCTGCCATCTGTCAGATCATACACTTGTCACAGTGCTGGAGATCAGGAGGCGATGACAGGAACCATGTCCTCTGCCTTATGACGGACCACGCAATGATCTCAGTGATGATGGTAAGCACCGTTGTGGAGCATGTGCTCCACCATCTGCCAGACCGCATACTTGCTGTAGTGTTGGAGATCAGCAGGCGGTGTCGGGCGGAACGGTGATGATAGATACTCTGTTTGTAGTCCCAATGCGGTGGGAACTAATCAGTAAGTTCGTCCATGGTAGTGAGGGAAGAAAGAGCACTCCAAACATGTGGTGATGCCTATAGAGACCCCTTCTCTTGATGCGTTTCTCCTCTGTAGCAATATTGCGGTTTCTTCAGAAGATTTAATAAAGCAAATGGGCCTACTGCCCATTACATGGCAGGGTTCGTCCTCCTGCCACTATCCGTGTCACGACTAGTAAGGGCAGAGCTCACCACTCGACCCATACGGGAATAAAAATTGGTCCACCTACCCCGACTGTACTTGTTATATCGTCAGCAGACATGAAAATGTCACATGGGCCCACCTGGACAGCTGACCTCCGCAACGACTGTACATCTCCATATTTAACCGTCCCCAACTAAACAAAGTAAAGTAACTAAAACCCAACCTAAAATAAACACACGTTCTGAACCGGCCACCCTAAAAAAGCCAGCACAAAACCAGAAACCAATACAAAAGCTAAACACATAGGGTGGGAGGAAGGGCAACGAGCCTTACAGGAAAGAGACCGAAGTTTCTGGAGGACTCACTGTATCCTAGCCTTGACTCTGCCCTGTAACTATTTCCTCCAATCAAGCTGAAACTAACTAAAAACAGCAACCTCTTCCCCAAAGATTAACCCCCCTCAGCCAGTCCATCCATTTGTGCGAGATGACGCGCTCTTCTGCCCTCACAGACAATATATCCCCTTAATACAGTGGTTCCCAAACTGTGTGCCGTGGCACCCTGGGGTGCCTTTAGAGACTTGCATTGGTGCCTTGGATTGGAGGTCTATGACAAATTCAAGTTATTTATGGCCAATATAATAGTCAAATTGTTGGAAAACAGAAGTGAATCCTGTCCATTACCACATAAATAACCACTAGGATGAGATATAGACACATTATACTTAACTTTATATTTTTTTCTGACTTTTTCAATGAGAAACTCTTGCCTAGGGGTGCCGTGAAAAAAATTCTGATACTTTGGGGTGCCCTGATCTGAAAAAGTTTGGGAACCCCTGCCTTAATATATCACAGTCTTTCTTAGCATTGATACATCCATCCCATAAAGTGGTATAATTATATAAACAAGCTGTCAATCAATATGAAATCAGCCTAGTGATATAGCTATTGCTGGAGTCATGGGTGAGTAAAATGGTATCAGGACACCGGGTCGACGGGTTTTAAATTGACCATGTTAGTGGACCCAGCCGTGTTAGATGCATAAAGACCGGTGGCAGCCGCTAGAGCGGCAGTAACGCCATAGTCGACAGTCACGTGGTCGACAGCACTTTTTATAGAATAGTCTGCCGTGCCCAAAGCATAAAGAGCCATGCGAGGGAAGACTGATCCAGGCGGGTGGGTGGGTGCATACATTCACTGGGGCAGTGTTAGCAGGTAGAATAAGGCCCAGTGTGAGTGCAATAGTGCATGACAGTAGCCTTTCACTAAGCTCCTAGTGAGACACGTGTTGACCTGGGATATAAACAGTGTTCCATCATCCTGCACCGCTACCCAGTACCTACATACACTCACTGTTGGTGATTTGACTCCCCACTCTATTCAAGCTCAGCTCATCTATTGGTGTATGTAACAGTGAGTACGTCTGCGAGTACTATAAACTGGGCAGTTGGCCAGAACTTCAAATGTTGCGGCATTTTCAAATAACTGCATTGGTGTATTCCATCCATAACCCCATTATTTATCCAACCGCTTAGTTATCTGGTCAACATGTTCACAATGGAAACTCTGTCACCGGACCGTCCCTCCTTTCCATTGCTATCAGCAGGCCAAAGTAATGAATGGCAAAAACTAAAAGGAAGAAGAAAAAAACAAATCTGTCACAATCCACCAAAAGTGAAATCATTCAGATAATGAATAATTGAACCTGAGCCTGTCTCATAGCTCACAATCCACTCTAGGAAAAGAAATGAATAACAAAAAACCTTGGCAAGGACTTAAACATCCTTCTGGAACAAATATGTCAAAATGATGAGAACCCTCAAGGAACCACTCAAGAATCTGCATTAACAGGCAGCAGAATGTGCTAATAATGCATTACAACCAGCCTGTCTCAATAAAGTTACAGATTCTCTGAAAGAATCATTTCCCAACTGGAACATATGCCCTTGTGTATCTCCCTCTTGAGGTTGAACCTATCGTGAAGCCTTCAAAACATTAATTTTGTCTCCATAGAGACCATGCCCTTGGGTCACGTTCTCAAATTCTGGAAATAGAGCAGCAAAAAAAAAAAAAAGGTCAGCAACTGCAAATAATAATATCTCTTGTGTGGATTAGAGATATTTGGCGAATGTCTGTTTCGACCAAGAACGAGTCTTGACCATCGACAGGCTCATGTCAAGGTCAAGGAGAGAAGTCAAACACTCGAATAGTACCATGCAGGAGTCAGCAGACAAAAATGGAGAGACAGAAGATGCATAGAAGCAATGCACAACAATCTGACAAATTGGACAGGAACAGGCAATATGGGATGATCAGGGTTGGACTGGACCATAGGGGAACCCCCCTGTGGTACCCACTCCTCCTTTACAGACAAGTTCCAGTCTGTGTGCTCAAAATATAACATACATATGTCACCGGGGTCCCTGCCGCGAATGGGAAGTCAATGGCGGGGTCCATTCGGCGGATGGAAACTAGTAGCCAATACTGCAACTAGTTCCCATCTGCTGCAGGTACCCGGACGCTGTCCAGGGCCCCCACGAACCTTAATCTGCCACTGCATGTATGCACTAGCTCTACATAGATATTTATCAATTGGCCCAGCTCATGTGCTCTCCAATGGTTAGGTGACACCCCCAAAACATGGGCCCTTACCACAGCATTTTCCCAAAGGGCCCATCATACCCCAGTCTGACACTGATCATGATGACAGGGAATGCAATCTCCAAGATGCAAGTTGAGGTGACTCAGGGTCTGCCATCTTGACTACTGGCAAATACACATACTCAAGATTTCAGAAACTTCTCATTTTAAAATCGAATACATTTTTCTAGTCCCTGGATACACAATGAGATATGTATCAATCACATCTTCAGTCTCCAGAGTAAGCAGGCTTGCTTGGACCATAGGTGTGAGCAGATGACTAGAAAAACTAATGTTACGTACCCAGAACACACTTAGTAGGCAAGTAGTCACTCAGTACTGGCCAGTTGCAGCTGCAGTAGTGATACCCGGCACAGAGCTGGGAATGGGAGTGAAGTAAGAATGGTACAGGCCATCTCTTATATATTTGCCCAGATCTGTCACTCTGTGACTGTGTGTATAACGCTGGGTGGAGTCATGGGCGGAGTTATAGAGTGACAGATCGAGTAGCCTATCAAATAGCAAGAGAAGGAGATACCCATGTGATGATCACACACACACACTGCTGTATCTACAGTAACTACATACATGCTACATGTCACTGCCCATGTGATAATCAAACAGAGGTTACTGGCTGCTGGGATCAGTGTGTAGTTCTGTACTACAAATCATTCCATTCCCACCCACCATGCTGCTAGAGACTACAACTCCCGGCATGCTGTGCGGTAAAGGGCGGCCTCTGATTGGCCGGATGCAGCTTGCCTATGTACTGTGCATGTGAGAGAGGAAGCTCAGCAGCAGCACTGTCCCCTGGTATGCAGCAGCAGCTACAGTATGAAGAGGGGTGAGCATTATCCCAAGTGATGCCCAATACTGAACACTGCAGCCTCCCCCTGCTCTGTGCCTCCTCTTCTGGTGCTAAAACTTATACTTACATTTTAAGGAACGCAGTATACGTTTCAGCACCAAAATAAAAACTTGTTATTAATTACATTATAGATATTTGATTTTGTGGACCTCGATCAAAATAATTCAAAATATCCGGGCTCCATTCAAAATGACTTGCCTACCCCTGGCCTAGAAGGACACCTCTAGCAAGTGTTATACTAGGGGTGTTGAATACCGCGGTTTGCAGGCCGACAAAGAGGGGGCGGGGCTAAATTGATGCACAGTGCTGCAATTGGCGTTATTTGTCTCGGCGGTCAAGGGAGACGCAGTGGTCTGGGGAAGATACGGGGTACTTGCCCTGCGAGGGCCACCCAAATTTAAGGTGCGTCCTGACCATCCCGGGAGGGTAGTGTTGCATGCCCTGAAGCGTTAAGAAAAAAAAAATTATATTAGAAAATTAACATAATTCCTTGACATAACACTAACAGGATTTTGTCAGTTTAATAACAAAAGCTTGGAGAGAGATAAAATGGAAAAAGATAAAGAATTGATAGCTCTAATGGGACCTAGGGCCTTATTCTGGTTGGAGCGTCCGGGCCGTACGCGTACGTCCCGGGGTTTTTAACGATCTGCGCATGTGCAGATACGCTAATGCGCCGGCGCGAACACTCCACAACGCTTACGGCCGGTGTCTCAACGTGCGAAAAAACCTGTACGCGAGTGTACGGGTAATGGGGCGGCATAGGGGCGTGTTGATGGGAGCGGCCGAAATAATGAGGGAAAATGGGCGTAAATATGGGCGTACACGGGGGTGTGCACCAAAAATGAGCGGTGCTACTACCGCACGATCGACTAAGGCACCGTTCATTTCGGACACAAAACAGGCGGCCGCCAACCGCCAGCTCAAACCACCCCTACAGATACCGCATGCCAGCGTGCGCCTGAGTTGGCTAATTAACGCTGATTACTACTCAAACACATACACCTGAATGTAATAAGCAATGCTGCAGTCTATTAACTCCAAACCATGATTTCACTGCCTGCAAGCCACACATACAGCACGCAAACACATTGGAAGCTTATGTTTCTATACTTCTCCACATTTAAAGGTTTGTTTAATTTAAGGTAAGAATCTTTTTATACGCTAAGGTAGGTATTTGCTAAACAGACACATTCACTACGTGCTTTCATAGACTTTACGCAGTAGCACACTCAATCTACACAAGTCGACATGTGTCAACGTGTTCACTCTAATACTAACATAGGTTTTGTATTTAGGATACAATAACATAAACCACATCTAACACCTACAAAGGATGTTTCAGCAATGTTTTAAGCCCATGCCCACTATTTTGCACACAATCTTCTATTGAGTTAATAGAAAACAATAATTGAATAACAAATAGATTAATTAATCAATTGTCAGATTAGTAGTTGAGAGGCAAGATTTGCAGGTCCATATATGTGAAGGGTATGCCAGCGTGCACGGACGTACGCTCACTCTCACGAGCGGTGACATAAGCTGAGTTTTCCATTGAAAACAATAGGGACCCGTCCGTGCAAACTGGCGTACGCTCAGATCTCCGCAAGAAGTCGGTGGGGAGACGGAGGAAAGACGGCCGTAAACGGCGCCGTACGCTCAGTTGTACGCCTGTTGTCGGAGTGCAAGGGCTGAGCCGTCCGCGTACGTTGCCGTACGCTCATTTGTACGCCACTCCCCTTCTACGGTATTTCTGCCCGTACGTAAGCGGCTGATTTGTGGGTGGACTTAGCCCTAACGGCCGCGTACGGCTAGCGTGCGGTAATGGCGAACGTACGCACGTTTGGCCGCTCCGACCAGAATAATGCCCCTAGTGTAATAGTGTAGTGTAAACAAAATCTGGTGTGGTTCAAATCTGGGCCTGATTCAATCCTGTTCGCTAGGCTGCATATACTGGAGACCTTGCGAACAGGTCAGCTCCGCCTGCCACCCGCCAAATGCCCGCCCCCCCCTCCCCCATACGCCGCCCGCATCCCCTCACTAGCATGCAAGGGGTTGTGTACAAGAACACATCCCCTCACATGCAGCCGAAGGATACAGAAAGCTTTCGATGGTCGCCGACAATCGAAAGATTTCTCTCCGTTTCGGAAAAAAAAAAAGTCAGAGAAAACTTTTAGTCAGAGACTTTTATTTTACACGGAGATGGCCAAAAATGGCCGATAAAATGGAGAGTGATAAACAGGCAGCCAATCAGCTCCTACCTGCCATGTCACAGGCTGAGTTTGAAAAATGTCAGACAGGAGCTGATTGGTTGGTTGTTTATCACTCTCCATTTTATCGCTTTTGAATCTTAGTGCATCTGGCCCACTGTGTGGACCCCATTACTGTCATTTTTTAAACACCGCCTGTAACATGTCAGGTAGGAGCTGATTAGCTGGTAGATTATCTCTCTCCATTTTATCTCTCCCTAAGCTTTGATATCAAATGCCCCATTTTTATCTTTTCAAATTGATACTGAGATATTAAAGCAAAAATACATGATGTTCCTCTCAGGAAAAAGGCATATAACACTTGTCAGCTATGTATGAAAGGAATAAAAAAAAATCTAGGTTATCTGGCGGAGGATGGCTCATTGTGGCTGAGAGCTCGGAGCTCGTTATTAGTGGAAGGTGTTAGCCTAATGATAGATTGGCTGTTCTGCATGATGTATTGTGTGCATGCGACCATGCTGAATAAGATGTGGTTATTCATTTAAAAACCACTGCAGGGTCTATTAATTAGAAGTAATAGCAGAGGTAATTGAAAAGAACTACGTTCTGTGCAGTATTTTATCCTATGATCCTCCCGGGTGCATGCTGGTAAATACATACTGGGCAGTGAATACAGCTACTACTGAAATATACATTGTACACATTAACATATACATGGCATCTGTATGGGAATACTTATAGTAAGCCTGTCATTGTCACTTACCTTCAGTACTATTTTACTGGAAAAATAGGTCCAGGAATTCTGGACCTATTTTGTTCTCTACTAGCCATCATCCCAGCTCTCTTTGAGAGAAAGTCTGCCAGTTTCACAATTAATCCGAGTCCTACGTAACAATTATTCTGCTGCCAATGTGGAATTACAGATTGAGGAGATGCGCCAGATGTTCCTCGAAAGAGGTTATACCATAAAACAATTAATAGATGCTTAAAGAAGTCAAAGGCTAGGCATCACCAAAGTGGACTGAATCCCAAGCGACAATTGGAGCCTGGTAGATAGATTTTTGCTTCTAGCTATAACACCGTGTCCGATACAATGGATAAAGCGATAAAGCAACATTGGCCGATTGTTGCTTCGGACTCCAAATTGACGGGTTTAAGCAAGCGACCTCCCATGCAGTCTTATCGACGTGGCCCTAACCTTAAACCACTGTTGATGCGACCACATGTACAGCCAGATATGACGACATCTACCTGGTTACCACCTCCAAGACTGGGTTGTGTTCGCTGTGCCGATTGCACAACATGCTGGGGAATGCTGGTGGGACAAACATTTCCTCACCCACATACTGGTAAGAGGATAAAAATTTGTTACAGACTATCTTGCACTTCGTCCTACATGATTTATATACTGAATTGTCCATGTGGATTGTATTATGTGGGACTGGAAGTGAATTCACACAATTATTGGGCTTGTGGGGGTCCACGTCGTGAGGGTAGTGATATCCCCTTTTATTACATGTCTATGTTTGTATGTTTTTGTGTCTTTTACTTCGCTATATCTTACCAATAAACTAATAAAAGTTATATTTTAACATCCAATTCTCTCTGGTGCACAACACAGTGACACTCCGTCCTTTGTCTTTCCAATTTTTTCTGCTATTATTAACTAATGCAAGCGTGTGTGTTGATGAAGCAGTGAACTGTGATTGGTTCGCAACAGCGCCATTTTTGAAAGCCAAGATGGACCCAGCAAGCCAATCACAGCTCAAGGGGTTACTATTGGCTCCACCATATGTCACTAACCCATTGTCGCCACTGCTTGGACCTAATTTTAAATGGATTAAGATGGGTTGCATCATGTATTGCATATTGATTTATTTATTAACACCAAATGCATGAATAGTTACAAATAATAGTGTTTGGGACAGGGTTTTATATAAGCGAATAAGATAAAAAAGAGGGGTTAATTCCTGTGACGTGAGCAAGAGTACCTGAGGACACATCTGTATAACAGAGGAATGTGGAAAGTGACATAATTAGGTATTTGTAGGCCCCATAGCAAAAGTTTGAAGAGGCCTTATATCCCACTCCATGGTGAAAAATGTGTATAGCACATGTAACTTTCTGAGGGAAGGTGGCCCCTCTCAGATCTTGGCCCCATAACAGCTGCACTCCCTGCACATATAGTAGTTACACCCCTGTATATAACACATGTAACAGTGACAGAGAATGGGGCCCCTCTCAGATCTGGGCACCATAGCATACCTCCCAACAGTCCCGATTTTATCGGGACAGTCCCGATTGTCAGGGCCTGTCCCGCTGTCCCACCCGCGGTCGGCAGTGTCCCGCGGTGTGGGGGGGCTGTTGGGAGTCCCCTCTGTCAGCTGCTAAGCATCGGGGAATAAACACTGTGCGCATGCGCACAGCATCTATTCCCGCAGCCAGGGGGCTGGGGGCATGGCTAGAGGCTCACAGAGCCTCTGGGTCATGCCCCCATAGCGGCAAAATGGTATAGACCATGCCCCCAAATTAGGCCACGCCCCCCGAAAATTTCGGCGCGCAGCAGCAGTGTCCCGCCTGCTAAGCTTCCAGAGTTGGGAGGTATGCCATAGCAGCGGCACCCCCTGCACCTATGTGTTATGGTTTTCGCCTGGGCTCTGGGTGATACGACAGCTGGCAGGAGGAAAAAGGTCAGGCGTGAGCCCGCAGCTGGGACCGCTGTTTAGAACGGCCACAGCGAAACCTACACTGACTCTGTTGAGTCCCCCGGGCAGATGGAATACCCCTGCAAGTGCTAGGCTTCGCCTGTAGCCGCCACGTTCGACAGAGCCAGTTAGGCCGGCTCTGACCCCGATGCAGCCAGGTGTTAGGTAAAGACAAGGGGTAAGCGATCGCCAGGGGGGTATCTCAAAAGGACCGTCTAACTACAGGGCCTAGCTGGGAAGAGACCCCTAACTACCGGCACCTGGCCAAGAACAGGGAACGGCGACCCAGTCGCAGACACAAACAAGGAAATAGGGAATCTCGGAACAGGGACACCCCGAGACTGCGATTCCCCAAAACAAGGAGTAGCTAGAAGGGAAATACCCCTGCCTACCCAACGCTAAGGTGACAAACAATAACCAAAGAGGAAGGACAACATAAATGATACCGCAAAGTTTCAGCGGACCCACGGAGGGGTACAGCCACGGCGGGCCAAAGATGGTATAAGGAATAACCAGCAGGCTCCAACGGAGCACTTACGTGACCCACAGGCAGATAGGTAATGGGGACAGGTGCAGGCTCTGGCCCAGGACAGGATGATGATCCAAGCAGGCTGGGAGACAAGAGAGCAGGAGTATACACCAGGACACTTCTAAGACTGGAGCAACAGTGCTCCGGGGACCGGGTAATCAGGCTAATGCTATTACTAGCAAGGAGCTGAGCTGCAGAGGATAAATCCTGAGATCCAAACATCAGACGTAACAGGGAACCAGGTAGCGAAGCTGAGAGCTGACAGAGAGTTCTCTCCACAGGAACTAAACATGGGTTAACAGGAAGCTATCACTGGCAGAATACTGCAGGTGAGCCTGCCCTATAAAGGGCTCAGGTGATTAATTACCACCTGAAGATTCAGGGAGCTCCCAGGCTAGTGCTTAATTAGCTTAATATCTCACAGCCTAGTGAATAAACTAAGCTCCCAGAACACAAAGCTGTAATGGCAACAGACCTGCCACTGGAGGTCACCAGTGAGTCAAAATGCCAAACAGAAACTGACAGAAAACAAAACAGACTGGTTCCTGACAGTACCCCCCCCTTGAGGAGGGGTCAACAGACCCCAAAATCCAGACCTCCAAAAATTAAATGTATCTGGATTCTGGATAACGGGGCAAAGGCAACAGAAAGGTGAACACAAGCTAAAACCGCGGCTTGTCTCAGTGCCCCCCCTAGAGGGTGACCACAGGGCACAACCAAAAAGACAAACAAGATGATCCAGGAAAGCGGAAAAAGATTAATGCTTCTTCTTTTTCTTTTTCCTAGATTTTGATGGAATCAGCAGTTTAAGGTCCCACACATTATCAGATCTGATGGTACCTTCTATCAAATCACAGCTATGGGTTACCAAATCAGTAACAGAGTTGAAGTCTCGATCTGAGGAGATCATGAGAGTCTTTTTAACGGATGGAATCTCAGAAAGGGTAGAATGTCTTAATTGGCCATAGGCAGAACTCTTATTGGATTCCCCAGACCCAGAATTACAGCTACCAGATGTGTCCAAAAAATTTTTGTCAGGAGTCAGTGAGACAAAACCAATAGCTAAACTCCTGGATTCCGGACCAAGCGATGAGGCAGAAGAACGAACAAACAGAGACTGTGAGTCTCCAGAAGCCAGGTCCTTAAGCCCCTGGCTTATGCTGGGCACCACATTTCCAGGAGCTGGTGGAAGCCCATCCTTCTTTTTGGGACTGAACTTCTTAATAACTGCATCACAGAAAGAAGATAGGTCTCGGATACAAGGGTCACCAGAATTGATCCGCTCGTAGGCCCATGTCTGAGGTCTACCCCTAAAGGCAGAAATGATGAGGTCCACAATGTTAGCCCAAGTGACCCCTGAAGATGGTTCTGATTCAAACAAGGAAACATAGTGTCCAACCAGGGCAATAAAATGGGCAAGATCTCCATCAAACACGATGGACGTAGGGACATCCACCTCTGGGACCTCAGAACTGGAATTCTCTATGGGAACAACAACCTTGGGGGCTAAGATTTCTGAAGCCTCCCGAGAGGCTGGCAAAACCGAAACACTCACCGGGTTTGCAGCCATCAAGACCCTTGCTGAGGCTGTGGTCTTTGGGACCTCAGACAAGGATATGGCCACCCCTTCCGGGGACACAGCTTCTATGATACCACTTGAGACTAGATGGACTGAGTCCCCTTCCGGGACCAGACAGACAGAGTCCCCCTCAGGGACCGGACTGGCAGAGTCCCCCTCAGGGACCGGACTGGCAGAGTCCCCCTCATGGACCGGACTGGCAGAGTCCCCCTCAGGGACCGGACTGGCAGTGTCCCCCTCAGGGACCGGACTGGCAGAGTCCCCCTCAGGGACCGGACTGGCAGAGTCCCCCTCAGGGACCGGACTGACTTGCCCCCCTTCTGGGGCGAGACAGACTTGCCCACCTTCTGGGGCGAAACAGACTTGCCCACCTTCTGGGGCGAAACAGACTTGCCCACCTTCTGGGGCGAAACAGACTTGCCCACCTTCTGGGGCGAAACAGACTTGCCCACCTTCTGGGGCGAAACAGACTTTTGGGCCCCCACTCGGGGCTACGGCCTTTGGGCCCCCACTCGGGGCTACGGCCTTTGGGCCCCCACTCGGGGCTACGGCCTTTGGGCCCCCACTCGGGGCTACGGCCTTTGGGCCCCCACTCGGGGCTACGGCCTTTGGGCCCCCACTCGGGGCTACGGCCTTTGGGCCCCCACTCGGGGCTACGGCCTTTGGGCCCCCACTCGGGGCTACGGCCTTTGGGCCCCTACTCGGGGCTACGGCCTTTGGGCTGAACACTTTCCGCACGGTTTTTAGGAAACCCGGAAGATCCCTTAGGATGGGATCGTCAGCCTCTATGAGAGGTTTAACCCACTCCAAAGCTTCTCCTCTAAAGCATGATAAGAGATAACGGACAGCAGAAGCAGGAGTCATCTTCACATTATGTGAGAAGTCCATTCCAGCGAGGAATTGCTGAGCAATTGGTCGGAGCTGGGCCAAATCTCCATCAAAGTATGGAGTGTTAGGAGTATCATCAGACACGCCTGGCGGGCCTTGGGCATCAAATTGGCTCGACTGACCTCGAGCACCACAAACATTCAATGAGCCCCAAGCGCCCTTGCCGCTAGATGAGCCCCCGGCATCGGACTCGCCTAAGGAGACCGGGACTCCTGGATCCACAACCTCAGAGGCAACTCCGAGAACCCCAAGATCGGGGAAGATGTCACTAGAAATCCCGGCTGAGACTGATGCCAGGGATTCTTTTTTCGGAGTTATGCCTCCCAAGGCCTCATCAGGAGCAATGACCTCCATAACTCCATGTGGGGTTAAGTTCCCCAAGACCCTCTTAGGGGCGATGGCTTCAAGGACCCCCTCTGGGATTATGCCGCTTGAAGCCCCTTTTGAGGGAAAAACCTGATACTCCTCTACGGGACTTAACAGTTCCAATGTTGAAAGAACGTTGATCTCCCTGACTGGAAGATTAGTATCTAACGTCTTTCTGTCTGGAATCTTTGTGGATGAATTCCACATTCCCGTCTGTCTCCGTACCTCAACATGGGGCGCTCTAGTCTTAGGACCCCAGTTGTAAGTCGGAGCGTTACGTATGTGGGGTGTGTGGTCAGGCTCCTCCTGCTTAGAGGAGATAGGCATAGATGTAATCTTCTGATACCACTTGGATTGAGGAAAACCCTTCCCAGTACCACCACCAGGTCTGCGCAATTCGCAATACTGGAGAAAGTGGCCTGATTCCCCACAATACAGACATAGGTTAAAGTCTTTACGCCGTCGCCGCTCTTCAGGTGTGAGCCTTGGCCGTAAAAAACTTCTATGTCCCTTCTGAATCTCCTGATCTGAAGTTTGACTGACTACCCCCTTAGCCAGGGTCTCCCTAGGAGCTGGTTGAGCCCCAAAAACCCCAGACAGATCCAGGAAAATTTGGGTTAACAGATCTTGCAATTGCAGAAATGACTGCTGCAGACCCTTAACCCGCTCAGGTTTTAATTCTGTAAAGGCCGTATTTAAGGCCATCAAGGAAGCTTGCAAGGCCTGCATGATTAAGTACAGCAATGAAACAAACAGACCAGACCAACTGGGCAAGCTGAATAAAGCGAAACCCCGTAACGGGCAAAATGCGGGAAGAAAAAAAAAAATCTTAATATGGACAAATCTATAAGTCCCGCTACCAATCAAAAACACCCAAATCACCTTAAAACAAAATTTTATATATGCATGTATACCTATGACTACTGTGAACACATGCATATATCGGTATGGCCAGTGATAATGTTATGGTTTTCGCCTGGGCTCTGGGTGATACGACAGCTGGCAGGAGGAAAAAGGTCAGGCGTGAGCCCGCAGCTGGGACCGCTGTTTAGAACGGCCACAGCGAAACCTACACTGACTCTGTTGAGTCCCCCGGGCAGATGGAATACCCCTGCAAGTGCTAGGCTTCGCCTGTAGCCGCCACGTTCGACAGAGCCAGTTAGGCCGGCTCTGACCCCGATGCAGCCAGGTGTTAGGTAAAGACAAGGGGTAAGCGATCGCCAGGGGGGTATCTCAAAAGGACCGTCTAACTACAGGGCCTAGCTGGGAAGAGACCCCTAACTACCGGCACCTGGCCAAGAACAGGGAACGGCGACCCAGTCGCAGACACAAACAAGGAAATAGGGAATCTCGGAACAGGGACACCCCGAGACTGCGATTCCCCAAAACAAGGAGTAGCTAGAAGGGAAATACCCCTGCCTACCCAACGCTAAGGTGACAAACAATAACCAAAGAGGAAGGACAACATAAATGATACCGCAAAGTTTCAGCGGACCCACGGAGGGGTACAGCCACGGCGGGCCAAAGATGGTATAAGGAATAACCAGCAGGCTCCAACGGAGCACTTACGTGACCCACAGGCAGATAGGTAATGGGGACAGGTGCAGGCTCTGGCCCAGGACAGGATGATGATCCAAGCAGGCTGGGAGACAAGAGAGCAGGAGTATACACCAGGACACTTCTAAGACTGGAGCAACAGTGCTCCGGGGACCGGGTAATCAGGCTAATGCTATTACTAGCAAGGAGCTGAGCTGCAGAGGATAAATCCTGAGATCCAAACATCAGACGTAACAGGGAACCAGGTAGCGAAGCTGAGAGCTGACAGAGAGTTCTCTCCACAGGAACTAAACATGGGTTAACAGGAAGCTATCACTGGCAGAATACTGCAGGTGAGCCTGCCCTATAAAGGGCTCAGGTGATTAATTACCACCTGAAGATTCAGGGAGCTCCCAGGCTAGTGCTTAATTAGCTTAATATCTCACAGCCTAGTGAATAAACTAAGCTCCCAGAACACAAAGCTGTAATGGCAACAGACCTGCCACTGGAGGTCACCAGTGAGTCAAAATGCCAAACAGAAACTGACAGAAAACAAAACAGACTGGTTCCTGACACTATGGTAACTACACCCTGTATATAACACATGTAACTGTGACAGGGAAGGTGGCCCCTCTCAGCTCTGGGCCCCATAGCAGCTGCACTCCCTGCACCTATGGTAGCTACACTCTTGTATATAACACATGTAACTGTGACAGGGAAGGTGGCCCCTCTCAGCTCTGCGCCCCATAGCAGCTGCACCCCCTGCACCTATGGTAGCTACACCCTGTATATAACACATGTAACTGTGACAGGGAAGGTGGCCCCTCTCAGCTCTGGCCCCATAGAAACTGCACTCCCTGCACCGATGGTAGCTACACCCCTGTATATAACACATGTAACTGTGACAGGGAAGGAGGTCATATGGCTGCTGCACTCAATACACCTATGCCACTTGCACCTATAAATGTGGACAGTACGCTACAATTAACTAAGAAATGTGAAAAAAACAAAAACCAGACCAGTGATTTGTCTCAGTGATGGGCAGCCAGTAAGCTATTAAGCATTCCATTTGGTAAACTAATTTCACACAGAAGTGCACTCCTGACACCGCCATCTGAGGACCCAGGTGGCACTCGGGCCTCCGTCCTCACCAGCGGTCCCAGATGTTTCTCACTCACTGGGCGACTAATTAAAATGTGAAAAAGCTTTATCGATCAATAACAGTTTCGTTTAATAACGGATGGAAGTGAAGTTGAACCAGCATTGATTTTATGTACCCCTACGCAGGCATTATTTCTATTTTATATTAAAAGGAACATTTGTTACCAGCCTCTGTCATGATAAATGAAAACTAATAATGATTATACCGGCACGCGGGGGGAATTCATTTTAGATCTCAAAGGTCACTCAAGTAAATAAAGCAGTCAAATGCCCATAAATCCTAATAATATCGATAAGACATGACTTGGTTTAGTTACCATTCGCTGATCGAATACTTACACTCCATCAATCACTCCGCGGCCTTCTTAAGCTCATTAGGCATCTGGGATTTGAATTAACAAATTATTTCACATTTATTAAAGGCAATTTTTCCCTAGCTGTGAACGTACGAGCTTCGAGAGTTACGCGCTCCATAAACTTGTGGACATAAACAGCTCAATATCGCTGAGGTCTGTAAACTTGAGAATATTTATTCTCCTGTGATGAATCTCCTCAGAGTTCCTGGCTGGGCAAGGTCTGCTAATAAGGCCGCTCCCAGAAAACAATGGAGAAACGCCATCCACTTCTGGAAATGCCAGCCGCCACTGCCCTTCCCGCAAATGCCTGTGGGCAGTCGCACAAAGCTTCAAAAGTGATGAAATGGAGAGTGATAAACCACCAACCAATCAGCTCCTGTCTGACATTTTTTAAACACAGTCTTTAACATGGCAGGTAGGAGCTGATTGGCTGGCTGTTTATCACTCTCCGTTTTATCACTTTTAAAGCTTAGTGCATCTGGCCCTATGCCTGATAATTAGACAGAGGTACAGTATTCCCCATTCTGAGCTGCAATCGCAGGACCCTTCCTGCGCACAGGCAATATCGGTCCTGGACATGTGCAAAAAAATGATCTGGGACCTGCATTACAGTATATCTAGTTATGCTCCTGTACCAGAGGGCACTATAATTTAACTGTGGAACTGTAATGTTGCACAATATGAAGTGGAAGCACTATAGTGTGGTGTAATATGAACTGGGGACGCTGTGCAGTATGTCATAATGTTAATTTGGGGCACTGTGTTGCATAATGTGTACTTGCAGACCTTTAATGTGATATTGGGCCTTATTCTAGTTCACTCTTTCTGGCAAAATCCTTCTTAGATGGACAAAACCATGTGCACTGCAGGTGGGGCAGATGTTACTTGTGCAGAGAGAGTTAGATTTGGGTGGGGTTTTACTTCAAAGTGAGATCTATATTGCAGTGTAAAAATAAAGCAGCCGGTATTTACCCTGCACAGAAACAAAAGAACTCACCCAAATCTAAATCTCTCTGCACATTTTACATCTGCCCCCCATGCAGTGCACATGGTTTTGTCCATCTAAGAAGGATTTTGTCAGAAAAAGTGAACTAGAATAAGGCACATTATGTGAACGGTGTCACTTCTATGGTTCATGAAATTATCTTGGGCACAATAAAAGAGCATACCATTAACAACTGCTGCAAGGAGCTGTCTTTCTAGAAGTATTGGGACAGTGGCCCCTTCAAAATTGTGCTATGGTGCCCTCAAAGTTCTGGCTACTGTACATCCGATCTAGGACCTGTCCTCTTATAATGCAATGTGCTAGTTGTGAAACTTCTCACTGCACCTGAATATCATTGCTCCCAATCTTTAAACTATCTGATCCAGTTTCTACTTTTTGCCCTCTTAGCAAGGGGGAGATTCTCTAAACTAAAAATACGGTAAAAACCCTGTTATTTGGGTTTTTAACGCATTTTGGGATGCTCTAAACATCCTCCGCCGGGCCCCGCACCGACCCCCCCCCCCCCCCCCCCCTCCACAGCTCTGTGCTGCCCGGACTTGTGACCTCCTCCCTGCACTGTAATCCTCTTCCGGGTGCAGGGAGGAGGAGGAGATCCAGCCCCACCTCGCCGCAGCCGCAGCAGCAGCACCAGCGTCGGGTAAGGGAGGGAGGGGGGAGTCGCCGGGACCCGCTGACTCACTGCAAAGGACAGCTCTTAACGCAAGAGCTGTCCTTTACCATAATTATCGCATATGTTAAAGGATAAGCGATAATTATGTCTGTGATGGGCGGCGAAGGGGGGCGGAGCTGGAGTGCGGATGTTAGAACATCCCGCCCCAAGTCTGTTAATGTACTGTACCTTTTTGTTCTTTCTGACATGTTTAGTATGTTAAAATGGTGCATGATACTTGTGTTGTCCATACAGATGTGTCTATGTACACTGTCGCTCAATTTGCAGAAAATAGCATCTTGCAGCCTGCCAGGTCGTAATTGGCAGAGGCGGAACCACTGGCCATGCAGCCAGTGCATTAGGTTGATGCAGAGTGTGCCAACGCACATAGCACTGCGGGGTGTGGGGCACTGTTGTCGGAACTTTTTATTATTTGTTTTAATTACTTACATTTGTATCTTCCCTCCTCTTTAAAGCTTGACATTTCTGAGCTCTTTGTTATTGTTATTCAAGATGCTGATGGGATTCAAACCCATCGCTTGTGGCATTGTAGTCAGACACTCCGGGGAAAATTTACCAATATGAAAAACCTAGTTTTTCGTATTGGTATTTTCCCTACGACTGCATACGACTGTTTAAGTCGTATGCAAAGTCGTGTTCCGGAGGATCAGTTACAAAGCAGTCATATACGACTGCTTTGTAACCCTCCGATGTCGTAGGAATTCGTATTAGGAATACGAATTATTTGTAGGCAGTCTGCACGGATCAGTCAGATCCGTGCAGGCTGCAAGGTGTAAAAAAATAGAAAAATTAAATAAATAAAAAAAAAAACCGGCGTGGGGTCCAGGACTTACCTGACCAGGCTGAAGCCTGGTGCTGTCCTCGATGCCCCTGGGCGGTGGGCATCGAGCTGATAGCGGTGTAAAAAATAGAACAAACGATTGTTTTTTACTGTGGCACTACAAGTGCCAGCAAGCCTCCCCAGCAAGCTGGGACTTGGAGAACCACAAGTCCCAGCCTGCTGGGCATTAAAGGGCCCGCTGGGTCTTGTAGTGCCACAGTAAAAAAAATAGTTAAATAAAACACACTGACACCCATTTTAAATAAAAGTTTAATACACACATTACACACATACTGATACTTACCTATCTTGATCCCGTTGGTAGGTCGCTGGCTCCGGTGTCGGCGGCTCCGTGTCGGCGGCTCCGTGTCGGCGGCTCCGGGGACGGCGTCCTGTCCGAGGATAATCCATGTTGGACCTGTGGAAGGAAATCCTACTCACCCAGGTCCTGCATGGATGGTCTTCTGTCTTCATCTGTCGACATCCAGGTCTTCTGACAGCTGCTGACGCCTTCCAGCAGCTGTCGGCATCTTCCGCGACGCTCCCCGGCTTTCAGAGCCGGAGAGAACCTTCCTCTTCGGCGTCTGGGCTCAGAATGAATTCTGGCCAATCAGGAGCCGCCTAGAGGCCAATCAGGCAGGAGCCTGGGGCTGGTTGTTAAAAATCCGGGAACCCCTATTTGTCTGGTTCCCTGATTTTTAGTTACCGGCTCCAGGCTCTGTCAGCCTGGTGCTGGTTTCGGCTGTGGGGGGGACCCCACGCCGTTTTTTTTTTTATTTATTTAATTTTTCTATTTTTTTGCACTGAAGCCTGCACGGATCTGACTGATCCGTGCAGGCTAAAACGCAAATAGAACAGGAAAATGGTGTTCTATTTTCCTGTCGTATTTGCGTGGGTGTTTTACACCACTAAGCAGCCGTATTATCAGTACGGCTGCTTAGTAAATCAGAAACCACCATTCTTTTGAATGGTGATTTCTGTCGTATCCTATCGATGGTGTAGACATTCGTATTTGTAAATACAAATACAAATGTTCCATCTTTAGGACTACGAATTGTTGTATTTTTGGGATTGTAAATCCCGAAAATACAGATTCGTAAAAAAAAAGTGTATTTCTCCCTACGAATACACCTTTTTTCTACAAATCCATTTTGGTAAATGTCCCCCTCTATTCGTGAGCTATCTTGGATCAGTTTTGTCACGCCCCTCTCCACCGCGCCGTAAACCATATCACACAACAGATCCCTTGCTTTCAATTTTTTTTCACAGTATTTGTTTATTCACCCACTTGCAATAGAAGGTGATTGGTGTTCGGTCCCTACAACTGCAGCAAAAGATTTTAGTAGATAAAGCTTAAAAAAAAGCACTGCTCCCAAATTGATATGAAGAAAACAAGGCCGATTGTCCAATGCTCTTACAGTCCCATCATTTTCTCTGATTGTGTGTGCAAACACTGCTCGTAGATAAAAACAAAAATCTATAATGCTATTTTTCTGCCCGAGAGAGCACAATCTGCGCTGAATTCTCTCTATGTTCTATCAAACTGAGATAATCCCTTTAAAAAATATAGTGTTTGAAGCAAATGACACATTCATAATACCATAGGCAATAAGACTTAAGCCCCCCTGCTAGGCAAATGAACTAAGCCTTCCTGATCGCACTCGCTATCCGCCATCTTACTCTGGCAGAACTTCTGCCGTTCCAAGGACACACAAATCGCTTAACTAGCAAAATGTTTTAGCATGGAGACACATGAAACAAAAAACTCGGCTTTCTCAAAGTGCAAGGAAGTTCAAAGGGATCGCTTTTCACAAAAAGGTCAAAAGAGAAATTTCATAACGGTATTGAAGATGAGGCAGGAAGGAAAACTTGCCAGACTTTCCCAGTAGAGAGATGAAGTTTCGAACTTCACAAGGACATTGCCGGCCTCGGAAAAATAAACTTAATGTATCAATATATTGTTGACATGGGAAGGTAGACCAACCTATTATAACATATTTGAGGCATAAAGGAAAGTTGACATAAATGTTACTACTTGAGTTAATGGTGGCAAAAGTGTGGTCAAGTACGTTGGACACCACACACTTATACCTCTTTCACACCACACAAATAACCCGGTTATAATACGCTTGCAGGGGTGCTTCGGATTGGTGGTCCAGGACCAATTATAATTAATTATGGTCAAAATTATAGGCAAAATCCGTGCTGTTGGCTGCCAATCATAAAATATGTGGTCAAAGAGAAGTGAATCCTGTGCCTCACCACATAATTTAAGTATGATATAAACACAATCAACTTAAAATAATATATTTTTTTACATTTCTCACTAAGAAGCTTTTGGCCTAGTGGTGCTGTGAAAAAAATTCTGATACTCTTGGGTGCTGTGATTCAAAAAAAAGTTTGGGCACCACTGCCCTAAGCAGATGACGGCCTTGGACACACCCACATCAGCTTCATGGTGGTGGAAAGTAAAGGTAATTTGATTTCAAATCAGGTGATTTGGCCACACCTACCCATCCCAAATTGAAGCCCACTAGATTACAAACACCGACCATGGTTAAAGTCCAGTTGTGCCTCTTCAGTTGCAAGACGAGATGCAGTTTCAATGTGTATGGCTCAAAGTTGGCTGTAATTCCATAAATTCATATCATATACTAGTAAGCCCGCTCAAAGCTAATGCTTCGAAAGCTATTAGATGTAGCTTCACTTGCTGCCAACAAAATGCTGACAGTCTTGCCAAAAGAGATGTAAATTTTGGGCAACCAAATTACTGAAGAGCACTGCCAGAATCATAGAGTGAACTGGGATTCCCAGAGGTCAGTTCCAGAATATCAGATAAAGATCACAAACAGCCCAGATATCTAGAGGGAGCCCAGGTCGACTCCAGAGGTTTGGAGGGATTCCATGTCCAAACAAGAGGGAGTCTGGAATGGTTCCAGATGTTTGTAAGTGTCCTTATCTATTCCATTTGTTCTTAAGGGGTGATTCAAGGGGCTGGCTGGCAAGGTTTAGCCTGGGTGACAAGTCCAGAGCACTGGCCCATAAGTAATGGCATTATTATTAAATTGTGTAATGATGAGCCATCACGAATGCCACCGATGCGTAGTACACATATCTACAGATAGGCCTGCCGATATGTGACAAACGATAAGCCACTAGAGTGCGTGTATTGTTTTTTTAGCAACCTCTGTATGATTTTCATTACTATGCAATACCATGTATGGTAGATGTTTACAGATACCGTGAAGAAAAGGTGATATATTAGCTTTGAAGGGTGACTGGGATAAGCAGATGGTGAAAGGGCGAAGCAAAAAGGTGATGGGTAGAGACAAAGAGTAAAGAGAAGAGGGTGACAGGGAGTAGTAGAGAGTGATGGGGAGAGGCTGTGGGGGATGAAGAGAGGGTGTTGGGAAGAGGGTCACAGGAAGAAGAAGTGGGTGACAGGGAGTAGTAGAGAGTGATGGGTAGAGGCTGAGGGGGATGAAGAGAGGGTGTTGGGAAGAGGGTCACAGAAAGAAGAAGTGGGTGACAGGGAGTAGTAGAGAGTGATGGGGAGAGGCTGTGGGGGATGAAGAGAGGGTGTTGGGAAGAGGGTCACAGGGAGAAGAAGTGGGTGACAGGGAGTAGTAGAGAGTGATGGGGAGAGGCTGTGGGGGATGAAGAGAGGGTGTTGGGAAGAGGGTCACAGGGAGAAGAAGTGGGTGACAGGGAGTAGTAGAGAGTGATGGGGAGAGGCTGTGGGGGATGAAGAGAGGGTGTTGGGAAGAGGGTCACAGGAAGAAGTGGGAGACAGGGAGTAGTAGAGAGTGATGGGGAGAGGCTGTGGGGGATGAAGAGAGGGTGTTGGGAAGAGGGTCACAGGAAGAAGTGGGAGACAGGGAGTAGTAGTGAGTGATGGGGAGAGGCTGTGGGGGATGAAGAGAGGGTGCTGGAAAGAGGGTGACAGGGAGTAGTAGAGAGGGATGGGGAGAGGTTGTGTGGGATGGGACAGAGTGATGTGGAAAGGCAGAAGATGACAGAGAGGGTGACAGACATGGGTTGATAAGCGAGAGGGTTACTGGTTGAGGCAAAGAGTAATGAGGAGACAAGGAAAGGATGTGGGACACACAGGGTGACATGTAGAAGCAGAAGGTGATGGAAAATAAATATAAGTTAGAGGCTGTGGGTGACGGTTAGAGACAAACAGGGTAACGGAGGTAACCAGTGGCTAATGAGCAGAGGCATGTAGTAGGTGACAAATAGGTACTCTTTACCTAGAAGGGCGCCCATCGCGGGCATCGCATGTACCAAAAAATCGCATGCGATGCGACCGACGCGATTACCGCGATTTCCCATAGGGAACAATGTTAAATGTCCCAATTGACCCGATTTTCCATAGGGAACAATGTTAAAAGGCCCACAGAGGCCAAATAGCCACCCTGAAGTGTGAAATGGCCCCCCAATTGTTAACGCCACCCCACGATCAACGTCAACCCGAAGCGTGGCGGGCGCAGCGGTACGCGTCCTCCGACCTTTTCATACCCCCACTATCCATGTCGGCGTGGAGTTGAGAATAGAAAGTGTGGCGAGCGCAGCGAGCCACCGAGCCAGAAGCGTGGCGAGCGCAGCGAGCCCCGCGAGGGGACACGGACACCTGTGAAGCCCGCGAGGGGACGCGTATACCTGTGAAGGTGTCCGCGTCCCCTCGCGGGGCTCGCTGCGCTCGCCACGCTTCGGGCTCGGTGGCTTGCTGCGCTCGCCACACTTTCTTTTCTCAACTCCACGCCGACGTGGATAGTGGGGGTATGAAAAGGTCGGAGGCCGCGTACCGCCGCCCCTCGCGGGCTCGCTGCGCTTCGGGTTGACGTTGATCGTGGGGTGGCGTTAACAATTGGGGGGGCCATTTCACACTTCATGGTGCCTATTTGGCCTTTGTGGGCCATTTAACATTGTTCCCTATGGAAAATCGGGTCAATTGGGACATTTAACATTGTTCCCTATGGGAAATCGCGGTAATCGCGTCGGTCGCATCGCATGCGATTTTTTGGTCGCATGCGATGCGTCCGACGCGATTTTTTTCCCTTACGATGCCCAAGATCAAAATCGTGGGCGCCCTTCTAGGTAAACAGTACCGACAAATATAATTCAATTTACTTACCAGCAGATGGATGGCGGCTTCTCGGGTTTTCGCACCATAGATTGAGATTTCTTGTTTGATCCTTTCCTCTGTAGTCTGGCAGAGAGGAAAGAGACGGGTAGGGATGAGGGGAGTAGGAAGGGAATGAAAGAGCTGGGGCCTCAGTAGATAAATAATATATTTGCACTAGTACATGAGGGTCATTATTCTGGTTGACTCGCAAGGCTGTGAAATACGCAACCTTGGAAATCCCCCCACATGGCTGCGAATGGATGATTTGCATAATCATCCATTTGCAGCCTAGGGTGCGGGGGAGAAATTTCACCAGCGCTTGCAGATCTGAGACACCTCTATGGCCTGGCCAGGCCCCAACAGCGGAGAAAACAGGGGCGTGGCCTTGCGGGAGCGCGTATAGGTCAAACCCCCTTGTCTAGGCGACGCCCCCAAAATTTTGGGTGGTGTCCCTCTTTCAAACACTCCAATGTTGGGAGGTACGTAATAATAATAATAATAATAATAATAATAATAATAACAATAGTCCATACTATATTGTATTCATAGGCCCTATTTTAATGAATATTATCCCAATTCGCACAGTGGCTGCATCCATTGCATGTGGGTGACAGGTTCACTGTAATTATAGTTTAAACATTCTAATGTGTTACAGTATTAAACAAGCCCTGAGACCCTGCACTGAGCCCCACGCATGAGCACATCCAATTACCTGCTGTAGACCAAGTAAATCCTGGCTCCAGGCTAAACAGACCCAAACCTAAGTAACAGCATTTGCAGCTGTCAGTATAATGTTGCAGAAATATGTGACATTTTTTGGGTTTCAAAAAGGAAAACAACAAAAAAGAGAGAAGAAACCTGACTCATTCCATCTGCCAGAGGTGCTAGATGCGTCTTGTCGACATTTACACACATACAAGCAGTATGTGGACCCCAGATTGCCGACACCGGGGTGTCAACAATAACATGCAGCTTCTTAAAGGTTTCCAGAGTGATCCTGGAATGATTGTAATGTAATATATAACGGCATACAGTACCTCCCAGCTGTTCCGGTTACAGCGGCACAGCCCCGCTATATGGAGATTGAGCAGTCGATGATTGCTGAAGAGATGCATGTACACGGCATCTCTCCAGTGCAGGAAGGGAGGAGCACTGGACACGCCCTTGAAAAAGACAAAAATGGGGGGGATTGCAGCACTAAGCCATGCCCCTCTACCCGAGGCCACTCCCACCTGTCTGGTAGCTCCACCTCCTTTCTGGCCTTTCAGGTCACGATTTGAGAGTTACAAAAGTTCTGGAAATGTGCTTCTCAAGATAGACAACTAACTATAAGCAGAGGACCGTGTGACTCCGGAGGGTAAGTATTATCAAAATGCCTGGGTTGCTTACCATCCGGGAATGGCCAGGAGGCTCACGTGGGCAACCCTCCCAGATACCGGCGGTACCTGGCCGCAGTGGTAAATTACAGCGATTTGCAGTTCTTCGGGGGTGGGACTTAATATGCAAATCGCACCATTAAGCCCCACCTACATCAGACTCCACCCCCGAAATGCTGCTGACAGTATCCTCTCAGGGCTTCTCCCAGAGTGGAGACTTTAAAAGTAGGCAACCCTACCGTGTGCAGGCACACACTTCATCCATTATAGAAAAGCCACTGCATTAAAGCATAAAATACACGTATAATACAGTCATGTAGCAGCTGTAGTATTATGTCTGCATTAAGGCTGCCTGTGTGACCCACTATAATTGAGGCTCGATAAGTGTAATGCTCTGCGCTGGTTTCCTCATTTCCTCTGCTTGACTCTGTAGCAGGAGGGTGTAACATGAAAAGAACACTTGTACATAGCTTAAGAAAATAACTATTAGAGACATAATTATAATAGAAGAGGACAATGGCGTTCCGGCGCACCAGAGCCCTTATACTGCATAACAGCGGCCTCCGTGACCTGGCCTAAATGGAAGAACGGTTGTCAACCAACAAATGCCAATTATTTCATTTAGCCCCAGTTATTCCTGCTGGAAAATCTTTAGCAAAAGCAGCAACATGAGATTATCGCAACATGAAGAGGTCCGGCTCTGCGGTTATGGAAATTCCAATTGTATTAACAACGTAGTGCGGGGTTTTCTTAACCATTTAATAATACATACTGCCATGTAATGGTAAAACTATATCAGAATACAGTAACTCTCAACGTATGGTCAGTCGTAATCGGTACCTGCCGCGCTGAAGGCGTGACCGGAACGAAAAGGGGGAAGAGCTATTTATCATTTACCCAGCATTTGCCTATGATACTGGAGCCCATTTACGAGGATCGGTCATACAGGGAGCCTTAAAACACCACAGCACAGTCTCATCCCCTGTTTCATTCACCACACGCGCAACTACAACTAAAGGGTTAACGCGAGTGCTTTACTAACGCTGCTATTGTCTTCCTACTGCGCATTGTTCTGTATGGCATGTGCATTATTCCTCATCTTCCACTGCATTGTGCATGATACAGCCAATTGTATTCCAGAATCAGCTCATTCTGATTCATTGTAATAGTCTTTTCATATAGGTATTGTGCTGCATTGTTCAGCGATCGTTAAGATCAGAGTGTTGTATTGCACCAACAGCATCCACTTATCTTGTAGTTTGTGTATCTCTTACAATATTGTACACAGCACACACCATTTACCATATACCAACCCTCACTTGTCGGCATTTGGGGCATACCCTCCCAGATCGGTCCGGGAGGCTCCAGAAAATTGTGGATTAACTTAATCTTAATCAACTAACTTATCTAATAAAAAAGACACGGACACAAAGTGCTGGCGTTTCAAAAATGAATGTCAAATTTATTTTTGACAATTAAACTAGAACTATAAATGGTGGCGGCACCAAAGAACGGTCACTATAGGAAAGTGGGGGTTACAGATGACTACACATACACACCATCGCTGGTGATCACTCTCCCTGGTCATCCACCATGGCAGGTGGTGTGGCCATCCCCCGGACAGGAGCATGGCCCATGACAAACGATATCAAGGGAGAGTGCACCCCACTATCTACACACACACAAGATCTTAAAAGGATGACCGTTCTTTACCGCCGCCGAAGAAGAGAGAAATAGGGAAGGGTGGGTGGGGCTTCTCAGGACAGACTGATCTCACATCTAGCATGTGACTTCCTTGCCCTGCCTACATCCCTCCCCCTGCTCTGATAGGCCTTGTGCCCATCCTAATTAACATGTCACATGACACCTTCGAAGTGTGACCTGGGGAACCTATCAACGGTTTACGCTCCCTCACTGCTTACTCACCATTCGTGATTCTGACACACACACACTGAATTAAAAAAATGATTGTGAGTCAATCACTCTCTAAGCTTCAAAAGTGATAAAATAGAGAGTGATAAACAGCCAACCAATCAGCTCCTACCTGCCATGTCACAGACTGTGTTTGAAAAATGACAGGTAGGAGCCGATTGGAAGATTGATACATCTGGCCCTTAATTTGAAACATGCATCATCATCATCCTCATAATAATAATAATAAAAAAAATAAAAAAAACATAACACTTTTATTGGAATATACATTATATACATTTTGGGGGCTGCATATATACCAAACCAGTCAACTAATATTGCAAGATAGTAAAGAGATGAGATAATAATTATTATTATTATAATTTTATTTATAAGGCGCCACAAGTGTTTCGCAGCGCCGTACAAAGGAACAGTACAGGGAGACAAAACTTGGCATAACATTGAATAAATAACAAAAATAGAGTACAGGTAAAGAGCGCCACAGATCAATACACAGTACAGCTTGAATATAAGTAGCGAGGACTCAATCAACATACAACTAGAGGCTTGTGGCCAATGATGGAGATGAGTATGCAGACGAAGATGGTCACTGAGGGCCTTATTCACTCTTTCTGACAAAATCCTTCTTAGTCGGACAAAACCATGTGCACTGCAGGTGGGGCAGATGTTACTTGTGAAGAGAGAATTAGATTTGGATGGGGTTTTACTTCAAAGTGAGATCTATATTGCAGTGTAAAAATAAAGCAGTCAGTATTTTCGCCGCACAGAAACAAAATAACTCACCCAAATCTAATTCTTTCTGCACATTTTACATCTGCCCCCCCCCCCTGCAGTGCACATGGTTTTGTCCATCTAAGAAGGATTTTGTCAGAAAGAGTGAACTAGAATAAGGCCCTGAGTGTTGGAGTATAGGAGAGCTGTGAGTGAAATGTGAAGAGAAGTGGGCTTTAACAACAGGAGGGAAGAGGGCCCTGCTCGGAGGAGCTTACAATCTAGTAGGAAGGGGAGGTAGACAGATTACAAGAGGTGCACGCAAGTGGGTGGTGGCCAGATAGCAGGATGTAAACAGGCAAGGGGTCGGAGAACCAGCTAGATCACGCAGTGGAAGGGTACGCTTTGATGAATAGGTGAGTTTTCAGTGCCCGTTTGAAGCTTTGCAAGGTCGGGGAGAGTCTAATGGAGCGAGGGAGTGCGTTCCACTGAAGGGGTGCAGCACGGGCAAAGTCCTGTACTCTAGCATGGGAAGCAGTGATCAGGGTGGAGGAGAGACGATAATACTTTATATCCTCGATACAGTATCACTGGAACGTGTCTCTCATCCATCGTCCGGTCACATCTGGGTCTATTACGTATGACGCCTGTTATTGATTATTTATAAATCTCCAGCATTTTATGTACTGCACACTCAGGGATAATAAATACATAAATGCTAAATAGAGATGAGGACAGGAACAAAGGTGATACGGATGTTTATGGCAGAGTTTATAACTCCACAAATCATTATCATGAAGCCCCAATTGGTCTTATTTATAAGGTAGTGACTAGTCACTGGTCACCAGATAAGAGCTTGAGGGTATGAAGACACCAGTACACTGTACTTTCCTACTTTTCATTCCCTCAATCCAACAGAGATTCCATGAATCAATGGATGGCTGTGAATTGGTTACAACATAATCCTCATCACACCCTTTTTATTACTATGAACTTGGGTTTGAGGAGTTTGACCTACTCTCTTGGAATTCTGTGGGGGCACCTCATAATTTGGAGATCCGGTCATTAGATCGACAGTCAAAAGGTCAACACAAGCTAAAGGTCGACATGGGAAAAGGTTGACATTAGAGTTCATGATTTTTTTTTAAATCAGCATTCCCCACAAAGTCTGCAGCGTCTGTACCTATCTTCCCAAGTAATTCACAAAAACTGTTACTCTCTCCAGTACCAGTCCGGTTCACTCATCTCCAGTGCAGTACGGTTCACTCATCTCCAGTGCCAGTCCGGTTCACTCATTTCCAGGGCAGTTCGGTTCACTCATCTCCAGTGCCAGTCCAGTTCACTCATCTCCAGTGCAGTCCTATTCAGTCATCTCCAGTGCAGTCTGGTTCACTCATCCCCAGTGCAGTCCAGTTCACTCATCTCCAGTGCCAGTCCGGTTCACTCATCTCCAGTGCAGTCTGGTTCACTCATCTCTAGTGCCAGTCCAGTTCACTCATCTCCAGTGCAGTCCGGTTCACTCATCTCCAGTGCCAGTCCGGTTCACTCATCTCCAGTGCAGTCCTATTCAGTCATCTCCAGTGCAGTCTGGTTCACTCATCTCCAGTGCAGTCCTATTCAGTCATCTCCAGTGCAGTCCTATTCAGTCATCTCCAGTGCAGTCTGGTTCACTCATCTCCAGTGCAGTCCGGTTCACTCATCTCTAGTGCAGTCCGATTCACTCATCTCCAGTGCAGTCTGGTTCACTCATCTCCAGTGCAGTCCGGTTCACTCATCTCCAGTGCCAGTCCAGTTCACTCATCTCCAGTGTTAGTCCGGTTCACTCATCTCCAGTGCAGTCCTATTCAGTCATCTTCAGTGCAGTCTGGTTCACTCATCTCCAGTGCAAGTCCGTTTCACTTATCTCCAGTGCAGTTCGTTTCAGTCATCTCCAGTGCCAGTCCGATTCGGCAACCTCCATTGCAGTACAGTTCAGTCAACTTAGGTGCCAGCCCAGTTCAGTCATCTCTTGTGCAGTCCGGTATAGTCATTTCCGCTCCAGTCTGATTCAGTCACATCCAGTTCCAGTCTGGTTCAGTCGTCTCTGTTCCATTCCAGTCCAGTCACCTCCGGCTCCAACTCATTCAGCTAAATTGGTTCCAACCCAGTTCAGTTACCTCCGATTCCAGTCTGGTTCAGTCGTGTCTGGTTCCAGTCCAGTTCTGTCATCTTCGGTTCCAGTCCGATTCAATCACCTCTGGCTCCAGTTCATCTAAACCAATGTTGGTTTCAGTCCAGTCAGCTATCTCCAGTTCCAGTCCGGACTGTGATATCTCCAGTTCCAGTCCAACAAGGAATCGATTCAGCCTCTTCAATTCCTGCACATACTTAAAGTTCATCCCAAGTCCAGCAGATTCCTACCTTAGTCTGGCAATTTGCACTGGTCCAATGGATTTAGCAAGCGGTTCTGAATTAGGATCGTCACTACTACAGATTATAGCCAATCATAAGTTTGGAGAATACTTAGCGATAACTAGCCCAGTGCCTTTATGAGATATCAACATGCCGGGCAGGGCCAGTGCAAGGCCCCATGTGGGGGGGGGGGGTGTTAGTGGTGCGCTGCAATTTTGCCTCTCCACACGTGGGGAGGGGTGTGCCAGGTATTGTGGCAGGCCACCACGCCATTCCACAGGGGGGGGGTGTTTGCCAGGGGCGGGGGGTGATCCGGCAAGTGCCGCCAAGTAACTCCAGGGGTGGGGAGGGGGAACGGGTGATTCGGTGGCAGCCGCCTAATTGCTCCGGAGGGGGAGGAGTTGTGGCCGGCGCAGGCGCCACTGACCTCCATCCAGGGGGGGACCTGCTCCGCACTGCTGCTCTCTAGTGGCCAGCGCCCTAGGCTGCCTAGTGGTGGCACCAGCCCTGATGTCGGGATACATTTGATCACTTTCCCCTGCTTCAGAGTATGAAGCCTTCTATTTATAAATCTCCAGCATTTTATGTACTGCACATTCAAGGATAATAAATACACAAATACTAAATGAAGTCACCTAAACATCGGAACAGGGCAGATTCCCCATTAGCATATGGGAACGCCTCATATGGGCGTTCCCGTGCTAATGACCCCATGACGGGAACGTGGTGGGCGGCCCGCTGACATCACTGAATTTCAGCTGCCCACCCACTTGCCCCCGGGCGTACATGCATATGTATGGTTGCTCAGAGCAACCTTACATATGTGTGCATCGTCCACATCTTTTGATGGTCGGCGACCATGGAAAGATGTGGGAGGGTCCCAGTGGCATGCGAATGGATGTTTATGTAAAACATCAATTTGCAGCCAGTGCGAAGGTACACGACTTGCGATTGGTGGGCCGGCGTACCACCATTTGCAAGGCGGGATCTGGTTCACTCGCAAGGATGCGAATTCGCATCTGAGCGTATGAACCAGAATAACCCCCACAATTCATCCAGGTTTTATTACATGAGACATGCAATTAGTACATAAAGCAATGCCATAATTGAATTAATGTAAATACTAAAGTCCCTAAATTAGTAAGGACAAAATGGCATGTAGAATGTTGTACGGGTGATTACTTCTGTATATACCACATCGAGGCCGTCATTATATAGAACAGTAGAAGCTGTGGTACTGGTTGCTCGGGCAAGCTTTGCTACCATTACACAAGTAGAGCGCAGAGTAACATACAGATTTCCCCGACGTACTAGAACATAGTTGAAGACCGCTACATTTAATACTAGCTGCAGACGGGCGTTTTGATCCAGATCCCAGGAATAATAGAGACAAGGCTGTGGACACTATTATAAAGGACTAATTGGGCTCTGGGGACCTATTCTAGAGGGGTATTATCAGTCCCGCATTATAATGATCATCGAAGCTTCTGGTATGTGACAATGTTATGATGAATTGTTGTTTTTATCACAGTATATGATTGCATAATAACATATCGCTTAAAATATAAAAATACATATACTGTATAACGCACACTCTGTGGTGTGTGAGAGAGAAAGATGTAGTTTCACTCGCTGCCAACGGATGACAGTGTTTCGGAGACACACAATCAATAGACACACATATATATATATATATATATATATATATATATATATATATATATATAGTCTCTTTGCAGTGGCGTAACTAAGTTTTGGGCACCATCCCCCCCCGCCGCCACCCCGCCAAGCACCCCCAATCCCCCACCGCCCATGCAAACCCCCCCCCCCCAATCCCCTGCAGCCTTACCTATCTCGCTGGTCCCGGCGGCTCCGTTCTTCTGCTGAGGACCACCACAAAATGGCCACCCCCATAAAGCAGACAGTTTCAGAGAACTGTGTGCTATATGGGGGCGGCCATTTTGTGGTGGTCCTCAGCAGAAGAACGGAGCCGCCGGGACCAGCGAGATAGGTAAGTCTGCGGGGGATTGGGGGGTGTGTAACTATAGCACCGCAGCCCCCGGCGCCCCCACATGCACAGCGCCCCCCCGCGGTGGCAGGGGCTGCGGTGCTATAGTTACGCCGCTGTCTCTTTGACAGTGGCACTCCGGACTTTGTAAACTAGGCTGTAATGATCTGACAGAGCAGAGCCAGGCATTGCAACAGGTGGCTATACACAGAAGTCTAACCACCAGGAGGAGCTGGTTCCAGACGGCATGCAGGTAGTTCAGCACCGGTGATTCCTCACTTTTCAGAGACTGATATAAATACCCCTGGCTGGAAAATGATTGGCTATGGTAATTAGGTGACAGCTGAGTGGTTCTTGTCCAGTCTGCTGATCCGGACTGTCATGGCTGCACCCAGTAATGGGGTTGGAGGGAAACTCTGGCAAGCGCCTGACAGGGTAGCGCTGCCAAACAATGTTTTGGAACAATACGGTGTCACGTGCCGGATATAGATTGGATAACGGAAGACGGCTCACTTGTCAACAATGAACACCTAGCCATTTCTTGTCTCATGCTAGATAAATTACAGAGTAAATAATATACCTTTACAGCTGTGGAGATGGAGAGATGATGAATACAGTAATCCTTCTGAATTATCCGTGATATGTTGTATTGGTTTCATTTCACCATAGAGCTGCACACTTGCAGGTTAACCTTGATGGCATCAATCATACTGTAATTCTTCGCTGATTCCTGATTACTGTCAGAAATCACCTCAGTAAAGCTCACTAATGATCTATTGACACATATTAATGACTGCTGCCAGTACTGGAGCTGTCACGCTGTACACTGCAGACATGAACCTGGGAGGGGGTGGGGGGGTTATCAATGCTTGAGAGTAAGCACCAACCAATCCGATTCTGTTGTCTTATAGGCTGTTTGAAAAAATGACAGTTAAGGGCGGATTGGTTGGTACTATATCTTTTTTCACTTTAATCCTCTTTGAGATTTATTGTGAGAGAGAAAGAGAGAGAGAGAAAAATTAATCAGCTTACCATAAGGGAATGGGTCATTGTATCGACCCAATATTCGGTTGACAGGCCATAGATCGACAACCTATAAAAGGTAGACATGGCTACGGTCGACAGGGACTATAGGTCGACAGGGACTATAGGTTGACAGGGACTATAGGTCGACATGGTGACAGGCATATCCAAACTATGGCCCTCCGTCTGTAGTGAAACTACAATTCCCATCATGCCTTGCCACAATTTTGCTTTTAGGGAATGCTAAAACTATGGCAAGACATGCTGGGATGTGTAGTTTCACAACAGCTGGAGGGCCACAGTTTGGACATGCCTGCCCTAGTGGTATATGAAAAACTGCCATTTTTAAACATGTTCACAGCCGTGCATAGAGGCAGGGGGGCGGCGGCTACCTGTTTGCTGGTCTCCGAGTACTTGCACCTGAACGGGCAGGTCTGAATCGTAGCCAATATTGCAATAGACAGACATCACCGTGCGTGTAGTACATTCCATGATGTCACCACTCCCATTTCTTTGCAAAGCTACAAACTGTATATAAAAAAAAAACTACAATGCAATTTAATTTTGTCCAATCAGGACCTTCTGGCCCCAAAGGGGGCAGGGCCACATGAGGAGTGGGCATGGCCTTTACTGGAGGGGGCACGGCCTAGCACCAGGACCCCCCTTCATTACAGTAATTTTGGGGGCGTGCCATGTGCTCTCTCTGAGCAGCTGGGCAGCCCCCAGCTCCTCTCCCTACACTGCTAGATGCTGTCACAGTGAAAGTGCCTCTTAAAGCCTCTGTTTAAGTTCTTATAGAAGGCTGGAAATTCATATGCACTAAATACACAATTCATCAAAACAGTCTGGGATATTCCTGCAGTAGGTCCTTGTGCTGTCTGCATTAAGCGTGTAGTCCAGATGTAGTCATGGCAATCTGTCTGGCGAGACTGCCTGGGTTCATACTTATTCATGCACTGGCTCTGTGTAAGGACTGGGATCACTTCTGATCATGAACTGTCACTGTGGAATTTGGTCTCTGCAAGTTTGGATATAAGATGGGTCATTATTATACCAATGCTCATAGTCATTAAATGGGACATCTGCAATGTAACAATGTATTGCAAGAGCCACTACTTATATTATACTGTAGCATTTTATACACAGATACTGTTTCTATTGGTGTTACTGTTAATATTGGATTACACTGCAGCAAATGGCTGTTTGCTAGGTACAGTATCCATGCTCAGGGTTATGATAACCACACAGGAATGTTGGTTTGTTGCTGTGCTTGGAATGTGCATGTTAACATTGTCATTTTTAAATAAAGTTTCTGCATTTGTATTCAAGGCTAATGCAAGTTTAATATTCATGCCTGATAGATCCATAGGCTGAACATGTAGTCGGTTTTGTTATGGAATTGGCTGCTACATTTTAATTGATTTTACTGCCTGTGATTCTTTGCTACATTATCTGAAGAAAATTGATTGATCTAGACTTTCTTGATTCGCTTCACTATGGAGAATCAGATTTTTTTTAAGGCCTGGTCCGAAAGGTTCTTACTGATCATTTAAATGAAGTAAATTAAGTATATTGTGCTTACCGGTCTCTTATAGGTTCAGTTATGTGGTGGTTCTAATCAATTGTGCCAAGAAGGAGGGGAATTTTTACCCGGGCCCGAGACAGATAGAGGGGCAAAGGTCCTGCCCCCCCTCTCCCGCTGCAGCTAGCTGGGCAGTATGCTGAGCGGGGGAGAGAGGAAGCTGCAGCGGAAGCCTGTCCTCTCTCTCCCTGAGCAGGGACCACCAGCAACCTACTAAGATTTTTTAAGGGATTTAGCCATGCCCCCTCCCGTAGGGGAGTTGGCCTGTCTAAGAAATTATTGCAATATTTTGAAACCAACTTTCCTTGAATTTAAACAGAATACAGTTTGGAGTTTAAAGGAAGGGGAGGGGGGTGATCAATTATCAACGAGAGTCAGGGCCGGTGTAAGGCACCGGAGCGCCCCAGGCAAGCCGGGGTGGGGGCGCCCCGGTGTCTGCCACCCGAGTACCTGTCCTGCGGCGCTGTGCGTATATAAAGCTGGCGGCGGCAGCAGGGGGTCCCTGCAGTCAATGAGAAATAACGAGCGCTATCCGCCGGGCTATGCGGAAGTGCTTCTGTTTTGGAAACACTGGCCGCACGGCGCACGCTGATTGGCTGAATCTCAGCGTGCGGTTAGTGTTTCCAAAACAGAAGCGATTCCGCATAGCCCGGCGGATAGCGCTCATTATTTCTTATTGACTGCAGCAGGGCCGGATTATAATGGGGGCACAAGGGGTCATTGCCCCTGGGCCCCCCTCTAGCTAGGGGCCCCCTGTGGTTGGCATGTATTTTTTTATTTTTTTTTAGCTAAAGGTTTTGTGCATGGGATAGGTGGTGCAGCAGCTTCACCTATCTGCCAATGTGACAACGATTAATGGTGCTGAGCATCGGGAGCCAAGTGTGCAGTGCAGAGGCTGAGACATTTGTGCTGAGCTCTGATTGGTGAAGTTCATTACATGCTTCTCAGGCCCATGGATAACAGCAGCAGCAGCCTAGTCATGGGAGTTTTTTTAATCAGAGGCAGCACTGGGACTGTGAGGTCTCCTACAGAGTAAGGTGCAGAGGGACAAACACAGGCTTTTCATGTGGTATGTATGTATGTATGTATGTATGTGTGTGTGTGTGTGTGTGTGTGTGTGTGTGTGTATATATATATATATATATATCTCCCCTGAAGTTACCCACTGACCAAGTTTATACTGCCTTTACTCTGTGTTTTGACAGTGTAATATTCCCCCATGCAGTTTGCGGCCAGTAATGACAAGTGCAAGGGGGCCCCCCTGTCTAAAGTGCCTCGGGCCCCCCGAAGGCTTAATCTGGCACTGGACTGCAGGGACCCCCCGCTGCCGCCGCCGCCAGCTTTATATACGCACAGGGCCACAGGACAGGTACCCGGGCGGCAAGGGGGGGGCGAAATACCGCCCTCCAGTGGCCGGCGCCCCAGGCAAATGCCTTGATTTGACTAGTGGTGGCGCCGGCCCTGACGAGAATGCTGCAGCTGTGAAAAATTGTGGATTTTGTTTTTATACGACCCCGACTCCTGTGAGAATGCCACCACTGGAATCCCAACAGCCGGAATTTCAAATTTGGGGGGGAGGGTTAGGCTATGGGAGGGGACAGTTAGGGATATGTACATAGCTACAATGTGCACCTGTCTAATTTATAATATAGAAATATATATATATGGTTAACTACTCCTCCCCTCTATGAGGTGAAGTACCACCAGCGACCACTAGAGGCCACTCAACGGACCAAATGACTCCTTAGCAGAAAGTGAAAGCAATTTTTGCACGGACACTGATCTGTTTTAAAGTTGCTGGATATGGAGAGAGAGAGCTGTGAAGACAGAGATTAGAGGAAGGAACTGGTAGTGGGGTGGAGAGTTAAGGTCCATACACACTGGGTAACTATGTCCAGTGTGCATGGACAGTGATGATCGCATTTATCACTGGGGAAAAAGACGCTCAGTGCATACACACTGAGCGGCTTTCCCCCGGCCCGGCGCCGACGGAGGGGGAAGGACGGCGTTGAATAGCAGAGCGCTATGCAAAGCCGTTTTGAAAGCCGTCCTTGTATAACCAGCAGATGAGCGGCTTTCCCGGCGATGTTGCGGGAGCGTGCAGCAGTGCTCACCGCCGGGCCATACACAATGGGCGGCTTTGAGCTGAAAGCCGCTCAAACCTGCTGTTTTGAGCGACTTTCAGCTCAAAGTCGCCCAGTGTGTATGGGCCTTTAGTAGGCTAAAACTGTCACAGCTCAAAGTGAAAGTGCATTGCAGAAGCTGTCATTTTGACGGGCTTTTAACCAGTATAGAAATAATATTCCATCACCAACCTGTTTCCATGTTTCTTGTTTTAGAAATCTATAAACTAAGAATGAGTCATTAGCTGCTGAGCTGCATTATAATTAATATACCTCCACCTTCTGTTTGCCGTCTCCGGATACACATATCACCATATATCACAGCGTGAGCCCATTATTCTCAAGCAAAGAGGATGTACAGTGTATTTAGCAGGAGAGTCACTGTAATGATTACATCACTCACCAAGCTGCAGAACTCCGGCTTAATTAACTGCATGGATTTTATTTAACCTCCCCAAATTCTCCCGTGAATGTATTTTCGGAAGAAAATTCATTTATCAGTAGTTGTGTGTACAGAAAAGGTCAAAAAGACAAAAAATATGTCAATTAATCTGCCGCCTGTTATAATACATTACAAGAGATTGTTCCTTTTCACCCACATATATAACGTGATACTGTGTGTAGTAGACATTTATGGCTACTTAATTGAGAGCTATTATAGAATTTTTGATTATTTTTTTTTACAATATACATTTTCTTCAGCATCTCTTATATAATAATAAAGTTATTTAAATACACAGTCCCTATTTTCCAGACCGCATACAGTAGCTGGTGCACAGGTGCAGTCATTACTAACTGTCACATTTTCAAACATGCTGCATTCATTCCTAACTGACACATTCTACAGATCCACAGTTGGCCTGTAAAACATGACCCATTGGTAGATCTAGGACAAGTTTGGCCACTCCCAGTGCTTGATTAACCAATAGGATGATTAGGGCGCACAGACTGGGGGATTGCCTTGCAGGTAATAGCCAAGGAATAAAATGAAGGCCTCATTTATCCTATACTTGTTAGCTATCACCCATCCTGATGTACTGTGGGGGGCAACGTTCTTAAGATGACTGCCAATGTAACTTACTGATGGAACCATAACTTTATGTACAGATGGGGCAGGCCTCTTCTTTGCTGGCGAATCGCCAGAACGTCACCGCTGGCGATCCATCAGCAGCCTGGCTCACCATCTGACTGAGACGCGCGTGCGTCTCACGCGCACGCGCGTCTCAATCTCCGTCGGCGGGGCGACGGGAACCCTGTCTCCGCTTCAGGGAGACGGACAGGGTTGGGGGGTGGTGCGGGCAGGCGGCGGGGACCCCGGGTGACCGCTCACAAACCGGCGGTGACCCGGGGGAAGCGCTGGAAGCGCCGTCGAAAGGGGACGCGTGCGCCTCTCATGCGCGTGCGTCCCCATCTCGCTATACAGATGGCGCTGGTGGGGGATGGCGGCTGGCGTCGCCATCGCCATCCCCTGCAAAGATGGGACCTGCCCCATCTGTACATTGTGCCAACTGAGCAGCCTAAAGCCAAAGTCTCCTTCCCTGGAACCCCTCTCATTCATCTCCAGCGCCCACCAGAATTTCCCCGCTGGCTGAGAGGGACTCCATCAGACTGGGACGAGCGAGCATCTCACACGCGCACGTGTCCCAGTCACTCTGCGGCAGAAACCCTGCCCGTATCCGCTTCAGGGAGGCAGGCAGGGTTAAGGGGGATGGGGTGTGGAGGGAGGCGGATGGGGACTGGCGATGGTGGACGGGGAGGCGGCGGATGGCAGCGGGGAGCTCCATCGGAACGTGGTGTGTGAGCATCTCGTGCGTGAGCATCTCGTGCAAGCATGCCCCTTCGGACGGATGGCGGGGTCTAGGACGGATGGCAGGGTCTGGCGGCTAGCCTCACATGAATGACACAGGCTCCATCTGTATATCTTTATGTATATATATATATATATATATATATATACTGATACGGGACGGACCGGCACTCAAATCCTTGGAAGATAAGTTTGCTGCGGTGCCTTCCAATACTTGGAAATAGCAGGAGAGGAATAAATGGCGGCACTCGTAGACTTGATGGTGAAACAAAACTTCTTTATCAAATCATCATAAATTGTGCAAAAAGATGTCCGACGTTTCGGGGATGTACCCCGTTTTCAAGGTGCAGAATACAAACAACGTTGTTTGTATTCTGCACCTTGAAAATGGGGTACATCCCCGAAATGTCGGACATCTTTTTGCACAATTTATGATGATTTGATAAAGAAGTTTTGTTTCACCATCAAGTCTACGAGTGCCGCCATTTATTCCTCTCCTGCTATATATATATATATATATATATATATATATATATATATATATATATATAAGTCCAGTAGAGGGATGGCACTCAGAAATAATTTGACATGAGTCAGATGATAGTCAACGTTTCAGGGATCTGGTCCCTTTTATCAAGACATGAATAAATGGTGCAAAAGTACATGTATATATACAAGACAGAGTACTTACAGAAAGTGATTCCCTTCACCCAGCCACGCTCACTCACGGAGGCAGGTGACGTCATCTCTGCGCATCAGCGCCGACGGCCTGACCGATCGGGGGGCGTGGACTCACCGGAGAGCATAGTAACCATGGGGATGACAGCTTGTCAACGGGGCCAGTACTCGAAACGAACTGCTCTGGCCGCCGGCGGTATAGGCATCGATCGTCACTCCGTATAAACCGGAGGAGAATGCACTGTTAATGAGACAGGGTTACAATGAACAAGTGATGAAGATATGTGCAAAAAAATGGCATAAGAAAACATATTAAAAACAAGGGATGACATGGACTATGTCAGCAATGGTGTCGACACTAACTGTGTGTCGGGTTGTGAGTGAATTCACAAAAGACTGCTATATAGCCCGGTGGCCCGTCATGGGCAGATCAGTGATGCACCTCAGAGTCAACAGTACCACCACAGAGGGTGGGGGGGGGGGGGAAGGAAAAGGGGAATGACAGAGAGGGGAAGACAACAATCCAACATGAGCGTTCATGATGAGGGAATAATTGTCCAATTACTACTAATTACAGAAATGGAGTGAATGATAACTGCTCATTCAGTCCTGCAGGGTGGATGGTTTGCAATTTGTAAATCCACAATGTCTCTCGCTGTAATAAGATCTTGCCTCTGTCGCCTCCTCTGCGATTAGGAGGTATCCAGTCTATCATTTTGCATTTGAAGTTGGTAATTGAATGATTGAATTCTTTATAGTGTCTCGCAACTGGTTGGTCCATCGATTTCCCTTCAAGTGCAGCTCTGATGTGGGAGCGATGTAGGGCAATTCTTTCCTTTAGTTGGCGGGTGGTTTTGCCTATATATAATAATCCGCACGGGCAGCGGATTTGATAGACCACGTAGCGACTAGTACATGTAAGGGGGTATTTAATTTTGAAGAGTTTTCCTGAGGCCGGGTGTCTGAAGGTATCACCTGTCTCCATGGTGCTGCATGTAGCGCAACCCGTGCAGCGGTAGTTGCCGGGTTTGCGAGATAAAAAGTGGCTGGGTGTGACAGTGTCCATGCCAGTAACGTCATTGTGAACCAGAACGTCCTTAAGGTTTTTACCTCTGCGGTATGAAGGCAGGATTCGAGTGTTCTTTAACGATTTCAGAGCAGGATCGTTCGCTACAATAGGCCAGGTTGTTTTGGCGGAATGCATCAATGATTTACTGGAGGTGCTGAAATCCTGTGGCCATACAATTCTGTTGTTATCTGGGATTTTACTGCTGAGGTTCAAGGCTTCTGTTCTGGATACAGCTAGCGCTTTTGTTTTGGCTGCAGTCAGGGTTTTGTAATGATATCCTCTTTTGAGGAATTTGGCCAACATGGTGTTGATTTGGGTAACTTTATCAATGGGGTCACTGCAAATGCGCACAATTCTCAAAAATTGAGAATATGGGAGAGCCTTCTTGAGTGGAAGGGGGTGATGGCTTTCACCCTGTAAAATTGTGTTGCGGTCTGTGGTTTTGTAGAACATGGATGTGTGTAAAGTACCATTCTCTTTCTGAGTCACCTGAACATCCAAGTAATGGACCGATTGATAACTACAATCGAAGGTGAGTTTGATGGTGGAGTCAAAGCAGTTGATGTTCTTTATCACATCCTCAAATTCTATTGGTGTACCAGACCATAACAGGAAAATGTCATCGATGTACCTTGTGTACCCCAATATTTTGCTGGATATGGCAATGTCTGTAAAGAAGAAGTCTTCCTCTGTTTCGAACATATAGATGTTGGCAAAGCTCGGGGCTACGCAAGATCCCATCGCGCACCCCGAGCTCTGAATGTACAGCGAGCCATTGAACAAGAAATAATTTCTTGATAATGTTAATTCCAGCAGTTGTAGGAACAGGGATACATCAGGGCCGGAGTAACTCAGGTTGTTGGTAAGAAATCGTTTGACGGATTGTATGCCCGCTTGGTGGGGAATGCTGGTGTATAAACTAGCTACATCAATTGTGCATAAGAGGCATTTGGAGGGTAGGGGTGACCAGCTGATGAGTTTATTGAGAAAGGTGGTGGTGTCTTTGAGAAATCTGGGATGTAGCTGGATCAGAGGTTGTAGGTAATTGTCCAAATATTTAGAGATGTCGTAGTATAGTGAATCCCTTGCCGCAATTATCGGTCGACCGGGTGGCAAGGTGGCATTTTTATGCAGTTTGGGGATGGTGTACAACGCAGGGATGCGGGGACATTCTTTGGTCAGTGCTTCCTTGATTATGGGTGAGATCAATTGATCTTTAACGGCCTTGTCCAAAATGTCGTCAAGTTCTTTCTTAAAGGTCAATGTTGGATCGTTATCCAATTTTCTGTACACTTTGTCATCCGATAGTTGTTTGTTGATCTCTGCAGTGTATGCGGATAGATCTTGAACGACAATTCCACCCCCCTTGTCGGCGGGGCGAATGGTTATATCTTTATAACTGCCTAGGTCCTTGAGGGCCTGGCGCTCGGTGGTGTTAAGGTTGTTTCTGGAGGTGGTCGGCATCTGACGCAGGTTATCAATTGTTCTTCCCATGTGATCTGTGAAACATTTGATCGTCATACTTTGGGAAACTGGGGTGAAAGTCGATTTTTTTCTAATGATGGGTGGTTTGTCGGAAATAATACTGTTCTGTTCACCATAGAACTCGCGTAACTTTAATCTGCGATTGAATTTGAAGAGGTCAATTTTGTCTTGGAAGTCGTTGGCATTGTGAGTGGGGACAAAGGAGAGTCCTAAATTCAAAACCTTAGTTTCTGCCGGAGTAAGGACCCGTGAGGATAGATTAAACACTATGTCCTCTGGTTGCGTTTCCTTCCTCGTCTGCCTTGCCCACTGACCTCCGCGCCGGGTGCGGGTTCGTGCCTGAGATCTAGGGTGGCCCGGGTAGCAACCCCTAAAGGGGGACGTCTGGAGTTTTTCTGGGGGGCACATTCGGTCTCGCTTGATGAGGCTGCTCCGCTAGATAGATCAGTGTCCAATGGGAACCGTTTGTGTTTTCTGTAGCGTTGATTTCTTTCTCTTTGCTGACCTCTATTGTATGCCCAACCGTAGACTTTTTGCTCCTGGTAATCCCGGTTAACTCTGTCAAATTTTGATTTCTTGAATATTATAAGGTCCGCTTTGTATTTCTCAATTTGTTGATTGAGATTTGATAGCCAATCTTGAGAATTGTCTGATTTGATTTTAGGCAAGTTCTTTTTCTCAAACTCTGCAATGTTGTTAGTGGTGAGAGTGAGTTCTCTGCGTGCCTCTTCAATTACTAGAAGTATCAAATCGAACGAACAACGGTTCAATACAGCAGCCCACTTGCGGCAAAAATCCGTGTTGTAACGGCCAATGGTGGGGGTATTTCGGATGCGAAATCCTCTGGGTATCTTTTTTTCTCTGAAATAATCAGATAAAGACACCCCGTGTAGATAGTAGTCGACTTCACGTTTCTTCAAGCGTGTCAGTTGTGCCAGTAATTGTTGGACTGTGTCTTCTCCCGCTGTGGTGGTGAGGTTGTCACTGAAGAGGATACCTTCTGCCTCAGAGTCGGTGTGGGTAAGCACTTCTCCCAACGGTAGAATAATGTTGGTGAAGCCGATTGGGTCTTCTGTTGCTGACATATCCTTTAGGTGCAGTTGCAAGGACTGCTACAATAAAGGAAAAGTAATGCTGCTGGAGCACAAACACAAAGTCTGATAAGTAATCCAATGAAAATGCGGGGTGCCTTGTCAGCAATGCTAATGAGACCACTAGCTGCAATATATTGGTCCAGGAGGACCGGCACTCGCCGCTCAAATACAACAGTCCTGGTGCCTTTCCAAGAAAGAATAATACAAGTCCAGTAGAGGGATGGCACTCAGAAATAATTTGACATGAGTCAGATGATAGTCAACGTTTCAGGGATCTGGTCCCTTTTATCAAGACATGAATAAATGGTGCAAAAGTACATGTATATATACAAGACAGAGTACTTACAGAAAGTGATTCCCTTCACCCAGCCACGCTCACTCACGGAGGCAGGTGACGTCATCTCTGCGCATCAGCGCCGACGGCCTGACCGATCGGGGGGCGTGGACTCACCGGAGAGCATAGTAACCATGGGGATGACAGCTTGTCAACGGGGCCAGTACTCGCAACGAACTGCTCTGCACCTCAGAGTCAACAGTACCACCACAGAGGGTGGGGGGGGGGGGGGAAGGAAAAGGGGAATGAATGAATCTTATTACAGCGAGAGACATTGTGGATTTACAAATTGCAAACCATCCACCCTGCAGGACTGAATGAGCAGTTATCATTCACTCCATTTCTGTAATTAGTAGTAATTGGACAATTATTCCCTCATCATGAACGCTCATGTTGGATTGTTGTCTTCCCCTCTCTGTCATTCCCCTTTTCCTTCCCCCCCCCCCACCCTCTGTGGTGGTACTGTTGACTCTGAGGTGCATCACTGATCTGCCCATGACGGGCCACCGGGCTATATAGCAGTCTTTTGTGAATTCACTCACAACCCGACACACAGTTAGTGTCGACACCATTGCTGACATAGTCCATGTCATCCCTTGTTTTTAATATGTTTTCTTATGCCATCGATGCCTATACCGCCGGTGGCCAGAGCAGTTCGTTGCGAGTACTGGCCCCGTTGACAAGCTGTCATCCCCATGGTTACTATGCTCTCCGGTGAGTCCACGCCCCCCGATCGGTCAGGCCGTCGGCGCTGATGCGCAGAGATGACGTCACCTGCCTCCGTGAGTGAGCGTGGCTGGGTGAAGGGAATCACTTTCTGTAAGTACTCTGTCTTGTATATATACATGTACTTTTGCACCATTTATTCATGTCTTGATAAAAGGGACCAGATCCCTGAAACGTTGACTATCATCTGACTCATGTCAAATTATTTCTGAGTGCCATCCCTCTACTGGACTTGTATTATTCTTTCTTGGAAAGGCACCAGGACTGTTGTATTTAAGCGGCGAGTGCCGGTCCTCCTGGACCAATATATATATATATATATATATATATATATATATATATATTTTTTTTTTTTAAGTACCATTTAAGTTTACAGTTTAATTGAAACCATTTGGACGGACCATTATAAGTCTGAATATATCCACAGGGCCTTCTTTTAATGCAACTTGTGCTACCAATCTCCCCCATGGTCAGTTCCCATTATTTGTTCTACACCAGTTACTCTAAGCTCAGCGGGGTTACCTCCATGATGTTTCTCAAAGTGCTCCAAAAAGCTACCGCATGTACTTGTAGCTAACGAATAATGTTTCTTCTGTGCTCAAAGAAAGATCTGTTGGACAAAGTTTAAATCAACTCAAAAGGTTCAATAACTATCGCAATCTACAAATGTCTAAAACATTTAAGTAATAGGCACATAGCAAGATCATCTGTTGAAATGACATACTGTATAGTGGCATCTCTTACTGCTTTTAAAATCTTTAATGTTACACACACTTCAACTTTGTCACATTGGGTCTAAAACTCTAAACACAGCCATTTTGTTATAAATTGACCAGCCTACCTACACACTTATAATTCAAGCAACCATCGTTTTAAGTTCTTAATAATTAGGAGAAAACTAATGACTAAGCTCATTAATTTTATTAACATTCATTTGGGTCTATTTATTAATATAGGTTTTAATATTTTATCTTGTTCATTTTTTAAATATTTTTTTTCATTATGCTATTAAACGTTTGTATATTTTATTATCTATTGAATCTTTTGAGTTTGTTGAATCTTTTTTACAATACATCTATACAGCTCTAGCGAATGTACCTGTACTAGTCTGTTAATGAGGCTACATTATGAGATCCTTAGCATTATCTTTATCTTTAAAAGCTTTTATTATACTGCATTTCATAAAAAAAAAAATCATTATTCATCTTCAGTTCACCCACAAATGTCGGTGATTGAATGAATCTACATATTACCAATTGGTATTGTTAAATAAATTAAAATATAGTAGAGTTCTATTGAGTGATATGCAAAATGTCAATGCTCTTTTTGTGGTAAGTGAGCGTTTTTTAATTTCTAAGTATTATGAAATATATTTGTAGCAAAATTAAGAAATGGCGTAGAACATCACCTAAAAATGTAAAAAAAATGCGACAAGTTTTCAACATAAAGATCAATCAAAATGGGTGGATCAATGTACTCAGGGCTACAATTGATTTCTATAAATGGAACTGTGATCGCATAAAAAAATAATATGTAAAAAAATATATAAATTAATTCAACAAAAACTTGCGAGACCCCCGTGAGATTGCATTATCAGTGTAACTTCACCGACCCAGGCTTTTCAGTTGTTTTTTGGTAATCGAAACTTGTGCATACTGTAGATGGTCAAGAAGCAATGGTACTTGTTTCCTAGCACGGCGCCCATCGCCAAAAGGCATACAATGGTATGCGATGCGATGTTAGCCGATGTTATACAATTTTGAATTGTATACCATCTAATTGTATGGCATATACAATGGTATACGATTTTAAATTGTATAAGCACCCTAATGGGTGTTTTCAATGTTAAATGTGCCCCCTATACGATAAATAATTGTATAAGCACCGTAATAGGTGCTTGCAATGTTAAAAGCACCCCCACGCCACCCGTATTATCAACGCCAACCCGAAGCGTGGCGAGTGGCGGCGGTACAAGTCCTCAGACCTTTTCACACCCCCACTATCCACGTCGGCGTGGAGTTGGTTTTATATAGTGCCCAAAGCGTGGCGAGCGGACGCGGAATACATGTGAAGTAATACGCGTCTGCTCGCCATGGTTCTGGCTCAGTGGCTCGCTGCGCGCGCCACACTATATAAAGACAACTCCACGCCGACGTGGATAGTGAGGGTATGAAAAGGTCGGACGACGTGTACCGCCGCCACTCACGGGCTCGCTGCGCTCGCCACGCTTCGGGTTGACGTTGATAGTGGCGATGGCGTGGGGGTGCATTTAACATTGTAAGCACCTATTAAGGTGCTTATACAATTAAAAATCGTATAGGGGGACCATTTAACATTGAAAAAACCCATTAGGGTGCTTATAGAATTTAAAATCGCATCACATTGCATTGTATGTCATTGTATGCCATATACAATGTTATACAATTTTAAATTGAATACAATGCCATACGACTGAATATCGTGGGCGCCGTGCTAGGAAACAAGTACCGAAGCAATACCATTCCTTCCATTTTGTATCTTTAATATCTGAATATTGTCTTTAATATAGGACCTTAAAGAGGACACATAAAATAGAGCAACATAATAAAAGTCTTAAAAATTATGGAACTCAGTGGCTTAAGTTTGTCCCAGTGGCCCAAAGGCAAGATAAATATTGGTGCCCCCAAATAGCTTAATCAGTAAGGTGTCTGTCTCCAGTAAGACAGGTCATGTGCTCTAATACAATGTGTGAGACTTGTAAAAATGATGTTATGAGGGGGAGTCAGCCACAGAAGCGATATTGACGACTATCAATTAACTGATTCAAACTCAAAGGGGAGGAGAGGTGCCCCCTTGGGAGCAGGAGCCTGGCAGCAGATGACTCCATTGCCTCACAGTGTTACGCTTCTGATGCAACTGTTACCAAATAAAAAATTGTGGCCAGCGGACGTACAGTATCAAGAGATTAGTGTATTTTGGACCAATGATAATATGTGAGGATTATGTCGGACAGGTAGGTTAAGTAATTAACAAAAAATTTAATTCCCATTTGTTGCCCCCTCAATATCTGACATTGAATTGATTTTCATTGTAGAATTCATAAGTAGGATCCTCTTATAGTCAGATAAAGTGCATTATTTTATTTTATTTAATCACCAGATTTCTAGACCAACACACTCCTACTGGCTGAAATATATTAGATCTATCTGATAGTCACTATGGGCCTTATTCTGGTTAGGTCGGTGAAACATACGTACGGTCCGTTTCACCGTACGTTTCCCATACGCGGACGGTGAGCGTAAGTCCGCCCACAGACCAGCCGCATATGGACGGTCACAAACACCGACAATGGGGAGTGGCGTACACTTGAGCGTACGCCACTGTATATGGACGGGTTTCCTCTTAGACACCGTTAACTGGCGTACAACAGAGCGTACGCCACCGTATACAGATGGGTCTCGTCCGTTTTCACACCGACATCTTCTGTATATCTGAGCGTACGCCACAGTGCACGGACGGGTCTCGCCTTAATTCAATGGAAAACTCAGCGTGTGTCACCGATCGTGAGAGTGAGCGTACGTCCGTGCACGGTGGCATACCCTTCACATATATGGCCCTGCTAATCTAGCCTTTCAACTATAATTAAGACAATTAATTAATTATTCTAACTGTAATTCAATAATTGTTTTCTATTAACTCAATTGTCTACCTTAATAAACACCCTAATAAAACAACATTTTCACCCTCATTACATGTATATTTATTATGTTCTAATGTGGCATTTTAATCACTATCTATGTGTCCCCACATTGGTTTTACTTTTAAATAAAGTTATGTTGGTGTTACAGTGAAAAAGTTGACACATGTCGACTTCTGTGAATTGAGTGTCCTGCTTTTTAAAGTTTACAAAAACACTTACTGAATGGGTGTAGATGGTTATAAAATAACTACCTTGACATATATAAGCAGGTCTTAGAATAAATATTACCTAAAATTAAAACAACCTTTAAATGTAGAGAAGTATAGAAAGATAAGGTTCCAATGTGTTTGAGTGCTGTGTGTGGCTTGCAGGTAGTGAAATCATGGTTTTCACTTAATAGGCTGCAGCATTGCTTATTACATTCAGGTGTAGTAATCAGCATTAATTAGCAGACCCAGGCGTCCGCTCTCATGCGGTATCTCTAGGGGTGGTCTGGAGCTATCTTTGGCTTCCGCCTGTTTTTGGCCCAAAATGCACGGTGCGTTCGCCAATTAAGCGGTTGTAGCACCGTACATTTTTGGTGCACACCCGCGTGTAGCCCATGTTAAGCCCAATTTTCCTCATTATTCTGGCCGCTCCCCTAAAAACGCCCCCATGCCGCCCACAATGACCGTACTCTTGCGGACAGGTTTTTTCAAACGGAGAGACCCGTCCGTGAGCGGTGAGGTCGCAGCACCTGCGCATTGCGAAAGCTACGCATTCGCAGATGAAAAAAAAAAACAGATCCGCCCGTATACGGTCCCACCGTACCAAGCAGAATAAGGCCCTATGTACGTAGGTGCCTACTCTAGTATATCAGGATCTTTGAAAGCGAATGAATGTCAGTGGTTATATAAAGAAAAAAACTTTCATGACATGACCTCTTACAATACGTTCGGTAAAATTGTGATTTTGATTTAAACTCATTGGTAATACTCTATTCTTATCGCAGATCAAAGTTGTGCTAATATCACAGAGATGTCTTGTTCTCCGACACAATGGGATGTGCACTTCGCTCTTTCCAACAGTTCACGGGGTCTCTCAGGCTCTCATTATCTGCATTGTCCTGTAGTAATGGCATTGAAAGTATTCTTTTTTCTTTAAGTCTTTTAAGGCAAAGAATCTTTTTCAGCACTTGCGAAGCCATTGAGCTCTTGTGAAAAAAATAAAAAATGGGTTCCGAATTTTGGAAAAACGTAAACGTTGACTTCTTATTTACACGGACAATGGTGCTAGTACCCTAGATGATAAAGATTTGAAAATAAAATATTATTTATTAGGATTAATAATTCGGTACTTATGTAATATCGGATTCAGTATTGAATCCCGGCGGTCGGGATCCCGGCGGTCGGGATCCCGACGCCGGAATCCCGACAGCCGAAATGCCAACAAGGGGGGGACGTGGATCGCCCCCCCCTTGCGGGCTCGCTGCGCTCGCCACGCAGCGGGCCCGGTGCCTCGCTAAGCTCGGCACACTAATTTATTCTCCCTCCAGGGGTGTCGTGGACACCTACGGAGGGAGAATGTGTCGGGATTTCGGTGGTCGGGATTCTGAACGCCGGGATCCCGACCGCCGGGATTTTAACTGCATCCCGTAATATCTGGGCTCCCATTTTTCTTATGAGACCGCGTCCCCTTGCCGGGTTCGCTGCGCTCGCCACGCTTCGGGCACGGTAGCTCGCTGTGCTCGCCACACTATATAAAATCATCTCCATGCGTAGTTGGATAGTAGGGGTATGAAAAAATGGGGTGCATTTACCATGGGAGCCCAGATAATACATAAGTACCAATAATTCTCTTACTACTTTTGACTCAGGTAAATTTGCGAATGCTTCTAAAAAGGAAAAGAGGTGATGTTGCCCATAGAAACCAATCAGATTCTGTCCATCATTTCTCAATTGCATTCTTGAAAATGATATACACAATTTGATTTGTTGCTATGGACAATATCACCTTGTTTTGTTTCTATAAGATTTAGTAAATTTTCCACTTGGGGGGGGGGGGGGTAATCATTCTGGTATTCCGACAGTTGGATTCCCAGACCGTTTACATCTGATCTGACAATTACTCGACAGTCATAATTCAATGTTCCAACTGTTGAGTGTCGGGAAGACCATGGTTCAGAGAAAACGAGTGCAGCTTATCGAAAAACGGACGTGAATTCGACAATCCGTGTTCGATTCTAACAAAGATCCGACTTAAAAAAAAGTCAGATCTGACTGCCTTCAGTGCTGTTGGTATAGGCAGCATTGAATAGGTGAGTACTACTATTTCCACCAGCGGCACAGATTGGATACCCCTCTTAGTCTCTGTGATTTTGGGGTCTCTTTATTAATCCCAAATTGTTAATCCTCCCCCAAAAAAGTTACTTGATGATTAACAAGACCCTCTTTACCCTTGCAAACGCAGTACTCTTATCTTTCTATGAAGACTGAAGAATAACCCTATTTACCAAGATCCAACATGCTGAGAGCTTTGGGGCCTGACCATATGAGCTAACAGTCTCTTTAGATAAAAGTCCTTCTGTGGCCAGACGCTCCGCAGTTAAACAATGAGTAATGCATGTACAGTAAACCACAACTCAGGGAACATTCATGCTCACACTCATCCTGGGTTTATCCAGGGACGTTCCACCTTGCACACCTTCTGCAGGTTGATGTTCTTCCATTATTCAAAGCATGGATCCTACATGACTACTCTTTCGGATTGAGAAGACTCTTCCGAAGGGCAGTACGGATGGTGTAATGGTTAACATTACTGCCTCACAGCGCTGAGGTCATGGGTTCTATTCCCACCATGGCCCTAACTGTGCAGAGTTTGTATATTCTCCCCGTGCTTGCGTAGGTTTTCCTCTGGGTACTCCAGTTTCATCCCACAATCCAAAGATATACTGGTAGGCTAATTAACTCCCAACAAACTTAACCCTAGAATGTCTGTGTGCGTATACATGTGGTAGGGAATATAGCTCCTTTGGGGCAGTGACTGATGTGAATCTTCGAATATTCTCTGTAAAGCGCTGCAGAATATGTGTGCGCTATATAAGAAAGAAACTGATAATTAATAAATAAATTGTCCGGAAGGCTCCCGAAAATTGCATGACCCTCCTGACCCCCTGGAAGGCTAGGCAAAGCTTTACAATTTTTTTATCCCCCAGGTTCCAACATGTAAAGTGGGTGTTCCAGGTGTCTCATGGCGCACATTTTGCTTAATCGCGTCATCCTAGCCATGTCCCCAGCTGTATAATACTGGCAATCTTTGGCACTCCATATTTTGGCATGGCTAGTGCTCAGCCCAGAAGTGGGCAAGAGAAATAAAGTGGAGAGAGATAAACGACCAACCAGCCAGCCCCTAACACAGTCAGTTATACAGTATGACAGTTAGGAACTCATTGGCTGGCATATCATCTCTCTCCTCTTTAGCCCACCCTCCCCGTCCCAATGATGACAGTTGCTCTTTAAATAAGCCAAGTACAATCTAAGAAATAATAGAACTATTGTCGCTGTCTCTAAGTTTGAATAACAATTATTCATGATTTCTCTGTAATGAATACAGAAGAGGAACATTAAGCTGGAGAACATAGCACAATCAGTGAGCATCACTTGAGAAATTACTCTTTAAAAGCAAATAAAGCGAGTTGGTACAAATGGTATCTGAACATTTAGCGTTCGCTAACAGCAGCTTAAAATGACAGAAGAGTCCTGAATCTGCTTTTCTCTAAAACACTCTCAGGGCTTCCGAGTATTCTAAATGGTAAAGAAAAAGCAATCGTCCTCCAGTGTTCGTTTGCACAAAGGCTGAGAGTGTCTTTTAATATCAATGCTGGAATATAAAACGGTGTGAGAGCCCGACAATCATAAGCTTTTATGAAGAGGGAGTCCGAACTAGTGACACTCCAATTCTCGCAGGCGGCACATTACAGTCCTCAATCTGCTCGTAAACTAAGACGGACGCACGCTGGGCCCCTGGCATGCACAAACCCGTATCATGCCTGCTTTTTAGCAGAAAGACATTATTTTTATGCTCCGCTGTTCCAGGAGGCCCACTCCCTGCCATACCAATTAAATGATGATTGAAAATATAAAGCGGCTTCGCTGCCTGACCCTGCTGCTGCTGAATAATACTCTCCTCATATTTCTGTGTGTCAGTGAATCTAAAACCGATGTCGCTCTGACGCACGGTCGGAGTCAGCGGTTTCCGGACACTGGTGTTAGGGTAAAACTGCTGTAGGAGGGCGAAACTTAAAATGGAAATAGGGCCAGGTTCAGTAATGCAGAGAAGCAAGTTATTTTGTGTCTGGAAGAAACCATGTTGCTATGCGAAGGGGTGCAGTGGCGTAACTATAAATTTTGCTCCCCCCTGTCAAAATGTTTGTGGGCCCCAAACACCCCCCCCCCCCCCCAAAAAAAAAAAAAATTGCCCCCCCCCCCCCCCCGACATAATGGAGAAGGTGAAGCAGGATAGAGGAAGAGAGACCAGCAGACATTGCTGCTTCCCTTGGCTCCGATACATCCCAGGCTGCCCCAGCACGCCCATCCGCCCGCCCATCCTGTACACAGTAGCCGATAGCCAGCTCTGTGTACAGTCAATTGAATCAGTGAGGGGATTTGTTGTCTCTGTCATTGCCGCACCCGCGCTGCGGCTGACTCATCTCTGGTGCTTAGCCAGTGGGCAGCGGCAAACAGCAGTATGTCAGTGCGTCGAGCAGGTGCCGGCGCCCACACAGACCCTGCTGCCGCTTGCTCCCCCAAGCGGCTGCTGGGGCTTCCGTACAGTAGTTATGCCACTGGGTGCAAATACATATAGTAAATACTGGCTTCTGATGCCCACAGATGTTAGACAGCTTTATTTTTATAAGGCCCCCATACACTAATCCGATTTATCGCATGAAGCCTCGCATGGGATACCTCGGCAACTGCCTGCCAGGTCGCCGCTGGGCTTCCTGGTGGCTGGATCACATGCGATACTTCGTATGCAGTCCTTGAGCATACAATGGACCAAATGTATGAAGCCTTAACAAGAGATAAAGTGGAGGGTGAAAAAGGGGCGAGATGTATTAAGCCTTGAAAAGTGATAAAATGCAGAGTGATAATCCACCAGCCAATCAGCTCCTAACAGTCATGATTTACACATGGCAGTTATGAGCTGTTTTATAACTTTTCAAGCTTAGCACATCTGGCCCAAAGAGAGATAAAAGACCAGCCAATCCATTCCTAATAGTAATTTCTTAAACACATACTGTAGCATAACAGTTAGGAGCTGATTGGCTTGTCCTTTATCTCTCTTTATCATCCTCTACTTTATCTCTTGTTAAGGCTTAATAAACTTGTTTCAATGTATCTTATGCGACCCCGAGTAAGTGCTACTGGATCCTTCTGGATCCGAGAAATCTTACGTGCTCGACATGTGATGTCTGGATCCCATCCGATGCGCAGGGGATCGGGATCTGAATCGGTGGCTAGGCACATCCGATTTGGGCACTTTTTACCCGATTTCTCACCCTGATCCGTCAGTTGAATAGGGCCCAGTTCTTATAAGTGTATGGCCAGCTTTAGATTTCAGTTTGAACACCCCCTCCACCTAAATCTAAATCTCTCTCTGCACATGTTAAATTCTACCCCACCTGCAGTGCAGCAGGGTTTTGCCAATTTGTGTGCTTCTTTGCTTTTCTAACGAAGCTGAATAATTCCCATAGTGTCCAGTAAAATATCACCTACTAAGTGACTGTGCGAAGGAGAAATTACAATGTAACCAATGTATAAAAATAGACAGCCTCTTTTTTTTTATTTGTAAATATATATAAAAAATCATCTAATTAAATATAAGAGTAATAACTTTATTTGATCATTTTTAATAATTATTTATGTATTAGTTACCAGCCAGAATGATGGAACAACATAACAGTAATGTCAGCGCTGGGCAGCTGTGACCACCTGAAAAGAACAACACTTGATTTGTACAATAGAGCGCCATTTAGTGACCACTGACTAGCGAAACACTTGAATGCTACCCATAGAGGTGAGGTGCAGCGTTAGCTTTTAATTATATAGGAATATTTATATCGTCAGGATGAAGAGTCGGACGGGCGGACGGGGGGGGGGGGGGTGAGGGGGGGGGGGGCGGGCTGGACCAGCTACTGTTCTTATGTCATAAGCAGCAGCAGTTGCATGTAAAGCATAGGGAACCGTTGTACACATATAAACATACATGTGATCATGTATGTAAATATGTGCTGGATGGTTTTCACACACTTCTACGCCCGCCCCTGGTCTCCCATTGGCTATCTTCACAGGAGTCTAGGGGTGGACATAGGCACGTGTGAAACATGCTGATTCCCGGGCACCGTATGACACCAGCTGTTTTCAGCACGGCTGATACCATTCAGAACATATATTACATACATGATCACATGCATGTTTATATGTGCTAAGTGATCCCCACTGCACTACATGGTCGCTGCTGGTCATAAACTGCAGTGGTCATAAGGACCCAGCCTGCACCCAGTATCGGTATAAGTATGGGAGTGGGAGTGAGAAGGAGTGGAACGTGGGAAAGGATGGCAAACAGCAGTCCGAGCAGGGGGCGGAACAGAGAAATGGGGGTGGGGCCAGATAGGGCGGAGGCGAGGGAAGACTAAGGTGACCTTGCACAATCCGGGTTCTTTTACTAGTATTATATAACGGAACACAAATGCACAGTTACAGTAATTACAGATGAGAATTATTTTTACATTTTTAATAGTTTTATCCCATTTATAAGTTCATCAAGCGCTCAGCATTGTGCAACGCCACAGCATTATCCGATCGTTTCCATCATGCAAAATACTGTAGTGTTCACGCTCCCAAGGGCTTACACATCACATTAACTTCCCCGGCAGCCGTTTGCAATTCCCATTTTTAAAAGAATGTATTGTATTCCGAAGATTTCCTTTTGGCCCAGAACAGCCATAATATTATTATAAAGTGAATCATTCAACCCGCAGTCGGTATGGTCTAGTTGTCTTTTAGAGCACTTTTTAGTATAAAAAATACTATACGGCAAAAAACCTTTTTACCATTTGACAATATAAAATCTTTTTCAATTACACAATGTGACACCGCCGAGAGAATGATGTCTGCTTTTCATTATAATTGCTTCCAAGGAAAAACATCACGGAGCTGAAATGTGCTACCTTGTTTTAATTGCAGTAATATAAATTTACCTTTCATTACTGTTAGGCCATTGTAAATCACATTGAGGAGCGTAATTTACCAACATTTTTTTGCAATATATTTCAATTATAGCTCTACATGAAGTATTGGTCCAGGAAAATGACTGCGGGTAGTGATAACCTTTAATTAAGTAATTAAAAGATGTGTTTAGAGAAAAGTGCGCAGCTGACAGAGAGTAAGGGATTCACAAAGACAAACATCCAAACACTCCACAATAAAAGGAATAAGGATCAAATGGGGTGTTTACCTGTAGGTAAAGAGTAGGCCAGGGCCGGATTAAGCCTTCAAGGGGTCCGGGGTTACTTTAGACAGGGGGGTCCCCCTCCCACTTGTCATTACTGGCCGCAAACTGCACGGGAGAATATTACCCTGTCAAAACACAGAGTAAAGGCAGTATAAACTTGGTCAATGGGGGAGGGGATTAATATAAACATAAATATATCTCTTATATATTTGGCTACATCTGTCACTCAAAGTGTGTGTATAACGCTGGGTGGAGCCTCTGACTCACATGACTGACTCACATGACAGAGAACCAGCCCAGTGAGCCCACAGTGCCAGACACCCTCTGCCTCCCCATGTTGCCCAGCACTGCTACTCCACAGCCACCAGGTAAGCGCCCCCCGCCTAACACCACCCCGCGCCCCCCTCCCGTGATTTGCGGCAAACCCCCCCCCCCCATGCGACCCCCCCTCCTGCGATTCGAGGCAACCTCATCCCCCCTGCGACCCCCCCTCCCGCGATTTGCGGCAAAAACGACCCCCCCCCCACCGCGACCACCACCCCCCCCCCCGCGATTTGCAGCAAAATGACCCCCCCACGACCCCCCCTTGCGCGATTCGCGGCACACACAGCCCTCCCCCCCCCCCGCGACCCCCCTCCCGCGATTCGCAGCAACCCCAGGATTAAATGGCACATGCAAAACACTGATATGGCTATGGTCGACAATGAAAAAGGTTGAAATGAGTTTTTGAAGATTTATTTTAGATTTTTTTTAATGTTTTCATATTCATTGTCATGTGTCGACATGGACACCAATGAAGTGCCACACTTATGTCAACATTTACATGTGTTGACCTTTCTGTGTTGATTTTTTCTTTTTGCGATTCGCGTCACCCCCCCCCCCCCCCCCCCCCGCAACCCCCCTCCCGCGATTCACGGCACCCCCGCGACCCCCCCTCCCGCAATTCGCAGCAACCCCCCACCGGAACCCCCGTGAACCCCGCCCTCCCACGATTCGCGGCACCCACCCCACGAGACCCCCCCTCCCACAATTCGCGGCAGCACCAGGATTAAATGGCACATGCAAAACACTGACATGGCTATGGTCGACAATGAAAAAGGTTGACATGAGTTTTTGAAAATTTATTTTTAATTTTTTGAATGTTTTCATATTCATTGTCATGTGTCCACATGGACACCAATAAAGTGCCACACTTATGTCAACATTTACTTGTGTTGACCTTTCTGTGTTGATTTTTTCTTGTGGTGATTCGCGTCACACCCCCACCCCTCCGCAACCCCCACTCCCGCGATTCAGGGCACACATACCCCCCCTGTGACCCCCCTCCCGCGATTCTCGGCACCCCACCCCGTGACCCCCCTCCCGCGATTTACAGCACACCCAACGCGACCCCCCCTCCCACGATTCGCCGCGACCCCCCCTCTCGCGATTTGCAGCAACCCACCCCCCTGCTACTCCCCCTTCTAACCATACTTCTCATATACAAACGTTCACAAATTAAGGGGGCACAGCCCCTTACGACGGTGTGAAGTGCGCCCGTAGGGCGCGATGAATCACCTAGTGGTTGACATGTAAAAAATACATGCCAAACACAGGGGGGGGGGGGCCTAGATAGAGGGGGCCCATGGGTACTGACCCCCTTTCTACCCACCCCCCTTTTAATCCGGCCCTGGAGTAGGCGCCTAAAAATTGGGATGCTAGCTACTTATACAAAGGGAAGGTCAATTCCCAACACTTATGCAAACAAAAAAAAAAGAAAAACGTGGGGGACTAAAAAGATATATAAAAGCTGATCAATTGGGTATTACAATTTTTTTAATAATTTTGTTTATTGTATCATATTATTCCCAGTATTTTTAAATTTAAGTGTATTATCGATATTCTAATTTTACTTATTACTTTATACCATCATTGTGTATTCATTTTTTTATATTCCATTCTTGCTCTTCGTGAATGAGACGATTATTATACAATAAACAAAATTATTATTGTAATACCCAATTGATCAGGTTTTATATATCTCTTTAGCGCTCCATCTTTTTCCTTTTTCCAAGGTTCAAATTGGCTATACCTCTGATCAGCCCTGGCTGTACCAAGGTTTGGACTGGCCCAGTGTATAGCCACACCCCTTCTGGCGACTGGCCACACCCTTCACATCTACCTCGCACCTACCTACTACTTTCCAACGGCGAGTGATTTGTGCCCCAGTCTGACGCTGGCTGTACCCATCCAGCTACCCTAAAATCTCCTGTTTGTGTGATCCCAAAACCCAGAGGAAATAGATGTACGGTCCTAGAAAATAATTATGTTGTTGATAAGGTTTTAATTATAAGCATAGAAATCATTACTTGGGTAATATTTATTATTTATTTAATACCAGCAGGGGTTAAAGTGAGGGGGAATGGGGTGGAACTGAGCTCCACCACCTCTAATGGTCAGTTGGAACATTTGAACCTCCACATTGGCCCTGTAACAGTAATTCTCACAGAAAAGCATTCTAGTTTGCAGGGGGATGCCAAAAACCCTACTACTGGCCATGTCTCTGCCTCATGGGGGAGGGGAGGGGGTGTAATTAGGTGGCATAGAGAAATTAGGGTACTTGTGTATTATCACGGTGGCAGGCTACGCTAGGTTTCCAGCGTAGGCTAAGCTATGTTGTCAGCGTATCCCAACGGGTGCCTAGTGTAGTCAACATAGTGACTTAAGAGGGGTAGGGTTGGTTACTATGGGATGGGGCGCCTAAACTTTTCTGGCGGTGGGGTGCCAAGTTTATTATTACGCCACTGATATTGGCTTACCAGTCAGTGCAGGATTTACAGCTCTAAGTTCGTTTGATCCATTGTCTCATGTGCAGTGCATACCCTGCACCTGTGATACGGTAGGTGCACCAGCTGGTTACATTGATTGGTAGTGGCTGTGTAATCAGTAACTTTGATTAACCCTTTAAAGTAGTTCTTAAAATCCTAGAGCAATTCTAACAAATTTTATACCTGCTCATGTCCCTTTAGGGGTCTATGGGCCAGATGTATCAAGCTTCAGAAAGTGATAAAATGGAGAGTGATAAACAACCAGCCAATCAGCTCCTACCTGTCATTTTTCAAACCCAGCCTGTAACATGACAGGTAGGAGTTGATTGGCTGGCTGTTTATCACTCTCCACTTTATCACTTTTTGAAGCTTGATACATCTGGCCCTATGTACTAAGCTTTGCAGAGAGAAAGTGAATGGGGATAAAGTACCAGCCAATCAGCACTGTCATGTTACGAGCTGGGTTTGAAAAATGGCTGGTTGGTAGGATTATGCTGTCCACACATCAGACCAACTTTCCTCCAACCATCCAACTAGCTGCTTGAAAAAACGTGGTTTTCAGAATATTTCATTCCCCCCCCCCACCCCTTTTTTCATACTTTCATACTTACCTCGTCCCCCGATGTCCACGGCGGCCTCCGGGATCCTCTTCAGCGACATCTCTGGTCCCAGGGGTGCATTGTGCGAGTGCGCAGTCTCGCTGGTAATGTCATCGGCGCACCGGCACACTAGCGCAATGCACCCCTATTACTGGAGATGCTGCTGAAGAGGATCCTGAAGGCTGCCGTGGATGTCAGGGGACCATCAGAGCACCACCAGGGGACCAGGTAAGTGTGGGGGAAAAAATCCCAAAAAATCCCAAAAAATCCCTTTTCCAAAACACTTGTGGTCCCGAGCATTTCAGATAAGGGATACTCCACCTGTACCAGACAATCAGCTAGTAACTGCCATGTAACATGTTAGGAGCTGATTGGTCTTGTGTTCACGGACAGGATTACCTTGCAAAAAATAAAAAGAGCGGATATTTTGCCAAAAACGCTCTCTGACCATGCACCTCTTTTAATTGTGTGGCAACATACAGCATTTAATGTAATGCCTAGAAGTTGGCGTTGCCCAAACTATATTTTTTCTGCACAAGATACAAAAAAAATACTAAAAGAAGCCTTAGAGGAATATCTCATATTCAACAACCCTCAACAAACTAATCCAATAAATATGTGGTGTGCCCTGAAAGCAGTAATGCGGGGGAAAATTATCCAGATTACGGCCAGATTAAAAAAACAGGAACGACAAATTCTTATTAACTTTGAAGACCAAATTAAAAAACTTGAGAAAAGCCATCAAGAACAACCAACTAATGATCAAATATTCGCCGACCTCCTTAAAATAAGAGAAGAGCTAGAATCTTTAAATGTTAAACAAATAAATCGACAAATGGATAGATTCAAACAAAAATACTACGGGGAGGCCAATAAAGCTAATAAATTTATGGCTAAAAAAATCAAAGGTAGAAGGATTAAAAGTTCAATAACGGCATTATATAATAAAAAAGGGGAAAAAATAACTAACCCAGCAGAAATGTCTAACATCTTCGCAGACTACCTGAGTAAATTATATAATTTGAGTGAAGACAAAGAGACATCTTAACCATCCCCACAGCAAATAGATGCCTTTTTTGCGGACATAGAATTGCCAAAATTAACCCAGCAACAGAGGGAACAGCTTAATGCCCCGTGGAACTTGGGGGAGGTAATGGGCGCAATAAAAACCCTTAAATTAAATAAAACACCGGGGCCAGATGGCTTTATCAACAACTTCTTTTTAGACTTTCAGAACGAAATAGCACCCACTCTACTCCAGGTTTTCCTTGAAACAAACATAACGGGTAAACTCCCAGAAGAAATGCTCGAAGCAAAGATAGTCATGATAGCGAAAGAGGGGAAAGACTCCACACTCCCTAACAATTATCGGCCGATTGCATTACTTAATACCGATATTAAAATCTTCGCCAAAATGGTCGTTAATAGACTTACCCCAATGTTAAAGGATCTAATAAAGATAGAACAAGCAGGGTTTGTCCGGGAGAGACAAGGTACACACAACATTCATAAAGCAATCCATATCATGGAATATGCAGTTAAGAAAGACTTTCAGCTGGTGGTTCTGTCTCTGGACGGAGAAAAAGCTTTCGACCGCTTAAATTGGATATTCATGGAGAAAGCTTTGGAAAAATATGGATTTGACGGGAGCTTTGTGAAGGCCATTTTGGCACTATACTCAGCGCCATCTGCACGAGTGTATTGTAATGGCTTCTTGTCACACAAATTTAAGATCACAAATGGGACAAGACAAGGCTGCCCGCTCTCCCCAGTAATCTACGTTTTAGTGATCGAACCACTAGCGGAAATCATTAGGCAAGCAAAAGAACTGACGGGTCCCATAATAAATAAAGTGCAGCATAAAATATTATTATATGCAGATGATGTCCTCGTCTTTCTGACAAACCCTAAGCAGGCTCTGAGTGTGCTCTTGAATATTATTCAGGAATTTTCTAGAGTATCATATTATAAACTGAATACAGATAAATCTGAGGCTCTTCCACTAAATCTTGATCCTAATGAGCAAGACTCTCTGAAAAGGAAATATAGATTTAAATGGAAGGAGAACGCTCTGCAATACTTGGGTGTCCAGTTGGTGGCAAATGAAAAGAATCTGATAGACTTTAACTTTGCCCCTCTTCTTCACCAACTGAACACAAAAATTAATACTTGGATGAATATAGAGGCATCAGTAATGGGTAGAATTGCTATGCTAAAAATGTTCTTACTACCTAAGCTATTATATCTTTTCCGTGCCCTCCCAAAATCACTCCCTAAATATTGGGTGGATAGATTTAATAGCATATTCAATAAATATATCTGGAGGAACAATCGTGCTAAAATAGCTAAGAAATACTTAATGCTCCCAAAGGATAGAGGTGGCTTCGCGCTGCCGAACCTAAGATTATATCAATCAGCTACTCTTATTGATCAAATTAAGGTAGTATGTGGCCCTATGGGTAAAGAGCTAAGATCAGACCCAGAAGTGGATAACAAACTGTCAATTCCTTTTGAACACTTAATATGGCTCCCACCTGCTGTTGGAAACCAGTGTAGCGATCTACCGAAGGGTATGAGAGTTATACTCCATAATTGGCATAAATTTTTAGAAACAATAAACCTTCTAGGCTCCCCGATAGCACATTTACCTCTTGGTGCTCTAACAAAAATTATCCCAAATCTCGATCTAGAAGCATGGGGGAAACTCTCTATAAAAACATTAGCAGACCTATATATTAACAAACAATTAATGTCATTTGAACAGATTAAGAATAAATTTGCTGTCCCAAATTCCGATTTCTATAAATTTTTGCAGATTAGACACTACCTGCAGTCGGATGTCTTTTCCTCAAGGGAATTGACATCACTCCCGGCAGAGTACTTACATTACATATATGGGTTGAAAAAGAGCGGAGGAATTACCTTTTGGTATAGAACTCTAATCAAAGAAGAACCGGAGTATAAAAGGAAAACGATATGGCAGCAAAAGTGGGAAAAAGAGTTAAACTTTGAATGGGAAGTGGAGCAATGGTCAAAACTATTTAATACAATTAAGCATATGTCCAAATCCATAGTGCATATCGAAAGGTACTTTAAAATCTTTTACCAAACTTACTATACCCCAGCTAAAATCAATAGTTTCTCCCCTGACCACCCAGATGGGTGTTGGAGATGCGGGGAAAGAGCGGATATAAAACATATATTCTGGTCTTGTGTGAAATTAGAGAGTTTTTGGGCGGATATTAAAACATTACTAGCTGAGAGGCTGGACTTGGCAATACAATTAACACCACAGTTGATATTACTACATATTGCCCCAGAAGGCTTGATAGGCTTAACAGCCTTTAAAGAAATATCTATTAAACCAAATAATATCCGCAATAATTGCGACCATTGCCCAACTGTGGAAACAAGAACTAGTACCATCCTCTCAGAAAGTAATAAACAAAATTGAATATAGCTATAAAATGGAAACTTTAGGGGAAAATCAAAAGGATAGGAACACAAAACTATGGATAGATTGGGAGATCTCCCGGAAGAGAATACTAGGGAGAAATTAGTAGCTGGGAGGAGCTCGAGGGTAGAATGGCCCGTACCGTTGCATATTTAGACGTGGGAAAGTATATGATAAGCAATCCACCCTGTCAATAATACATGTAGTTGGTATAAGTGTATAAGTGTATATGTATTGTAAATGTTAATGTCATTGTGTTTGTATGTAATTTACCTTTAGGACACCCAAAGATGGGAGGGTCCTTTTTGTGTGTTAATAACTTTTTTAAAAGAAAATGCAAATAAAAATTTATTAAAAAAAACAAAAAAAAAAGGAGCTGATTGGTCGGTATTATAAATGGCAGACTGCCAGTCTGAGCGAATAATCGACAGCCATATTTGTAGAGACCTAATCTACCACTGGGGAAAAGATGTATTTGTCCTGCATTCAGCAATATACAATACATCCATATTAGGTTGCAGCATCTACAGATAGAAATGTCCCCAGTACTGTACATAGCAATCTGTACCATCCATCACACACGTTTCATCTCTCAGACTGTCAAACATTTATAACAATTGCATATCCTGTACGTGACAAGTGCTTAAAATATATTAATACAGTATCTGTATTCTCTGATTGTTATGTTTAATTAGTTTTTTTTCCTATGTCATGCAGAGTAATTCCTATATGTGTTCTTTATGTATATGTATATATGTGTATATTGGAGTTGCTAGTTTAGCAAGTACCATATTTTGGATAACTTACATAAAGGATCTGTCCGCAGAACGTAAGACCACACACTGGGAGCAGAATCTCAACAATTACAGACATGTACATTAATAATGGGCTGGTGAGAGGCTCGTCCGGATTGTCAGCAGTAAGGAAACATCTGATGCAAATGACTTGCAGATTAAAAATAGAAGATGCAGTAGCTGAGGCCGTAATTACTTCTAGAGGGACTTTGCGAACCATAAGGCCAGAAGATTGACTTCCTGCGCAACGGAAATCATTCTGCAGGATTGGACCCATAGCGGAAATTGCAGTGACACTTACTAGTGATTATAAGGGTAATATCGTAGATTAATGATGCAGAATGAGATCAAAATAGGTTTGTGGACAGCGCAGACTAATGTTCTCTGAAGCCCACGGCAGTGGGAGATTTGTCAAGATTCTGACGATAGTATAAAACTGACCGAAGACTGATTGTGACATTAGTGTAATAAAGAGGCATCAGTAGGATAAACATGCCTATGTATTCTGTCTCACAATAGAAATCAGACTGAACCTGTGGTATCCTGCTTGATTGAGGGGTGTCTATAACTAATTGCTGTTACGGACAAACTTCCAGCAGTTCTGTCATCTTAGAGTTTATTATATAACACCCACCATCTTATAGAGACAGGAGAAGGGCAACATCAGTAGGACAGGTGTCTGTAGGGGGGGGGGGGGGGGTTAGTATGATTTGCCGGCAGACGGGATCCCGGCAATCACAATCCCAACAGTGGAATCCCGATTACTGGAATGCTGTCAGGGGGAGCGCAATGAGGCCCCTTGTGGGCACGGTTGTTCGTTTCACTCCCCACAAGGTACTATTCCCCATCTATGGGAGATGTGGACCCCTACAAGTGAGAATAGATCCATACTTGCCTACCCTTTCGGAATGGCCAGGAGGCTCCCGAAAATCGTGCCCTCCTCCTGGCCCCCTGGAAAGAATAGAATAGAATCAACTTTATTGGCCATGTATGCTTGCGCAAACTAGGAATTTTTTGTGGATTACAGTGCAGCATCAAGCAGGGATGAAAAGGGGGTGGAGGAGACATTACATATATTACATAAAGACATTACATGCATTCCATTTCTAGCTACGACTATGGTGGTCAGGTCGCCAAGTAGGGACACGTTGTTTGGCTGTTGATATTGGGATTGCATTCGCTTGGATTGGATTGTTCAGGTGATGGACGGCTAACGGAAAGAAGCTTCTTGCGGATCTGGATGTTTTGACGGGGATGGACCTGAACAGTCTTCCGGATGTTGAACAGGTTGTGACCGGGATGCAGCTTATCCTTCGCGATCTTCTCAGCGCGTTTCCTTACCCTGGATGAGAACAGATTCCTTATCGGGGAGGTCGGTCCCTATGATCCTTTCCGCAGTCTTCACTACCCTCTGCAGTTTTTGTTTGTCATTCTCGATTGCGCCACCGTACCAGATTGTGATCGAGGAACATAAGACAGACTCCACAATGGCGGTGTAGAATACGCACAGCAGCTCCTGTGGGATGTTGAATTTCCTGAGTTGCCTCAGGAAGAACAGGCGCTGTTGGGCAAGCCTCCCAAATTTCCCTGGATTGGAACCCCACATTCTCCCCCGCATCCAGCATTCGCGGGTGAACAAGAAGGGAGCGGGGCTAAAATGACACAAATTATGCCCCTCCATGTACACTCATGAATCACGATATTTTCTGAAATTCAATGTTCTCTCCCCGCCCCCCCAGAGAGTCTCCACTCAGGGCCTCTCCCGGAGAGGTGACACGAAATGTCGGCAAGTATAAACAGACCCTCGGAATATTAACTACGTCCCTCCCAGAGAGCTGCTGCAATTTTAAAGCGAGGAGATTAATTCAGCAATCACGTCTACAAATAACATAGTGCTTCAATACAATTCAAAACGCATTAATATTTAATGCTAATTTAATTTTACTTAACAAAACAAACGTTTTGGATTGACGGTCAAATAACTGAAAGCCGTCTACACGCGATGGCTGATTCTTCTGTCGGTCATGCTCTGCTCCTGACAAATGCAGTAAGCATTGAACCTGCATGATTTAAGCTTCCCTTGCTGACATGTCATGTTGTAAAAAATGTAATACTTTTATATATTGGTCTTTTCAAATGACAGAGTAGATCAATAACGCGCGTTTCATTCACACGTTCTGCTGTTTCATGCATTAGATTTATGCCTCCTGTCAAACCGTTCAACACGTCTTGATTACATATTATATTAGATATAATATACAATACTTCTGGAATGTAAGGTTATCAAAAATGTATGGAACCATAAAATGTTACATCGATCAAGGAGCTCATCGGGTAGTCCAGCAACACTGGTTTCAAGGCACAGTGTGAAATCCATCACAGGTGAGTATCTTCTTTCTTTCCTTACAGGGGTTTAAGTATCATAAACATATAATTTTCACAAAAATAAATTACAAAGGTATAATAAAGGAAGTTTTATTAGACTGGAACACGGCTTCCTTGTAGCTATAAAGATTCAAAGTTAATCAGATGTAAAAATATTCACTGAACAAACAGCACTTTTCCAGGTCACAATAAATATCACAATACAACGATACAAATGGTTATCCCTCTATGTTTATCTAAACAACCACCTTTCTAAAGGTTACTTAATGCTTTAAGTTTATGATTTGGCTGCAGCCTATAAGTTCCCTAAGAGTTAACTCTTTGCTTTTATCTTTCTTGAATGAACTCGCCTAGACAAGTCCTTGAAGAAGTTCAGTTAATATCTCCAAACTAAGTTGAAAGGTAAATAAATACTGAAGAAGGCCCAATAAAGGCTCTATAAGAGTTATGGCAAAGTCTCCTCTAATTATATCTGTCTTTTACCCTGCTCTCTAATATCCTGGGGAGGTAATTCACTTCAATGGTCTTTAGTTATCAGAAGAAATGTTTTCCAAATGGTGGAAATGTTGAGTAGAATTGTGCTGGCTGACTTTGCATTTAAGGCTAAGGTACCAAAAGTTCCTTTGTATCCTCATTGAGTTAACTTAGCTAGATGACATGTACGCTAGAATAAATGTTCTTAGATGTATTCAACTGCAATTGGTGGTGACTGCAATTCTCCTACGCTGTTTCAATTGCCAATGACTATTATCTATTCACTGTGCACAGACTCTTATTGGTGAACTCTAGTGAAGAAAACTGAATGGTTTCCACTGTAATTAGCTTTTCTGTATAACCTCTCTATTCAGCTAGGGTAACAGTGAGTTTAGTGAAAACTGGTTACTGTCATCAGGCACTGGGATTAACATTAGCGAGGTGCAGGGTAACTAGTAGTGTCTCTTCCTTAATGCTTTAGACAAGAGCTTCTCCTGTATAATCTGTTCCTCTGCCTGACTTATGATTAACTGTATCACCATGTTTCCTTCTGAGGTGAGCTGTAGTAACTGTTTCTGAAGCCTTTCATATGCACTTTTACTTTATTAAATCTGTGTTAACCTTCACAGCTTGTACTGTATTAACATCTCCTAAGGTGCTGCAGCCGGGGAGTGGGTATAGGCTGTCAGTCTGTACTGTTTTAGCTGCTCTGTGTCTATTACAACCTGTCAGTATCCAATTTTCTGAGCACTATGTCTGCTGTAACTACTCCTTTCTGACAACGTGAGCTGTTTATCATTAGTCTCTTTATACTAGGCAACAGGGATATAGACTGGGTAGTAGTTGTATAAATATTTAGCCCAGATATGGAAGTTCCTTCCTCACAGCACCATCACTACGAATGTCCCTCCAGCTGTCAGTCAGTTGCTGCTATGCTGATGGTGGCGGAGCTTTTATATAGGCGAGACATGGATGTGGGCTGTCAATCTTTATTAGCTTCTCCCTTCTGAGTATGAAGCAGAGGTTTGGCCTGATGTTGGATTTGGTTGCCTTTTTGGGGCCAGGTTCACACTCACCACTCACTGCCCCTCTCCACAGAGATTCTCCATCTTCCCCTCACAGACTGCACTGCACAACTGTTGCTCCCTCTCAACTGTCATCTCCTGACCCTGGTCATGTGACCCACTCCTGACCTCTTAAACAGTTGCAGAGACTGCTGGGAATTGTTCATCACTCAGACAATGTCCACTGTGGGGATAGCATATGTTTATAGCACAATATATCTTATATTAAGAATAACTAGTATGGCATCGTATGCCTATAAATCACTACATGCACATATATATGAATTTATCACATTTTTCCCCGGTAAAACATTGCATGTCCTCAGGCAATGGATTTTATACATTTTTAAACATCAATATACTACATAGATATATATTTCAAACATTGCAAATCATTACATGCTTTTTAAGTCAAGAAAGTTTACATTTTTACCATAAACCATTCTTTACTTTAAACAATTTTGATTAGTCTCTGAAGCGGAGGGGTTTCACTCCTCGGATACTTCTAATGAGTCTGCTGGACATCTCCTCTGCACCATCTTTGTGGAGGAATAGGCCACGTTCCTCTGCCTCTCTTCTTTTCTCTGCGAGGAGTATTTCCCTAAGGCGCTGAAGATATACTGGGTCTTGCATAGGATGGTAGGGGACTTGTGGTATTGCAACTTCTTCTGTACAGTCCTGGTATGGCTCGAGTTGGTTTCTGTGTACCATCTTAAGAACTTGGTGGTCATCTCCATCTCTTCTTATTCCATACACCCCAGTGTCTGTAGCTGAAAGGTGAACAATTACGTAGGGTTCAAATTCCCAGAAGGGATCTAAGTCATTACTCCGTTGGTCATCCATCTTCCAAACTCGGTCTCCCACTTGGAACGATGCGGCATTCGCATTCTGGCCATAACTTGTCCCTTGTGGATGGTGGGCTGTCTCCATCCTTTCTTCCACTACTTTCTCTGCCTGTTCATGCCGATGCTCGTGTTCGTTCACCCCATCGGACTGTATCACTTCCGTCCCCTCGGGGAGGGTGTCAAGCTCCTGATCCGCTGCGCTGTTTCCCCTACCAAAAGGTTGCCTGTGGGAGAATGGTGGTGGACTTCTGCACTGGAGGGGTCTCTGCGGAGGGAACACTTCTTCCACTCTCTCCCCTTCACTTGCTTGGTCTGTACTTATGCCTTCTCCACCAGATTCGGCAGCATCCTCTACTTTTGGCTGGTAAGACCAACTGCGGAATTGACGTCTGTTGGGAGCAAACCGGCTTCCTTTTACTGGTACACCACCAGGGCCCGTCACGTTGGCTGCCTCAGCACCCTTCTCCCCTTCTACCACATCAAATTCAACCGTCTCACCCTCTCCAACACTGCGCAGAAATTTCTGGGGGTTGTTTCTCTTTATGGCCGTCTGATGGACAAAGACATCATCTCTTGTGTCATTCCTGTTGATGAAGCCATACCTCTTCCGGACATTAAACCACTTGACAGTTCCTTGTACTTGTGTAGCCAGCACTCTCTTCTCTACCTGGCTTCTCCGGCCATAAATAGTGTGCTGCATAATTCGGTTCAGAGTCTGAGGTTGGCTGTATGATTTTTGTGTCAGTGTCGAGATTAGTTCTTCCGGGCAATTTCTTAGGACATTCATTCCAATAATTATGGGCGGTAACCATTGTTCTTTAACAGCCGTAATTAAACATCCTTGATTGAGGAGATGAGCTTGTCCTATCTCGATCTCAGCTTCAAAGTATCCGCAACACTCGATACGTTGTCCATTACTGGCTAACAAATTCAACCCGGCCGGTGGTGTGGCTATGATACTTTCTTTCCTCCAATGCTTAATAAACTCATCCCAACGAATCGTAGTCACTTGTGACCCGGTATCCAACAATGCTGGTATGCTGACTCCATTCACTTTGATGTCAAGAGTAGGGCAACACCCAATGAATTTTGGTATCCATTCTTGCGATGTGGGACCTTCTACTGAAGATTCTCCCGACGGTTGGTCCCGGACCTCGGGAGTCCTGTTTCTATGTTCCGTACTGCGGCAATTTTGCTCAATAGGCCCGCTCCTTTGGCAATGCCTGCAGATGGGTCTTCCGTGTTCATCTAATTTATCTGTAGGAATTCGGCGGGAGCTCCATGAACCGTTTCTCCCATCATTTCCGTAGCAGGGTTCTCTCTCCATCTGCCAGGGTCTCTGTGATGTCTGCGTCTCTTTTAAGGTTCTCAATTCTCGACAAAGATCCGTCATTCCTTGTGTCAATTCAGCAATTTGCCCTTTCATTTCTTCAATGGGGTCTTTAAAGGCAGCAGATTGAACTTGCTGAAAAACGGTTTCAACAGGTGCGTTCACGGTTCCCTTTTTGGGTTTATCGCCTAAAACCTTTACCATCAACTCCTTGAAGGCCGCAAAGCTTATAGGTGATTCTTGACGATGTAACATCTTTAACTGTCCTTTGGTATTGGCATCGTAGATTCCGTCAAGAAATTGATTGGTTAAAGTTTCATCTTCTTCAATCGGTTCCTTTGGGGCACACAACTTTATATCCTGCAATGCCTCATGTAATTCTACGGCATATTCTCGTAGCGTTTCATGCGGTTGTTGCTTTCTAGAATAAAACTGTGTTTTGAGTTCTGATAAAGTCTTCGCATCGAACACTTCTGCTAACTTTTTCAGTATGTCTGTTGCCGATTTCTTTTGGCTTTCTGGCCACGATTTCACTTCCCTTTTCGCAAATCCTCTCAGTTGAGCCAACAGTATTTTTACTTGTTGATTTTCATCTAATCTATATACCTGGAACATGGTTTCAATTTGTTCCCTAAAGTCGCGGAACGCATTTGTTTCAGTCATTCCACTATCTCCGGTATAAGTGGGAAGCCATGGCGCCCCCAAGTAATAGGGCATAGTTATCACTGCCGGTTTAAGTGTCGTTGAACTCATTCTATCCGTTGGATTTCCTTGGTCCTCGTTGCCAAGCATCTCTTCTTGACTATTGTCTTGAGACATTTTGAGTGACGCTGGGTTAGGTTTTCCTCGCTTTTGATGTACGTATCCTGTTCGTCAGACGCCAAATGTGAAATCCATCACAGGTGAGTATCTTCTTTCTTTCCTTACAGGGGTTTAAGTATCATAAACATATAATTTTCACAAAAATAAATTACAAAGGTATAATAAAGGAAGTTTTATTAGACTGGAACACGGCTTCCTTGTAGCTATAAAGATTCAAAGTTAATCAGATGTAAAAATATTCACTGAACAAACAGCACTTTTCCAGGTCACAATAAATATCACAATACAACGATACAAATGGTTATCCCTCTATGTTTATCTAAACAACCACCTTTCTAAAGGTTACTTAATGCTTTAAGTTTATGATTTGGCTGCAGCCTATAAGTTCCCTAAGAGTTAACTCTTTGCTTTTATCTTTCTTGAATGAACTCGCCTAGACAAGTCCTTGAAGAAGTTCAGTTAATATCTCCAAACTAAGTTGAAAGGTAAATAAATACTGAAGAAGGCCCAATAAAGGCTCTATAAGAGTTATGGCAAAGTCTCCTCTAATTATATCTGTCTTTTACCCTGCTCTCTAATATCCTGGGGAGGTAATTCACTTCAATGGTCTTTAGTTATCAGAAGAAATGTTTTCCAAATGGTGGAAATGTTGAGTAGAATTGTGCTGGCTGACTTTGCATTTAAGGCTAAGGTACCAAAAGTTCCTTTGTATCCTCATTGAGTTAACTTAGCTAGATGACATGTACGCTAGAATAAATGTTCTTAGATGTATTCAACTGCAATTGGTGGTGACTGCAATTCTCCTACGCTGTTTCAATTGCCAATGACTATTATCTATTCACTGTGCACAGACTCTTATTGGTGAACTCTAGTGAAGAAAACTGAATGGTTTCCACTGTAATTAGCTTTTCTGTATAACCTCTCTATTCAGCTAGGGTAACAGTGAGTTTAGTGAAAACTGGTTACTGTCATCAGGCACTGGGATTAACATTAGCGAGGTGCAGGGTAACTAGTAGTGTCTCTTCCTTAATGCTTTAGACAAGAGCTTCTCCTGTATAATCTGTTCCTCTGCCTGACTTATGATTAACTGTATCACCATGTTTCCTTCTGAGGTGAGCTGTAGTAACTGTTTCTGAAGCCTTTCATATGCACTTTTACTTTATTAAATCTGTGTTAACCTTCACAGCTTGTACTGTATTAACATCTCCTAAGGTGCTGCAGCCGGGGAGTGGGTATAGGCTGTCAGTCTGTACTGTTTTAGCTGCTCTGTGTCTATTACAACCTGTCAGTATCCAATTTTCTGAGCACTATGTCTGCTGTAACTACTCCTTTCTGACAACGTGAGCTGTTTATCATTAGTCTCTTTATACTAGGCAACAGGGATATAGACTGGGTAGTAGTTGTATAAATATTTAGCCCAGATATGGAAGTTCCTTCCTCACAGCACCATCACTACGAATGTCCCTCCAGCTGTCAGTCAGTTGCTGCTATGCTGATGGTGGCGGAGCTTTTATATAGGCGAGACATGGATGTGGGCTGTCAATCTTTATTAGCTTCTCCCTTCTGAGTATGAAGCAGAGGTTTGGCCTGATGTTGGATTTGGTTGCCTTTTTGGGGCCAGGTTCACACTCACCACTCACTGCCCCTCTCCACAGAGATTCTCCATCTTCCCCTCACAGACTGCACTGCACAACTGTTGCTCCCTCTCAACTGTCATCTCCTGACCCTGGTCATGTGACCCACTCCTGACCTCTTAAACAGTTGCAGAGACTGCTGGGAATTGTTCATCACTCAGACAATGTCCACTGTGGGGATAGCATATGTTTATAGCACAATATATCTTATATTAAGAATAACTAGTATGGCATCGTATGCCTATAAATCACTACATGCACATATATATGAATTTATCACAACAGTAATGTCCTGCTTGCACTGCTGTCCAACATTTACCTCATGGTTCAGTGTATGTCTTCAGGGAAAATGGGACAGATTCATGTTTGTACAGGAAGTAAAGTGAAACAGTCAGCAACTGGGCAAAACCTTGCTGCACTGCAGATGGGGTAGATGCAACATGTGTAAAGAGATGTAGTTTTGTGTGGGTTATATTGTTTCTGTGCAAGGTAATTACTGGCTGCTTTTGCATGTAGCCAACACATTTTAGATAGCTTTATTTCACACGGCAATTTAGATTTCAGTTTGAACACCCCCCACCCAAATCGAAGGGGTACATTTGCTAAAGCTTCGAAAAAACAATAAGAGGGGATGTTTCCCATGGCACCCAGATTCTGTTTATCATTTTCTGAGATGCAATTACCATGTGTTGGCATATTTTGGCACAGCTGCTGCATATAACTTCTCAGTTGTGAAGGCATCTGCATATCATACTTGCCTACCCTCCCGGAAAGGCTGGGAGGCTCCCAAAAAGCAGATCTGCCTTGAGGATAGGCAAATCCCCTGCAATCCCCCGCCCCCCTTGGCGGGGGTACCTGGGGACTTGAGGATGCAGATTGCGTCATCCTGGCCCCACCCCCCACTGTGCAATGCCCGTAATAATGGCATTGCACAGCGGGGGCATGGCTACGATGGCAACCGCCACAGCCCCATATATGGCTCAGTTGTTGAGCTCCACCTTTGGCCCCACCCCTTTCATTGCAAAGCTGACTGGCCCTGCCCCCTGCTTTCTCTATCTAGCTGCCCTCTCCCACAGAGGGTAGCCTAAAAGTAGGCAACCCTGCTGCATATGTCTCTGAATCAGGCCCATGCTTTTTAAATTCCTTTTGCCCACCTTTTCTATTGGGTAACCTGATAACGTCATGTGACGTCAGCCGCTCTCCCTTAGCACCCCACGTCACGCTGCCATTTACATGGTGATGCCAGAGTTTGCATGGGATCAGCAATAAAACGATGGGATTTCCCATGCCCCTCTGCCGCTGTGCCCCCATACAGCCCCTCTTGCCCCCCACCATGCCAGCACCACCCCCACATTGCAGGTCAGTGAGGGCGCTCACACAGAAGCCCCGCACATGCGCATAACTGATTATTCTCTTGCGCAGGGCACCACCATCGCTTCCCCGTGCAAACGTGTGGGGGGACCAAATGGAGTAGGATCGGGCCCGTGAAGAGAAATAAGCCGTATACTGTAATTCATGAAGCAATGAAAAGAGCGGAGAAGTGAGCCACTGGGGAAGTTGCCCATGGCAACCAATCAGCGCTGAGCTAACATTTATCAAGGGCATTCCAGAAAATGAAATGTACTGTGCTCATTGGTTGCCATGGGCAACTTCTACACTGGCTCACATTTCCACACTTTCAACTGCTTCATTAATGGACCCCATAGTTACTAAACACAGTGGGCCAGATGCACTAAGCTTCAAAAGTGATAAAACAGAGAGTGACAAACAAGCAGCCAATCAGCTCCTTCCTGACATTTTTCAAACACAGTCTGTGACAAGGCAGGCATGAGCTGATTGGCTGGTTGTTTATCACTCTCCATTTTATCACTTCTGAAGCTGAGTGCATCTGGCCCTATATATGCAATATAAACATCTTAGTTGAGCAACACTCTCAGAATAATACAGTATGTCTCATTCTACTTTTGAGTTTGACGTGAGCAGTCTGCCTGATAATTACTGCAATTATTTTATCCTGCCTGGACAATTACACTGTCTCTGGTCCCAGGTCCCCTCCGCTCTCTAGCTGCTGCTATCCATTCTGGAACAGGCTGTGCATTCAAGAATAGTTATATGGGAATGATTACACTCGCACCATAAAAATATAACCATACAACTCTGTGTTGTTCATATACATATAGGCCCTTATTCTGGTCCATTCGCTCCCCTGCACCTTCACGTTTTTTAGAGACTGCGCATGCCCATCCGCCATGCGCAGCGTTGTGCGAGCAGGCACTGCAAACTGATTATTTGCCAGCCGCAAACACTGCCGCTGTTTGGTGCTTTTGAAACCACAGTGCACCATGACACAACTGTAGCTTATGGCTCTGTTAGTGCAATGTGTTGTTTTATTATTGTAAATAAATTGAATACATTTGCAAATTAGCAGCCTTGCAAGTCCACCAATCCCCACCTTGCAAATGAGGCCTGGCCACCACCATGAACACCAAGAAATTTGCAGTGCCCCGGAATTTTTTTGGGTGTGGCCTAAGAGCAGAAGGTGTTGCCACCTCCCATGCTTAGGCCACGCCCCCTCAGCTGCACACACCTACCTAGAGCATGTGCTGTACCTACAGCAGGCTCAGCATGAGCTCTCACAGTGGCGTAACTAAGTTTTGGGCGCCCCCCCGCCGCCCCACCAAGCACCCCCAATCCCCCGCCGCCCATGCAAACCCCCCCCCCCAATCCCCTGCAGCCTTACCTATCGCACTGGTCCCGGCGGCTCCGTTCTTCTTCTGCTGAGGACCACCACAAAATGGCCACCCCCATACAGCAGACAGTTTCAGAGAACTGTGTGCTATATGGGGGCGGCCATTTTGTGGTGGTCCTCAGCAGAAGAACGGAGCCGCCGGGACCAGCGAGATAGGTAAGTCTGCCGGGGATTGGGGGGGGGGTGGAACTATAGCACCGCAGCCCCCGGCACCCCCACATGCACAGCGCCCCCCCCGCGGTGGCGCGGGCTGTGGTGCTATAGTTACGCCACTGAGCTCTCATGCTGTCAGTGAGACGCTCACGCTGAGCCTGCTGTCAGCACAGCACAAGCTGTAAGTAGGTGTGTGATAAATTGATGCTATTTCTAATTAGATAGTTTTCTTCCTCTGTTGCTCACAGGAGTATATGACCTTGGTCACAGCTGACGCTGCTGCTTAGAGAACACCTTTCATATAACCGTTGCTGGGAACAAGCCAATTATGGCATCCCTACACTGAGGGGATGTGGCAGTACTGACGGCGAGGCCGGACACTGACGTGATTCTGCAACTTCATTAAAGTAAACCTACAGTTTAAATTACTTCATGTATATTAAAAAGCTGCGTTAGGTGGTGGCGGCCCTGTGCTTCATCCAGGAATATATTTGGCAAGAGATATAAGAAAAGAACTCTATAGAAGTTACACGCACTCTCTCTGACATCGACACTTCTCTTTACGTGACTGTAATGGGATATGCATATTCAATAGATAATGTACACTTGTATGTTATACAGATGGAACAGGGTTTATTTAAACTAATGGTGAACCTCACCGCCTCAGTCATTTGAACTTGTATCAATGTTTTATAAAATATTGCTTGTTCGATCATCACTTATATCTTGTATAAAACATAAGTGTGAGGGTGCAGAAAGTCACAAAGAGATAAAGTAACACACTTTTACATTTACATTGTTTACACTTGTTTGTGTCCTGTGCACCTGTATTGTGTGCACCTGTATCCTGTGCACCTGTATCCTGTGCACCTGTATCCTGAGAACCTGTATCCTGAGCACCTCTATCCTGAGCACCTGTATCCTGAGCACCTATATCCTGTGATATGTATTGTGAGCACCTGTACCCGGGGCACCTGTATCCTGAGCACCTCTATCCTGTGCACCTGTATCCTGAGCACCTGTATCCTGTGCACCGTTATCCTAAACACCTGTATCCTGAGAACCTGTATCCTGAGCACCTCTATCCTGAGCACCTGTATCCTGAGCACCTCTATCCTGTGCACCTGTATCCTGAGCACCTGTATCCTGTGCACCTGTATTTGGAGCACCTATATCCTGTGATCTGTATTGTGAGCACCTGTATCCTTAGCACCTCTATCCTGTGCACCTCTATTCATGTACTTGTATCCTGTAAAGAAGATTATAAACAGTCTCATGGACATATTATACTCACAGCCTATGGATGTATAAGATATGAAAATCATAATTACTGTACCATTTATTTACATAGCTGAGTTTCACCTTTGAAGTTAAGGCGAAACGCGTCACCCACAAGAGTAGAAACAAAAAATATAGCAGCTAAGCCCAATGAAGTGGAGCTTATTAACTAGCATATAACTGGAGGAATAGATTCTGTTCAGTGCTATTGGTTTAATCATTAATCTCTTATATATTTGGCTACATCTGTCACTCAAAGTGTGTCTGGAGCTATAACGCTGGGTGGAGCCTCTGACTCACATGACTGACTCACATGACAGAGAACCAGACCAGTGAGCCCACAGACAGTGCCAGACACCCTCTGCCTCTCCATGTTACACAGCAAAGACACAGCTACTCACCAGATACACCAGGTGAGCGCCCCGGGCCCACACCTCCATACCTCCCAACATGACCCTCTCCAGGAGGGACAGAATGCTCTGTTTGTGGACTTCCATCTTAATTTATGATTGTCATCACCTGTCATTTTAAACAGGGTAATTGATAAGAAAGGTGTTTAAGCACAGTTGATGGTAATCCATAAATTAAGAAGAAAGTCCAGAAACAGAGCAATGTGTCCCTCCTGGAGAGGGTCATGTTGGGTATGCACCTCTCTCCCCCCCCCATTCACGGCATCCCCATGATTAAATGGCACATGCAAAACACTGACATGGCTATGGTCGACAATGAAAAAGGTTGACAAGATTTATTTTTCACTTTTTCAATGTTTTCAAATTCATTCTCATGTGTCGACATGGACACCAATGAAGTGCCACACTTATGTCAACATTTACATGTGTTGACCTTTCTGTGTTGATTTTTTCTTGTGGCGATTCGCGGCACCCCCCGCGACCCCCCTCCCGCGATTTGCAGCACACCCCCCGCAATTCGCGGCACCCCCGGTGACTCCCGCGATTCGCGGCCCCACCCCGTGACACACCCCCCACCTGCAATTCACGGCACCCCGCGACCCCCCCTCCCACGATTCGCGCCAACCCCCCGGGCCCCCCCTCCCGCGGTTCACGGTGCCCCCCATGACCCCCCCTACCGCGATTCCCCACCCCTGATCCCCCCTCCTGTCATTGCGGCAAATCCCACGCCCCCGCGCCCCACCCTTCCGCGATTCACTGCAACCCCCCGCGCCCCTGGGATTGGCTTCCCTAATTTCCACATTAAAGTATGTATTTGTTTTAATGGTCAATACTTTGCCACCGTTGTTAGTAGTACAAATGACTGTGGTTTCATTTTGGTTCCGTTGACTAGTAAATTGTCGATTTTGATATTGTGTAATTTGTTTTGCTTTGTTTTATATATCTTTTTAAATGAAATAAATTGTGCTTAAGCCAGTCCGTTGCTAACGTTATGCTGCCCTGCCGTACTGAAAACATACTGTACTGTGTATACAGTATATTGTTTGGTATAAAGTTATGAGCGTTGTGTAATCATTTATGGCTTTTGAGTGTTCTTTTATCTGCAAAAGAATAGCAAAGCTCTTTTGTACGCAGCTGTTTCAGATTAATTTGTTCTTGTGCTGTGTATTTCTATAAGAGAATCTCTAATTGGTGACATTCAGTGCATTTATTCTGAAACTACAGTACTTCTGAGATGACTGAATTAGAGGTGATTTTATATTGTGACTGCAAGGGAAAGGAATAAATTACAATAAAATAATTTATTATTATTATCATTATTGTTATTATCATCTGAATGTGTTTATTTAATCACTATGAGAATAGCTTCTGGCAGGCACATTGGCCCTTATTCTGGTTGAGTCACAAGGCTGTGAATTTGCAGCCTTGCGAGTCCCCCAAACACATCATAATTGTCAGCTGTTGTTGTCTAGATGAGAAACCTTCGGTGTGATAATGTGCGGTGCTGTCCAAATGCTGAAACATGTTACGAGCAGTCCGTTCTCCCCCTCTATCTCACTCTGAAGGTGCCCATACACTAGTAAAATGTATCTTTAGATCTGGCTGGTTGGAACAAAAACATGGTTATGGATGAGTGACAGTTTGTTAGTTTTCCAGCATTTCCAAGCAAATGGTCAACTGTCATTTGCTCTCATCCATAACCATGTTTTTGTTCCAACCAGACAGATCTGCAGATAAATCTGCGTGTGTATGGCCACCTTCAAGCATTTTGTGCATTCAGCTTTGACAACAGAATATGTATTTATTTAGTTTCTTAGATAGCGCAGCATATTATGTTGCGCTTTACAATTGGATTCATAAAGTCCCATTAAAATTACCCCTATGTACACGATTTCGGCAGCTCACTAAGGCTAATTTGCATTGGGCAAAATTCAGGCAGTTTCAAGCATTCCCCAATGTACCCATTTACGACATTTAGGGTGACATGTAAGAGGAGTTTTTTTGTTAAGGTTCCGAAAATGCCCTAAATTGCATGTTTGTAAATCAAATTTTTTTTAGCCAAACACAGGGCCTTATTCTAGTTCACTCTTTCTGACAAAATCCTATTTAGATGGACAAAACCATGCAGGGGGGCAGATATTACTTGTGCAGAGAGAATTAGATTTGGGTGGGGATTTTACTTCAGAGTGAGATCTACAGTATATTGCAGTGTACAAATAAAACAGCCAGTATTTACCCTGCACATAAACAAAATAACTCACCTAAATCTAATTCTCTCATGGAAATGTGCTAATTTATTCTAAAAATATTCTATAAATCTTGTTACTTTGCACCACATTTATTTACATTATCATTTATTTTACATAAACACATTGGTTAGCATTTATGCCGAGGATTAGAACCTGTGGCCTGTGTCACTGGAGGCAAACCCCTTACTGATAGTGATAGAGCTATTTGCTTCTCCACAGTAAGTATGCAGATTCTGACTACAGTACTGTATATATAATTGTTAATTCAAAACCATTGCATTAGGCAGAGTCATGCGGTGCAGTAACTTCATATAGCTAGAATTTACATGCTTCCTATATAGGAGTAAACAGCCCCATCCAGGGCCGGCGCCACCACTAGGCAAATCTAGGCATTTGCCTAGGGCGCCAACCACTGGAGGGCGGTATTTCGCCCCCCCTTGCCGCCCGGGTACCTGTCCTGCGGCGTATATGTATGTAAAAGCTGGCGGCGGCGGCGGCAGCGGGGGGTCCCTGCAGTCAATAAGAAATAACAATTGCTATCCGCCGGGCTATGCAGAAGCGCTTCTGTTTGTGAAACACTGGCCGCACGCTGATTGGCTGAGATTCAGCCAATCAGCGTGCGCCGTGCGGCCAGTGTTTCCAAAACAGAAGCGCATCCGCATAGCCCGGCGGATAACGCTCATTATTTCTTATTGACTGCAGGGACCCCCCGCTGCCTCCGCCGCCGCCAGCTTTACAGCGCCGCAGGACAGGTACCCAGGCGGCAGACACCGGGGCGCCCCCACCCCGACTTGCCTGGGGCGCTCTGGTGCCTTGCACCGGCCCTGGCCCCATCAGTAAGATATCTTCTTCTAGAGCAGTGGTTCTCAACCTTGGTCCTCAGGATCCCCAACAGTGCACGTTTTCCAGGCCTATACACAGAATCACAGGTGAAATAATTAACTCCACCTGTGATCTTTTAAACTGTGCCAGTGAATAATGAGTGCACCTGCCGGGTGACCTGGAAAACATGCACTGTTGGGGGGGTCCTGAGGACCAAGGTTCAGAACCACTGTTCAAGAGAAACAAGTCATGGGTTCTAAAACAGGGTGTGAAACTTGTAAAAATATATTTAGATTTTTTTTTTAAAGTGTGACATCTATTATCCTGCTAGGAGGACGAGTCAGCCACAGAAGCGATATCGGCAGCATTCACTTAACTGATTCAAATTTACAGGGGAGAAGAGGTGCCCCGTAAGGAGCAGGAGCCCGGCAGCAGAGGACTCCATTGTCTCCCAGGGTTACGCATTTGCCTTAATCATATAACGACTTATAGCAGTGGGCATTTCTTATAGTAGTGGAAATTTCTTTCTGACGGGGCATTTTTCAAGAAAATGGGGGAATGGGCAACATAAACGCAAGTGTGTCACAGCCTCCTGCAAAATGTATTAAATAAGAAAATAATATCATTAAAACGACCAATAAAGCCCAGGAACAACGTATTATTTGTTGGGATTTTTAAACAGAAAAGCGGCTGGGAGCATATTTAAAAAAAATAAAATACTAATAAAAAAAAGAATAAAAGAAAAACAGATTCTAGAAATAATAGTTTATTTGCTCCACTGTTTTTGTAACATGACAGTTTTGACATTTACATTCAATCCGCTGGTTTATTTATGAGTATTTTTTATTTATTTTACCTCATAAAAGACTTTGTAGCCATATCTGCCGCGTTCGGGAGAGAATGACAGATTTCTTATGCATTTCTGACTTTCAACAAATTGAAAATATGACAATTCCGATGTTGTCTGTGGTTCCCTTTTCATTGTTGCTTGTTCTGCTATATTGTAGAAGGCCACAGAAATCACTCTGCCGCCGTCAGATGCATATATATTATATATACTCTACTGTAGGACGTGGTGTGCAAATACTTAGAAGACGTTTTACAGGAAGAATTAACAAATGCAACACATCTGGTATCCAGATGACAGTGCGTCAGTCGACAGGTCCAAAAGATAGACAGATTAAAAAGGTCAACGTTGCTTAAGGTTCTCAGTTCCAAAGGTCAACGGACTTCATAGGTCGACATGACAAGAAATGATCGAGACATGTTTTGGGGTTTTCCATGTTTTCCTAAGATTGGCTTCATTTACTATCCATGTGGGCATCTATTGGGAAGAGTAACCTGTGGTTGCAGAGAGGGCCACCTTGCTTGAAGCCCTAGGGCAGTGATGGAGAACCTTGGGGCTCCAGCTTTTGTTGAACTACATATCCCAGCATGCCCTGCAGCAGTTTTAGCATGGTTAAATAGCAAAAATGTAGCAGGGCATGCTGGGATGTGTAGTTCAATAACGGCTGGAGTGCCAAGAGTCTCCATCACTGTGCTAGGGTCTATGCTTGTACGGATGGTTGTAAGCTTGCAGCAGGGCTCTCCTACCTCCAAGTCTGTCTGTTGTTACCTAGTTTTTTTTTTTATATATAGAAAGGTTTTATTACATAACTACAGGAGCAATACAGTTACCTAGTTTGTTTTATCACTGTCTACTATTGTAAAGCGCAACGGAATCTGCTTCACTATATAAGAAACTGTAACGGAATCTGCTGCACTATATAAGAAACTGTAAATAAAAAATAAAAAATGGGGGTCACAGAACTTGAAATATACACGATGTGTGTCGATCATTGTCATTTCAACCTTTTGACCCTTTTGATCTTTTGTACCTGTCAATCTTAACCTGTCAATCTTTCATATGTCGACCGTTTGTACCTGTCAATCCAATGCATGTCGACCATTTGGTGTCAACCTACTGACTAACTGTCAACTATAACACTGATGATATATTATGCAACACCCCCCACATCTAAAGTACATTCATTGCAATTCTAAGCTTAGTTATATCGCTTCAGGATGGCAATCGATGATGATTTATTATTGATGGTTCCTGGCTAATGTAGAACACTTAAATGGGACTATATACACAATTGAAACTACATTTATTGTCAATAGTGTATACACAAGAGAGCGCCACACGATTGGTTAGTTAGTAATACAAAATTCATCAATTTATTTGTATATAATATTTAAAAGACATCATTTATTTTAAAAATGAAAAATATAAACAGTAATTAATATATTAATATTTAGAATGAATATATTAATAATTATTCAGCATAATCGGTTCCAAGATTATGATTAATTAGTAAATATTCAAGAAAGAATTAATTTAAATTGTAGTGTTCTGTATTAAGATCAGTGGTTCCCAAACTTTTTGAATCACGGCACCCTAAAGTATCAGAATATTTTTCACGGCACCCCTAGACCAAAAGATGGTCTACTAATTTCAGGAAAAATATTAAATTAGTTGTGATTTAAATTTCCCCACATATTCTTAATTGGAAGCCACAAGCACTGATTTTGCCTATTTCATTGGCAATAAATAACTGGAATTGGTTCTGGACCACCAACCTGAGGCACCCCTGCAAATGCTCCAAGGCACCCCAGGGAGTCTAGGCGCACAGTTTGGGAACCGCTGAACGAGATGTTATGTCACCCTGTTAGGCTCTGATAGAAGTCCATAATGCCGGTAGCACTCCAGGTAGAAGTTATAAATTTGCCCTTATTGAGAATAAAACAGAGGACCCCAAATCCGGTATTTGGTTGCATTAGACCCTAGGGTCTACTCCGGAGGATTTGTATAATTGTCCAGCAATAGTGGGAATTGTGTAGAATCCTCACTAGTATGTTATCCGACAGCAGCGGTGGCAGCAAGGTACAGTGATGTTCGGACGGCTCAAGCTTCGCCCGCTCAGCAGCTGTCGCCTGTTGACGGACTTGCTGTAGATGTAACTGGCAGTGAGCGAGCCATCTCTCACCTGCTCAACGAAGTAATCAGCCGGGAGTGAGCTTCTGCTTGCTCAGGGGTGGCCGGGCAGGTGTATGTACAACGGCTGTGGTGTTGGATATATCAATAGATAGCACTGCGGCTATGATCACACAATTCACCAACAAAAAGAAAGTTCAGAGCAAAAACAAGAGTGATGGATCCGGTATGCTGGATAAGGGGGGTATGCATATGGAACCCCTTTAAAATCTATATTAATTTATCATGATCTAATTGGTACAATTGACTAATCATTGGAGCGTTCTTTATTTATTTTGCGCCCAATCACTTTTTTGTTAAAGTTTGCTAATGTAGAATACTTTTGCAGTCAATGACGAAAACTTGGTGGTTTCTCTCTATGATGGCGCAGCATAACCTAACCCCATACCCCCTCCCCCTGCCCAAAGTTGACAGACGCTGAGAATGGCTCCACCACTGACACCCATCGAGCCCCACCTCCAGGTTCTGATTGGCCCACGGGCCAGTTAGTCAAGGAAAAGGTATGACCATCAGTGGTCATCCATTGGGGCAGTACGGATGGTGTAATGGTTAGAATTACTGCCTCACAGCTTGAGGTCATGGGTTCATTTTGTGCCATGGCCCTAACTGTGCGGAGTTTGTATATGCTCCCCGTACTTGCGTGGGTTTAATCCGGGTGCTCCGATTTCCTCCCACAATCCAAAAATATACTGGTAGGTCAATTGGCTTCCAACAAAAATTAACCCTAGAATGTCTATGAGGGTGTACATGTGGTAGGGAATATAGATTGTAAGCTCCACTGGGGCAGGGACTGACGTGAATGTTCAACTATAATCTGTTGAACGCTGCAATTGGCCACCATCAATGGCCACCATCATCGGCAACCATCAATAGCAACCACACACGATTGCAATCCCAGATATAGCTCTAAAAAAAAAAAATCATGCATTAAAAGCACCAGTAATGTTATAGATTTACTAAATCTAAAGCTTTTAAATATAAGTAGCCCATTATTTTAATTGACTCTCAGCACTTGGTTTACTTGTCATGTCGTTCTTATAATTTGTAGAATAATATAACCAGGGAGAGAAAAGAGCAGATTTTCCCAGGACGTATGTTTTACATGAACGGTTTTCTGTTTATAACTGAATGTGATGAAACGTTGCACTGTACTCTCGGGGAGTCAATGAATACAAACTGGTCAGCGCTTTAAGAGAGAACTTAATTGTAGTGTAAGTATCCCTTCCCGTGAGTATCACACTGAACTGAGATTCATGGGTGATTACTCAGATTTATTATGCAGAATAATGATCAAACACCATTTCTCGCGGGAAATTACAATGCACAGCTCTGCTGGGAGCTTTCAATTAGGAATAATACATAAAAAACAAGTATTTAGCTTTTATTTTTCATACAACACCATGCCAGCATTTCATAATTGAAACAAATAAGTAATAAAAATAAAAATAAAAAAAAACATTTGTAGCTCTTTTGTGAATTATTACATCACAAAAATTTGAAAATGTTTTTTTTTTTTCCTCTGGAATTTCATGGAATCCCAACCAAATAGATTGAACTAGTTAAAAACCAATCAAAATGACGGCTTCTGCGATGTACTTTCACTTTGAGCTGTGACATTTTTTACTTTCACTTTGAGCTGTAACAGTTTTTAGCCCACAAATTCTCCACCCCACGCCCAGCCCCTCTCTGCTGCTACCACCAATCTCTGTCTTCACAGCCCGCTCTCTCCATATCCAGAAACTTTGAAACAGATCATTGTCAATGCAAAAATATCTTTCACTTTCTGTTATGACATCTTGTAGCACAAAAAGGAGTGATTTTGGAGGTTATTCTGATCGGAGCGGCCAAACGTGCGTACGTTCACTATTAACGTACGCTAGCCGTACGCGGCCGTTAGGGTTAAGTCCACCCACAAATCAGCCGCTTACGAACGGGCAGAAATAACGTAGAAGGGGAGTGGCGTACAAATGAGCGTACGGCAACGTACGCGGACGGCCCAGCCCTTGCACTCCGACAACAGGCGTACAACTGAGCGTACGGCGCCGTTTACGGACGTCTTTCGTCCGTCTTCCCACCGACTTCTTGCGGAGATCTGAGCGTACGCCAGCTTGCACGGACGGGTCCCTATTGTTTTCAATGGAAAACACAGCTTATGTCACCGCTCGTGAGAGTGAGCGTACGTCCGTGTACGCTGCCATACCCTTCACATATATGGACCTGCAAATCTTGCCTTTCAACTACAAATCAGACAATTAATTAATTAATCTATTTGTTAATCTATTATTGTTTTCTATTAACTCAATTGTCTACCTTAATAAAGACCTAATAAAACAACATTTGAACCCTCATTACATGTATATTTGTTATGTTCTAATGTGGCATTTTAATCACTATCTATGTGTCCCCATATTGCTGTTACTTTTAAATCAAGTTATGTTGGTGTTTCTGTATATGTACTAAATTATGTCCCTAATTACTTTGTCCACAATGTGTAAGATGTATACCTACCCTGATGTTATGTGTGATGTTTTAATCTAACAACATTAAACATTCATGCATTTTCACTATGTGTTATTTTACTCAAAAACACACACATTCACACATCAATCATTACCCCTCACCTCAAATTACAAGTATAACTTACAGTACACATCTGTATGTACCTACCCTTACAAGCCCTCTAACATATTTCTGATTAAAAACACAGGCAATTTCGAACTGTACATAAACTTTTATTTAGAACAAAAATAATAAGGGGGGGGGGGATAAAAAAAAATTAAATGCGGGCCTCCAGAAGGCCAAACAGGATCTGGAGGTACAGGAGGGTGAGGACGATCTCCCGCATTAGGGCTGCCACCTCCTCCTGCTGCTGTTCAGTGTCTGTAGTGAAGGGATAAAAAAAAAAATTAATATATAACATACACAAATGTTTGTTGTATTTGTACATAATAAAAAGTTCAGAGTTATGTGTGAAGGCCACATACATTTTTAAACTACATTGAAGATGGGTCTGCTGTAAACACAGTACTAAAAAATAATATGTTAACACACACATACTGTACATAGTAAATAACATTAATTCAATTACTCCTTCATGGATGAATGTATGCTGTATCCCAATTGGTACTTTGGTTTTGGGGGACTGTCCTCTAACCTCACAATTAGGCTGTGCTATTTAAGGGTTATGACATTGTTGTGGCTTAAGCACTCCTTACTATTTTAAATTTCGGACATTGCTGTACAAATTATAGGCCTACAGCTATGTTTGTAAAGCATGCATCCGCATGGCCTCACAGACTATTACCAAAACAATCTCTACATTTATGTTGCAGTGTTGCACATCATGCTGGGAACTGGAGTTACCCAACACCTGGAGCCACATAACTACCACACCACTAATGTCGGATATCTCATTGGATGTACTGTTATGTCAATTATTCAAGGGGTGAGGCATGGCCACACTCAAAAAAACCACCAAGGGGACCCTTGTTCCTGGAGAAGGACAGGACACACCTCATGGTCGCCCTGCAGTGATATGTTGCAACTAATGTTGATGTTGGATACACATATGTGGTTGTTGTGATTGTTTATGTGTAGAAATGTGTAGGTCAACATTAGACACATTATTTACTTACGGCTACTTGAGCCATCCTGGTCCCCGCTGGTTGGCTGTGCGGTGGTTGGGGGGGTCAGGAGCAAGGGGGATGGGATGGGAATTTAGATAGAGGTAGTGGGTGTGAGTGGGGATTGGAGAGGTTTGGGGGTGGGTGGTGGAGAGGTGTAGGGGGGTTGGAAATGGGGAGGGGGTGGGGGTAGGGGTGTGGGTGGGGGTAGGGGTGTGGGTGGGGGTAGGGGTGGGGGTGGGGGTAGGGGAGGGGGTTGGGGAGGGGGTGGGGGTTGGGGAGGGGGTGGGGGAAGGGGATGGGGAAATTGTGTGGGCCCCAGCTTGAGCCATTGTCTCGGCCTCCTCTTCCTCCTCCTCCTCTTCCTCCTCCTCTTCTTCCTCCTCCTCTTCCTCCTCCTCTTCTTCCTCCTCCTCTTCCTCCTTCTCTTCTTCCTCCTCCTCTTCTTCCTCCTCCTCCTCTTCCTCCTCCTCGTCTGGCTGCTCCAGGGCTGCCTGCTCCTGGGCTGCCTGGTCCCGGGCTGCCTGGTCCCGGGCTGCCTGCTCCCGGGCTTCCATGCGTGCCCTTGCCCGTGCTGAAATGTTCATGTTGATGGCATAGAAATCGAAGATTGGGTTTCATAAAAAAGGGGGAAAGAAAAATTCACATTAGTCATGCTCATAACCTTCCAAATTATCATTGCTGTTATATTTCAGACATTTATCATGCAAACTAATTGATATGCTACACCCAAAAACTGAGCGACTACTTAACCCCCCCCCTATACACCCCCTATACACCCCCTATACACCCCCTATACACCCCCTATACACCCATATACACCCCCTATACACCCCCTATACACCCCATATACACCCCCATACTCATAATACATATAATACATATTTATAAAAAGTACAGAAAACATTGCTAATAAACGCTGTCATACTAGTAAATAAAAACTTACATCGGGCAATATGGCGGCGTAATGTTGAGAGCAACACTGGCTGGCGCCGCCGCAGGTCCGACCAGCGCCGCTGAAGTTGGGCCACGCTTCTGTCGATGCCCGTCCGTATGAAGATTAGCCGGCGGGCAGCATAATATGCCCGCCGCTTGTCACGACTGGTGACATAAGGGCCCCTGGGCCCCAGCCGCCGGTCCATGACCTCAACCAAGGCCAATAGCTCTGGGGTAGAAAACGCCCTAGCCCTGGTTGAAGTCATAGTGGCAATGGCGCAGTTATTAATTGCAGGTACATATATCACTTTTGGTGCTTGCTGATTGGTGTAAAAAATTGTTTGTTTGGTATTAACTTTATTAATCCCTCTTACATTAACAAACTGGATGCGAATAGAAACTTACGCGGACCGTTCCGATATACACACACCATAACCAACAGCATGCATTCAATGTATAGAGAGGAACTGTATATACAGTGTGCGGAAAATAATACACGCAACCATCTACTTATAACTACGCTGCTTAAAGGGGGCACAATACACCGATTTCCATGGAGAGAAGTACTGTATATACAGTGTGCGGAAAATAATACACGCAACCATCTACTTATAACTACGCTGCCTAAAGGGCCACAATGCAACATGTTGCTGTATGACAATTTCATACACATTACATATGTAAGGAAAGCATTATAACGTGATGTTTTGAAATGTGACTCACAAAGCATACACGAACTCCAACAGATACCAGCTGACAACACTCATCATTGGAATGACAGGTGCACACATTTCACGATGTAGCCCACAATGCTCCACAACCTGTGTATGTGCATATACAGGTGATTGATCAGGTGCGTTGAGACCTGCGTAATTTAAGCGGGAATTATCGGCGGGAAATATCGGCGTAAATGAGCAAATACATTGCGGAGAAAAATATACGCCCCCTTGTTCATGGCGGGAGATTAACATATAAATATTCAGTCAGATGCAGGCCACAATTGCTGCAAACATGTCTAGTTCAGACGATTCCGCAGCTGAGGACGCTCTCCATAGAGCAAGAGCAGAATCCTTGCTGGAAAGGTTGAGGCAGAGGGAGCAGGAGAGGACAAGGAGGAGCCAAGACCAAGCGGGCCCCTCAGTAACAGGCCCTGTTCAACCTCCACCAGCTCCACAAGGGCCAAGCAACCAGCCAGAACAAGAGGTTGCATCTCTCCAAACAGGTGTGACCCAGCAGGTGCATGGTGAGAGAACTGGGGCCACCAGAAAACGAGCTGCAACATCAAGGGTGAGGACTGAGCAGGATACCACCACCAGAAAGAGAAACCCTGCATTTGTAGAGGCCGAATTGCGAATTCTAGTGCCCAGGGCACGCGAATGGATTGAATTGCCAACCAGGAAGCCGGGTGCCAGTGCAAGGAGAAACCTTTGGGACAAGATCACAGAGGAAGTGAACCAGGTGGCACCAGTGGTCAGAAATTGGGAAGCGGTGAAGAAAATGTTAGTGTGTTTGTCAGGGCTATTTTTCTGCAGGCTCCAGCAGGAACTGAGGCCCTTATTCTAGTTCACTCGGACAAAATATTTCTTAGATGGACAAAACCATGTGCACTGCAGGTGAGGCAGGTGTTACTTGTGCAGAGATAATCAGATTTGGGTGGGGTTTTACACCTGCCTCACCTGCAGTGCACATGGTTTTGTCCATCTAAGAAATATTTGGGCAGAAAGAGTGAACTAGAATAAGGGCCTCAGTTCCTGCTGGAGCCTGCTGAAAAATTGCCCTGCTGTTTGTCCCCCTGATGTCATATGTGTGTACATATGTTACATGTATGTTTTGAGAATAATAGAAAGGTGTGTTTGTAGATAGTGCTACACTTCAATGTCACATGTGAACACAACCATGTCTAATAACCCACATTGATATATGAAACATGCACCATTGATGTGATGTGAGGTTATGGGCACAGTTCTGCTCATGTGAAGTATGTGATGGGACAAGAGAAAGTGTTTGTTTGAAAGAGTTGTTGTAACATGTTCCATATGATGCTACTGAAAAAAGAATGACCAACCTGTGCACATGTAGCTGGTGAGAAACTACACATCCCAGTATGCCATCCCATAGTTAAATTACTCCATAATAACCACATTGTCAAGCTATGGTGGAATGTGTAGTTTCACACCAGGTGGAGGTGCATAATTTGGCCATGGATGATGTCATTTCTGCATAGTGATGTATGTATGTGCATTTAGTGGCCTAATGAATGAGATGAGACACTGAAATGCCTCCTAATGGAGACATGAATGTGTGTGTGGGACACATATGGCTACAAAACATAAGATCACCCACACTAGGAAATGTCACGTAGCTAGGGGTACCACCTAGTCCCTTTAATTCCGGACACATATTAATTACACAGGTTCTGTGGCTGGCTGACTTCAAGACTCTACTTCACCTAATTTTAAACTGCCACAGAACCTGTGTAATTAACGTGTGTCCGGAATTTAAGGGACTAGGTGGTAACCCTACACGTAGCACAGTGGTGCACATATCTCATGGTGATATTTGTATTTTTAAACTTGTAGGTGGACTGACTTCAAAACGGCAATGAAGAGGAAGATGACTGACCGGTACAACCACAGCATGTCCACCGGGAGAGGGCCTATGCCCGATCATTTGGAGTATACCCCCCTGGAGCAGGACTCCTTGGACGTGATTGATGTGGGCGAGGTCAGGGGGATCTCCAATATGGACAGTGAGCTCCCGGCGGAGGTCTTTGCTGCTGCTTTTGATGGTAAGTCACAGTAATGCATTGTATTTAGAAAGATATTTTTTAGTGCGTATGTGATGGTGACATTGTTTTCAATTATTATCCTAGAAGAAGCAGAAACCCAGGATGAACCGGCAGCATCTTCCTCTGCAGAGCCACAGGCGGAGCAAGTGGTCCAGCCTCCACCAAGACGTCACCCCCAGCCCCAGGAGACATGGGATGAGAGCGTCATGGTGATGCTGGAGAGGATCGAGCAGCAAGGGGTGGATGCTGCGATCCGTCAGCAGCAGGTGGCGGAATTTCTGGCGGAGTGGAAGGCCACAAACAGGCTGCAGTGTGAGGCCTTGAACCGCATTAATGACACTCTGGCGGCTGGCATGCAAAGCATTGGCCAACACCTCAGCCGCCAGAATGAACTTCTTGCGGAGCAGCTGTCCACCGCCAGGTCCCTAAGGGACAATCCCCCATCTGCTGGCCCACCCCAAGCTGCTCCCCAACCTTCCACCTCTGCTGACCCTCCTGTGTCCACTAGGGGAAGACGCCGCAAGCCAGCTGAGCCAAAGGCCCCTGTCCCCAAGGCCCCATCTAAAAGGGGGAAAAAAGGGCCCAAATGAGACCTGGTTCACTTCCTCTGTGGTTGGACCCCAAATGTTTAAATTGCACTGGACATCCACTTCCTGAGTTGGCCATCTATCCATTTGCGTGCCATGGGCATTAAAGTTCGTATTTTGACCTCTACAAATGCAGGATAAATTTTTGGTGGTGTGTATCTTGCTTAGTATTCACCCTGGTTGTTGCAGTACGTATTCTGGTGTCCCCATTTCTTTCACCATTGCATTTGCAGGGTAACACATGTTTGGAGATATGCAACCTCTTGTTCTGTTTTTTTTTTTTTTTTTTTTGTGTCTATTTTATTTGTTTATTTGATTTCTGACATTAAAGTGTGAAATAAGCTGTGATGCTGAACAGCAAATAAATTTATTTTACCAATTAAATCAAAATTGTGGTATGTGTAATTTCTTGTGTGAAACAAATACTAGATTTATGTGTACTTACTGACCAGGGTATTTTTGAACATTTGTTGAAGTGTGGTAGAAGCTTCCCATGTGTAACCCTCTCCATGGCCATTCCCATGTTCCTATCCAACTTTTCCCTGCTAATTAGTTTGTGTCAGCACATGTGCAGAGCAACTTAATAGGTGAGAAAGCAGTTTGTGTGCAGGTGAGGTAGCTCCTACAGTAGTAGGTAAAAGCAGGTCCAGAACAATGCTTTCCTCATGGAGTGGGTGAGGCAGACAAACCAGGGTGAAAAGGTAAATTTGTGTAGGAATGCATATGTGTCCTCCCTAAAAAAAGATGTGTGAATGGGCCAAACATGATAAAATTGCTTGTGAGCAAACATGTATAAGTTTTTAAATATATATGATTTTACAGTGTCATAAGCAGATGTAGGAATCCTTTGTTAGAGAGATGTGAGTGCAATAATGTGATTGGTGGCATCTTACATCCAGAGTGTAGTCAAATCCAATTCATAGCAGATGAGATAGTGGTAGAGTTCAGTATTTTGGGTACTATACAAAGATTGTGTGCAAAATAGTGGTCATGGGCTTAAAACATTGCTGAAACATCCTTTGCAGGTGTTAGATGTGGTTTATGTTATTGTATCCTAAATAGAAAACCTATGTTTGTATTAGAGTGAACACGTTGACACATGTCGACTTGTGTAGATTGAGTGTGCTACTGTGTAAAGTCTATGAAAGCACATAGTGAATGTGTGTAACTGTTTAGCAAATAGCTACCTTAGCGTATATAAGCAGGTCTTAAAAAGATTCTTACCTTAAATTAAACAAACCTTTAAATGTGGAGAAGTATAGAAAGATAAGCTTCCAATGTGTTTGCGTGCTGTGTGTGGCTTGCAGGTAGTGAAATAATGGTTTGGACTTAATAGACTGCAGCATTGCTTATTACATTCAGGTGTATGTGTTTGAGTAGTAATCAGCGTTAATTAGCAAACTCAGCCGCACGCTGGCATGCGGTATCTGTAGGGGTGGTCTGAGCTGGCGGTTGGCGGCCGCCTGTCTGGTGTCCGAAATGAACGGTGCTTTAGTCGATCGTGCGGTAGTAGCACCGCTCATTTTTGGTGCACACCCCCGTGTACGCCCATATTTACGCCCATTTTCCCTCATTATTTTGGCCGCTCCCATCAACACGCCCCGATGCCGCCCCCAATTCCCGTACACTCGCGTACAGGTTTTTTCGCACGTTGAGACCCGTCCGTAAGCGTTGTTCAGTGGTCGCGCCTGCGCATTAGCGAATCTGCACATGCGCAGATCAAGAAAAATCCCGGAACGTACGCGTACGGCCCGGCCGCACCAACCAGAATAAGGCCCTTAGTCTGTAGGCCCCTAATGGTCACTGACGGTATTGCACCTTATAGAGGTAAGGGGTAGTTAGCCTTTTATATACTATATATAGATATCTGACTCTGAAATGTCATCCCATCTTTTTTGTTAGTCATCTATGGTTTAAAAACCAAAACACTATGACACAAAATGAAATTTTTTGGATAAAGTTCTGCAGCCCTACAGCAAATAACTGACAATAATTTTATTGCTTTTTAAAACAAATTTAAATATATGAAAGATCATAAATGACCAGGTGGTTCTAACACCCTCTGCCATATATCCCCGTTGCAACATTGGCCCCTAAACCGCCAGTGGCAATAGATTTCTAGTAGCTTTGCCCTGAACCCCCAGTGTCCACAGGACCTCACTCCCATATCAATACAGTGGCATAGCTAGAAATCTTTCTCCCCGCTGCCCAAAAAAATTTGCGCCCCCCCAAAAAAATAAGGGGCAAGGAGATGGACTACGGGTGGCAGTGGCTGAGCTGACAGGCGACCCAGGCAGCAGTGAGCACTGAGCTGGTCCTGCTCATTACCTATGCACGGGGCGCGGACCCGCTCATTCAATATGCACTGCACTGGGTCCCCGCTCATTAAATATGTACAGGGTGGGACCAGCTCAGCGCTCACTATTGCCTGGGTCGCCTGTCAGTTCAGCCAGCGGCGCCCACCAGAGATCCCACTGACGCCGATCCCCCAAGCACATTAATCTATTATGGGACATTAATCTATTGTGGGCGGGATATACCAACCTCTTGCAGTACATGCGGCCACCAATTGTACCAATATTAATCAAATACAGATGGACCCCGTTTCCTTTTTGCGAGGGCTGGTGACAGAACCGCCAGCCCTCGCCAGCCGCCGTCCGTCGAAAGGGGACGCACGTGCACAAGACACTTGCGTGCCTCGTTCCAATGGAGCTCCCCACTGCCATCTGCTTCCTCCCCGTCCGTCGCTGCCAGTCCTCACCGCCTCCCCGCACCCCCCCCCCTAACCCTGCCCGTCTCCCTGAAGCGGAGATGAGCAGATTTTTCACCGCCATGTAACTGGGACGCACGTGCGTGTGAGACGCTTGCGCGTCCAAGAGTCCCTCTCAGCCAGCGGGGACATTCTGGCAGATGCTGTAAATAAATAAGAGGGGATCCATCTTTATGTACTAACCCTTGTGATTAGTAAGGCAACAGGGCAGCTCTACTTATAAGACTTGCCCTTTGTGATGGCCGCTGGTCCCTGGACTTCCGGATTTATGACTCGGGAATCTATCTGCACATATGCAGAGTTACACGGTGACTGTGGCGGTTACTGGGAGCAACCCCCATGGCCACCATGTCACTCTGCACATGGGCAGAAGGACTCCCTGGTCATAAACTCAGAAGTCCAGGGACCGGCGGCCAACACAAAGGGCAGCTCTTATCAGTAGAGCTGCACTTATACAGTATACGATTAGAATCTCCTTGATCTTTTCTCAGTTCGTGGCTGAGACCCAGGAATTTGCCGGCCTGCTAGTCTAAAATCGGAACCAGTGATCATAAATCCCCCCCCCCCCCCTTGCAGAATGCAGTGGAGTGGGCCGCAGCCAATGGTGCTTGGGGGTAATGCGATGCGCTACAGAAGTTTGCATTCTAGGGCAGAGACCAGTAAGTCAGAGCCGGGAAATCATTTCTATACTTGGGAACAACAGGTTTCCACCATGTTGACCTTAGGATCGTCAGCCTAAGCCATGTCGACCTTGAGTGTTCGACCCATTGCATGTCAACATTATACTGTATGTGTCAACCTTACGACCGTATACCTTCAATATATCTTGCAAACTGATGGTTAATGCAATCTGTGGGTCAGATGTTGATCTCAAGGAAAAGATGCTTGAAAATGTGGCACTGGTATCAACAATTGCTCAAAATCCGTAAGAAATTGTGAGCATTCCTCCCGTAAGATCTAGTGGAATTTCTCTGGTAAAAATGGAAACTCCAGGACAACAGAGGAGAACACACAGCGGGTGTCCCATTGATACATACATGATATTTGCCCCCTGTAACTGATGATTGATGTTTCTGCTGTTATTTGAAATTCCTGGATATAGGACCAAAGAGAAACGAACGGAATCCAGAGCACACTGTGTGATTGATGCTGTGGAATGAAGGTGCATATGCTCACCTAATAAACCTGTCAGTGCCCCCGTATATCCATCATTTTCATTGTGGGCTGTGGTACTGTACATACAATCCCGAAAGGATGGATACTGTATTTTTATTTGTTGGAAAACATGTAGATAATTACAACAGTAATATGTAGTGGAAGAAATTGTGAATATATAATAGACCTACATGATATTGTGCAACATAAATTAAAGATAAAATCTATGGTAGATGAATCTTGAAATAAAATCATATATTTACTACATTATGGCATTTTAAGAACATGTAGGTCTCAGACACACATATATGTGCAGTTAGAACCCCCCCATACCTGGTTCCAGGGCAGTTTCTTTCCAGTGATGTACAGTATTTGCAAATATGGAACATGTGCAAATGAGAGTATACAGTAAACTACAGCACAGACTTGCTAGCTCCGAGAAATATGGTACCACCGGCAAGTATAGGAAGGGGAAGCATCACATGAGTAACCACTGTGGTTGCTCCAGTTGGAAATGTGTATTCGGCAGAGTTATATAGGCACACACTAGCCAATGACTCAAGCTATAAACAGTCCAGTTACTTTACCAGTGGTATTGGTTTATTGAAGCATGATAGGTACAGCTGTACTCACTGTTGCATACACACTGGTTCTATTGAAGCTTCTGAAACGTAAAGATCTATATATCTCCCCAGGCAGTGAGTGTATGCTGCTTGCAGGTAGTGGTGCAGGATGCTCGCACAACTTGATTCAGGTAATCACTTGTATCTCTAAGGAGGTAAGTGGGAGAAGTGTGTCTCCACCATGTCCCTTCTCACACAGTCCCATTGTATAATACTCATTTTAAACCAGAGCCTCAACCCGGGTTATTGCAGCTCCACTTTGGGGTCGGGCTTGGTGTAAATGGAGTAAAAAAATAACCTGGGTCCTGTTTCTGACCCTGCAAATGCTCACAGTCGGACAAGGAGCTTGTTTTTGCCATCTTTAACACTTTTAATTATTGCAAGACATATCTTGGACTTCCACTAATTAAACCATGACTTTGTCTTGAGGCTCAATGAATAAAATGATAGTGAATTCCTCATCGTACTTTCTAGAGCTGGCCAATATTTCATCTTGCAGATATCTTCTCTCTGTTGAACTTCCATGTTGATAGTCTCTGACTCAAATATACAGTATCATCAACTGCTGGTATGTCCTGTGGCACATGCTTGCTCCCAACTTTTCTTCAACTCTACTCTACCACTCAGCCCTGCTCCCTCTTTCCTCCTACAGTTTCCCTTCCTAGCCCAGGAGTCAGCGCAATCACTACACCCTCTACATCTCTGCCTTCTAAATTAATATCACCTCAACGCTATAGCAATCCTGATAATCTCATTCACATCCCAACCACTAACTCATACCCCCTATCCTGTGCCCTCTGGAATGCCAGATCTGTTTGCAACAAACTGGTTCCCACTCGTGACCTTTTCATTTCCAACACCCTGCATCTCCTAGCCATTACTGAAACCTGGATCACCAACTCTGACACTACTTCTACTGCTGCTCTCTCTGCTGGGGGCCTCACATTCTCACACACACGTCGACCTGGAGGTCACCATGGTGGTGGTGGGCTCCTTTTACCCTCTAGCTACGCCTATCAACTCATTCCTCCAGTACCATCCCTTACATTCTCTACATTTGAGGTCCATGCTATACACCTTTACCAACCGGCTAATCTTCGAGTTGCTGGTATGCCCTCCAAATTCCTCGACAACTTTGCTTCCTGGCCTCCTCACTTTTTCTCTTCTGACATTCACTCTATTATCGTGGTGATTTCCCCATCCCTATTGATAACCCCTCAAAATCATCTCACATCTTCATTTGGTGTCTCCCAGTGGACCACCTCACCCTCCCATTGGAATGGGAACTCACTGGATCTGGTTTTCACTCATCGTTGTGATATTTCTGATTTCTCCAACTCACCTTTTCCCCTCTCTGACCACCACCTACTCTCTTTTACCTTATATCTCTCTGCTTCCCCATCTCTACCTCCTAAGGCTACCATCACCAAACGTAACATTGAGGCTAGAATATGTACAGGAAAAGGAGTGTCACTGTGTGGTGCACCAAGAGAATTTACAGTAAAATATAACCTTTATTGTTTAATTGGTAAAAAGCATTAGCGAGATAAAAGGACACAATACATACAAATACAAACATTGAACATGTGAAAATAAAAAGGATATTACTATCCTCACTATTCACTCTCCACTTCTATACAAAACTTCAAACTGGCTCTTAAGATCCACTTCTTCACCAAACCCAGCAAACTGTCCTCCTAACCTCTGTTCCTCACCCTGTCTACCCCTCTGGTGTCACCCCTGTCTGTCTGCCCCTCCTCTTTAGAATGTAAGCTCTCACGAGCAGGGACCTCCTACCTCATGTGCTTCTCCTTTCTTACTTCAGCAGTCTTCGACTGCACCAAAGCACTCTGTTCTCTGTCACCTTGATACTGTACTTATGTTGCAGCAATCGGCTGACGTTCCTGTAATCAGTTACCCTGTATTTGTCCTTTATTGTCTTCAACTGTAAGTTACTGTTTCCTGATTATATGTACTCTTTAACTCGTCGCTGCGGAACCCTTGTGGCGCCATATAAATAAAGGATAATAATAATAATAATAGCTCATGTTGTTCCTTTAAATCAGGGATGTGGAACCTTTGGCCCTCCTGCTGTTTTTGAACTGTACATCCCTGCATGCCCTCCTACAGTTTTGCTATTTGGCCATACAAAGACTGTTGCAGGCCGTGCTGGGATGTGTAGTTTAACAACAGCTGGAGGGCCGAAGGTTCCCCTTCCCTGTTTTAAATATAATATTTTGCGATTTAAAAATCTGTCTGGCATTTACATCCCATAATCTGCAGCCTTTGCTTTTACGGCAGCCGCATGATGCACTTTACTGACCTTGAATTCATCTTTTGTCTTTTGATACATGGACATTGGCCTTGCTTCCAAAACTCCTGAGTTTTCTTACACTTGGTTTTCTCTTTGACCACACTTCAATATGTGTTACTGTATGTCTATCAGTGCAACTGTAGGAGAATGCTTCTTGAAATCGACTGCTGTGAACATGACTGGAACCCCAAACTGCTTGTCTAGGCCTGCATACTTCAGCCTCCATCTTGCTCTCTCTGTTCACTGACATTCACTGACATTCACTAACATCATCTTACTCAGGTGTATAAGCAATGATATTCACCACCATTATCAGAAGTCAGGGTCTTGAGTCTGCGACCTGTCTGGTTCTCTAAAAGTTTCTTCCAATCGGCAATCTTTTTGCACCACTGCAGATTTCTCTCTGGTGAACAGGGCCGGCGCCACCACTAGGCAGCTCTAAGCATTTGCCTAGGGCGCCGGCCTCTGGAGGGCGGCACTTTGTAGTGCCATATGGAAGCGGTGGCCCCTGCACCTCCGTGGAGCCAGGTGAGCGTTCCCCTGTGTCTCTCTCCAACCTCTCCCCCCTCACCCTGGGTCAGAGGCACCCGGGTCAAAGGCGCGAGAAGCTGCCCTGTGCTTCCACTGCTACACTGCGGGGTGGAGGGTGGGGAGAAGCTGGCCAGTGCCGTGGAGCAGATAGGCGGGATCCCCCCACCGTGCCATGGAGCAGGTGAGCGTTCCCCTGTGTCTCTCTCCAAACCGGGTCAGAGGCGCGAGAAGCTGCAGAGTGCTTCCACTGCGTGCTGCGGGGAGAAGATGGTATAAGGAGAAGCTGGCCAGTGCCGCACCCGCCTGCCCGCACTGCCCCCCGCCCCACCGTGGAGCAGGTAAACGGCCGTACCGGGTCAGGGCGGGGGGACAGGGGGTGTCACCTGGGGCGCTGAAACAGCTTACACCGGCCCTGCTAGTGAAATACACTTGTGTTTTTTTTGTAAAGGTATCAATATAAACATCACATCACAAAATATTCGTATACTCTCAATGAGTTTACTTCCATTGGGCATTCGGCCAGGTGGTGGGTGGCATTAAGCCTCTCGCTAAGCAGCGAACGACCGCTGCATAGCGAGCAGTCCTGAATCAGCTCCATTGTCTTTTATACATATTCATTGGTTGTCCTGTGAAGTTATTGTACAATTTACAGTTTTGTCGCTAGTTTACTTTTTTATTCCTATTTCACACAGAAGAGAGAGAAGCGTTCGGAGAAAAGAGAAGTGTCAGGAATCTGAATATAGCTTTCTCTGTAAGACGTCTACTTCTACCGTGCAAGACAGAATATATCATTGATTTATTTCTTCAGAAATCCAGAGACACTTACCCGTCAGTCAGGTCAGTTGATATGACAGGCCATTCAGAACAATGCTGAAAATGTCAAGTGCTCTCTAAGTGTCGGTTATATTGTTTGTTAGAGCCTGAGAACCCTTTTAGCATTCGGAACACGCACAAGGACAACACTTCAGTTATTTATCTTCTCCTTTAATTATAAGCACAGTCTTTTTCGTCTTTGATGGGTGTAAATAAAGTTTCCAAACACTTTAAATCTACACTGAGACACAATCCTGAGCCATGGAGGAAATTGAGGAATATACTGGAGCTCTATAGTTCAGATACATGGAGGGTTTATGATAGGGATCAGCAGGTTCGGATCTCTGAGATCCTAGCCCCCGAACTTCCCGATCTAAGATGGGATCCATATCCGGGTTTTCGTGCAAGACTCGGATCTCAGATGGAGGCAAAAACGTCATTCTTACGCTGTCAGATTCTTGTAGGGTTTTGGATCCTATATGAGACCCTGTGTTGGTGCAGTTGATGCAGAAATAGAGGAGGAGGAAGACACAATTTAAAGATCAGGAACCTCTTCCTAGTGCTGAAGCTGCTGCCAGTAGTCATGACATTGACAATGCAATTCCATCAACCTCGTCTGCTAAGGCCGATGCCCAGTATCATAGAGGGCATGTAAAATCAAAGAAGCTATCATTACAAACCCCCCAAAATTTTAAACTATCTGTTGAGAAACATAAAATTGGCAATATGCCATTCTCGAGATGAATTGGCAAGGAAAGGCTATGTTCATGACTGGTGCTTCAGCTTTAAAATATGTTTAAAATAAGGTTGGACAAACATTTATTGATTAAAAACATCCAGGGGTACAATTAAGAATAACAATCTGTCTTCAAAAAAAAAAAATATATCAGTATTCACTACATAAAAACAAGGGTTAAGCTAATAAATCCAGGTTGAACTAGATGGACGCAAGTCTTTTTTCAGCCTTAACCACTATGTAACTATGTAAGCCTGACTCGAAAAACAAATACTGATTAAAGCACAGATATCTCAAATCTCCATGGAGAGTCTGTGTCTGTGGTTGCGATTCTAGGCCTGACCTTTCCAACACTGTACAGGAAGAGGAGGCTCCTTCCACCATTTGCATGCCCTCTGAAAGTGCTGGGAGGAGCACCACTAGTCCAGTTGCTGATATTGAGATTATGGATGTCACTGTAGAAGTACACCAGGAAGATGATTCTGATGGTGTTGTGGTTTGTTTGAATCAGGTACCGGTGGAGACAGTTGTTGACCGCGGGATAAAAAAGCCCACTGTCATCTAAAATATCCACCTCTTCAGTATGGAATTATTTCTATTTAAATGCGGACAACTGTCTTACCACATGTAGTCTTTGTAAAAGCATAATAAGTAGAGGTAAGGATGCTAACCAGCTAGGACAGTGGCGTAACTCGGGCTCTGCAGCCCCAGCGGTGGCGGGGGCAGCAGGCGCCACCGGGGCGCAGGTTAACAGTGTTCTTCTAACGTAGCCCAAGGGCAGCTGGCATAGCCAGGTGGCGAATGTACAGTGCGGTGGGCAGATGGGGATGGCAGTTAGCAGGACAACACAGAGAATTGACAGATTTTTGCCTACCTCGCTGCTCCTGGCCAGAGTGATCAGATAGGCTGTCTGATCACCGGGGCTAGGAACAGAGCGGCAGGTGTAAAATGAGGGCAGGACTGGGTAAGCAAGGGAGAGGGGAGAAAAAGGGAGGAGAGAGAGTGCCAAACCAAAGAGCACTCACCTCTGCTGGCTATTATCCCCCGCTGGCTACTGTGTAATCACATGCGTCAGTGTCCAGCTTCTCCTGATCCCCAGGCGGCACTGCCTACTGCGCTCGATCCTCGCTGGCTACTGGCATTTTAAAAAAAAAATGAGGGGGGGGGGACCAGAATTTTTTTAGCTGGGGGGAGCAGTGCATTCATCGTAAGTCATTATCAAGTTCCGAAACTTTGGCTAAGAGTATAAGCAGTCTCATGACACCTTAATTGCTTTTTCCTGTTGTACACAAGCGCCTACAATGTGAATATCCTCCTCGATCAGGATCAGAAGTACAGTAGTCCTGCAGGCCATGTCACTGGCCATGTCGCTGGTATGACTCCTCTCCTATACAGGATTCCACCGGAGGATCCCTGAGTGCTACACCTACTGCTGTCACTGCTGCTGTTGCTGCTGTTAGTCGACCGTCACCGCAGAGAGGAGGTCGGAAGACCTCTTCTACTACTTTAACTTAGCAATTGACTGTCCAACAGTCCTTTGCGAGGAAGATGATGTATTACAGCAGCCACCCTTTTACAAATCGGATTACTGAGGCCATAACAATTCTGCTGGTGTTAGACGTGCGCCCAGTATCCGCCATCAGTTCAGTGGGATTTAGAAACTAGGCAAGTGATTTCTAGATTGTAAATGGACAATAAGAAAAGTGTCCTAATTGTCCTCAAAAATGTGGTTGTACCACCTGAACCACTGACATGTGGACAAGTGGAACAGGGCAAACTAAGGACTACATGACTGTGACAGGCCACTTGGTAGATGTATTGACTTACACAGCAACAACAGTAGTCCCATGTTTTGCTAACACAATTAATTTGGTGGTGCAAAACTTTTGGTGGTGCAAAACTTTTTAGTTAATTGACAAGGAGCGTGCAGGAGGTGCTATCAACCAAAATTTTTCGACATTCAGCAACTGATTGCCAAATGACCCCCTCTTACAGCAGACAGTTTTTGAGGATGCTAGAAGGAAGGGGCGGCCTCCTCTAACATCCTTAAAAATGGTCTGCTGTTAGGGGGCAGACATTTGGGATATTTTCATTAGCAGCACTGGCTAGGCGGAGCGCCACGACCGCAGACAAGTAAATCTGTGGGTCCCGGTTACAAACTCGGAGGTAACGGAGGTAAGGCAGGGTGGGGGGGGAGGGTTAACTTTTGTTGGGGGAGGGTACACTGCCAAAAATTCCCAGCAAGGGGGTGCGGGGGTTGTAGTTACACTACTGCTCATAAAGCATCTTCCTCAGTGTCTTTGGTTCTTGATATATATTTCTGTGTCTGACAGCAAACCCGGCAGGGAGATAAAGAGAAATCTGGAACACTGACCAGATGAAAGAGTTAATAAGAAAAACCCTGTATTTGTGTTATTAGGCGGTGAGCGCTATGTTATGAGCAGTGAAGTCATTGACTAATATATTGGAAAATGATCCCAAATGAGATGCACTAAAAAAATACCAGTGATAAAGGTCAATTCGCTATTACAAATGAGACCTTTAAGTTACAGTGCACAGTGTGTCTGATCCCCACATCTGATCTGATGATACTGGAAGACCATTAATCAGTGGCACTCATACCCATGGTGGGATTATTGCCATCTCCTTATTCATTTACATTCTGTTGTTTGTTCTACTGGAAAATCAACAGCATCGCAATATTCTATGCGCATTGGAGATATATGCAATGTTTAGAAGTCAATTCAGTTAGCCTGGGAAGGAAATAAACCCCTATTAATAATTATACTGTGAAATATGCAAGCAGTTACACAGATTTATTCCAAAATAAAACCAGAAGGCCCCCCTAGGGCTTACTAATACACCCGAGACAGAAAAAGTAGTCCATAGCAATTTGCACAAATTATATTCAGCAAACATCTATTAGCCAGGCAGTTTTACCAAGCCAGGCAGCATATTATCACTGTGATTCATACGTTCATAAGTAGAATCATTTCTAATTCTGGGCACTTCTGCTCAGAGGCGTAGCTACCGTAAGGCAGCCACCGTGGCTGCTTGTGGGAGCAAGCGCCAGCGGGGCGCCCCCGGTGCCCGGGCACTCTGGTCAAACCCCCCCCTTACCCCTCCGCATGCCGCCGCCACCGCATTCAGTCCGGCACCGCAGATAGCCTCCGGGCTCCGTCTCCTGCAGTAATGAAAAATGACACGACAAAATGGCTGCCCCCTAATAGCAGACAGTTTTAAGGATGCTAGAGGAGGCCGCCGCCTCCTCTAACATCCCTAAAAAAACTGTCTGCTGTACGGGGGCAGCCATTTTGTCGTGTCATTTTTCATTACTGCAGGAGACGGAGCCCGGAGGCTATCTGCGGTGCCGGACTGAATGCGGGGCCGGCGGCGGCATGCGGAGGGGTAAGGTAATTTTTTGGCGGGGGGGGGGGGGGGGGGCGCCACAATATTAGTTACGCCTCTGCTTCTGCTGTTGTGTTCTAGCCGGTGGTTAAATCCTCCCAACATTGGTGGCAGTGGAGGAGGGACACAAAATGAGGGGGGTGGCCTCCCAATGAGTGGGCGTGGCCTACACTTGCAGCATTCCTGTGAGATCATGCCCCCATTTTGCCACTGTTAGGGGCATGGCCGGCAATGTGTGAGATGCTGGCCAGGCTCCCATCCCCTTTCTACAGTGAACAGACACTATGCGCTTGCGCACAGTGGTAGTTATTCTGGTTAATTTGAAAGGCTGCAAATTCGCAGCCTAGTGAGTCCACCAAACCCGGCCTTGCAAATGGTTGCCTGGGGATTCCCGGCTACCATCGAATGATGGTGAAGGTGCACGCATATAAAAGTAGCCACTTGGGAGGAAGTGGGCGGGTATCTGACATCCGAGGTCAGCTGGCCATCGGGGCTTTTGCATGCTGTGCGTTCCTATATGCAAATGGCGTGGACCACCTCCCCACACCCCTCCACGCCCCCACCCGCACACTTGGGTGCATGCGCCCAGCGAACACCCTGTTTACCATGGCCACACGAAACCAGCGTATGCACATGCGCAGAAATGACCCTGCGCATGCGCTTACACCCACCATCAGACCCCTTGCGAACGAAGGGGTACAAATGAACAGACCTGAATAAGGCCCAGTGTCTATTCCCCGCTTATCTGCTAAGAGCAGGTCAATCACCACCACCCCCCCCCCCCCTCCACGCGGGGCATGGCCAGCCCCAGGCAAGACACAGGATTGACCCCCAAAAAAGGGTGGTCCTGTGAAAGTCGGGACAGTTGGGAGGTATGGTTAAATACAGGGCTGGGCAACACCGGCCCTAGAGATGTTAATGAACTACACATCCCAGCATACCTTGCATCAGTTTCAGCATGGCCACATAGCAAAACTAATGCAAAGCATCCTGGGATGTGTAGTTCATTAACATCTGGAGGGCCGGTGTTGCCCAGCCCTGGTTCAATATCTATCACACTGAGAAAAATTGGTTTAAATTAATTTGAACCTCTTTTTATTGTAGATCGAGACAAGCCATTGTGTAAACATATTAATGTAGGGGTTTGTGTATGAAGCAGTAGACAAGGGTTATCTGGACGGCTCTTAGATAAGGGGCACGATTCAGAACTGGTGGCTGCTATGGGAAATTGCAGAAGCCCGTCCCGCTATAGTAAAATCCCCCCTTGCGAATTAATGTGGTCGCTTTGCGAATAGACTTTGCAGCTGAGCAAATAGGTCACAATCCATTCGTTAGACGCTAGAAGTAGCCAGGGACTTGCTCTGCGGCTATGAGGAAATCAGCCAGATCGAGGGTGGAACTGACATCACACAACCTCCCATTAAATGCTTGTGCACGCCTAAGTTTTCCTGGGCGCGCCTCCGGGTTTTTCTGTCGCGGCCACTAAACAGACGGCTACCACCCCCAGACACCCACTTCCTGTCATTCACCTTGCAAACGGCTTGTGAAGGAAAAAAGTAGCAGGAGTTCTTCGCTAGCGGGCATTGCGGCCCAGGCGTGTGAGCAGTGTATCGTAATCGGCCGATGTGCTGATAGATTAGATCGAGTGAGATAAAGTACCAACCAGCTCCTGTTATTTTTCAAACACTTTATCACTCTTTGAAGCTTAGGGTCTGATTCCGGTGGGCTAGGCTGCGTATACTTGCAGCCTAGCGAGGGATGTTATTTGCGAATCAGCCCCTTAGTGCTGTACATCTGGCCCCGTGTCTCTCCCTCTCTCTCTCTCTTTCTTCCTTCTTGCCCCTATTGGACCCCCATTCTCTCTTCTGACTTTTTCTGCCACACTTCCCCATTGGGTATTGGTCATTGGGTCGACACATGCAGACTCCCACTATTCTATTCTCCCTCCACGCCCTAGTGGATGGTAGGACATGAAATACCATCGGCACATGTCAGCTGAAAAAAAATGTGAAAAACTCATATCATCCTTTTGACCAGTGGTGGGGAACCTCCGGCCCGCGGGCCGTATACCGTTCCAGGAGCCGGTCCTTGTGGCCCGCCCACCCACTCGACGGCTGTACAGCGAGTCAAGTACAGGGGAAATCTCTCGAGAGCTACCGACCTCTCGCGACATTTCCCCTGTATGAGACTCCCTGCACAGTTGCCGGACCACACAGACCGGCGACTCGTAACCTGTGGCAGCCGCCGGAGCGTGGAACGGCTGCCGCAGGACAATTTTATGTTTTAAATGGCCCCCGAGGCATTATGCCTCAATGCAAAAAGCCCTTGGACCCCAAAAGGTTCCCCACCCCTGCTTTTGACTGTCTACTTTGATTGTCGACCTAATGCTTGTGTCGAACTAAGCCGTGTCGACCTTCAGCTGTCAACCCAATGCATGTCGACCGTACTCCTCCCCACATTTCTCTCTCCTCTCTCAGTTTTCTCCTTCACCTCTTCCTCTCTCTCTTTTCCATCTTCCCTTCTCCTGACCCTCCCTGTTCCTCTCCATTCCTGCCTTCCCTCATTATTTCTCTCCCTTCCATCTATGTCCCTTTTACTTATACAGTAACATTCTCTTTAATATATACCCAGTAACAGCCTCCTTGCTGCAATAACTAATTACTGGCATCTCTTGCTAATTTAGATGCTGTTTTAAAGGTCAGACCACAATAACTATTCAAGGTGCTTACAGCTGTGTGGTTCGATACAGAGCACAGCAACCAGGCTGCTCCCAGTAATTATACCGGATTCAGCCTTCGCTACAGACACAGAACATGTAGGAAAGGTTTCTGATGACATAACTTCATTGCCACCATCGCAGCGTTCTGAGAAATTGTTACATTTATTTTACAGCAAAACAAAAACATACGAAAATCTTCATGATCATTATGAAAAGGCCATCGTGTTCGGTAACTATCCTCATTACAAAACCAGAAGTAAAATAATAGAGTACACAAAAGTATTGGTATAAAATATTATTATTATTAATAACAGTTTCTTATATAGCGCATACATCTTCCGCAGAGCTTTACAGAGTATAGTTGAACATTCACATCGGTCCCTGCCCCAGTAGAGCTTACAATCTATATTCCCTACCACATGTACACGAACACACAGACATTCGAGGGTTAATTTGTTGGGTGCCAATTAACCTACCAGTATATTTTTGGATTGTGGGAGGAAACTGGAGTACCCGGAGGAAACCCATGCAAGTACGGGGAGAATATACAAACTCTGCACAGTTAGGGCCATTGTGGGAATCGAACCCATGACCTCAGCGCTGTTAGGCAGTAATGCTAACCATTACACCATCCATACTGGAACTTACTGTACCGATTGGTCTACTGGTAGATGATAAAACATAGTTGCTTACCCTCCTGCATTCTGCAGGAGACTCCCTGACATACTTTAGCAGCAATCTTCCTCTCTCCCTCATTATTCTAGCAATCTCCCTCATGTCACCTAGCCCACATTACTGTGTTACATCATAGTTACCTCCCCTCCTGCATTCTGCAGGAGACTCCCTCACATAGCAGCAATCTTCCTCTCTCCCTCATTAGTCTAGCAATCTCCCTCATGTCACTTAGCCCACATTACACTGTTACATCATAGTTACCTCCCCTCCTGCATTCTGCAGGAGACTCCCTCACATAGCAGCAATCTTCCTCTCTCCCTCATTAGTCTAGCAATCTCCCTCATGTCACTTAGCCCACATTACACTGTTACATCATAGTTACCTCCCCTCCTGCATTCTGCAGGAGACTCCCTGACATAGCAGCAATCTCCCTCTCTCCCTCATTAGACTAGCAATCTCCCTCATGTCACCTAGCCCACATTACACTGTTACATCATAGTTACCTCCCCTCCTGCATTCTGTAGGAGACTCCCTGAAATAGCAGCAATCTCCCTCATTAGTCTAGCAATCTCCCTCATGTCATCTAGCCCACATTACATTACGTAAATGTTACGATCTAATTCTGACTTGTGCGTAAGTTACACGTAATGGAGTGATTTGCTTTCATTGCGCGTGCAGTGGTACCCCTTTCAGACATAACAGGAAATTACGGGTGAAGCTGTTTTACCCGGTAATTTGTGTAAAGTTAAAGGGTTATCTTGGGTCGTAAATCCTGGGTCACCAACCCTGCTTTTTTTACCAAGGTCGCCGACCTGGGATTTTTGACCCGGGTTTACCCTTTCACACTACACAAATTACCAGTGTAATTCAGCAAATTACCGGATTGACAGTTTTTAACCCAGTAATTTGCTGCTATGTGTGAAAAGGATCAGACATCACCCAGCAAAATGACTCGTCATTCTGAAATGGGTACAGGGTTAAATTGACTAAAATGGGAGTTTTATTGAAGATTGGCTGTTGCCCAATCCTATTATACTTCTTATTTATTTAGGACCTTCTAGACGATAATAGATCAAATCTGATTGGTTGCTATGGGAAACGTCCCATCTGCAATAGAACTTCCATCTTAGTAATTTACCCCATACTAAGCATGTGTCCTTAGTATGTTATGGTTGTGTGTTAGTACAGTCTTCATGCTCTGATTGATCATGTTCTGCCCATCAGAAGGGCCAACACTGTACCCAGCTAGTATTCACCATCTTAGCACAATTGATCACAGTTTAGCTAAACTATGTACACACTAGAAGATACCGTATATCGCGATAATAGGCCAAGCCCCAGACCACGCCCCCAACACAACCGGCACACTCTTTGGCGCGCACAGATGCCCTTCATCGGCAACTTCTAAAGTTGGGAGGAATGCAAATGTCTGCATATACCTTACTCATATCTAGAAATTTTTGGGACCAGGGGAAAGATGTATTAAGCACAGAAAGAGATAAAATGAAGAGAGATAAAGTTGCAACCAACTTGTGGAAGCTTGTAGCACTATTATTTTGGCAGTGTGGGAAGTTCTGTTGATTTCGAAGTTCGGCTGAGCTTCCGGCCCATCAGTGTCCAGCCAGTCTTTTCAAAATCAGCAGCGCTTCCCGCCCTGCTGTTCAGCAAATTGCGCTACAAGCTTCCAGCGCCGCCGCTGCCCGGATCCCCACTGCCCACCACCCGCCGCCAAAGCAGCTCCCCAGCGCAGTGCCGCTACAATCTCCCAGCCCCCGCTGCCTAGATTGCCGCTGCCTGGATGATGTTGCTGCACATAGGTGTGCAGTGGGGGCTTGGGTTGGGGGTCCCCCAAATTATTTTGCCATGGGGCCCGCTATAATGTTAACACGGCCGTGCCAACCAGCTCATTTGACAAAAGTACAATGGAATGGTACCCATACTACTGATGCAGGTTTTTACCTCTCAAAATGGAATTCTAAAAGGAGTGGTTGCACCATGCCTTATGCCATATATTGTTATGTGTTTGCTACAAAGGTAATACTCTAATACTCTACAACTTTGCATCTTTCTACAATGTAAATAGTACTCAACATTTAGGAAAAAGTATGAATCACTGCCCGTCGCACCAAGGCTCTCCCGCCATATAAAGCTAGGTCGATGAGGACACATCTTTATATCTTTAAACGGAAGCACAACAGGGAACCAAACTGAACATTAGGTCTTTAAAAACCTATTTTTCGGGAAGGTGGAGACATCCTTTAACTCTGTCATATTTTACTATTTAACAGCAAAAAAAATTCCCTAAAAATAGTTGTGTGTAGGATAGGATTGCATAATTGCTAGCGCTGTACCCTTTATGCGCTGTCATGTGGGATGTGCCCTTTCATTTACGTTACAGTCATTAAACAGTACAATGAAATGTCAGGCACATCAGAAAGTTCCTGGTGTAAAACTTGATTTATAAGGAAGAGACTACGTCTCCTCCCTGATTTACATCAGGCGTGATGTTGAAAAACAAAAGTATTTAAATTTAAGTTTTCACATAGGGAGCAACACCCATCCGCCTCGCATAGCAGTACCTGGCATGTTGTCATGTTCTAGTATACAGTAGCATGAAGAGGCAAAATATAGCACAGGCTTCATTGTACAGTCATTGCTTTTATGCAAATAAGGAAAACAAAAACATTGAGTATTTTAGCAGCTTAAAAATGTCCTCTGGAAGATCCCGGGGAGGGTGCTCAGGTGAGGCGCAGTTTTGGATGTGTTGTTGTGAATGCACACCATCCAACTGTCCAGATTTTTGCGGAACAGTCCAGTTTTTTGGGGGGGATTGTCCTGCACCCCACCTGGGCCGTCAGTGTCCGGTGGGGGCAGATGGGAGTTCCCCCCTGCTACCCTCCTCTCTGCTGTGGACACCATCTATTCAGTGAGACAGAGGGGCTGGGGGGATGGCCAGCAGGAGCAGCATGATCATAGGCCATACCCCCTGACCATGAGGCCACATCCCCTATTTTCAGGAGTGCGCAAGTGTCCCTCCTCCGTGGCCTCCAATGTTGGGAGGTACTGCAAGGTTGCTAACTTTCTCGCTGCCCTCTCCGGGAGAGGGCAGCCAGCTCAGTAAGGAAGGGGGCAGGACCATTGCCAGGAGCGAAAAGGGGCGGTGTAGGGGCGGAGCCATGGCCTGGCTGATCTGTTTGGGGGCATGGTTAGAGTGATTGCGTCATTTTAGCCACACCCCTGCCATGCAATGCCGGTATTTTATGCATTGCACTGCGGGGGCGGGACTAAAATGATGGAAACGTGTAATTTGACCCACGGACCCCCCCCCCCCCCACCAGGGGGCGGTACACTGGAGACGGATGGCAATGCGGAAGGCTAGCCCCCATTCCGGGGGGGGGCCGGGAGGGGGACCTGATTTTCGGGACCCTCCCGGCCATTCCGGGAGGGTAGGCAACCCTGAGGTATGGTAATGCAGCAGTGCACAGTAGCACAGTGGAAAGATGCTGCAATTTGATACATCGTATGCAAAAGGACGGCATATGCTATATCGTATGTGTTCTGCTGCCTGGTGGGTAGTTGCAGAAAATGGGTTTATTGCCAGTCACATTAATATGCATCATAGTGTACTGGTGCTAAGAAAGTATACAGCTGAATACCAGGCAGGGGCAGTAACGGTACCTGAACTGGTCCTTTTGATTCAGCATGATTTCCCGACGGATTCAATACCGATAGACAAGCTTCCGACATGTTCAAAATACTGACATTTGAAACGCAGACAGCTCAAAATATCATCATGAGTTTCTCTATGGGTTTTCTGTGTGCCTATGTCGACATTGGTCGACCTGAACACCATCTAAGTGTACTGCTGCATTCCCTACAGTATGCTTCGGGCATGGTGTCTATTTCCCCCTCCAGGTCCACTGGGATGGTAAGGTAGGAACAAGTCAGTTTGGGGGCAAAATCCCTTTAAAACTCATGTCAACATATAGAGATGATAAACCACAGACAAAAAATCACTGCAAAAATACACCCAAAATGATTTCCCTGTAAGAGTTGCATTTGTCTGCAGAGCGTTGTAAAAAAAAAAGGTACAAAGTTTCTAGTCCCAGCTACAGCCCCGTCCTGCCCAAATTAATTAGATTGTAATACTTGGGAAACCATCAGCAGTTACAGTAGGTCTCCTCCAATACCATACAGGGTCTGCTGGGACCTGCAGTGCGACGTTCAGTATATGTAGGTAACCGCGGGTTAAAAAAAATCTAAATAAAATAACCTTCTTTCCAAATCATCCTCATCATATTGTTTTAGGCAGACGACAGGTCAGAATTCAGTCGCCATAGCTACATAATTACAGCACGTCTATCTGGGATTTATCTTCTGTAAACCGATCATCAAGCTAAAACGTATTTCGTGATCACTTTGAACTTTAGACCCGCTACACATGTTCTGTCATTTCACTGAGTGTGTTTTAAAGTAAGCGCACAACTCCAACGTGCGTAAATGAGGCCTAATGATAAGCAAGGCTTTAAAGCGCCCGGAAAAATCTGATTTATCGGAGTCTTACATCATTTGCTGAAAAATACATGACTCGTTTTATTCCACGGCTGTTAAACACGGTTCCAGCGCCTCTCGTTCTCATCCCAAATTCTTTTTGACCTCATAAATTTAAAATCTCTCGTTTACAACTCCCCAAATCACCTGCACTGTTCAGCGGGAGAATTAAGTAAGCAACGTAAAATGTGCTAAATTTGCATTGTAATAGGATTTTGTCTGGCTGGTTCCCGACTTTGTTTTCATGGGGGATGTGATGAATTGTTAATGTGTTTTCCTGTTTTGCCGTTTGATAGCGTACAGTGCTTCCTAATGTAAGGGCCCGAGCGTATCTCTCAAATGATCAAATAGGTTACAAGCGCGCCGCCAATGAATCACGTCAATAATAATTATTATTAAAAAAAATATCTGTCCTTTATTGTATTGAGGACGAGTAATAGAAAAGTCCGCATTGGGGTCACCTTCATAAATACGTGTTTCTAGGTATTACGACATGTATTAGTTTACATGCCCAAACTGTAAATGAAATTAATAGAATTACTCATAGGAACAATGGACCTTATTCAGGCCAATACGCTCGCATGCAAATGCGATGTTTTGCGTATGCACATGCGCAGCGGCACTTCAGCGCATGTGCATTCGCCGTGTGCCCTGAGGCCACAGCGAACAAACTGTTCGCCGGGTGCACGCACTTTGCAGGCTGTGGGCAGGGGGGGGGGGGCATGGGGGCAGCGGGCCGGGGTACCGCCCATGGGAACGACCAGCATTTCATGGGTGTTCCCATAAAGATGCTGAGCATTCGCATGGTAATCACCGGATGTCAGCTGCCCGTCCATGGTAATCACCGGATGTCAGCTGCCCGTCCGTGGACCCCCCCTCGTGGGGGTCCACGACCCCCATAGAGGCAGAATAAAATAGGTCTCGAGTGTATCGAGCCACTGTGCCCGTAGCATGGCCAGCGCAGCAGTCGGGATTTTGGGCACTGATTTGTCAGTTTTTAATGTTACACCTCTACACCCTATTTAACAGTGAAAACGATTTTTATTTCAGATGCCCTCTTCTAAATGTTCTGCCATCTGGACTACCTTTACTACATGTTGTAGTACAACCATGACTGGTAGCAGCCACAGCACTTGTACTTGGTTGCTGCTCCTACTCTTCTATTGAATGATCATGATCCATATCGAGTTGTGCTTATATTTATGTGAATATAGTGGTGTAAGTACCTACAGCACACACAAGTTGCACAAAAAATAGCATTTATTAATTTGAACTTTTTGCAAATGACAGATTCCCAGTGCTTATATTTATAAAATACAGGGAGTTTTCTTTGCTGTGCCAGGGAGGACTTTTTTAGATTCATTTATGCCTAATATCAGATGAGCTTGTTGCTCATACACTAAATCTTTGCAACATGTGCGCAATATCGACCTGTGCATCCGTGATTGGAATGACCAATAGGAGGTCCTATATAGGTCTTTTCAAGTGATACAGGACTGTCATATTTATATTTAAAACAGTGAAAAAACATGAAAAAAAATCAATCTTTTCTAGGGCAGACATTATTTTTACACGTGTGCAGCTGGCAACTAAGGGAAAGATAAAAAAAGAAAAGCTCACCCATGTGTAGTGGAACAAGAGATGTCGGGGAACAGGTATGAACATTGCTACACCATACTGTACGGAAGATTGGCCAGTTCCCCCGCATCCTTTTTGCTTCCTAGTGAAGCGGGCAGGATAAGGAGATTGTGGTGCCATATGGAGGAGGCTCATAGTGTAGCCCCTCCCCATAGACCTGTGAATCATAGCAATTGGGGTGGTGCCTAATGATGCGCAGCTCATCCCCGCCCCCCCGACACTGGCAAGCAGCGTCTCCTCTCTGTAGGCAACTATGGCTTTTAGCATCAGGATTTTTGATGTTCATCCCTAGTACCCTAGTAGCTGACGTTTGCCTAGTGGAAAGCAGGTGTTTGCACTACAGTTGCATTTAACGCTTTGTCTCTGGGCAGAAATACAGTACATGGAAATAAATTATATTCTGTACATTTTTTGCAGCCATTAATCGCCCTGTTTACAGTCAACCCAACACCCCCTTCCCTCCCCCCTTAGGAAATTGCTCCACAATTTACAATACTGCACAAAAAGTAAAAGGAGATGTTATTTCTAGTTCTTTAATGGAATGTTTTTATTCACATTTCTATGCAACGTGCTGATCTCCTGACCTGAAAGATGAGTTTTTCTTTACACGTCTGTTTTGTTACCAACTGTCACTTTTTATTTAACGAGGCATTTTTTTTAAAATGGTTTTATTCCTTCTAAAAAGAGCAGTACATAATTTATGAATGGCATGCATTACGGGCAATTAACATTCAAAGGACTTTTATTTAGAGCTCATTTTCATTTTTCAACAATTTGTTATAATTAATCCTCACTGTCCCTTAAATGAATTCCATACAGATGACATCTGCTTAACTATTGTTCATTCATGTAGCCATTAGCCATTAGTGTGAAAAGTATTGTACCCCTGTTATATAATTCGGGATGATTTCATTTCAGCCGGATACAGTACACAGCGATGAGTCGTTACCCACAATGCTCTTAACTAGAAAGGATGAGAGATTCAGAAAGTGAGAGATTTGGTAAGAAATCTCCAGTTTTTTTTAAAGCGGCAATCATTTACACTGCAAAATCACACTGGTTTTTGCAGTGTAAATGATTGCCGCTTTAAAAATATTTCACCCTATTAAATTTCGTCTCTGCGTGGGCCAAGAAAAAGGCACTTTGAAAGTTTAACATTCTATTTAAATTTAATCATATTTGCTGACTAAACGCTGAAGCATAGTTACTTTGGCCCTTATTCTGATCGGTGCAGCCGGATCCGAATATGCGGCCAGCACCGTGCGTCCTAAACCCCACCTTCCATACGGATCGCCAACTCCGTCCGAACGCGGTAAGAAGCTGTCCGAACGGACCGCACGTGTATTTCTCATGAATACACCTCCTCCATCTCAGGGAACCTCCCCCATCATTCGATGGTCGCAGGACCAAGTGGCCAGGCAGCTCCCGCAACCTCAGACCACACGGACATTTCTCAGTGCAAAAGCAGGGATCTGGGTGGGCAGCTGACATCCGGCAATGTCATATGTCCACCCCCTACACGTGCGTCACGGCCGCATTACCATACGTACGCCCAGCGTTTGCATGGGAACGCCCATAAAACGCGGGGTGTAAACATATGGTAATGAGCCCAAATAGCCCTTCACGCCCCTCTCCACCCCTGTTCGTAGTGTACACATTTCATGCGGAATGTGGACGTGCGTCCCGCTCGCACATGCGCAGAGACGCCTCTGCACATGCGCAGACACAAAACATCGGCGGCACGAACGCACGCGGATATTACCGCACCAACCAGAATATCGGACACTTGTTGCTACAGGAAAGATTGTATCGCAGTTATTCCCCTTTATAAATGAACACCTTGCCTGCCAAGTATGGAAAGTAGAGATTTTTAAGAGTTAACTCCATTCATTCATCTAAGTAATAATTGTGGAATGTCTGTCCCAACTCTATTATGCGTGTATATAGTGATAGACAGGACACTGGCTGCCTTCAGAGCCAGATTAAGGCTCCGGGGGAGCCTGGGGTACTTAAGACAAGGGAGGGGGTGCCCTTAGGACTGAATAAAAACACAGCACACATACATTCAGCACACACACACACACACAGGGCCACCATCAGAGGGGTCCCAAGGGAACATTTGACCCTGGCCCTGCCACTCTGAAGAAAGGGGAGGGCCTGGTCCACTCTATGCCAGCTTAGCTGTATAAAGCAATCAGCGGAGGGATGCCTGCTACCTGCCACACACTGAAGCCTCCTGTCAGTAGCAGGCCTCGTGTCGCCTGCTGCCCACCACCCACCATATTATTTTAAAGGCTTTACGTGTTATAATGTGTAATAGGTGTTAAGGTGTGTGGCATAATATGTGTTAAGGAGCCCATACACGGTCCGTTGTGGACCGGCTCCGTTGTGTACTATGCGATGCACGCTCCCGCGCATCACATAGTACGGTACAAAAAGTATGTGCTGCACATACTTTTTGTACTAGGTTAACATCGGATCGCATTGCATGCACAAGGGATGCGATCCGATATGATGTGTGCTGTTTAAGCACAGAATGGATCCGATAAACGGACCGTGTATGGGGGCTTTAGGCATTACGGTGTGGCATAATATGTAGGGATGTGCACCGGACACTTTTCGGGTTTTGGGTTTTTGGTTTTGGGTTCTGATTACCTTGAGGTTTTGGGTTCTAATGGGTTTTGGCAAAACACCTCCTAAGTGTTTTGTGTTTGGAATTTTTGGGTTTTGGGTTCTGATTTTTTTGTTAAAAAAGCATAAAAACTGCTAAAATCGCAGAATTGGGGGGGGGGGGGGGGGGTTGCTCCTACGCTATATTAATCTCAATAACATTCATTTCCACTCATTTCCACTCATTTCCAGTCTATTCTGAACACCTCACACCTCACAATATTGTTTTTAGAGCAAAAGGTTGCACCGAGGTAGCTGGATAACTATGCTAAGCCACACAAGTGTGCAGCACAAACACGTGGCTCATCTAGGAGTGGCACTGCAGTGGCCACAAGGCAGACATTATTATATATAGCAGCCTAGTATGTAGTTGTACTACTAGGTAGGTACACTTAGGCAGTAACACTGCCAGTGGCAACAGTGGACTGAGTAAATAATACTGGCAACCTCTATTCACAGTATTCAGTGCAGGCAGCACCAGTGGACTATATATAATTCAATTAATTATTAATAATATAGCAGCCTAGTAGGTAGAGAAAATAAACTGCTAGGTAGGTAGGCAGGCAGTAGCACTGGCAGTGGTCACCACAAAAGGTAGTTATATTACACACCACTAGTAGCTTTATGCAGTGCACCAGCAGAATTTATAATAATTAATTTTATTATTAGGTACTGCTTGGCAGTGGCACTCAGTGGCACACGTCAGTGCACCAGCAGCATGGAATTATTTTTTACAGTCCCACACAGCACAAGTATTATTTTTTAATTAAATTAGATATAGCAGCCTAGTATGTACTAGGTAGGTACACTAGGTAGGCAGTGACACTGCCAGTGGCAACAGTGGACTGAGTAACTAAATAAAACTGGCAGAGTCAGTGCAGGCAGCACCAGTGGACTATATATAATATAATTAATTATTCATATAATATATATTACAGCACAGCACCAGAGGTAGGCCCCAGCACAGAGGAGACAGTAGTACTACAGTTACACAGTTAGACTGTCCTCCTTGCTAGGGAGAGCCCACCCTAAGCAGAGAGGAGAACAGAGTACACAGCAGCACTGAGGGAGACAACCCGTGCGAATAAAATAATTACAGCACAGCACACCAGAGGTAGACCGCACAGAGGAGACAGTAGTACTACAAGTACACAGTTAGACTACACAGCAGCACTGAGAGACAGCCCCAGCGAATAAAAAATATCGCGTTCAAGGTCAAGCTCAAGTTTAAGCCCTAGCAGCAGCACCAACACACCCTCTCCCAACCCACTACTAGACTGGAGTGAAGATGGCGGGCGCAGCAGCCGCTATTTAAAGCCTCGCGAAATCCGGCGCTCGGGAGATGACGTTCTGACCACGCGGACGGACCCGAGTCAGGCGGGAACCGGGCTCGGAATGATGACGTCTGTGGGGTTTCGGATCTCTGGAATCCGAGTCTGCACATTTCTAATAATATGTAATGGGAATTACCTTGTGGCATAATATGTAATGGGCATTACTGTGAGTGATGTAATGGGCATTGCGTTGTGTGGCTTAATATGTAATAGGCATAACGATTTGCTGTATAATATGTAATGGGCATTATGGTGATCGGCATAATATGTAATGGGCATTACAGTGTGGGGTATATTATGTAGTGGGCATTACAGTGTGGAGCTTAATATGTAATCAGCATTACAGTGTGGGGTATAATATATAATCTGCATTATGGTGTGTCGCATAATATGTAATGGGCATTACGGTGAGCAGCATAATATGTAATTGGCATTTGCGGTGTGTGACAATGTGTCATTTAGGTTTTTGTCATTTAGGTTTTTTTGTTAAAACTATATATAACTAAAATATTCAAATTATAAAATATTTTATTACACAGTGAGCTAAATTATAAAGCAAGAATAACCAGTCAGTGACCAAGTAATCATTTTTATTAAATAATTCATTTTTATTTATTAATGGTATAAAAAACACTATTGTAGTGGATAATGAATTATACAAAATGTTTTCCATAGTATTGATTGAAAAAAACTTGAACATTTTTTAAAATTTTAATTGAAAAACAAACAGATTTCAAACAGTATCACCTGATAACATATGAAATAATAATGAATACACCTAAAAGTAAAACATAAAATAGAGGGCAAAATCTTCCTTATTTGTGACGCATTTTACTGCTTCCTCAGGCATTTGAACAATGTATGAAGGTAGTCGAAACCTCACAGAATTTATAGGTACGTTTGTTAATTACATAATCATTGAAATAAACTTTCTTGTGAAAGAACAAAATATCTAATAAGAGAAAACAAAACTTTCTTGTGGGTAGATAAAACATATAGAATATACAGTCATAATACATGGCAGAAATGGAACAAAAAAAATGAATAGTGGTAGTCAAACCTTCACAAAATATATAGGGGGAAATTTACTAAGAAAAATTAGTGAAAAAAAAAATCGTATTTTCATAAGAAAATACGATTTTGGGGGGGCGTATGCCTATTTTTGGCATTTACTATGCCAAAAATACAAATTTTCATATTGATGGGAGATTCGTATTTGTATTTACAAATACGAATGATTACACCATCGATAGAATACAACAGAAATCACCATTCAAAAGAATGGTGGTTCCTGATTTACTAAGCGGCATGCCCCCCCCCCCCCCCCCCCCACAGCCAAAACCAGCACCAGGCTGAAAGAGCTGGGGCTGGTATTAAAAAAATCAGGAAACCCGGCAAATAGGGGTTCCCCGGTTTTTTAAAACCAACCCCAGGCTCCAGGTCCGGGGCTGGTTCCCAAAATACGGGGGACAAAATAACTAGGGGTCCCCCGTATTTGAAGAACCAGCCCCAGGCCAAACCAGCCAGCAGGGTAATGCCACAGCCAGGGGGAGACTTTTTATACAAGTCCCCCCCGGCCAAAGCATTCACCCGACTGACCAGTCAGCCTGGCCTGGTGGAGTGGGGACCCCCCCCCCCAAATAAAGGGGTCCCTCCAGGACTAACCTGACCAGGCTGAAGCCTGGTGCTATCCTCAATGCCCCTGGGCGGGGGCATCGAGGTGATTGCAGTGTAAAAAATAGAATAATAAATATATTGTCTTATACTGTGGAACTATGAGTTCCAGCAAGCCTCCCCTGCATGCTGGGACTAGGAGAACCACAAGTCCCAGCATGCGGGGCATTAAAGGGCCCACTGGCACTTGTAGTTCCACAGTACAAGAAATAGTTAAATAAACACACTGACAACCCAGAAAAATAAAAGTTTATTACATACATTACACAAACACACTGATACTTACCTATCTTGAGCCCGTAGGTAGCCCTCGGCCTTGGTCCGGTGTCCTTATGTTTTTTGGCTAAAAAATACAGATCCCAAACACAAAACATGAAAACAGTGGTGTTTAGCAACAGATCCAAAACACTGCCCGAGATACAGACCCAAAATGTGTTTCGCGAAACACAAAAAGTGCCCGGTGCACACCTCTAGCTTTGTTCAAGTGTGCAACATGTCCTTTTTTATAAGCTAAGGGTGGGTGGATGGATCCATCTTGCATCATTTATCCCACTGCTGTGAGGCAGATTTGTAACAAACTACCATCTGTTTGTGCCGAGGCTCTGTTGCCTAGTATAAAAAAATTAATAACCAGCCAGCTTGCTGTATTCCTTGGCCTAAAATTAATGAAAACAACATTGTGATCTGTAAAGTGGTGAAAATTGTCTGGAAAGGGCTAGAAATTAATGTTATTGAGGTTAATATTACTCTAGGGACAAAAAAAACCCGCAAAAATTACGCGATTTGGGCGTTTTCTGACCATTTTTCACAGCTTTTCACCGCCGCTCGACAAGCCAAATCCAAATCCCGGCAACGAATCCAAATCCAAATATTTTGCCCCGGTGCTCATCTCTAGTTAACGTTTAGGAATTTGCAAGGTGAGGGGTGATGATTAACATGAAGACAATATGTGGGGTATAAAGCGTATGAGGGAGTGGGTTGAGTGGACGACAGGAAGGAAGGGGATTAGGGAAGAGAATGTAGAAGGAGGAGTAAGCCAGGGAGAGGTAAGAACAAGGTAGGAGAGGGCCCCGACTGACCAACAGGAGCCAGGCAAGGATACCCCATGGTATGCAAACTACAGGGCCCAGACTGCATAAAATTTGCCAATGGTCTTGTTACAAGCCCATTACTATACTCCATTCTTTCCTTCCACTTTGGGGAGGTGTTTTGGAACCATATACCATTTTGTGAGGACGTTAAAAGAATTTTCTTAGAGGGCAATGCCGATGAGAATGATTAACCGTATCAGATCCCAAGTCTCCAGGCCTAGCTTGCCATCAAAATTTCTATATATAAAAGTCTAACTACTCCTCACCTTTTTTGAGGTGACATACTGTACCTTAGTGTGAAGTGAAAGCAATTTTTGCAGGGACACCAATCGGTTTCAAACTTGCTGGGTATGGAGACAGGGAGCTGTGAAGACAGAAACTGGAGGTAGGAGCAGATAGGGACTGGGAGTAGGGGTGGAGTTTAAGGCTAAAAACGGTAACAGCTCTTAGTGAAAGTAAAAAACTGTCACAGCTTAAAGTGAAAGTAAATTGTAGAAGCCGTCATTTTGATGGGATGTTAACTAGTATTTTATAAATAAATAGGTCAAACCCCTGCTCGGAGGCCCTTAGAAGTGTGGGGCCCTAGGGCAGCTGCCCAGTAAGCCCATATGTTAAGATGGCTCTGCCTGTAAGTAGAGGAGGGTGACCTAGGCTCTGCTCCTCCTTGGTACCCAGCAGCCAAGAAAACTACCCTGGGCTGTTAGCTCGGGATGCCATTGACCATTGATGTAAAAAATGAAACAACATTATTGATGGTTTATGGTTGATATTGAATATTTTTGAGATGCAGAAACCCAAATAGAATTTCTCCACTTATGGTAACGCTGCGACCCCAATTTGTTTTGCACCCCCAATCACAATGATGTATTTCCTGCTCACAATTAAAGCTCAAACCCTTCTCCGGCTCTTAGTGCACCGGCACATGAGTAAAAGCACAGTGGTAAAACCATCAATGGTACCAAACACAATAGTTGGCTACCATCGATAGTGTGTGCCACCACTACCACTGATGGTAACAACACAGGTGACCATTCATACTGTCAGCTACTTCCTCATCCTGGTGGCCCCACCCCCTCAACGTGATATAATATTGAGGATAAGCGCATGTATGGGGGCCCTGCCACTGCGTTAATGCTGCGGTTTCTAAATACGGGGATAGGTCAGCATCTATATTACAGCACACAATGAAGTCACTTTGGGTATGACTCTAAACTTCCTGTGTTGTATATGTTACTGCCTGTTGTGTATTTTATTGTGTGTGTCTAGGTTATTTGATTTTTTTGGTTTACATTTGCATGCTGTGTGGGGGATAGCGGAATGTAGGAGATTTGCCTACTTCACTGTGGGGGGGACAACTTGATTTTCCGGATCCTCCGGTCAAGTGTGTTCCATATAAGTGACCATGGTCTTGGAATAAGAGGTTCAAGAAGCACGTAGGGAGATACCCAGGTGTGCACGCACATAAAGGCATTTGTACAGGTGTCCGTAGTGTGCTGATTTAATACAGGAATCCAATAATGGCATACAACAATAGGGTGGGAATGCCACTCCCTATAAAATTGACTGACACAGGCAATGTAAGTATTGCCCGGGGGTAAGAGGTTAAAGGAAGAAGTAAACGCAGGAGGTCTGGAGACAACCTGGAAATTGTTACTGAAAAAAGCAACACATTCATTATGTAATATATGCACGTCATTTGGGGTGAATCATCAATTAATGAAATACAGTAACAAAATAAGATATTCATGTTTAATGTTAACGTTATAAGTGAAACCCCACTTTACTCAGAGCTGTGTCAAGGGCCATTTCGCCTAATAAAAAAAAAAAAATCAATGTTACTTCAGTATATAAATTGTTAATTGACCACTGGGGGGCACTGTGTCATTGGTGTATATGGTATTATATGTCATTTTACACAACAAAATAATAATTTTATGTACAAAATACGTTTCTTCGGTGCCTCAGAATATTTCACTCATTTTTGCGATGCATTTCTGTTGACCCATGCTTATAACCATATGTCTCAACGTGAGTTTTGAGAGTTTAAAATCAGCCCCCTCAATGCACCACTCACTAGCATAGCCAACGCACGCTAATACGCTTGTCTCTTGGCTGCTAATCATCTGGGGAAATGTGTTATAATTTCACTATAGAACAGATCTTTATTTTCAGATATAACTGAGATCCTTCCTCTAGTCTAGTCAGTGGCATGACCGCAGCCTGTTTGGTGCAGGCTTGGCTACCCTCCCGGAATTGCCCCCGGGAAGGTGGGCAATCCTCCCGCATTGGCCAGGCAGCCCCCACACCCCCCTCATGTTATTTCGTATGATTTTAGCCCCTCCCCCAATTTCCAGAACCGCCAATTATGTTGTTTGACTGCCATGGGAGTGGGGCTTGATGACGTCTGCCCGTCTCTCCCACCTGACATGCTACTATTGGGTCTCCTCTCCTGGCTTCTCCCAGAGAGGAGAAAACAAAAGTAGGCAAGTATGGTTTGGTCTAACTACAACACCATTACCACCAATGTTTCTTCCAAGAATTAGTAATGACTATTCCTCTGACTCCTTTTCATTGTGCAGACAGTGAGAACCCAACCTGGTGCGCAGAGTTAGGGATATACGTATGTTTTTTTCTAATAGAATTTAAGCTCCACTGGGGCAGGGAAGGTAAAAGTTAAATAAATACATGGTAAATGAAGACGGTTGCATCAAGGGACAGGACACTGAAGCAGTTACTAGGGTGGCAGAGATATGCAGTATGTATATATATATATATATTTGAATATCACATGAGGAGAGAGGGCCCTGCTTGTGAGAGCTTACATTCTAAAGGGAAGGGGCCAACAGACAGCAGTGACACAGAAGGGGTAGAAGTGAGCCTTTTTTTTTAAGGGAGGTGCAGTGTCTGATAGAGAGGGGTAGAGAATTCCAGAGAAAAGGTGCACAACGAGCAACATCTTGGAGGCAATGGGAGGAAGTAACCAGTTGGCAGGAGAGGCGGAGTGCATTTGTAGAGTGGGTGGGAGTGTAAGGAAAGATAAGGTCGTATTTTACCGGTGGGCGTCAGTCCTGCCGCCCATGAGTAAAATCCACCACTGGATAGAATTCATTTTCAAAAAGTTTATTTGCTGTATATGTGCTGTCATTTTGTACTTATAATTGATTTATATCATTGGTAAATACAACGTTTATTTAAAGAATAAATAAAAAAGCTGTTTTGGGTGAAACTTGGTAACTCGTCTCCCATTACTTCCCACTGCAACTGTTATATGATAGTTGCCTACCCTCCTGCATTCTGCAGGAGACTCCCTGAAATAGCAGCAATCTCCCTCATTAGTCTAGCAATCTCCCTCCTGTCACCTAGCCCACATTACACTGTTACATATCTGGGGGAAAAATGAATGTGAGACAGATACATGTACATTGAATCATCAGCACCATTTTCCAGCACTTTACCAAGTATAGTATCTCTTACTAACTGCTTTGGGGCTCACCTACATTTGGATATAAGTCATTTTACAAGCTTCCTCTCAGATGTAGCAGTACACACCCACGCTCACAATCTCTTTTCACAATCTCTCCATATATGGAACTAGACACGCCCTTTGGGTGGAGCATGACACGCCCCCTCAATGGGGCGCTGTACAATATTCTACTGCCAACTATAATCTCCCTGAAACTAGTTTTCAAAAGTAGGCAAGTATGTGTTATATTATATGACGCATTCACATTGGTCTGTAATAGTTGGACACTTCCTTCTTTAAAAATATAGCGAAAAGACGTTTTCTGATCTGCATTCGGAGCATTTAATATGCACGCCGTTACATTGGCAGTGTTCCGGCAAAAAGTCGGACATTATAGCATGCAATATTTTCCCGGGTGCCAAAATCAGTTTCCAAAATATCCGGGCCAGTGTATGAATAGCGTACAGATCTGCGTGTTAGTAGTAAGTGCAAAGTCAGCGTTTTCCTATCTTTATCTCCTACAATAATGTAATGAAGCGTTACATACACAAGAGGATGCTGTCTTGACAGCTAATAATACATATACCATTACTACACGATTAAATACAAATAACAACATAAATTTAATTAAATGCAAACATCTGTTGTTTTCTCCTTTGCAAATCAAAAGGGATCCTCTATTTCCTGCAGTGGAAATGGAAATATCTATTAAGCTAGGGCTGCTGGCGCTCACTGTTGCATCTAAGTGCATCTGCGTTGTAGGGCTTTCAAGGAAAAAGCCCCCCGACAGGTGTATTACATGATCGCAAGTTTACAGTAATACCCCTTTCACAGCAGAAAATGCAGGGACTTACCAGGGAATTCGGTCCCTGGACATGCTGAGGCATTCCCGGGTTGGCCCCTTTCACACCAGCCTAGCTTCCCGAGTCGACCCAGGTCTAGTGCTGATGTGAAAAAATCCTGTGACTTTGTTTACGCATTTACACTCGGGAATGCCCGGCTTGATCCTGGGACCGTATTCCCGGGTAAGTCCCTGCATTTTCTGGTGTGAAAGGGGTATTAAATGCACATGGACTTAGGCATCCCACATTTTTATCCAAGGTCCATCTCTGCAAAATCCCCTATAGATGAAACCAGTTTTCATGTACATTCCTGTGTGTTCCAGGACAAATGAGCCTTGAAATAAAATAGTACTAGTATGGGAGGACACTACTGCGCATTCTCCAATGCCAGGGATGCCACCAGAGTTATTACTGCACATGCGCAGCGCCGTCTTGTTACTGTGTAGAGCACGTTGGGCAAACTGCGGCCCTCCAGCTGTTGTGAAACTACACATCCCAGCATGCCCTGCCATAGTTTTAGCATTCCTTTATAGCAAAACTGTTCCAAGGCATGATGGGACTTGTAGTTTCACAATAGCTGGAGGGTCATAGTTTGACCATGTCTGGTGGAGAGTGACATAGGCCGTCTCCCCTTCAGCTCCAAGAGATCTGACAGTTTTACCGCTGTTACTGCATCCTGCACCGCTACCCGCCCCTTTTTTAGCTCTACCGCTGCAAAGGGGTGCTAAACTCTGCTCTGCTCCAAGCACCACTTCATGCCTTAGCCAGTGAGCATGACTATACTTACAACTCCAAATCAACCAAACTGTTGGTAAAGACACTGGACTGATTTTTGGGCTAGAAATAGTCCCCTGGTGTGTACACTACGCTGCCATAAACCAGCATATACCTGTACACACATATTTCCTACCATTATGACATGTGAAATGGTTTCTACCCATTCTGAGTTGGAAGCAAAGCAAAATAAGCAAGCAGCTTTGAACCTAGGAATTGCAAGGGCTACAAAAAATATATATATTTTTTTTGCATGCAGGATAAATACTGGCTGATTTTGCATGTGTCCCCATATGCTGACCACGCCCCTTTACAAATCAAAACACCTCTGCATATTTTTCCATCTTCCCCACCTACAGTGCAACATGGTTCAGTCAGGGTGTAAAGTAACACTGCTACTAACCAGCCCTTCCATAGTGCTTCTCCATTAGTCTCCTGATTGCCGTCAGTGGGGCCAGCATACTTTAACTAAAGGATATACTGTTACTGTATATTCATCAGCTGACTTCTTTCCTATGGAAATCCACACAGGATCTTTATCACGCCTCAATGTACTGAACCGTAATACAATTCTGCAGCGTAACAACGTGTCACAGTAATTGAGCCCGTTGTAATCACCAGATAGGCAATTGTGTAAATACACATTTCTTTTCTGTGGTTGCCATGGTCCAATGCTTGTGTGCTGCACAGTTACAGCGTGGTAGATGGCACACAGTGGCGTAGTTAGGATCACGTTTTGTGCATTTAATATGGGCCCTTACCGTTCGTATCGCACCTCATTGTAATGATTTATATCCCAATTAGTAATAAAATTCCTCTTAACCCATGCTTTGAATTCCCTGGTGTATCTGGTTGGGTTTTCATGTGTCACGGAATGATTTATATATCCTGTGTAACTTTCAGCACAACGTAGTTTTCATCTAAATTGGTTCATGCTGCGTTTCAGTAAAGACTCCGCATGGAGGGGCTAATGCCTTAAAACCGATAAAAGAAAAAACAATGAAAGTTCTCAGAGCGAGGGTTGATGAATAAAATCAGTAAATACAAATATATATTAGTTTGATTTGTAAGATTGGTGAGGTATTTTAATAAAAAAAAAAAAACTGTTGAAGCCAGGAGAGCCCTAGTTAAGTCTTCATATCGGGTCCATTAGGGAGGCTTCATTTTCTAACCAAGATGGCCACTGTATGTACTTCTGAGCAAATGTAGCGCCATCTTGTGACTGTGTTAGAGCGCCACAGTGGGACATGTTCTACTCAGCTCTGTGAGACCCTGTGATTCCACAAACACTGTTACCACTTGTATTGTACACTAGGGTGTGGATTATTAGAGCACCAGTCTCTTGATAGACAGTCAAAAGGTTGACTCTCTGACAGCCCACCGCTGCCTTTCACCGCATTCCTCTGCCCACCGCTGCTGCATTCTCCTGCACTCCATCATATATGACCTCTAGCATCTGACAGGGAGCATAATGCTAAGCACTCCTGGCACTTCGGGGTATCGCTGCAGAACCATGCTCCCTGCAGATGCTAAAGGTCAAATATGACCTCTAGCTTCTGTCTCCTCCAAGGTGGAGGGGTGCGAGGGAAGACAACGGCGGCTGGCAAGCATTGACCCCTTTGCAACAAGCATTGACCCCTTGGCAATGAGCATTGACCCCTGGCCTCAAGCATTGACCCCTGTCATTGAGCATTGCAAACCTGGCATTGAGCAGGTAATTACGCAGGTAATTAAGTTATCATAAGCCTTATCGTGGGACATTGTGTGCAGCATAAGGTGTCGGGCATTGTGTTGTTTGTGTCATAATACATACCTCCCAACTGTCTCGATTGTCTCGGGAGTGTCCTATTTTTTGGGGACGGTCCTGCATTCCGTCCAGGGCAGGCAGTTTCCCGGGGTGGTGGGGGGGGCAACGACACACACTTGGGACTCCCCTTTGCCTGTGTGTTGTGAAATTGTGTGTGGCATAGTATCAGGGGCATTGTGGTCTGCAGCATAATGTGTCAGAGGAATTGTGTTGTGTGGCATAGTGTGTCAGGGGCATTATGGTGTGTGGCATAGTATCAGGGGCATTGTGGTGTGCGGCATAATGTGTCAGAGGAATTGCAGTGTGTGGGATTTTGTGTCAAAGGAATTGTGTGTGGCATAATATGTCAGGGGCATAACAATGTGCAGCAGTGTGTGGCATAGTATCAGGGACATTGTGTTGTGCGGCATAATGTGTATGGGGCATTGTTGTGTGTGGCATAATGTGTAAGGGGCATTTTTTGGTTATTAGGCAGATAAATTTAGTAGCTCTTTTTTAGTCGCTCTTCGGGAGGATTTGTTTGTCTTGAGTAGCTCAATTCCGATTACAGTTGTAGACCACCAATCTAGACACCCTAGATCTATCAAACGGAACCAGCCAGGATTACTGCTTTCTCCTTTGGGCATCGTAGGCTTGCACCCTGTAATCTGTGTTGCTGATTTTAGAATCCTCAGGAATATTTGGTTAGTTCTGCACTTCCTGGTACTGGTGACATCATGATGTCATGTGCTCAGGAGGCAGAGGCAGATCAGGGTGCACTGCTGCCCTGTTACACCGCTGCTCTGCTCCAAATTACCTGGTAAACTGGTGAGGCCCTGATGTGGATGTTCTCTGGATACCAATAATCCGACTGTGAAATGGTTTCCCCTTATAAATATTAATGAAATACATAAATCAGGGTTGCCTACTTTTAAAGTCTCCTCTCCGGGAGAAGGAGACTGTCAGTAGCACTTCTGGGGGCGGGGCCTGATGTAGACATCATCAAGCCCCGCCCCCAGTATGGAAATTACAAAATTTGCATATTTAGCCCTGCCCCAAAAAAGCAGCAAATTGCTGGAAATTAAAACTGCCATGGGGGAGATTAGGGGGCGGGGTGCGCCGGTATGTGGGAGGGTTGCCCACCTATCTAGGGGATGGGAGGGGGACCCAATTTTTGGGAGCCTCCCGTCCATTCCGGGAGGGTAGGCAACCCTGTTATAAATATATGATAACTTCTAATCATTTATTTACAGTCAAAGCGGCGCTGGGTTCCCAAAGTCACTGAAAAGTGGGCATGACCTCAAGTGAAGGCGGCCTTGCAACCTGACCCATTTCATCACTCTGGGGCCTCTGCAGAGATGCAGGACTGCCCCAGAAGTCACGTGTGACTGCACTAGTGCCGGCTCCTTCCCTCTGACAGAAGCCAAGTTCCGCACCCAATGTTGCAATGCAGCAGCAGCAGCCTCCTCTTACTGAGAAGGGTTGGCATTTTGTTGCACACGGGTGCTGCCTGCACCCCCTTGTGATGGCACTGTTCACTGACAAATGTTACTTTCCACCTTACAAAAAGTTTTCTTAAAATACAAATACGACGGTAACTCTACGGAATGTCACTTCCCATGTGACGTTGGTGTCAACTAGCTTTTCCTTTAATTGCAAGCAGGTACGACTTGGCCTGCATAAATAAACTCTGCCCCTAACAAGCTCTGCAATTGGAACTCAGATACAAACCAGGCAGAAATGTTGCCAGGGTTTTTTTTGCCGAACAAACAAAATTGTATCATTAATGTGCACGGGCTCTGCACACGTTTCCAGTCTCTTGTGAGTTTCACAAAAAAAAAATCTGTACCTCATGAGAATTTTTATGTGGTGTCGAAGTCTATTCAACGTGGGATGTGTTCAGCATTCATCATGCATACATGAGCGACAAACAGAAAAAAACGTATGCTATGCACTTGTATAATGAACTCGGAACGTGACTTTGCTTGGATTTTAAACTTCTCTAACTTTTTAACTTCTACAGCTTCATGCATGTATGTAAAACTTTTAACATTAATGGCGGGATGTATCAATATTCGAATTGCGGGTGCGAATAGTGGTTTATGTTTTCGCCGGTGTTTCGCATTTATTTTGCGGAATGCTGCGCGTGATGTATCATTTTTTTCAACTTTTTTTTGGGCGGCGTTAAGTCCGTCCTATCGCGGAAAGCTTTCGTGGTTTTTCTTCGATGTTACTGCGCATGCGCATCGGCTTTGGGCTCTGTCATGCGCAGTTGTTCGCTTCTTCTGGGCGTGTTCTGTATCCGGCGCCATTTTCCACGGAGCAGCGCGCAGTGTAATGTGGATGTCGAGCTGCAGAGTTCTGGACAGAAAAGTGATTATTTGGAGGCAAGTACGATTCAAGCTTCTTTTTTATAATTCATCCGATTGCTGGTTTACAATTGTTTTAGCAGTGATGGGAGCACGTGTATGGTAAGGCAGTATGGTATAGCACAGGGGTGGCCAACCCGCGTCTCCTTCAACCACCCAGGCCTGTTGCAGTGACGTGTAAGTTCTTCCCGATCACTGTGGGCAGCAGTGATCGGGCAGCCCACGCCTCCCCACAGTGAGCGGCTGCATACTCTAGCGAACGGCCGCGAAGCACCATCCACCCTCCCCCCCCCCTCTCCCCATATATGACAGACGTCTGGCGTCGTCCCTGCACAGCGTGAGCGTGATGCTAGCGGCACCCTCCTTCCCTCCAGGCTTTATATTTTCCTATGCAGCGTTCTGCTGAGCCGATATGTTGCTCCACTGTTATGTTGGTGGAGGTAGAGTTTGCATTTATATGTACTGTATAGCGTTAGAGGCAATGGATGGATGTATAGACAGTGTATGGATATATGTATGTATGCATGTATGTATTAAGAAGGCAGTGTATGGATTGATAGATGAGAGTGGTGTATGTACTGTATGTATGAGGGTGGTGGGTTATAAATGGTATGTACAGTATGTATGTATGAGGGTGGTGGTGTGTAAATGGTATGTATGAGGGTGGCGGTGTATAAATGGTATGTACAGTATGTATGTATGATGGTGGTGGTGTGTATATGGCATGTATGAGGGTGGCGGTGTATATATGGTATGTACAGTATGTATGTATGAGGGCGGCGGTGTATAAATGGTATGTACAGTATGTATGTATGAGGGCGGTGGTGTATAAATGGTATGTACAGTATGTATGTATGAGGGTGGTCGTGTGTAAATGGTATGTATGAGGGTGGCGGTGTATAAATGGTATGTACAGTGTGTATGAGGGTGGCGGTGTATAAATGGTATGTACAGTATGTATGTATGAGGGCGGTGGTGTATATATGGTATGTACAGTGTGTATGTATGAGGGTGGCGGTGTATAAATGGTATGTACAGTATGTATAAGGGTGGTGGTGTGTAAATGGTATGTATGAGGGTGGTGGTGTATATATGGTATGTACAGTGTGTATGTATGAGGGTGGCGGTGTATAAATGGTATGTACAGTATGTATAAGGGTGGTGGTGTGTAAATGGTATGTATGAGGGTGGTGGTGTATATATGGTATGTATGCATGTATGTATGTATGCAAGAGGGCTGTGGCTATGTACTAAAAGGAATGACAGCCAGATCTGGTCTAAATGAATGGAAATTCACAATAATGTTTAAAAATTATGTTTATATATAAATGTTTATATTTCAGGATGACTTTTATTTTTATATATATATATATATATATATATATTGAAATATTGCACATATCAACACTATTTTGTGTACATATCTTGCTAAACATTACACATATGAATGCAACCTATATCTTGTTAGGTTATATGATGAGCCTGGGGCTGGTTGTTAAAAATCAGGGAACCCCTATTTATTGTGTTCCCTGATTTTTAATTACCGGCTCCAGGCTGTGTGCCCGGTGATGGTTTCGGCTGTGGTAGAGACCCTACCCCGTTTTTATTTATTTATTTATTTTTGTTTACTTTTCTTTTTCATTTTTTATTTACACATCGAAGTGTGCAGGGATCTGAATGATCCGTGCGTGCTGCTACAAATAATTCGAATTAGCGCCCATATATACTGCCGCTAATACGAGTTCCTATGACATTGGAGGATTATAAAGCAGACGTAGTGTTCCCGCTAGGCTGTTTTAGCGGGGCGCTGTGCCCTGCCTGATTTTTGAAGGGCCAAAATGTGCCCTGCCTCTCTGGCAGCACCATGCTAAAACAGCCTGCCTAGATGTGCCTGGGAAAGTCCGGCGCTGCTGTATATAGCGGTGCACGGCGATTCCCCGGCACTGCTAAACCCCCGGGGAGCCCTGGCCCGCCCCATTTGTGACGTTGCAGGGACGGTCCCGCCACGTATATGACGTCAGGGGGACGGTCCCGCCGCGTTTGTGACTCTGGCAGGAAGGGAACCCCCCCTTCAACGCTGCCCCATGATTCTGCGTGCCCTGCCTGCCCATGTTCCTAGAAGGAACACTACAGACGTATATGTCTAAAATATGTCTAATGTATAAAATTGAAAATATTGCATTAGTATAATATTTGTACGTTATATTTCTCTAGAATACTATGTCAGACTCTCCAACCTTTGAAGAGGATGTTTCAGACGAATGCTCTAATTATTCACCCACAACCTCTGATGACGAATCAGTATGTGGGAATAGCCAACAAAATTCAAAAAGGGCTCCAAGGTTTAGTTACTACGAAAATAAAGCACTAGTAGAAGGGGTGCTGAAGTATTATCACATTTTATTCGGAAAACAGTCTGGAGTAAATTACCGGTTTGAATTGAAAGAAAAAACTTGGAAAAAAATTGCGCTACATGTTTCGGCAGTAGGGAAGATTCCTCGCTCAGCTCACGTGTGTAAGAAAAGGTATTCTGATTGCAAAATAGCCGTCAAAAAGAAAATGTCTCAAATGCATGCTCATTCAAAAAAAACTGGTGGTGGACCTCCTTTGAAAATTGATATGTCTCCATGGGAAACACGATTATCTGAGAAATTATCTGTATATTCAGTCCGCGGGATATCAGAAGCAATAGACACTGAGGAATCAGTATCTGTACACCAAGGTAAGTTTTTATTTTCTCATATTATAAAAAGTTTAAAAGTATGTCAAATAATGAATTGTTTGTAATTTAGATTTAAAGGCCAAGACACCCAGGTCTGCACTAAAGAAACAAACATCGAAAAATACTCCAAAAAAAAAGAAACTCAAATCTAATATGTACAAGAAGGATGATGTGATAAAAACAACAAGGTCTGAAGATATCAACATTGTAAAAGGTACAAAATATCAATTTAATATAAAATTTTAAAGATTAGGGTTATGATTATATGCTATTAAAAAAGAATGTTTAGCTGAGTGTTGTTTTTAAATTTATGAAGGCGTCTTAACATATGGGGACAGAAGTACTGCTATAATTTGTGATATATATAGACAGATAAAAATCAATATATCTGCGATATAATAACCTTTGGTTAATAAATGGCAGGTAGTAGCTGATTGGTTTCTCTCACTCTCCAATTAGTAGTAGTTTTGTTGAGTTATTACTAAATTCAGTTTGATTCATTGGATGTTATTATATAAGTGTATACTATTTTGTTTGAATTTACAAAGCAAGATAACTCTTCTAAATACTTCGCCTTTTTTTATCTTAAAAGGACAATTCTGTGAACCTAACATTCTACATGAAGACTCAAGTGGACTTATGCAAATGATACATAACACAGTAGAAATTGAAGACTCATCTCAAGACGAAGGAAGCACAGCTATGCCGTGTTCATCTGGTAACATAGAAAAATTTCAACACAGAAGTGATCTTAAAATAAAAATAAAACAATTTTCACAACCCAAAAAAAGGGAATTGGGAACCACCGTTACAGAAGATGTTAAAGTAGAGAAACTTATTGATTCCGCCTTATCCTTAAACAAGAAAATTGTAGAAAACCAATTTGATTTACTGCACCATGATTTCATCAAGTTAACAGATATTGTTGTGGAAATTGGTCAAAAAATCTTTGAAAATCATAAGACAATGATTGCTATACTGCAGAATCAAAACCTCGAGAAAGATTTAACAACAACAACAGGGACAGTCTTTGGCAAAGAGGCGCATATTATAGATAATCATATAAAAAACGATGTTGAGCAGATTGGTAGTGAGAGCGAATATAGTTCGATAGAAAACAAAGAAGAAACACCCTTGCTTGAAACTACAAAAGGGAACATAGAGAAGGTTCGGCCTAAACGACAGCACAAAATTCCTCAAAAATTTTCAGATTGATCATTGAAAAATGTACAAGGTACATAGTTAAATCCATGTTACTTATGTATGTACTGTGCCACCCATTTTAGAAATGGAGAAATAACATCGTTCTAAATGCATGCTAACAAATCACGCATTCCATTCTATCAACGCATTTGACCAGATTTTTTAATATTATTCAATGTTAAAATAGACTGAGGGCTAGATTAATGCAGCATGACAATGTGTTAAAATGTTGTTTGAAAAACTGCAACCCAATTGGCTCCTACTAGTATTCTTATAGGCTGGGTTTGAAAACTAAAATTGTAGATTGGTTGTTGGTTTAACACTCTTCATTTTATACATTTTAGTATATGCGGAGGCAAATAGGGGATGTTTGTCCAAAGGAGTGATTTGAAACATCCTGATCTTAGTTTTTTCATAGATATTGTCCATATTGTTTTCATTTGCTCACAACCCAAAAACTTTGGTTGTTGGATATCAGGCATTATCTACCATTTCATAAAACCTAGTTCAAAGCTTAAGTAGTGTATTCTGATTTGTTAAAGGATTCTGCGTCCCCATGTGTGGCTCACTATGCTCGACATCTGGGTTGCTCGCCAAAATTGGCCCATGTGTATTTCCAAATCAGTAGTTACTTTGGAAATGATAACATTGGATCTTCTATTAAATTTATATGTGAAAAAGGACTCATTACTTGGTAACATAGATAGTTAATGTAAAAATGTGTTGAATTCCCCAGGTATTATGGCATGTGGATTGGTTGCATGTGATGTCATTTATTTAGCGCCACCAAATCGCAACTGCTTCGGTCCTTTAAATATTGCTCATGCAAAATCATAGTCAATCCATGTCGGCCACATATATCCAACAATTTTAAGTACTTTGTACTAGTACAAGAGCGCACTCACCATTCTTCATCTATCTAAATTTATTCAACAAAATTTATTGTATCATGTTAAAATATTTGAGGTACAGGTTGACGTTTTTGGGTCCATAATTGCAACTTACAAAAGACAGCACTATTGTGTTAGGCTCTCCATTATGGCTGCTGAAATAATGGAGATCTAATAAGAGACTGCTGTCTTGAAAAAGTTTCAAAACAGGATCAAAATTAATTTAACATATGAGAGTAAAGGTTACAGAAATCAAATTATACGGATGAGCAATGGTGGGTGTGCTCTTGTAGTTAAACAAAGTACATAAAAGTTTTGGATATATGTATGTATATGTTTTCATCTGATGAAAACTGCTGCCATGCAGTTGAAACGGCTGTCAGGTGAACAGCTGTCTGTTGTGCAATAATGCTTGTACAATAAACCACGTTTTTTCTTTCACTTCATATCCGTGTGCTGGTTCCAATCCTTTCCTGTAAGAGGGGGTAAGTGCTTTTATATATATATATATATATATATATATATATATATATATATTAGTGATGAGCGGGTCCGGATCTCCGAGATCCGGATCCACACGGACGTCCTGAATCCGAATCCGGATCCAGGACGTCCGCGGACTCCCGCGCAGGCCCGGAGCCGAAATCGAGGCCCGACGTCACATTGGTGACGTCGGATTCTCGCGAGATCCGGATTACATAAAAGCCGGGACCCGCCGCCGCCATCTTCATTCTGTGGGGCGACGCAGAGCAGGCAGCAGTGCTGCCAGAGAGGGGGGTTTTATTTATTGCTCCGTGAGGGGGGTTTGCTGGAGCGTTGTGTGTGTCACTGTGCTGCTTGCTGCTAAAGAGCTGCAAGTACAGAGGGGGTTTAATCATTTTTATTGTGCTGCTGGAGAGTGATTTTTTTTTCTATATTGCTGTAGCCTGCTCATCTGTAATTTGTGTCACTGCTGCTGCTACAGAATACTACAGACAGAGGGGGGTTTATTGTACTGCCGCAGAGGGGGTTTTCTTTCTATATTGCTATAGCCTGCTCATCTCTAATTGTGTCACTGCTGCTGCTAGCCTGCTACAGAATACTACAGACAGAGGGGGGTTTAATAATTTTTATTGTGCTGCCAGAGAGGGTTTTTGTGCTGCCTGGCTACCTGTTATATGGTTGTAAACACCTACCAGGCAGTCACCTCTGTTGTTGCCAGTGCCACTACCTTGTACCTACCTCTCAGAGTATATAAAAAAAAATAAAAAAAAATTAAAAATATATAAAAATATAAAAAAAAATAATTAAGTTGTTGTTGTTGCTGACACCACTGGCTGCCGTTAGATATCGCAGACTCAGTAATTAAATTTTTAACTGTGGTTTGCTGACGCCACTTGTTGTGTTACCTACCAGTGTATCCACTTTTGTATCTTGCTGCTGTTGTCACTGGCTAGTGACAACAACCAGCTGATATCTGGGTATCCAGTTTGCTGCCACCGCTGCCGTTACATATATCGCAGTAAATAACTCCGGTTTGCTGACGCCACTTGTTGTGTTACCTACCAGTGTATCCACAAAATAAATATTGTATCTTGCTGCTGTTGTCACTGGCTAGTGACAACCAGCTGATATCTGGGTATCCAGTTTGCTGCCACCGCTGCCGTTACATATATCGCAGTAAATAACTCCGGTTTGCTGACGCCACTTGTTGTGTTACCTACCAGTGTAACTATCCACAAAATAAATATTGTATCTTGCTGCTGTTGTCACTGGCTAGTGACAACCAGCTGATATCTGGGTATCCAGTTTGCTGCCACCGCTGCCGTTACATATATCGCAGTAAATAACTCCGGTTTGCTGACGCCACTTGTTGTGTTACCTACCAGTGTAACTATCCACAAAATAAATATTGTATCTTGCTGCTGTTGTCACTGGCTAGTGACAATCAGCTGATATCTGGGTATCCAGTTTGCTGCCACTGCTGCCGTTACATATATCGCAGTAAATAACTCTGGTTTGCTGACGCCACTTGTTGTGTTACCTACCAGTGTAACTATCCACAAAATAAATATTGTATCTTGCTGCTGTTGTCACTGGCTAGTGACAACAACCAGCTGATATCTGGGTATCCAGTTTGCTGCCACTGCTGCCGTTACATATATCGCAGTAAATAACTCCGGTTTGCTGACGCCACTTGTTGTGTTACCTACCAGTGTAACTATCCACAAAATAAATATTGTATCTTGCTGCTGTTGTCACTGGCTAGTGACAACCAGCTGATATCTGGGTATCCAGTTTGCTGCCACCGCTGCCGTTACATATATCGCAGTAAATAACTCCGGTTTGCTGACGCCACCTGTTGTGTTACCTACCAGTGTAACTATCCACAAAATAAATATTGTATCTTGCTGCTGTTGTCACTGGCTAGTGACAACAACCAGCTGATATCTGGGTATCCAGTTTGCTGCCACTGCTGCCGTTACATATATCGCAGTAAATAACTCCGGTTTGCTGACGCCACTTGTTGTGTTACCTACCAGTGTAACTATCCACAAAATAAATATTGTATCTTGCTGCTGTTGTCACTGGCTAGTGACAACCAGCTGATATCTGGGTATCCAGTTTGCTGACACCGCTGCCTACCGTTAGATATCCAAAATATGGAGGATAAAAAAAAAGGAAAAGATGAGGAGCCACTTCGTCGTGCTTCTGAAGCTGATGCCACTAGTCATCATGACATAGGCGATGAAATGCCATCGACGTCGTCTGCCAAGGCCGATGCCCAGTGTCAAAGTAGAGGGCATGTAAAATCCAAAAAGCCAAAGTTGAGTAAAAGGCCCTTAAAAAGAAAAAGCAAATCATTGGAGGAGAAACTTAAAGTTGCCAGTGTGCCATTTACAACGCGGAGTGGCAAGGAACGGCTACGGCCATGGCCTATGTTCATGACTAGTGGCTCAGCTTCACAAGATGATCAAAGTCCTCCTCCTCCTCCTCCTCCTCCTCCTCCTCCTTCTCCCACTTTAAAATTTAAGAGATTTAAGGTGTCACCAACAAAAATCCAGCAAACAACTCTGCCTTCCAAAGAAGACATGGTATCACAAATCCCAGTGGAGAGTCCAAGGGTGTTGGTGGTTGCGATGCCTGACCTTCCCATCACTGTACGGGAAGAGGATGCTCCTTTCAGCATTCGCAGCACACCCTCTGCATGTGCTGGAAGGATCACAGACAGTGCAGTTGCAGATGTCGATAATGAAGGTGTCAGTGTTGTACACCAGGAGGAGGATATTGATGAAGCTGGTGCTGAGGGAGAAATTGACGAGGAGGACGATGCTGATGCGGTTTGCTTAAATGAGGCACCGGGCAAGACAGTTGTTGTCCGTGAGATCCCAAAGGGCATCACCATGCCTGGACAGAAGACCAATAAATCCACCTCTTCGGTCTGGAATTATTTTTATCCCAAACCGTCCAACAATTGTTTTGCCATATGTAGCTTATGCAAAGCTCAAATAAGCAGGGGTAAGGACGTTTCCCACCTAGGGACATCCTCCCTTCTACGTCACTTGAAGAGCGTTCATAAGTTGCTGTTTAGTTCAGAAACTGTGGCTAAGAATGTACACAGTCCAGGGACAACTAAATCCCTTTGTCCTGTTGTGTCCACGTGCCCAACTACACCGCAAAGTCCCTCCTCGTCAATTTCTTCCTCAATGAGGATTGGGAGTAGTCCTATAGGCCATGTTACTTGCCTGACTGACTCCTCTCCTATCCGGGATTCTTCTGGAGGATCCTGCATTGCTACGCCTCCTACTGCTGCCGCTGCTGCTGTTGCTGCTGGGAGTCATTCATCATCCCGGAGGGGAAGTCGGAACACTTATTTCACTAAGCAATTGACTGTCCAACAGTCCTTTGCCATGAAGATGAAGTATGACAGCAGTCATCCAATGGCAAAGCGGGTAACTGAGGCCTTAGCAGATCTGATTGTATTAGATGTGCTTCCGGTGTCCATAACTGCTGGTGTAGGATTTAGACGATTGATGGACTTAGTGTGTCCCCGTTACAAAATACCGTCAAGATTCCACTTCGCTAGACAGGCGATACCGAAGCTGTACAGTAAAGTGCATAAAAGTGCCCTGAAAAATGCGGTCATACCCACTGTCCACTTAACAACGGACATGTGGACAAGTGGAAAAGGGCAGACTAGGGATTACATGACCGTGACAGCCCACTGGGTAGATGAATCACCTTGTCCAGCAGCAACAACAGCAGCAGCACCAGTAGTAGGACCTGGGAAATGCCAGCTCCTTCCTAGGCAGGCTACGTTGTGTGTAACCGCTTTCCGTAAGAGGCACACCGCCGATAACCTCTTACAGAAACTGAGGGTAATCATTGGGCAATGGCTTACCCCTCTTAGACTCTCCTGGGGATTTGTGGTGTCAGACAATGCCTGCAATATCGTGCGGGCATTAAAGCAGGGCAAATTCCAGCATGTGCCCTGTTTTGCTCACACGATAAATTTGGTGGTCCAGAGTTTTCTAAGAGACAACAGAGCTGTGCAGGGGACTCTTTCGGTGGCCCGAAAAATTTGTGGCCACTTTCGTCATTCGGCGGCTGCATGCCAAAGACTGGAGCGGCAGCAAACACTGTTGAACCTGCCCCTCCATCAGCTGAAGCAAGAGGTCGTAACACGGTGGAACTCAACCCTCTATATGCTTCAGAGGATGGAGGAGCAGCAAAGGGCCATTCAAGCCTATACATCCACCTATGACATAGGCAAAGGAGGGGGTATGCACCTGACTCAAGCACAGTGGAGAATGATTTCAGTGTTGTGCAAGATTCTCCAACCCTTCGAACTTGCCACACGTGAAGTCAGTTCAGACACTGCCAGCTTGAGTCAGGTCATTCCCCTCATCAGGCTTTTGCAGAAACAGTTGGAGAAAGTGAAGGAGGAGCTGAGACGGAGCGAGTCCTCTAAGCATGTGGGACTTGTGGATGAAGTCCTTCATACGCTTTGCCAGGATTCGAGGGTGGTACAAATTTTGAAATCAGAGGAGTACATTTTGGCCACCGTGCTCGATCCTCGGTTTAAAGCCTACGTGGTGTCACTCTTTCCGGCGGACACAAGCCTGCAGAAGTGCAAAGAACTGCTGGTTAGAAAACTGTCATCTTCTGAAGTGGAAAGTGACTCAGCAGCACCTTCTCCTTCATTTTCTCCAGCAACTGGTTCTGCAAGGAAACAACTGCGATTTCCTAAACCCCCCGCTGGTGGTGATAAAGGACCAAGTTTGGACATTTGGTCTGGGCTGAAGGACCTTCCAACAATTTCTGACATGTCTACTTCCACTGCCTATGATGCTATCACCATTGACAGAATGGTGGAGGATTATATGGGTGACAGCACCCAAGTAGGCATGTCAGAGAGTCCTTACCAGTACTGGCAGAAAAAAAAGGAAATTTGGAAGCCCCTGTACAAACTGGCTCTATATTACCTCAGTTGCCCTTCCTCCAGTGTGTACTCCGAAAGAGTTTTTAGTGCAGCTGGGAACCTTGTCAGCAATAAGCGTAGGAGGTTGCTTCCAAAAAATGTGGAGAAGATGATGTTCATAAAAATGAATTATCAATTCTACGAGAAAGACCAGCGTCCACAAAGTACACAGGAACCTGTGGTGGTGGATTCCAGCGGGGACGAATTAATACTCTGTGAGGGTGAGGAAGAACAAGATACTGATGGTGGTGAGGAATCGCTGGATGAGGATGAGGACGACCTTTTGCCTCTGTAGAGCCAGTTTGTGCAGGGACATATTAAATGGCAGCTTGTGATGTGGGGGCCCAAACGAACCAATCATTTCAGCCACAGTCGTGTGGCAGACCCTGTGGCTGAAATGATTGGTTTGTTAAAGTGTGCGTGTCCTGTTTATACAACATAAGGGTGGGTGGGAGGGCCCAAGGACAATTCCATCTTGCACCTCTTTTTTGTCTTTTGAATAATGTGCTCTTTGGGGCCTAGTTTGGGTGGGAGTGCCGTAGGACAATTCCATCTTGCACCTCTTTTTTGTCTTTTGAATAATGTGCTCTTTGGGGCCTAGTTTGGGTGGGAGTGCCCTTGGACACTTCCATCTTGCACCTCTTTTTTGTCTTTTGAATAATGTGCTCTTTGGGGCCTAGTTTGGGTGGGAGTGCCGTAGGACAATTCCATCTTGCACCTCTTTTTTGTCTTTTGAATAATGTGCTCTTTGGGGCCTAGTTTGGGTGGGAGTGCCGTAGGACAATTCCATCTTGCACCTCTTTTTTGTCTTTTGAATAATGTGCTCTTTGGGGCCTAGTTTGGGTGGGAGTGCCCTTGGACACTTCCATCTTGCACCTCTTTTTTATCTTTTGAATAATGTGCTCTTTGGGGCCTAGTTTGGGTGGGAGTGCCGTAGGACAATTCCATCTTGCACCTCTTTTTTGTCTTTTGAATAATGTGCTCTTTGGGGCCTAGTTTGGGTGGGAGTGCCCTTGGACACTTCCATCTTGCACCTCTTTTTTGTCTTTTGAATAATGTGCTCTTTGGGGCCTAGTTTGAGTGGGAGTGCCCTTGGACACTTCCATCTTGCACCTCTTTTTTGTCTTTTGAATAATGTGCTCTTTGGGGCCTAGTTTGGGTGGGAGTGCCGTAGGACAATTCCATCTTGCACCTCTTTTTTGTCTTTTGAATGATGTGCTCTTTGGGGCCTAGTTTGGGTGGGAGGGCCCTTGGACAATTCCATCTTGCACCTCTTTTTTTCTTTTGAATAATGTGCTCTTTGGGGCCTAGTTTTTCTATCTGCCACTGCAGTGCCACTCCTAGATGGGCCACGTGTTTGTGCCGCCCATTTGTCTTGCTTATCATAGTCATCCAGCTACCTCGGTGCAACATTTTGGCCTAAAAACAATATTGTGAGGTGTGAGGTCTTCAGAATAGACTGTAAATGAGTGGAGAAGAAAGCTGATGGGGTTAATAATAGCATAGGAGCAAAAAAACACCTAAATTATGCAATGTTAACCATTTTTATGCTTTTTTCAAAAAAATCAGAACCCAAAACCCAAAACCCAAAACCTTTAGGGGGTGTTTTGGCAAAACCCATTAGAACCCAAAACCTGAAGGTAATCAGAACCCAAAACCCAAAACCCAAAACGCGAAAAAGTGTCCGGTGCACATCTCTAATATATATATATATATATATATACATATATATATATATATATATACATATATATATATATAGATTTTGTGTGTGTGCGATTATGGTTTATAATTTGAATAAAGATATTCTAAATTTTGAATGTTAAACTGTCATTGTATCTATATTTTTGAAATATTAATTTTTTATTGATATATAAAATTTTTCCATCAGGTTTATACATGGATCATCTACGTTAGAAGATGTACCAGTGCAAATATTACTGGAAAAAGGAAGTCTCTTGAATTTCAAGTTTGCAATATTTGGACAATTGAGAAAATTATCCAGTACATTTTGTTTAGTTACCCTTTCAATTTCTAACTGTTACAAGTTTAAGGATTGTTTAGAAAAATTCTTCACTGAAAATTACAAACGACTAGCGTTCTTGGATTTATGGAAACATTCCAAATCCAGAATCTTCCTTATCTTTATGATAAGGTCTATATAGATTAATATTTGTTTAAGTTTGAGTCAACTTCACTCTGTACCATGGTCTAGATAAAGACTATCATTACATAATCTATTGGTTTAGAGATCATTTCATTGTACAGTGGGTAAATGTGTAATATCTGCACGCCCAATTTTTTTCACAGGGTACATTGCACTCCTTCACATCTCATGCAACCAAATTTATAGCGATACAATGTGATGCAAAGGATTTAATTTTACAAAACAAATCCATGTTAACATGGACTGATTCTATGTTAAGATAGGATTATATTTGAAAAAAGGGTCCTTTTCATTTCATAACTATGCAAATATGCATGGAGTTGGATATAAACCTGTGGTGAATCAACATAGGCAATGAGTGCAATGCTTGGCGAAGTCCCGGAAGGGAACACAGAATATTTTGCAATAAATCCGCAACCCCTTGCGGTGCTCACTTCACTCACCTTGCATCGAGCCTAATGGATCTTTTAGATTGCCTCAGGTTTATATTCAACAAATTGCGTGGAAATTGAAAGGACCCTTTTTTTAAATGTAATACTATGCAACATCCGGCCCACAATATCAAATCGCAGAGTACTTGGTCATATGCGATGCGATTCTCGTGACGTTGCAATCAGATAATAGTGCGTGCAGCTATTACACAAATACCAAACAGTGTATCAACAAGGTAACAATCTGACTTTTGATAGGTGTGTAGAGTTAACTGACTATAATGCAGGATCATTATAGATTAGTGAAAGTGTCCGTGAATGTTTGTAAGAGTTAATTAAAGAAATTTAAAAGCGATGAATATCTTCTAATGTGCCGGTTTCATGAATGTGGGTTTGCATGTAAGTTAAATTTTATTGTGTTTTATTTCATGGCTATAGCAAATGAGTCTCTTTGAAAATATTTAACTAGTTAAGCGAAATGCCTAAAGGGACATTGTATAGTGTTGTGCTCAATCTCAAAAAACCCGTGGGTTATCTAGCAAACCACCATGCCCGAAGCGTGTTGAGCGTTGGTAGATCCGCCAATGGATGCTTTCTGGGTCAACCCCATGGAGCTTGTCACGCTATGTACACGTTTCCGTTTACGGATTACGCTCGCCACGCTATGGACATGGTGGCTGGCTACGCTCAACACACTTTTATATATAAGTCCATGCAGAGTTGGATATTGTTGAAATTAACACACAGGTAAAAATTATAATTTCTCATTGTTAATTGCCTCAACCGTGATTATACCTGCAATATTGACGGAAATGTGTAAACTTACACAGATGTTTCGTCAAATATATTTTATTAAAGATAATTCATTGAATACAAATAAATAGCAAGTAATTCATTTATACAAATGTTCAAATTCAGAAGTAATATTTTTAGAGCACATTAGACCCAAAATATTTACTTATTAAATACATTAAAATAAAAGCTTATCTGTTTAGTAGCTTATAATAATTCATGTCTATACTCTAAATGTATATAGTTTTCTTTTATTTCAGAAGACTCCATCTTATATATATATGTGTATATATAGACTCTAAAATATATATACAGATTAAAATAAATGAAAAAAAATAAAATAAAAAAAATATAAAAAAAAAAAAAAAAAATTGAAGAAAGAAGGATGAAAGGGAAGGAAAGGATAGGGAAAGGGAACCAACCCGGTTGGCATATGTTAATCATTCATAGATATTTGAGAATATTATTATCAATTTAATGAAACATTGGGGGGACATTGAAATATGTGGTCCATGGGCTCCATATTTTAATACATTTTGAAGACGAGCCTTTCAAAATGCTGGTTATATACTCCATTGAATGAATATACCATATTTTGTCAGTTATTTCTGCCAAAGTTGGTAATTTCGATGATTTCCAGTGGCTAGCAATACAAGTTCTAGTCGCCAGAACTATATGCATGAATAATTTGTTTTGTGCATGACTAGCTCCTGGGATGTTCATGGAAAGAAGATAATACCCAGCCTTGAAAGGAATTTGAATTGATAAAACAGAGACAGCCAAAAGAGCTATATTTTTCCAGAGTGGAATTAAAACTGGGCAATCCCACCATGTATGAAGAAATGTTCCTTCCATACATTTACACCTCCAACAGATAGAGCTAATTTCAGAATTCATTTTGTTAAGCTTAACCGGGACATAATACCATCTGTAATATAATTTGTACGCATTTTCTTTTAGTCTTACACAAATAGAGCTACTCGAGACATTTTTGTAAATTTCAGACCAATCTTCATTCTCTAGAGACTCTCCCAGATCCTTTTCCCACGCGATCTCATGTAAATCTCTAGTGTTAGATCCCTGCTGCAATAACAATGGATACAATGTTGATATAAGACCTTTAGTGGTTGTATTATAATAAATTAACCTTTCAGTTGGGGTCAAACTTCTGGTGGTGATTTGTTGATTTACTGAGAAATGAAAATATCTAATTTGTAGATATTGGTAAAAAATTTTATGAGGAATTGAGCGAGAAGTTTGGATTTCCGCAAATGTTGGAAATTTAGCAGTTTGCGTAATATCATTAAGAAATCTAATTCCACTTTGCCACCAAGGATCAAAAGACTTTGTCTTATATCCAGGAGTAAAGTTGGGATTGTCGGACAGCGGTATCAAAGTACTAGGCAACGGGGCAATGTTGTAAAGTCTATTACACATATCCCATATTTCTAAACTTAAAGAAATTATCGGATGATTTTTAAAAAATTTTGGTCGAGATTTTCTTGGTAACCATAATAAAGAGGAAACAGTGTGCATATTAAGAACATTAGATTCAATTTCAACCCAGACTCTTTCTGATTTTGGCCTATTCCAAAGGATATTTTGCGATAGTCTTGTTGCAAGATAATACGATCTTACATCAGGGACCCCTAATCCACCTTCCGAAGCACGTCTTTGAATTATCTTACGATTTACTCTTGGTTTTTTCATGAACCAGATAAAGTTCATTATCTTACGTTGTATGAATTTAAAAACACAAGTTGGAACCCTAACTGGTAAGGTTTGAAAATAATAAAGTAAACGAGGGAGAAGGTTCATTTTGATTGCGTTTACCCGTCCTATCCAAGAGATATGATATCTACCCCAGTTACCTAAATCTTTTTGTAGTTGAGCAATTAATTTGGGGTAGTTAGCGTCATAAAGTTTCCAATAGTTTTTGGTAATATTAATACCTAAGTATGATATTCGCTGTCTATGCCATTTAAAATCATAAGTTAGTGACAGTATATCTTTATCTTTTTGTGAAATATAGAAATCTAAAATTTCTGTTTTTTGTTTATTAATTTTATATCCAGATAATTCTCCGAAATCCTCAATTTCTTTGAACAAATGTTGAAGAGAATGGATTGGATCAGAAATTGTTAATAATACGTCGTCTGCGTATAGAGAGATCTTATACTCTGAGTTTCCAATCTTAATTCCTTTTATATTTGGATTCGCTCTTATACGAGCTGCTAGTGGCTCTATTGTTAGGGCAAAGATTAATGGTGAAAGGGGACAACCCTGACGAGTACCGTTTTTGATTAAAAATTGAGGAGACCTTACACCATTGGCTGATACACTTGCCATAGGTTTATCATAAAGCGACGAAATTCCTTTTAAAAAGCGATTTTTCAAACCTATGGTTTGTAGAGTTTTAAACATAAAAGGCCATTGTACTCGATCAAAAGCTTTTTCAGCATCGAGACTTAGAACCAATGTTGGTGTTCTTTGATTGTGGATTTCGTGGATTAAGTCTATGGTCCGTCGAGTATTATCAAACGTTTGCCGTCCACTAATAAACCCTACCTGGTCTGGGTGGATCAGGCCAGGAAGTAAAGGCCCCAATCTGTTTGCCAAGATCTTAGCATAAATTTTAATATCCACATTGAGTAAGGATATTGGTCTATAGTTGGTAACCAAGAGCGGATCTTTTTCAGGTTTTGGTATTACAACTATATTGGCCAAGCTGGTCAATGTAAGCTGCTCCATCAACATTACAAAAAAGGAGAGAACTTCAACCCGTTACTAGGATATTACGTCAGCATGGAGTGAAATACCGTTGGAACTTCCCATTTCAATTGCAAATCCAAAAAGATAATATCACTCTGACAGCAAAGAATGTAGACCAAGGCCAAAAAATACTAGAGGAACTAAAAATTGCTCCGGAACCACCAGTTTGTGTACCTCTTCAGGTTATTCATGATGAGGGTCTACCTCTATAGACATTTCCGAAAATTCTTTAATTGGTCAGGGAAGAAATGTGGACATAACACTGATTTAATATATAAAAATGCATTACCAGAAAATAGATCTAGTCGAATGGAATTTTTATATTTGTGATATTTAAAGAAGTAGAAATTCTATTATTAGGTCTTCTCAGTTATCGCTCTTGTATCCAATTTTTTTCACGCAGTCTTTAGCGATTCAACAAGAGGTTATAGGTCTCTATAAATTCTATGTTTAGATAGATGTTTATAAATGTTCTTTGTTAAGAAAAATAGAAAATAAGGATATCTCTGATTTTTTTTCTTTTTTTTTGATGTTAGGGTGTTAAACGCACACTCATCAAAAATTACAATGTTGTAACTTATCTCCTTGACATTTTTATGAAAGAGCGCAGAGATATTAAAGAAAGATTTGCTATTTATAATATCAAACATTGACTATTTCAGAATGGTTAATGTTTACAATGTTTAATGATATTTGGATTGTTTTCATCTCAAAACGTCCCTTTTAAAACACCGTTTCACCTTTTTAAAATATATATATATATAGATATATATTTTTTACGATGTTATTTTAATCTTTTTTAAATAAACTTTGATATGCATAAGTAAGGTTTAAGGAGGGCCTCTAGGTTAAAACTTACAGTTAGAGGTCTGCTTTCACACACCCCATAACTAGGTATATATATGTGTGTGTAGATATACGTATGTATATATACATATATATATACTGCCCCTAATTCTATTAGAGATAACAGTTTACATTTGAAATTGTTTTGGCCCTTTATAAAGGGACTATACTATTTAGGGCTTCGACCTTCATAGGTCTTTTTTATTTATTTATTATTAGTTTTAATTATTATTTTTTTTTTTATTTATTTTTTTTTTTTTTTGGTTGTTTTCCATAGTATAATATTCTTAATTTTGATCTTTCACAAATCTTTAAACTTTCCATTATTTTCTTCCCTAAATCCCTTAACCAACCCAGCTGATACTATTTATTGAAGAGCGAAGAATATTAAATTGCTCTAAGTATGGGACTAAAATTACTGTCTATAAATGTAAATGGACTTAATTCACCTAAACGTAGAAGCTTAGTTCTAAGTGCATGTAGAAGAGAGAGAGCTGACATAGTGCTACTACAAGAGACACATCTCACGGGAGACCATACTCAACTGAAATGTAAATACTTCCCACAGGCATATTTTGCATCAGCAACATGTAAAAAGAGAGGCGTAGCAATATTATTTGCAAAAGATATCCCTTTTATCCTTAAGAAAAAATATGAAGATCCCGAGGGTAGATTTCTTATTTTGATAGGCACAGTAGGATTGGAGAAAATCACTCTAGTTAATCTCTATGCTCCTAATACCAAGCAAAAAATATATTTCTCAAAATTATTTAAATTAATAGAGAAAGTCTCCGAAGGGCATCTTTTAATTGGAGGAGATTTTAACTCGGTCTTAGAACCTAATATTGATAAAAAAGGGACATATCCTCTAAAACATTCCTCAGAAACAATGCTCCTTTCCCAATACCTAAACTCAGAACTGGCCAAACTGTCTGTTTTGGACACATGGCGTCTTAAAAATTCCATGGCCAAGGACTATACACATTATTCTAGCCTTCACCAAATATATACAAGAATAGACATGATTCTGGTTTCAAGGTCAATTGCATCTTCAATTACAAGAGCGGGTATCACCCCATTTTCATGGACTGACCATGATGGCCCATACATTCTTATAGATGCTCTTACATTTCAACATAAATCAAGGTCTTGGCGTTTGGATGATAATTTGTTTTTAGATCCCTCTCTATTAGAAGAAATTAAATCTGAAATTAAAGAATTTTTTAAACTAAATTGCACTGAAGATATGTCAAAAGGGATAATCTGGGAGGCGCATAAAGCTACAATAAGAGGAACATTGATCAGTAAAACAGCTTTTAGGCGAAAGCAGGCTCAAAATGAAATCCAAAATTTAGAGAAGGAAATTTCTACACGTCTATCTCAGCATAAAAATAATTCTAGACCGGATTTACTTTTAGAAATTAACACCTTAAAAGGTAGACTTAATACAATTTTATCCCGTAGATCAGCAAATCTTCTAAAAAAATTGCAACAAAAATTCTACGATAAATCTGACAAGTCGGACGCAATTCTAGCAAGTAAACTAAAACGGTGGAATGTATCCAGTTTAATTGCTAGAATCAAAAAAAATGACTCAAATGACATTACATATGATCCGCAAGAAATAATAAAGGAATTTTATTCCTATTATGAGAAACTATATAATAGAAATGATATTCACTCAGTTCAAGCTGAATTGAATAATCCATCTCTTAAAGATTTTCTTTATAGTGGGTTACTTCCGTCCTTAGATGAGGGGAAAGTTTTAGAGCTAAACAAAGATATCACAGAAGAAGAAATTCTTTCTGTCATCAAAAACTTAAAAACTTCGTCTGCACCAGGCCCAGACGGGTTTACAGCCCAATATTATAAAAAATGTGCTTCAGCACTAACTCCTTTTCTTAAATCTTTTTTCAATGATTTACTAAATGATGGTTCTTTCGATACACAGATGTTTCTAACTATTTCTACATATTGACAGTTGACTAAAGTAGCTTTTCATTAATGTAACCCTTTTCAATTGACAATATTTTCATATAATAACGTTATATGTGGCTCATTAGTCAATTAAAAAATTGGCAAATTTGGAATATGTCATGTGAAGCAAGAACAATGCTTTATTTTGTTATTTATACAATACATTTTATTACTGTTTTATTTAACAAATTTAATAATTTTTTGCAATAAAAATTTAAGCAAAACGGAGAATAGTGTTTTTTTTTTTTTAAAACTTAACATATATTTAATACTGTCGTTACGAAGACCTTGTAAATGTTACATGCTATAGGAATGCAATATCTCGAAAGAGAGTCTGTCAACTTTAATAAACTTTACATACTTTGTTCTGTTATGAAAGGGGCAGATGTATCATAGCAGCGCTTATCGCGCCGCTATGATACTTCATGCTTCGCTTGAATAGCGAGGCGAAGCAGGAAGGGACATCGACAAGATGTATTAACATCTTGTCTGCCGAAGCGGGGGAGCGTTAACTCCCCCCTCCGGCGATGTCCCTCCTGTCCCCCTAGCCAGCCGCACTGGGCATGTGCGGGATCTCGCTGTTCACGCGAGATCCCCAGCGCAGCACACAGCTGACAGCTGGGACAGCGCTGTCCCTGCTGTTTAGATAGGGCTTCACCAGCCTGATGCTGGCGAAGCCAAAGCAGGCTTCATGCGGAACGGTCAGCGATGCTGACCGTTCATACATTCGGCCTGATATCATTTTGATAGCAGCGCCGATATGGACAGTGGCGCATAGCGCCCCTGTCCTTTACCGCATCTCACCTGCTTCATGCATGGGGGAGAAGCGGTATCAGCGCACATAACGTGCGCTAATACCCTTTCTCCCCCATACCGACCGTTCATACATCTGCCCCTCTGGACCATATGTAGGATGCTAAAACAATACTAAAGATAAGACTTATAAATATCTATACAGTCAGCTCATTAATGTTAGTATGCATAGTACGTCTTTGACATGCTAATTACATACCGACTTGCTGGATCTTTTAGACTCTACATTTTAACACTTTCACATTTGAAACATCTGACACTATCTGCCGGTATCAAAAAACATTTGACAGATATGCTTATAAATTTAACTTTTAACTTATTGTAAAAACTTTTTGGCAACATATGAATTTAAAGTAAAGCAGCAAGAGTAGAAGATTGCATTTTTTTAACGATTGAAAAAATTACTAATTAATTGATCTCTATCTGCTCTCCCTTGAGTTGTGGATCCATGATGTTCATCCGAGGGGTAAGAAGCATCCAGATCTGAGTAATCTTGCTGCACATTACATTCTAGATTTTTAGAGATGCAAATATTGTGCAATATGCAACATACAGTAAAGATTTTGCAGACTTTGGCTGCTGAATACTGCAGAGCACCTCCAGATTTTGATAGGCATCTGAATCGACTCTTGAGAATACCAAAAGATCTCTCAATTACTCCACGTGTTGCAATATGTGCACGATTGTACCTTTTTTGATTCCTGTGTCTAGGTCTTAATATTGGGGTTAACAACCATGGTCTGCATCCATAGCCAGAATCGCCTATGAATGGTGAAAGAATGAAAAATAATAATTTAAATGTAATTTATTTTGAAAATTTTTAATAAAAAGAATTTTTAATTATATACGGTACTTAGACATATTTTTACATTGATTGTTGTTAATTCTTCAAAAATTACCAGCTCAACCCCACAAACATTGTGTGTAATGTAATGTGCGAGTGTCTTAAACATGCACAACAATGTTTAAGTCACCCAATATGTCGATCTCCATCAGATTGCAAAATGTCCTAATGCCTGTGACACGTGTTGTGTGTACATTCCAATGATGTTGTAAATAAAGATGGGGTTAACGCAGGGGTGGGCAACAGGCGGCCCGCGAGACGCTGAGACGCCCTGTAAAATAATAAAAAAAAGTAAGGAGCGGACAGACGATTATTTTATGTATATATGCTTATTTAAGTGATGTCCTTATCAAGTCCCCAGGAGTGCTGCATATACTTGAGATAGATATATATATATATATATTAATATGTGTGTGTGTTTATATATATATATATATATATATATATATATATATATATATATACATACACACAGGTATATATGCATGACATGTATACTGTACACTCCTATGCATACGTATGTGTGTGTATCTCTTATATATTTGGCCAGATCTGTCAGTCAACGCAGTGTGGCAAACGGTGGGTGGGGTTTCAGGGGTGATTGACAGGCCCATCCACCGTCAGCCACACTGCAGAAGCAAGGCACTTCCGTCGTACATGCTCTCCACAAGCACACACCCCTCCTCGACCAACACTCCCCATGCCTGCCCACTAACCCCATCCATGGCTGCTCACCACCCACAACCCCTCCCCCAACACACTCATCCCCGGACCGCCCATAGGGCATCTACACACATCTACACAGCCTCCCCCCTCATAGACCCCCCCCACCGGACATTTAGCCCGCACCCCCTTCTGCCACACTATAACACAACGCACGCCCCCCTTCTGCCTGTAAGACATTCACAACCCCCTCATAGACCCCCCCCACCGGACATTTAGCCCGCACCCCCTTCTGCCTCACTATAACACAACGCCCGCCCCCCTTCTGCCTCTAAGACATTCAAACAACACCCCCCACTTCAGCCACAGCGGACCAAGCCTACGCTAAGCCCGGCCCCCCACACGCAGCGCTGGGTTGGGCGACGGACAGACCCCGTCTGCACCAACCCTTCTAACACAGCGGTCCCCTGCAACTCCGCCCCCCGACACGCAGAACGGTGTCGGGCGACGAACGGACACCGCCTGCACCCCCCACCTGCTGCCACAGCGGTCCCTGGCTAGCCCGCCCCCCGACACGCAGAACTGTGTCGGGCGACGGCCGGACCCCGGCTGCGGCAGTCACTACAACACGCTACAGCATTAGGCACCCTTCTGCCACAGGCTACGGCAGCTACAATAACCCCGCCCCCCCCCCACACGCAGATCTGTGTCGCCCGCCTCCGCCAGCAATAATAACACACACGCGGAAAATGGCTGCCCCCATACAGCATTATGGGGGCAACCATTTTCCCAGTGTCTGTTATTATATTAGCCCTGCAGCCGGAGCCGGGGACCGCCCCTCAACAACCATGGATCTGCGTGTCGGCAGCAAGTTACAAGGGGGGCGGGTTTATGTTAGTGCAGGAGCAGGGGAGCGCTGTCGGGTGTGCCTGTAACGAGGGGGGAGGACAGGAAGATAGTCCGGCAGCCTCCCCCCAGGCAAACACAACAGCCTAGCGCCTCCCCGTCACCAAGGGGGATGCGCACAGTGCCCCACCCGCATCCCCCAACGTCACCTCCCCTTCCCAGCATTATCCCACTCAGGTCACACACCTGCACGCATCTACAGCCACGCTGCCTGCCTACCAAAAGCTGCCTGTCGCCCAGCTGAGAAGCACACTCATCCCTGCCACCCAGGGGACCCACTGCCTAATGATGAGAGTTGCCTCCCAGCCAGACTTCACTACCTGACGCTCCATGGGACCCGCTGCCTGACTCTCCCACCTGGCTACCACCCAGACACCGCTACCTGCCGCCCAAGGGACCCGCTGCCTAACGCTACCAGAAGGATACCACCCGGACACCGCTACCTGCCTCACAGGGGACCCGCTGCCTGCCACTCCCAGCTGACTCCCAGCCAAACAACGCTACCTGCCGCCCAGGGGAAACGCTGCCTGACGCTCACAACCAACTCTGTCCGCTCCCAGGTAAGACACAAACGCTGCCTCCCAACCCCCCTCCCCACTAGCCGCCCAACCTAGCCAGCCCCATGTTTACACCAATGCACACACACCCAACCCAAACCCCCCCAACGCTACCTGACGCACAGGGGAACCACTGACTCACGCTCCTAACTAACGTTGTCCACTCCCAGGTCAGACTCAAACGCTGGCTCCCAGCCGGTGACTAACGCTCTCAGCTAGGCCTCCCAGGGAACCCGCTGCCTCAACACACCGCGCAACTCCCCTCCCCACCACCTGCCACACACAGCCAGCCCCACGTCTACACAACGCAAGCACAAACCCCACACACCCACACCCCCCCCTCAACACACACCCAGCCTCCCAGCCACCCACCGCTGCCTGCCACTCTCAGCAAGCCCTCCCAGGGGACCCGCTGCCTCACCCTCCCAGCAAAAGCGGCCCGCTCCTAGCTGAGACACACACACTGACTCCCAGCCACCCACCGCTGCCTGCCACTCTCAGCAAACCTTTCCAGGGTACCCGCTGCCTCCCACTCCCAGCTAAAGCGGTCCGCTCCTAGCTAAGACACACACACCAAAAATTCACATTACAGCAAGGGATCCCGGGGCACACGCTCACACCTAACACAGATTTACCTACACCCCCCCACAACCACCTTTAATATTTTTTTCTCTAACCTGCAGCCGCCAAACACCACCCACCAGACCCGCTGCCTAACGCTCCCAGAAGGATCCCACCCGAACACCGCTACCTAACTCCCAGGGGACCCGCTGCCTGACACTTCCAGCTGACTCCCAGCCAAACAACGCTACCTGCCGCCCAGGGGAAACGCTGCCTGACGCTCACAACCAACTCTGTCCGCTCCCAGGTAAGACACAAACGCTGCCTCCCAACCCCCCTCCCCACTAGCCGCCCAACCTAGCCAGCCCCATGTTTACACAATGCACACACACCCAACCCAAACCCCCCCAACGCTACCTGACGCACAGGGGAACCACTGACTCACGCTCCTAACTAACGTTGTCTACTCCCAGGTCAGACTCAAACGCTGGCTCCCAGCCGGTGACTAACGCTCTCAGCTAGGCCTCCCAGGGAACCCGCTGCCTCAACACACCGCGCAACTCCCCTCCCCACCACCTGCCACACACAGCCAGCCCCACGTCTACACAACGCAAGCACAAACCCCACACACCCACACCCCCCCCCTCAACACACACCCAGCCTCCCAGCCACCCACCGCTGCCTGCCACTCTCAGCAAGCCCTCCCAGGGGACCCGCTGCCTCACCCTCCCAGCAAAAGCGGCCCGCTCCTAGCTGAGACACACACACTGACTCCCAGCCACCCAACGCTGCCTGCCACTCTCAGCAAACCTTTCCAGGGTACCCGCTGCCTCCCACTCCCAGCTAAAGCGGTCCGCTCCTAGCTAAGACACACACACCAAAAATTCACATTACAGCAAGGGATCCCGGGGCACACGCTCACACCTAACACAGATTTACCTACACCCCCCCACAACCACCTTTAATATTTTTTTCTCTAACCTGCAGCCGCCAAACACCACCCACCAGACCCGCTGCCTAACGCTCCCAGAAGGATCCCACCCGAACACCGCTACCTAACTCCCAGGGGACCCGCTGCCTGACACTTCCAGCTGACTCCCAGCCAAACAACGCTACCTGACGCCCAGGGGACCCGCTGCCTGACGCTCACACCAAACTCTGTCCGCTCCCAGGTAAGACACAAACGCTGCCTCCCAACCCCCCTCCACACTAGCCGCCCTACCTAGCCAGCCCCATGTCTACACAAGCCACACACACCCCACCCAATGCCCACAACGCTACCTGCCTTCCAGGGGACCCACTGACTCACGCTCCTAACTAACGTTGTCCACTCCCAGGTCAGACTCAAACGCTGGCTCCCAGACGGTGACTAACGCTCTCAGCTAGGCCTCCCAGGGAACCCGCTGCCTCAACACACCGCGCAACTCCCCTCCCCACCACCTGCCACACACAGCCAGCACCACGTCTACACAACGCAAGCACAACCCCCCCACACCCCCACCCCACCCTCAACACACACCCAGCCTCCCAGCCACCCACTGCTAAATGCCACTCTCACCAAGCCCTCCCAGGAGACCCGCAGTCTCACCCACCCAGCTAAAGCTGTCCGCTCCAAGCTGAGACACACACGCTGCCTCCCAGCCACCCAACGCTGCCTGCCACTCTCAGCAAACCTTTCCAGGGTACCCACTGCCTCACACTCCCAGCTAAAGCGGTCCGCTCCTAGCTGAGACACACACACACACACACAAAAAAATTACTCATTACAGCAAGGGATCCCGGGGAACCCGCACACACCTAACACGGATTTACCTACACCCCCCAAAAACCACCTTTAATGTTTTTTTTCAAACCTGCAGCCGCCAAACAACACCCACCAGGATCTGATGCCAACAACCGACACCCTCCTGGAACTGATGCCACAGAACTCAACTTTCAAAGACCACCTGGACCACACCACATCGCTAACACACCCGTCTACAAGTCCACTGTGCACCTCTACAAAATAACCACAACCCAACACCCCCCAAAAACCACCACACCCACAACCCCTTTCCCAAATAATTTTTTATCTTTCTCTCAAACCTGCAGCAACCCAACAAGAACCACCAGCATCTGATGCCAACAAACAACACCCTACAGGACCGGAGAACGCACAACTCAAAGTTCAAGGACAACCTGTGCCACAATACATCTCTACCACACCCATCTGTAAGTACTACCCACCACAACATACCAATACACCAACTCAAAACACAGCTCCGTTCCAGTTTAGCCCAGGCACCCACCACCCCAGTACACCACTTTTACTACTTTAACACACTTCATGCCCTTTCACACATCACAGTCTAACACACTACAGTCACCTATGTCTGCCCACTCATGCACCAACATATGCCTCCAATAAACACACCTACACACACACACCCACACATCCATGCCTCAAAAAAATCACACCTACACACACACACACCCATCAATGCATCTCACAGCAGTAGCTGCAGCCTTTATTCCGTTTGAACACTTCAATTCAGGTCTTCTAACACCATCATAGAGGCTGACAGTGGCAGCGGGGGCCACGGGGACAAGGGCAGGGAAGTCCACTGACCACCTCAGCAAAATTACACACCAACCCCTCCACCCACCAACCACCTTCACACTTTTCTTTCCATTCGCTCAAACCTGCAGCAGCCAAACACCACACACCAGGATCTCATGCCAACAAGCAACACCCTCCAGGACCTAATGCCACACAACTCAAATTTACCAGACCACATCTCAACCACACCCATCTGAAAGCCCACTGTGCACCTCAGCCAAATAAACCCATCCACACCCCCCACCCCCACAACCCCCTTCCCACATTTATTTCCATTCTGTCAAACCTGCAGCAGCCAAACAACAACCACCAGCATCTGATAATAAACAACACCCACCAGAATCTGATCCCAACAAGCAACACTCGCCGGGACCTGATGCCGTACAACTTGACTTTACAAGACTCCCAGTGACACACAACATCTTTTCTTCACCCATCTGTAAGTACTAGCCAACACACAATACTAATACACCACCTAAAAATCAAAAACCACCTCACTTCCAGTTCACCACAGCCAACCAGCACCCCAGTACACCACTTCCAACACACCGCTCAGCACACACCTCCCATATTTGGTACGGCCCTGCAGGGTTTACAACTGTACCACACATCAGCCACTTTCAACCATCACGCTCTAACACAGTACACTAACCGATATCTGGACACTCATGCACCAATGTATGCCTCCAATAATCACAGATACACACACACATATGCTTGCTACACTTACACTTACATACACCACTCCATGCCTCCAAAACTCACACCTACACACACACCCATTAATGATTCTCACGCCGGTAGCTGCAGCGTTTACTACTTTTGCACACTTCCATTCGTGTCTTCTAATATTAGATTTTGCTTTAAGGTCCCCTCAACAAACTCAACAACCTGATGCCTAAAACCACCACCCTCTACCACCTACCCCACCCTATACCACCTCCTGCCGCCTACTGCACATTTGACCTGACGCCGGCCACAGAACACAACTCTACACCACCCATCTGTAAGTACTACCTAACACCACATACCACTACACCACTACGTCATCTACAAACACACCTACCTTCTATTTTAGCCCAGTTCCTGCTGCGTGCCAACCAGCAAACCATACTCACAACACACGCATCCATAGCTCAAATACTCACACCTACACACACATATACACACACACAAACACACACCCATCCATGCCTCTAATACTACCAACCTCACACCCACCAACCCATCCATGCCGCCAATACTTACAACTACTTTGACATTTCACCGCCCTTCAAAACACACACTGTAACACAGCACACCCATCCATGCCTCCAAGACTCACAACAAACCCTATTTGTGTCTTCTAATAATTATTTTTTATTTAAGGTTCCTTCAACAACTTCACTAACCTGCTGCAAATAAACCAAACCCTGTACCACCTGCTGCCGCCTCCTGCCAAATTCACCTGACGCCTGCCGGAAAACACAACTGTAACGCACCCATCTGTAAGTACTAACTAACACCCCATACCACTACACTAACAACTAATCTACTAACACAACTAACTTCCATTTCATGCCAGGAAATGCTTCGTGGCACACAGCACACCATACTCACAACACACCCATCCATACCTCCAATACTCCAACCAAAACACACACACACACACACACCTCCATGCCTCTAATACTCACAAATACACACACACAAACATCCAAGTACACACAACCACACATCCATCCCAGCATCCAATACTCACAACTACACACACACACATACACCCATCCATGCCTACAATACTACCAAGTACACACACACCCACCCATCCATGCCGCCAATACTTACAACTACTTTCCCATTAAAGGTCCCTTCAAATTACACAGTGTAACACAGCACACTTTACTACATTTACCCACTAATACACCAACGTCATTGTCAAATACACACTCTCATCTATGCCTCCACACACACACATCCATGCCTACAATACTCTCAAGTCTACACACATACACCCATCCATGACTAACATAATCACAACCACCCCATACCACTGCACTAACAACATCTCTTCTAAACAAACAGTACTCACATTAACATTTCACAACTCCTATACTTTTACACACTTCCACTTATGAGTTTAAATATTTACATTTGCTTACATGACCCTTACAAACTCACACTTTACAAGGTCTACCCACTGACACACCACCTACATCATCAACCACACACTCACATCTGTGCCTGCAATACTAACAAGTACAAACACACCCATCCATAACTACAATACTCACAACTATACACACACACAAATACACAACCATCCATGCCTCCAATACTCACACCTACACACCCATCCATGACTCCAATTCTCAAAACTACCCCATACCACTACACTACAAACGGCTCTTCTTATACAACTTACCTCCCTTAAACATTGCAGATCACACTATATTGTCACACCTCTTTCAACACCATTACCGCACCAACATGATTTACAAACACACACACACACACACATCTATGCCACCAATACTCTCTACAACAAACACACACACACAACATGCAACCACCACACTCACCCAGCCATGCCGACCACACTCACAACTACACACACCCCTGCATGTCTACAACACTTGATCATCCACATACACACCCCCATCCATGCATCCAAAAACAAACACTACACACACACACACACACACACACCCATCCAGCCATGCCTCAACAATTACTAAATACACACTCACACACACACAAACACACCCATCCATACCTCCAATACTCACTAATCAATTTAAACACTTCTATCTACAGTATGTCTTACAATTTGACATTTGCTTCAAGGTGCCTTCAAAAAACTGTATTACACAGTAGTCTTTAATTACTTTAACCACTCACACAACAACATGCTTTTTACACACACACACACACACACATCCATCCCTACATTACTCACAATTACACACACCCATCCATTCCTCCAAAAATAACAACTACACACACACACATCCATGCTTCCAATACTCACATCTACACCCACACACAAACCCATCCGTTCCTCCAATACTACCAACCACACACAACCATCCATGCCTACAATACTCACAACTACACTCACACTCACACACACATCCATCCCTCAAATACTCACAACCACACACACCCATCCATGCCTCCTATACAAACAACTACACACTCACCCATACGTGCCTCCAATACTCACACATAATACACACACACACACACACACACCCATCCAATCCTCACAACTACACACACTCACACATCCAGCCATGCCTACAATACTCTCAACTACACACACATCCATGCCTACAATACTCACATCTACACACACTCACACACACATCCATGCCTACAATACTAGCTAATACTACTACTCACACACACACACACATCCATCCATCCCTCCAATAATCACAACTACACATACCCATCTATGCCTCCTATACTCACAACGACACACACACCCATACATGCCGCCAATACTCACAACTACACACACACACACACACATCCATGCTTCCAATACTCACATCTACACCCACCCACAAACCCTTCCATCCCTCCAATACTAACAACCACACACACCCATCCATGCCTACAATACTCACAAACGCACACACACACACACACATATCCATCCCTCAAATACTCACAACCACACACACACCCATCCATGCCTTCTATACTCACAACTACACACTCAACCATCCGTGCATCAAATACTCACAACTACACACACACACATATCCAGACCTGCAATACTAACAACTACCACGACTCACACACACACACACACACACACACACATCCAGACATGCCTCTATTACTCACACACTCACATCTATGACTCCAATACTCACAACTACACCACACACAAACACCCATCCATCCAATAATCACAACCACACACACACCCAACCGATGCCAACAATACTCCCAACTACACACTCACACACACATCCATGCCCCTAAATCACACTACTACACACACACTCACACACATCTATGCCTTCAGTACTCACATCCACACACCCACACACACACATCCTTCCATGCCTCCTATACTCACAAACATGCGCACACACACCCACACAAACACACATCCTTGCCTACCATACTCACAATTACACACACACACACCTCAATGCCTGCAATACTCCAAAAAAAACAAAAAACTTGCCTCCCATACTCACAACTACACTAACACACAACCTGCCCTGCAATACTCACAACTACACACACACACACCCATCCATGCCTCCAATACTCACAAATACACACACACCCATATACATCCCTCCAAATCTCACAACTACACACACACACATCCATGCCTCCAATACTCACAAGTACACAAACACACACGTCCATGTTGATATTACACACACTCACACATCCATGCTTTCAATACTCACTACTACTCACACACACACCCATCTATGACTACCATACTCACAAATAAACACACACACACCTATCCATGCCTCCTATACTCACAACCACACACACATCCATGACTACAATATTCACCACTACACACACACACACACGCACATCCATGTCTCCAATATTCTCAAATACACACACACACATATCCATGCCTACTATTCTCACAACTACACACACATATCCATGCCTCCAATACTCACAACTACACACACACGTCCATGCCTATATTACACACACCATGCTTTAAATACTCACTACTACACACACACACACACACACACACACACCCATCCATGTCTCCAATACTCACAAATACACACACACATATCCATGCCTACAATTCTCACAACTACACACACATATCCATGCCTCCAATACTCACAAGTCCACACACACGTCTATGCCTATATTACACACAACATGCTTTCAATACACACTACTACACACACACACACACCCATCCATGGCTACCATACTCACAACTAAACACACTCACCCATCCATGCCTCCAATACTCACACGTACACACACACACACACACCCATCCATGCCTAGAATTCTCACAAGTGCACTCACACACACACTCAACCATACATGCCTCCAATACTCACACGTACACACTATCCATGCCTACCATACTCACAAGTAAACACACACTCACCCATCCATGCCTCCAGTACTAACAAGTAAACACACACTCACACACACCCATCCATGCATATGATACTCCCATGTACACACACACACACACTCACCCATACCTGCCTCCAATACTCACACGTACACACAACCACACACACACCCATCCATGCCTACCAAACTCATAAGTACACACACACACACTCACCCATCTATGTATCCAATACTCACAACTACGCACACACCCAACAATACAATGACCAGCCACAAGCACACATTCACATCCCTCCCACCAGCCATCACATACCTTACTGTGCTCATGTGGCTAGCTATAACGCTAGCTCCTCTCTCCATGCATTCAGCATCATACAGTATGTGCACCATAAACAGTAGTAAACCATCGGTATTAGTGCCTGCCAGACGCCCTAATGCTGCTATACACCTGCTAACATATCAAGCAGCAAATCCTTTCTCTAATAATGCCGCAACACTATCACACACCAGCTCGCAGTGACTGTGCTGTTTCAACTCCAAGCCAATACAAGAGCTGTGTACGGGAAACTATGAACACATCACTAACCCCTTACTTTCAAACTCCACAAACAACCATAAAAGGAGCTGTGCACTAGCACACATACACAAGTGCCCTCCCAATACTCATTTGTATTAGCCCTATAGATTGTAAGCTTGCAGCAGGGCCCTCCTACCTCCAAGTTTGTCTGTTGTTACCCAGTTTCTTTTATCACTGTCTACTATTGCAAATAACACAATGACTTTTCAAGGAAAACAACATCGCTATGGACTCCAAAAACAAACCAACATTACAACAAAAAAAACAACATGCACAACGCCAAGCAAGATGGTTAGCTAAGCAAAGCCAAGAGTCGCTTAACAAAATTAAAGCTGCTAAAGCTCTTTCAATGAGAAGAAAACGCACACAACAAACTTTGAATACAAGTCAAGAAGCTACAATCAGCAATGCAGAAGTGCAGCAACGCAGAGTTCAATGCCAAATAGAGGACACAGGCTCCATTAACAAAACTGAGCATCCTCTCTGTCAGACACCTACTGAACAAACAACACTACAACATCAACTACCTCTAATTATCAATGCACAATGTCACCAATCTTTACTTCCAACACAAAATCAAACACTTTCACTACCTAACCAGGATGTTCCATCAAATCTTCAACAACTCACATGCTATGTAAATGCATCTACAATTAATACTACCACAACACAAAATGCTACACGCCAAGCAAGATGGTTATCTAAACAAAGTCAAGAGTCACGCAACAAAATTCGAACAGAAAATGCGCTTTCTATGAAACGCATACGCACACAAGAAAAATTACATCAAAGTCAAGTGCATGAAATCGTCAATACACAAGGGCACCAAGCCATACTCCCACCACAAACAGAGCAAACAACTACCATTCCACAAACCTTTCATCCAACGTGTCAGCCATATACACTTTCTCTACAAACTAACCTACAACATCAACTGCCTCCCATTATCAGTCTACAATGTCAACAACAGTTACTTCAAACCAAACAGCTACCAGTTTATGAAACAAACACACATTTAACACACAAAATTCAACAAATTACATGCAATGTCAATACATCAACAACTACTACCAAATCAACTAATGCAAAACGCAAAGCACAATGGGTATCTAAGCTAAGTCAAGAGTCGCTAAACAAAATGCGAGATGCTAATGCTCTTTTCATGACAAAAAAACGCACACAACAAAAATTACAACTAAGTCAACTGCCTGTAATGTTCACTGCACAAGTGCACCAACCCATAGTCCAACCCCAAACAGAAGAAAACACCTGCATTCAACAAACTGTGCATCCACAATGTCAGCCACATACACTTACTCAACAACCATCACTACAACAGCAACTGCCGGACATTATTACTGTACAATGTCAACAAAATTTAATTGGAACACAACATCTCCCAGTTTCAAAAACAAAACAAGATTTAGCACCAAATAATCCACAACTCGCATCACCAACAACAACAAACAAAACTAAAAGTGCCCAACGCTACCAAAGATGGTTATCTAGGCAAAGCCAAGAGTCTTTAAACAAACTACGAGCTGCTAAAGCTCTTTGCAGCAAACTAAAACGCACACAAAATACTATTCAGCACAGTCAAATAACTCACATCGTTAATGTACAACCCAAACTACCCATAGTCCAACACAACATGGAAGGAACAACTGTACTTCAAACCGACGTGCTTGCACAATCTCAACAACGCCCTGTTCCTCAACTGACAATGCTACAAGAGCAACTTCCGCAAATTAACAATGACCTATGTCCCCAACTGTTACTTACTACTGAAAAGTTACCACCTTGCAAACAAAACCAAGATGTAACCACACATATTCAGCAACTTACAGACCTTTCTAATACATCATTACCAAGTACATCAACACACTTACATACTAACAAAGAAACCGGTCAACTTCACACACTAAATACTACAACAACCACACATTTGCCAATATTTCATGAACAACAAGTGACACCACATACTTGCGGACCATTTAACATTATGTGCCAGTTTTGTGGTTCTTTTAATTTTATAGCTGAGCGCCCATCCGATGGAAAATTTACACACTGTTGCCAAAAGGGAAAAGTTAAATTACCTACGCCACAAGACATTAATGGACAGGAGTTACACTATCCAGAGTTTTTAACTAACTTACTATCCAATCCACTTTGCCCTGATTATCTTCATTTCAAAGACAAAATACGGTCGTACAATAGTGCTCTTTCCTTTGCATCTATGGGAGCCAACATTGTCACTTTGCCAGGTAACGGACCATATGTTTTTAAAGTTCAAGGACAAACATATCATCGTACTTCACACCTCCAACCAATCAATAATGAAACTCCAAAGTTTGCACAACTATACGTTCTGGGCAGCACACAAGCAGCCAACGTTCGTGACCTTCATACAGCCAATCAGGATTGTCGCCACAATATCATGGACCAAATTGATCGTTTTTTTAGACAACACAATCGACTTGCACAAAGTTATCACCTAATGCGTCAAGTTCAAACTCAACAAATGACAATTGCCGCTGAAAAAGGAGAAACCATTCCAGTAATAAGCATGGCGCTAAGACGTGATCGACAATCTGATTCAAGACGATACAACACACCCACATCCAACGAAGTAGCTATGATCTTTGTCAATGAAGATGGTGAGCCACCATTCAAACGAGATATCCGCATATATCCAAAAAACCCAGACAATCCAAACCAACCTTTTATCAATTTAAATATTTTAAGCCCAAACATGGATCCAATGACATATGCACTTCTTTTCCCCTATGGAGAACCAGGATGGCAACCAAATTGGCAATGTGAGTCATACAATACAGCTAAACTTAATCCAGTAAACAAAAATGTTTCCATGTTACAGTACAAGGCCGCCTTAACAGCCATTCGTCAACAATTCAGTCCCATCATGTCTGCTGGCAAATTTACTCAACAGTGGTTAGTTGATTCATACCTTCAAGTGGAGGCAAATAGATTAAACTACATTCGTCTTAATCAAAAACGTTTACGAGCTGAACAGTATCAGGGACTTGCAGATCACCTTGCAAACATGGCTTATAATTGTGACATGCAACCTGGTGTGCCTGTCATTTTGCCATCAACCTTTGAAGGATCACCAAGACACATGCGAGAGCGTTGCTGTGACGCTATGTCTATTTTTTCTAAGTGGGGAGCTCCAGATGTTTTTGTTACCTTCACTGCTAATCCAACTTGGACGGAAATTAAAGACAACTTACGAGCCGGCGAACAAACTTCTGATCGACCAGACTTGGTAGCACGTGTTTTTCAAATTAAGCTACATTCTCTTATCAAGGATATAACAAAGCATGCAGTGTTTGGACAGGCCAAAGCTTTTGTATATACCATCGAATTCCAAAAAAGGGGACTACCACATGCACACATACTTCTTACACTGCGACCAGAGGACAAAATTAACACAGTCTCCAAAATCAATCAGTTAGTGTCAGCAGAAATTCCATCAAAAGACAATCCTGTCTTGCGCAACATTATCACACGTTGTATGCTACATGGTCCATGCGGCACACAATATCCACGTGCACCCTGCATGAAAGATGGAAAATGTTCAAAGCTTTTTCCTAAGCCATTTATTACTGAAACCACTTTAAACATTAATGCCTATCCTCTTTACCAACGTCGACCTGGCGAGCAAGTACAAGTTAGAGGTAACCTAATGTCAAACCAAAATGTGGTACCGTACAATCCATACTTATCACTCAAGTACAATGCTCACATCAATGTGGAAATATGCACATCACTCACAGCTATTAAGTACATATACAAATACATATTTAAAGGCTTTGATTGTGCTAATGTGGCCATTACACCAAATGGCGAAGCAGAACTTCACTACAATGAAATTACCAATTTTATTGACTGTCGCTATGTAAGCCCACCGGAAGCTATTTGGCGATTACGAGAATCATTAATGCATGATCGCTCTCACACAGTCATCAGACTTCCAATACATCTCCCCAACCAGCAAACAATCGTATTCCAACCAGGTCATGAAATAAAAGCACTTTCTACTGCACAAACTACACAAACCAAACTTGAAGCATGGTTTAACCTGAATGCAAATTCAAACCATGCACAACAATGGCTGTACTCAGAAATTCCACATTACTACGTTTTCACACATGGCAATTGGCAACCCAGAAAACGCGGTGGAGACAAAATTGTTGCACGCATGTTTACCGTTAGTATAAAAAATGAAGAGCGCTTTTACCTTCGCATGTTAATGCTACATGTTCCTGGGGCTATCAGTTTCCAAGCATTGAAAACTGTCAATGGTGTTGTTTGTGAATCCTTTAAAGCTGCTGCTTTAGCACATGGACTTCTGGCATCAGATAACGAATGGCATAACTCTTTAACAGATGCAGCCACATACATTATGCCGAAACAGTTACGAGAAATGTTCGCCTACATATGTTGCTTTTGTCAGCCTGCTGAACCACTTCGGTTGTGGGAAGATCACCTTATTCAGTTCACTCTTGACTATCAGCACAATACCACACAACACATAGCCCAAAGCAAAGCACTCCACCATATTAACTCCATTTTACAACAACATGGATTGTCATGTTAACTGCTTGGCTTGCCAATTCCCACCGGAAATGCACCACAAGAACAAACATATAATGTCCTTGAAGAACAAAATTGTGCTAATCACAACATTGCAATGCTTAACAATCAGCAGTTAGCTGCTTTCAACACCATAGTCATGGCAGTACATAATGAATACAGTCACAACCACTGCTTTTATGTTGATGGGCCAGGAGGTTCCGGAAAAACATTCCTATACACTACGCTCATTGCATATACACGAGGTCAAGGTCACATCATATTGCTGTTTGCTACCACAGGAATTGCAGCTACTTTACTCAAAGGTGGACGCACTGTGCACAGTGGATTTAAGCTACCTGTCCCACTACTTGATACATCCGTTTCTTGCATGAGACTAACGTCCCCAGAAGCAGAACTATTACGGAAAGCTGTTATCATTCTCATTGATGAAATAACTATGCTCCCCAAACATGGTCTTCGATGCATTGACACACTTCTACAGGAAATTATGAACAACACTAAACCATTTGGAAACAAAATTATTGTATTAGGAGGAGATTTTAGACAGACACTTCCTGTTGTGCCAAGAGGAACACAAACGGATATTATTGAATGCTGCATAAAAGCCAGTCACCTATGGCAACATTTCAGGCATCTAACTCTCACTACAAACATGCGCAGTGAAGGACAACTAGAACATAATACATGGCTTTTACAAGTTGGAATGGGAACTGTACCAGCAATACCAGAAATATCACAAACAAATATCATTGAAATCCCACAACATATGCTAACTACAGACAATCTCATTAATACCATTTTTAACAATGTACAAAACATGTCCGTAGAAGACCTTTCTAAAAGAGTCATTCTTGCTCCAACAAATGCCCACACACTTGAAATGAATCGGAACATTATTGGATTAATACCTGGAATTCCACAAATTTATTACAGCGCCGACTCCGTTGTAAGTGAAGACCCCAACGACACTTTAAACTTCCCCCTGGAATTTCTACATGAGCAAACTCCTTCTGGAATGCCTCCACATATCTTACTGTTAAAAAAGGGAGTTATTGTCATGCTACTTCGCAACCTTAACCCCAAAAAAGGATTGTGTAATGGTACACGATTAATTATTGAAAACTTAGCACCTCACTTCATCACTACTAAAATTATATCCGATTGCAAGAAAGGTGACATTGTCTTTATTCCTCGCATTGATTTGGCTCCAACAGATACCACATTGCCATTTATCCTAAAACGACGCCAATTTCCAATCATTCCAGCCTATGCAATCACTATTAACAAATCCCAAGGACAAACATTCAATCACGTTGGAATTCATCTACAAACTTCAGTCTTCTCTCATGGTCAACTTTACGTAGCTTTATCAAGATCAAGACAACCAAATCAAGTCAAAGTCCACATTACCCCAAATGAAGAACAAGGACAACTACTTTTAAACAATAGACAATTTACCAAAAATGTGGTTTTTCAAGACATTTTCCAAATGTAACATGTCGTAGTACGATGTGACTTTACTAACCTTATTTATATACAGTATATGCACTTTACACTCTTTTTACTATGTTTACAATAAATGCTTCACAATGTTCTACCTGTTCTCACATTTATCTTATAAGACATTTCTATTTCAATACTTATTTCCTACATCTACATTAGTTAACTTTTCAATCAACAACAAACAATATTCATTCATAACACTATCACAGACTACACCACCTTTGCAATTATATGCACTTTCATTTCTAAACATTTATGCTGTCACTCAAATTCACTACAACAACATTATTCACCAAATTACAATACATCTCACACTCACATATATTTCCACTTCAAATGGGGCGAAGCCCCTCACGACGGTGTGAAGAGCGCCCGGAGGGCGCGATGAATCACCTAGTATATATATATATATATATATTATATATGTGTTACATATGTTGGTGGAATGTATGTACATATGTATATTGTTTTGTCCTGACGACGGGCCGTGTGGCACCAAAACCTAGACCAGGGAATAAATCTGGTCCCACCAGTTTTCTCATGCCAAACTGACTCCGAGTGGCACTTCTTCATCTTCATTTCTCCTAGTGGGGCTTTCTGGGCTTCCACAGTGGGTGCACCGGAGCAAGCTATTACACAGCGTTGGTGGTTGGCTACCCAGTGTATTGTTATGGCTGCCCTTGTCTTGCTTGCTGGTGATCCGGTGTGCCTTTGGAGAGTGCAGTGCGACTAAACCTCTAGAACAGGTGTAACTCTGCCCAGGGCAGCCCCTCCACTCCCCATAACGTGAATTTGGCCTCAATCCAAGTGACATTACATTAATTTGGGCTCAATCTGGAAGGCATAACGTGAATTTTGGCTTAATCACAGTTGCATAACGAGCATTTTGATTTATACCGTGTGTAGTGTTCATTCTAGCACCCGCTGTCTTTGAAAACTCATGCAGTTCCTCTTCCCTGCCTGGGTTATCACTGTCTGCTTTAGTGTTTCTAGCACAGTGTGGTCTGTATATCAGCACTGATATGCAAAGCAGACCTGTGCTAGAAACACCACAGCAGACAGCGACGCCCCAGGCAGGGAACATGAAGTACACAGGTTTTCACAGATAGCGGGTGCTAGAATGAATTTAATGAATTAAAAAAAAAAAAAAATGGCAAAATAAATGCAAGCCATGAGTCACACACTTGAACCATGATTTTAAGCATATGAAACAACAGCACATTAATCTCTATCACTTTTTGGTAGGCCCTAGAAGCCTTTAATATTTACTGAAATTATTTTAAAATGTTACTGATTTCTAATACTGTGTTCATAGATAATAACAAGTCACAGTCTAATTTTTTTTAAACTTACCTAATAACCATCCCTGTGGATATTCCTGATTTTCGAATTTTTGGAAAATTTTAGAATGACGCAATATGTATGCATCATGTGTACTGCCTGGAAAAGCAGCAAAAACATTAAGGAATCTGTTTTTACTGTCACAAATTGCCTGAATATTCATAGAGTGATAGTTTTTTCTATTCCTCGAAATTTCTTCCATTTCCTGTGAGGGTGAATATTGAATGTGGGTACAATCAATTGCACCAATGACATTTGGAAATCCTGCTATCTGATAGAAGAAATTCTTTAAATTTAACCATTCTGCAGCTGTACGTGGAAAATGAATGTAGTCCGAGGCATGCTTTAAAATGGCGTCCAACACTTTTTAAAAAAATCGACTAAATGACGACTGACTTATTCCACCGACTGAAGAAACTGTGCTTTGAATTGAGCCACTTGCAAGAAAGTGTAACGTAGCCAATAACTTAACTAAACCATCTATGGCTTTACTCCTTCTGGTTCTTGGAATAATGTCATTTCTGATCTTACTGTACAATTCTAATATAGCTTCTGTGGATAATCTGTACTTTTTACGAATTTTGAACTCTCTCATCCGAAATAAATTTTTCCTTTTGTTAAATACTCTCTCTCTTCTCCTATGAATGTTCACCCTATTCCGTAAGCTACCAGGCCTTGCAGTTTGTGAATTCAATGCTAGAAGAATAATTTGCAAAAAATTCAAAGAAAAATCCATCTGCAAATTAAAAAATAGTAACTTGATCGTTCAATAAACTAAAAATTAAATTAAACTACATACTTCTTGATGAACGAGTAGAACAAATAAATACTCTCGGAGTATAATACCAGTGTGGGGCAGCCATTGGGTACTGGTGCAGGCCAGGAGGGGACAGAGCAAGTGTGTCAGGACCATAGGGAGTATAATACCAGTGTGGGGCAGGCAGTGGGTACGGGTGCAGGCCAGGAGGGGACAGAGCAAGTGTGTCAGGACCATAGGGAGTATAATACCAGTGTGGGGCAGCCATTGGGTACTGGTGCAGGCCAGGAGGGGACAGAGCAAGTGTGTCAGGACCATAGGGAGTATAATACCAGTGTGGGGCAGGCAGTGGGTACGGGTGCAGGCCAGGAGGGGACAGAGCAAGTGTGTCAGGACCATAGGGAGTATAATACCAGTGTGGGGCAGGCAGTGGGTACTGGTGCAGGCCAGGAGGGGACAGAGCAAGTGTGTCAGGACCATAGGGAGTATAATACCAGTGTGGGGCAGGCAGTGGGTACGGGTGCAGGCCAGGAGGGGACAGAGCAAGTGTGTCAGGACCATAGGGAGTATAATACCAGTGTGGGGCAGGCAGTGGGTACTGGTGCAGGCCAGGAGGGGACAGAGCAAGTGTGTCAGGACCATAGGGAGTATAATACCAGTGTGGGGCAGGCAGTGGGTACGGGTGCAGGCCAGGAGGGGACAGAGCAAGTGTGTCAGGACCATAGGGAGTATAATACCAGTGTGGGGCAGGCAGTGGGTACTGGTGCAGGCCAGGAGGGGACAGAGCAAGTGTGTCAGGACCATAGGGAGTATAATACCAGTGTGGGGCAGCCATTGGGTACTGGTGCAGGCCAGGAGGGGACAGAGCAAGTGTGTCAGGACCATAGGGAGTATAATACCAGTGTGGGGCAGGCAGTGGGTACGGGTGCAGGCCAGGAGGGGACAGAGCAAGTGTGTCAGGACCATAGGGAGTATAATACCAGTGTGGGGCAGGCAGTGGGTACTGGTGCAGGCCAGGAGGGGACAGAGCAAGTGTGTCAGGACCATAGGGAGTATAATACCAGTGTGGGGCATATACCTTTATACAACATCCCTCTTACCCTGACAGGACATAAGCAGTTCGCCAGCAATACAAGGCGAAATATATGTAAGAGAAGCTGAGCACTGCGAGTGTTAGTACATCACACAGCGCTTCAGCTACCATTCACTGCAGTGGGAGGATCTTTCACGCCGGAAACTCCGCGATACTTTAACCCGGCGGAGTTTTTTCAACAACAGGAAACGAAAACTTTATTCATACATCACACGAACAGGGGGCGAATGCGAAAACGGGATGTCAACGCTGCGAAAAGCGTTGATACATCCCGCCGTAAATGGGATAAATTTACTAAGATTGGAGATCTATTGAAGATGGGATGTTGCCCCTAGCAACCAATCACATTCTATCTATTATCTTCTAGAACACGAGTGTCAAACACAAGGCCCGCGGGCCAAATCCGGCCCGCCAGACCTCGTCATGTGGCCCGCGCGAGGAGATAGCACGCAGGGGCAGTGTGTCTAAAACAGGAGTGCTGCGTCCACGTCCGCGGCCGCCTTACCTGTTCCTCCACTGTGGGCGGCCATGTTCCTGTAGGCACATATGTATACGGCTACAGAAACATGGCCGCCGGCCTCCACGGCTACGTGGAGGAGGGCCCGGCCACCTGTTCCCTCTGATGCCCGGCAGTGACAGACACTGGGTGGGGACGTCATGACGATGACCATGCGTCTGTAGAGAAGTAGGAGCAGGCAGGGAAGCTGGACCGAGAGTCGGGGACAGTGTGGCCGCAGCAAGCAGTGAAGAAAAGCTGGAAGCCGCAGCAGCTGCAGGACAGACGGAGAAACAGTAAGTGAGGATGAGGATCACACTCACAATAAAAAAAATATATATATCTGCTGTTTCCTGAGGTGTCCCCGTGTATAATAATAATAATGCCATGACACCACAGGCTGCTCCTCCTGTATAATCATTTAAGTGTCATGGCATTACTTTTATTATATTACTAGGTGATTCATCGCGCCCTACGGGCGCTCTTCGCACCGTCGTAAGGGGCTGCGCCCCCTTAATTTGTGAACATTTGTATATGAGAAAGATGGTTAGAATTGTATGAAAGATGGCCTGTATTGCAACTTGAGTTATAGGTGAAATGTGTTAAATAGAGAGCATATGATGTGGAAGGGGGTGTGTATTGTTTTGTTTAATTAAAAAGCGGTTACAGAGTAAGATGTACATTGATAGTGTGGATGGTACAGTGACATTTGTGGGGGGGGGGCTGTGTGTGCATGTTGTTTAGGTGTGTGTGTGTGTGTGTGTAATAGTACAGTAGGGTGTTTTTGAGTCAGCGGCTCCCCACTGGCGGAGGTCACGACACAGGAAAACAGGAGGCTGGCTAGTGATAGGGGTGTGTGGGCATATGGGGGACTAAAGAGGAGGGTGGGGGACACTGTGCAGCTTCTGCCAGTGGGTGAGGGTCCAGCGTGGCAGTACAGGAGTACAGGATGGTGGCCCTGAGTCAGTGTCTCCTCCTACTGGGTGGGAGTTAGGGTGCATGAGAGCAGGAGGCTGGGTTATGAGGCATGATAGGGGCATGTGGGCAAAACAGTGTCAGCGACTCCCCAGTGGTGGAAGTTACTATTCAGGAAAGCAGGAAGCAGGGTAGTGATAGGGGTGTGTGAGTATACGGGGGACTAAAGAGGGGCTTAGGGGTGCCGTGAATTGCGGGAGGGGCGCGGGGGTGCTGTGAATCAAGGGAGGGAGGGGGCACAGGTGTCCGCGAATCGCGGGAGAGGGCGAGGGTCCGCAAAGCATGGGAGGATGCGTGAATCACGCGAGGGGGGGTTGCGAATTGCGGGAGGGGGGTGCGCGGGGGGTGACGTGAATCGCGGGAGGGGGGGTGCGCGGGGGGTCCGCGAATTGCGGCAGGGGGGGGGGGCACGGGGCGCGATGAATCACCTAGTTGGTTATATATTCTTGTAGAAGGATGGTAGGATGTTGCTGTCATTCAGAAGGCATTTACATAAACAGTAACAGTAGCAGTAAAAGATCTGACTTAAAACACCTACAGTAAAACAGAACAGGTGTTATATATTATACAAAGAATTGGTTGATGATGTCTAGGTTGACGTGCACATAGTTGTCACAGGAAAAAAATTGCCACAAGAAAAAATCAACACAGAAAGGTCAACACATGTAAATGTTGACATAAGTGTGGCACTTCATTGGTGTCCATGTCGACACATGAGAATGAATATGAAAACATTAAAAAAAAGAAAAATAAATCTTCAAAAACTCATGTCAACCTTTTTCATTGTCGACCATAGCCATGACAGTGTTTTGCATGTGCCATTTAATCATGGGGTTGCCTGAATGGGGGGGGATGGAGGTGGGGGGTGTCTGCGAATTGCGGGTGGGGTCACGGGGGGTGCCGTGAATTGCGAGAGGGGGGGTCGTGGGGGGTGGGTGACGCGAATTGCGGGGAGGGGGGGGGTTACTGCGAATTGCGGGAGTGGGTCGCTGGGGTGCCGCAAATCGCCACAAGAAAAAATCAACACAGAAAGGTCAACACATTAAATGTTGACATAAGTGTGGCACTTCATTGGTGACCATGTCGACACATGAGAATGAATATGAAAACAATCTTAAAATGAAAAATAAATCTTCAAAAACTCATGTCAACCTTTTTCATCGTCGACCATAGCCGTGTCAGTGTTTTGCATGTGCCATTTGATCCTGGGGTTGCTGCAAATCGCGGCGGCTGGGGGAGTGTCCCGGGGGGATGGGGGGTGTGCCATGAATTGCAGGAGGGGGGTCACGGGGGTGGGTGCTGCGAATTGCGGGGGGCGCGGGGGTTGCAGCGAATCGCAGGAGGGGGGATCGCGGGGCCTGGGGGTTTGCCGCAAATCATGGGAGGGGGGTGTCAGGGGGGTGCCGGGAATCTCGGGAGGGTCGCGGGGGGGGTGCAGGGGGGATCAGCGCGAGAGGTTGCAGCGAATCGCGGAAGGTGGGGGACGCGGGGGCGGGCTGTCGTGAATCGTGGGAGGAGGGGGGTCATGGGGGGGTGGGGTTGCCGCAAATCGTGGAGGGGTGGGTGCCGCGAATTGCGGTAGGGGGGTTCGCGGGGGTGGGGGAGCGCGCAAATCGTGGGAGGGGCCCCGCGAATCGCGGGAGGGGTGGTCGCGGGGGGGGGTGGGTGGGTTTGAAGCGAATTGCGGTAGGGGGGTTCGCGGGGGCGGGGGGAGCGCGCAAATCGTGGGAGGGGCCCCGCGAATCTCGGGAGGGGTGGTCGCGGGGGGGCTGCGGGCAGCGAATCGTGGGGGGGTTTTGCCGTGAATCGCGGGAGGGGGGCCGCGTGGGGGGGGCTGGGTTTGCCGTGAATCGCGGGAGGGGGGGTCGCGGGGCCGGGGGGTTTGCAGCGAATCATGGGAGGGGGGGTCAGGGGGGGTGCCGGGAATCGCGGGTGGGTCGCGGGGGGTCAGCGCGAGGGGTTGCAGCGAATCACGGAAGGTGGGGGGACGCGGGGGCAGGCTGCCGCGAATCGCGGGCGGAGTGGGGTCGCGGGGGGGTGGGGAGCCCCGAATCGCTGGAGGAGGGGTCGTGGGTGCTGGGGTTGCCGCGAATTGCGGTAGGGGGGGTGGGAGGGGGCGGGAGGGGCCCCGCGAATCGAGGGAGGGGTGGTCGCGGGGGGGGCTGGGGTCGCGAATCGCGGGGGGGTCACGGGAGGGGGTGCCGCGAATCGCGGGAGGGGGGGTCGCGCAGGGGGGGGTGCCGCGAATCGCGGGAGGGGGGTCGCTCACCTGGTGTGTCTGGCGAGTAGCTGTGTCTTTGCTGGATAACATGGGGAGGCAGAGGGTGTCTCACTGGGCTGGTTCTCTGTCATGTGAGTCAGAGGCTCCACCCAGCGTTAGAGAGTCAGACACACTTTGAGTGACAGATGTAGCCAAATATATAAGAGATACAGGGGGAGCAGTCTGTGGTGTCATGGCATTATTATTATACAGGGGGAGCAGCCTGTGATGTCATGGCATTCATTTTATATTATACAGGGGGAGCAGCCTGTGGTGTCATGGCATTATAATTATACAGGGGGTCCTACAGATACAACCGGCCCTTTGAGGGTGACCAAACTGCTGATGCGGCCCCCGATGAATTTGAGTTTGACACCCCTGTTCTAGAAGCTACTAAAATAAATAAAAGTAGAATCACTCTAGAATCCTTCAAAAACAGACTCAGGACTTTCCTGTTTACTTAAGTATTTCCATAATTCTTTTATGTATACTTATGAAAAGCTTTTCTGTACTTCAATGTTCCCGTACTGTATTACATTCCTTTGAATTACAGTATAAAGAGAGTATCTTGCTGAGAGATTATTGCCCTTAAAATGATCTGCCCTGTTAGAATTAGATGAGTTGGACTTTGCTCAGATTTTGCGCCATTTTCTCCTAATGTGGACAATGGCATAGGACCAAGAAGTAGTTGTACACAGCGTGGAACATAGAGGAAACCTGTGCTGGAGGAGTGGAACCCAGTACTGGATTGAATGCTTGATATGGGAAGGGCAAAACAGCAAGAAGAAGCACTTTCATGGTCATCATAGAACTTGTCCCGGAGGCGGTTGGCACTGCGAGAACCAGATAAGTTGGTGCCAAGATTCAAACTCAAGTCAATGAGCTTGATTGAAGTCATTCTCAACTTGCTGAGCTTGGTCCAATCAGGACCGGATTAAGGGCCTAATGGGACTGGAGCTGAAAATGTAGGGACTATTAACAAAAGTAGAGGAGGTGAGGCCAATGCCATGTAGGCATGTAACACCCATACACTATATGCCCCAATGTCTCCCTAACTATATAAAAGTACAAAAAAAATGTATAAATGGGTAAAATAGAAATGCAATTTCAATACCTATGATTTATGACCAACCATGTGGCCATCTGTTGGCTGTCTATTGATCACCATGCCATCATGTTGATGGGCCTATTTTTATGTTTAGACCTGGAGCTGCAGCTTTTATCAGCCCTATAGTTAATCTGGCCCTAGTTCCAATCAGGAGGGGCTGTCAATAACAGCTAACCATATGCTAAGTCTGCCACCCGACACTTCTGTGCCATACCGGAAATGGGAATGGTGCCAGTTAGTCAGTGGGGGTAGAAGGAATGCCTTCAAAAACTTCAAAAAATATCATGGGTCAAAAAGGACAACTTTAATATGTCCAAGCCTGGAGGCCGGGGGACTGTTGCAAAAGACCCAACGCTTAACCTCTTGCTCTGTAGGGGAAAATAAGTGGCCAGAGAGAGGAAAGATGGCAAGGCCGGGTCATAGTGTGGCATAGGGTCCTGCAGGGATGGGTTACCACAGAGGGTACATATCTCTCTTCTCACCATGGACTGCAGGACATGGTCTTCACATCCTTACCAGCTTGTAGTTAGGGATGGCCATCTACCATCGATATTGGAAATAATTGATGGTTTATGGCCCATATTGAATTGTTTAGCCATCGATGTCAAGTCTAAACGAATAGTTTCGTTTTTGTTTTTTCCCCAAGGTGTCGAGACAAGGAGCATAGCCCCACCCCTGTAATTTGATTGGCCCACAGACCAATCAAAGAAAATGGATGACCATCGATATGTAAAAACATTGATGGTCATCCATTAAATAGTACTACACTATCGATGGCCAGTTGCCCTTTTGCCATCGATGGCAAAGGCAACAATGGACATCCCCACTTGTTGTACCAATTACAGTCTTCAGTGTACACATTCATACCAGCTTGTAGTACCAGATACAGGGCCAGATTCTCTAAGCTTAAAAGTGATAAAATGGAGAGTGATAAGCAGCCAGCCAATCAGCTCCTACCTGTCATGTCACAGACTGTGTTTGAAAAATGTCAGGCAGGAGCTGATTGGCTGGCTGTTTATCACTCTCCATTTCATCACTTTCGAAGCTTAGAGAATCTGGCCCACTGCCTGCAGAGCACTCATCTATAGCAGTGTGCAGTACCAAAACTGTAGAACTCTACGCAGTGGAGCCCCTTCTTCCCTGATCAGCACCACCACCCCCCCCCAACCCCCCCCCCCCCACACACACACACACCATACTTACCGAGCCTCCCGGAAAGTCCCGCAAATCGGGTCCCCCTCCTGGGCCCCCGGGAAGGTGGGCAAGTCTCCCGCATTTTCACCATAGCCCCTGCTCCCCTACTCCCCATGGTCTAAAACTACTAATTTCGCGGGTCAACGTGGATGGGGGCAGGGCTAAAATCACACGATTTGCGGTATTTTCCTCATTTTAGCCCATCCCTCCATCCACGGACCCCCAAATTGATGCTGCAGCCTGTCGAAGGCATGGCTTGGTGACATCAGCTGCACAACGCCCCCAATTCACTCCTCCCCGGGCTTCTTCCGGAGAGGAGTTTCAATTAGTCAGCAGGTATGACACACACACACACACACAAGCCCTGCAAGCATGGTGCAGGGCTTGCGTGGAGCCATGGCACGCCCCTCAACCATTATAAATAACATCTATATATGCATTACATATCTGCATGTATAATGTGCAGCACTAGTTTTATATTTGTAATTTAGGTGGTTTACTGTGTTCAATTAGAAATGCTGCAACTACCTTCTGTCTGTACAGTCATTTCACACATTCCAGAATAAATGCGCTTGTCGTGTATAATTCCCAACACGTGTGATTACATTTACATTCTGTCCTGCGCTGCTGTTCGGGAGTGGAATTCCTGTCTCCTGACTACCTGATGACAAGCAGGTCACAGCCCAGTGAGGATGTCTACTGTCAGCATCTGCCTCTGTGGGAGAGAAGCACTGACGGGGTGACCACGCCCGGTGTGCTGTCTGTAACTTCACGCAGCTTTCATGACGTAAGACGCTGCCAGTCTTTAAAAAAAACAAAAAAAACACTCCGAGTTCTATGGAAAGTAGACTCTGTGCTGATTCCAATGTGGTTAGAGTTGATATAGATGGTGCTTATATAGAAACAGCGTCATTGGTTACACGAATATGGTCATGCAGCAGCAGGCATCACACTTTCTGCTGCATTACTGATGCATGAGGCATCAAAGCTAGGACGTAACTACCATGGGTGCAAGGGGTGCAGCTGCTATGGGGCCCAGAGCTGAAGGGGCCCATATTTACTGTCTGAGTAATATGTTTTACATACAATTATCACCATCAGTTGCTAAATAGGGGGCCCTTAACATTTTTGAGCTGGGCCTACGAATATCTAGTTATGCCCCTGCATCCAAGGACACATTTCGGATCTTACCCGACACCATCGGGCAGCTTGCAGCACCCATGGAGACGCAATAGCCATGTTCCACAGGAGGAGTCATGGAGGAGGTAGTCTGGGGGCAGGAGACATGACTGTTCCATTGTATTGTTTATAATACCACCGTTTCCAGCAGTGTAAAGCGTTGGTTGGGCTTCAATTTATCGATGCTCCTTCCTTCTGAGCGAATGGAGAAGGGGGTGAGTTGCTGAAGAAGGTACTGGGGAGGAGGAGCCTTGCCTACTTTCCTGATTTTCGGGAGCCCCCCAGCCATTCTCTACTTTACATCTGATCTGATCCCTACATCATTGTCCCAACAATATTTAAACACAGTCTTGCTCTCTTCAGAGGTGGCTCAATAGAGGAGCCTTTGTACGGTCTTCCTTCTCTCTTGCCTGCAAATTTCTCAGTGTTCTCTGGTACTATGCCATTTGTGTACTCTATTGTACTACGGAACTGATTTTGAGATGGACACTGTGCTCATCGGGTGTTGTGGTTAGCCTAACAGTGGATGGGATGCCGATAGTTAGAAGACCGTCACCAGAATCCTGACTATCAACCAGAAAACCGATACTGCAATCCCAACATCGATGAGGATACTGAAGGTGGAATCCTGATTGTAAGTATGCAGGGTGGGTTATGGCCAGGTGGCTATCCAGAAAATCAGATGGCACTCCTGGGCACCTGGAAAGTGGGCAAGTCTGCCACAGTCATCTTACACCCCCCAAACTGTGCCCCCCCCTTCACCATGGCAGCCGAATATATAGGTGGATGTCGACTTGTCAAATGAAATCATCGAGACCCTGTTGACATTGAAACTAAGACAACATTTTCATGTTGACATTCGGATGAACATTGAATATCATCTGCCCAGGCGCAACATCGCTCTACCTCACATCACCCGAGAAGTGTGCAGCAAAGACATCGAGGTTGCTTCGCCCTCATTTTCCAATTAAAATTAGCGGTGGACAGTTCATAAATGGATTCCCCAAATTTCACCTGTTGTGCTTCTCTGGTGTTTCATAAATTCCGACAGAGACTTACAGCCGCGTGTTACATTTTATATCACCAGCAATGTTTTCCTATTATTTTCTGTAGTAGCCGCATGTAACGCAATGTTAGGAGATGTACTTTATATATACGGATGGAGAGATTTATGTAGCTCAGACTGTACACCTTCTGCCTGGCTTATTGGACAAGGCAGCCTAGCACAGACAGACTAGTAGTACCGGATCCCAAGAGAGGCCTATGGATCACCGGATTGACAGGGGTAGATTTACAAAGATGGGAGTTGAACTCGATGGACTAGCGTCTTTTTTCAGGCTTGATTGCTGTGTATGTTACTATATATGAGTTCAATTGAAGATGGGATGTTGCAACCATTTAGATTCTATTTATTATCTTCAAGGATGTGCTAAATAAGGGGGTCATTCAGACCTGCTCACCCCCCCCCCCCCCCCACACCCACACTGCCTGAATCCCTGCGCCACCAAGGGCCTTATTCTAGTTCACTGTTTCTGACAAAATCCTTCTTAAGCAGCCCATACACGCTGTGATGGGGGCTGTCCCGATGTGTGCTTTGAGGTGCGCGCTCCCACGGCACCTCATCGCACAGTAAAAAAAGTATGTGCTTGCACATACCTTTTGTACTTAGTTTTCATCACATTGCATCACATTGCATGCACAACATGTGCACAGGCAATGCAATGCGATGTGATCCGTGCTAATTAAGCCCGGAAATCACGCCCGTATCGAGACGTGTATGGGCAGCATTAGATGGACAAAACCATGTGCACTGCAGGGGGCAGATGTAAAATGTGCAGAGAGAGTTAGATTTGGGTGAGTTATTTTGTTTCTGTGCAGGGTAAATACTGGCTGCTTTATTTTTACACTGCAATATAGATCTCACTTTGAAGTACTGTAAAACCCCACCCAAATCTAATTCTCTCTGCACAAGTAACATCTGCCCCACCTGCAGTGCACATGGTTTTGTCCATTTAAGAAGGAATTTGTCAAAAAGAGTGAACTAGAATAAGGCCCCATGTGAGCAGATGTGCAACTAAATGTCGGATTTAATCCTCTGCTATTCCCCTACTGTATTGTACTATTGTATTGCAGCTACATAGAACAATGGGTATGGGTCATTGGATAGACAGCAACTAGGTCTATAAGCATACTGAGCAGTGGTTGACACCACTATGTCGACATGCATGAAGCTCGACATGACTGAATGTAAACACTGGTTAGGTCGACATGGTCATTAGGTCGACACAACCATTAGGTCCACATGGGGAAGGTCGACAGTCAAAAGGTCGACATGGGATTTTCAAATTTTTTCGTTCCAAATGTCGATACAGTCAACATGGAGACGGAAATGTAGCACCGCCTCCCATCGCATGACTCCCTGTGCTCGGCACACTATTTTATTCTCTCACTACGCCCTAGTGGATGGTAGGGCATGAAATACCGCCTGTCGGCACACGTCGGTTCCAAAGAAACCATGAAAAACCCCATGTTGACCTTTTGACTGTCGACCTTCACCATGTTGACCAAATGTATATGTCGACCTAATGAACCTGTCATAACCAGTGTCGGCATTCAGTCATGTCGACCTTCATGCATGTCGACCTAGTGGTGTCGACCTAATGCTTAGGAGGAGTGACCATATCTCCTCTGACTCACTGAATCCTATTAAAGGGCTAGATGAGGATGGTTCTATCTGTATCATCTGGATCCCAAGAGAATGCCCAAGATAACTAACAATGCAGCCCTGCTATAGCAGCTAGTAATGGTAAGTAGTGCCAATGGAGGTAGAATGTCATGCCAAGCAAAACTGTCACAGTGAAACACTCCTACAGTATCAAGATGCTCAGTATGCCCCTTTTTAATGTGCCCATCCTCACTCAGGCCTGGGACGTCATGGATTGGTAGAGAGATTTTATTTAGCTGTATCCTTCATATTCCAGGTACTGCAGCTGGGTAGTTATACTGGATTCTGACAGCTGCTCTGTAACTGAAGTACCATATATGGTTTAATCATCAATGCATTGACATATCTATAATGCATGCAGGGTGTACGATGCACACAGGAATTCTGGAAAGAGCTGATAATGATCAATCATGGATCCAAGGCTTAGTACACATATATGTGGCTGTGCAGCGCTGGCCAAACCAGTCCTAACGATCTACCAACAGTTCGGGTGACATTCTATGGGTTGAGATTTTTAGACTTTTGCGAATTTTTTCGCAAAAACGGCCGAAATCGCATTTTTTTCCATTTTCGCATATTTAATGAGCTCTGAAAATGTGAAAAAAATGCGATTTTTGACAACAAGTTGGACACACTGGAAATGTGATGGCTGCTTTTCGCAGCACATCGCATCCAGATGTTTTCACATGGAAAAGTATACAAATCGCATATTTAATGGTATGCGATTTGTATAAAGTGTGACTATAATTCGCCCAAAAATCAGACCAGGTTCTGATGGGCGAATTAGCCAGAAACCTGCACAGATCGCGATGTTCTGTGCAGGTTTCTGGTGAAAAAAAATAAAAAAAAACAGTTAAAAAAAAAAAAAACGAGCGCGGGGTCCCCCGCCAGAGCATAACCAGCCCCGGGCTCATTGAGCCGGTGCTGGTGACATAAAATCAGGGTCCCCGACAAATAGGGGTCCCCTTGATTTAATGAAACCAGCACCAGGCGCAAGGTCCGGCGCTGGTTCCCAAAATACGGGGGACAAAATGACTAGGGGTCCCCCGTATTTTAAGAACCAGCACCGGACCCAACCAGCCAGCGGGGTAATGCCACAGCCGGGGGACACTTATTATATAAGGTCCCGCGGCCAAAGCATTATCCCCGTGGCTGGTCAGCATGGGCAGGGGTCCTGGGGAAGTGGGGACCCCCCCAATGAAGGGGTCCCCCCCCTCCAGGACTTACCAGCCCATGCTGAAAGTCCGGGGCTGTCCCCGATGCCCCTGGGCGGTGGGCATCGGGCTGATGGATTGTGTAAAAAAAAGCAGAAAAACTATTGTTTTCTACTGGCGAACTATGAGTCCCAGCAAGCCTCCCCCGCATGCTGGGACTTGGAGAACCACAAGTCCCAGCATGAGGGGCATTAAAGGGCCCGCTGGCACTTGTAGTTCTACAGTACAAAAAATAGTGAAATAAAACACACTGACACCCTGAAAAATAAAAGTTTAATACACACATAACACACACACTGATACTTACCTACCTTGAGCCCGTAGGTCGGTCCCTGGATCCTGGGTCCGGGCTCCAGGGCTGAAGAGTCCGGTTCCGGGGCCTTGGTCCTGGTTCCGGGGCTGGTCCTGGGGTTCCGGGGCTGGTCCGGGGTCCAGGATCCGATGAAGTCCACAGGGGTACCTGAGGAAGGAAATCCTACTCACCTGGTCCCCGGCGACGACATCGGCATCCTCTCCGGCAGACGCGCTGCTCCCAGGTGCTGTGGTCCAGGATCCGATGAAGTCCACAGGAGTACCTGAGGAAGGAAATCCTACTCACCTGGTCCCCGGCGACGACATCGGCATCCTCTCCGGCAGACGCGCTGCTCCCGGCTGCTGTGGTCCAGGATCCGATGAAGTCCACAGGGGTACCTGAGGAAGGAAATCCTACTCACCTGGTCCCCGGCGACGACATCGGCATCCTCTCCGGCAGACAGCAGCCGGGAGCAGCGCGTCTGCCGGAGAGGATGCCGATGTCGTCGCCGGGGACCAGGTGAGTAGGATTTCCTTCCTCAGGTACCCCTGTGGACTTCATCGGATCCTGGACCCCGGACCAGCCCCGGAACCCCAGGACCAGCCCCGGAACCAGGACCAAGGCCCCGGAACCGGACTCTTCTGCCCTGGAGCCCCGGAACCCCAGGACCAGCCCCGGAACCAGGACCAAGGCCCCGGAACCGGACTCTTCAGCCCTGGAGCCCCGGAGCCCGGACCCAGGATCCAGGGACCGACCTACGGGCTCAAGGTAGGTAAGTATCAGTGTGTGTGTTATGTGTGTATTAAACTTTTATTTTTCAGGGTGTCAGTGTGTTTTATTTCACTATTTTTTGTACTGTAGAACTACAAGTGCCAGCGGGCCCTTTAATGCCCCGCATGCTGGGACTTGTGGTTCTCCAAGTCCCAGCATGCGGGGGAGGCTTGCTGGGACTCATAGTTCGCCAGTAGAAAACAATAGTTTTTCTGCTTTTTTTTACACAATCCATCAGCCCGATGCCCACCGCCCAGGGGTATCGGGGACAGCCCCGGACTTTCAGCATGGGCTGGTAAGTCCTGGAGGGGGGGGGACCCCTTCATTGGGGGGGTCCCCACTTCCCCAGGATCCCTGCCCATGCTTACCAGCCACGGGGATAATGCTTTGGCCGCGGGACCTTATATAATAAGTGTCCCCCGGCTGTGGCATTACCCCGCTGGCTGGTTGGGTCCGGTGCTGGTTCTAAAAATACGGGGGACCCCTAGTCATTTTGTCCCCCGTATTTTGGGAACCAGCGCCGGACCTTGAGCCTGGTGCTGGTTTCATTAAATCAAGGGGACCCCTATTTGTCGGGGACCCTGATTTTATGTCACCAGCACCGGCTCAATGAGCCCGGGGCTGGTTATGCTCTGGCGGGGGACCCCGCGCTCGTTTTTTTTTTTTATTTGCGCTTTCCTGCAAACGTGCGATTTTCAGACATGAAAATCGCACATTTTCAGGACTAAAGACATCGCACCACCTCGCACCTATTCACACTATTTGGCCCGTTTTTCGCATCTCATTAAATATGCGAAAAACGGGCCAATCATGCGATTTGAAAAAGTGCGAAGTGGTGCGATAAAAAAAACGCCCATTTATCTCATCCCATAGAATGTCACCCTTCATGTTTCACAGACCACCCAGCTGGTGCACAGGTGTAGTCATTACTAATGCTGTCCATACAAGACGACATTGTTTCATACAGCCAAGTTGGCTGTTTGGATAAAAATCATCAAAAAGATTCCAGGTATTATATCGTATTGTGAGGCCGGCGTCCCGGCTGGTGTAAGGAGAATGTCTGGTAGTATTATCCTATTCAGGACACTTTTTGGGCTCATTCGGTCAGTACTCTGCCACCCTAGCATAATTACATTTATTGCCATTTTTTTGTATCCATGTATGTGTGTATTTATATTGTTATGATGTACTCTTTCATTTATTTGAAACAGTGAATAACCCCATGTCAACCTTTTGACTGTCGACCTAGTCCCTGTCGACCTAATGCTTGTGTCGACCTAATGACCTGTCAACCAAAACCCATGTCGACCTTGACCCATGTCAACCTATCTCCTTGCTGTAGACCCAATGACTGTATCCCCCGAATACATATATCTTAATAGGTTTCCCACAGCCCTGTACTGTATGTTACTAAATTGATTTTTTTGAGTTTTATTTTCACAAAACGGCAATATACTGCGCTATATAAGAAACTGTAAATAAATAAATAAAATAAATATACTGTATATATTTTTTATTGAAATAAATAAATTGAAACAAATAATGCAAACTTAAATTTTTTTTTTTTGGAATAACAGCAATACCAGAACTGATATAGAGGTCTACAATGACCATCATAATAATTGTAAAATATGCTGATTAAATAAGTTTTACCATACAAATTGTACCACCACCATTAGCTATCCCCGGTTGTTTAATTCGGTTTCCCCAAAATCTGTATCCACCTGAATTTTTGTGGATCTGAACCAAGAGCCCAATTCAGGCCTGATCGCACGGCTGCGAATTCCCACAGTGGGCTCTTGTTGATACATTGCACATGCTTGTAGTTCGCAGTACGTATGGACGAGACCATCCCGCAATGAAATCCTGCAATATTTCTGTTTGCTGGCCATTCGAAAGGTGATTGACAGGGAGTGGGCATGTGGGGGTGGAAACCAACCGTTTTTTGGGAGTGGCAAGAAAAACACTGGGCATGCTGAAAAAAACACTGGGAGAACCCCGGAGAGTAGACCGTCAGCAGAACTTCTGGGGGCGGTGCCTGATGTAGATGTCATCAAACCTCACCCCCAATAATGCAAATCCCACAGGTCTATGAGGAGGAGCGGGGCTAAAAGGGCACACTTTGCATATTTAGCCCCGCCCCATCGGCCAAAAGGCCGTGAATCATGGTAATTTTTCTGCTGCCGTCAGGGAGATGGGGGGAGTCTGGCGGTATCCGGGACCGGGAGGGTTGCCCACCTTTCCGGGGGGGGGGGGGGGCTTGGAGGGGAAACCGATTTTCAGGAGCCTCCTGGTCATTCCGGGAGGGTAGGCAACCCTGCGTACATATCCATTTGCCCGGCATACACATTCATTCGCAAGGCTGGTTTTCAATGGAGCGTGGGTTGCGAATTCACGGCAGTGCGATCAGGTGTGAATCAGGAACCAGATCCCTTCTGGATCTCGTGATGAGATCCAATCTTTTAAATGACTGGTCTGCTTTAATGATGTTAAAATACTGTTAAATAGAAACTACAAGGTTCAGATACAGTATGTGTGGGGATTTGACAACCGTATATTTACAGAGTTTGTCTGAAAGTTGTGTTGTGCTCGTTAGAACAGAACCCATCGGGAGATGTCTTTTGAAATAAAAGTCCGATGACCACTTTATGTTTACTGGCAGGCCAAAACACAGGGCCCTTTGAGGCTCTGGTGCATCAACGCTATTTGATATCCAGCCAGAAGTAAATAAATTCCGCGTATAATTCGGCTTTGCGGTGCAGTCTTTCTATTTTTTTTTTGCAGGTTGCTTTGTACTGTTATTCAAGGGAGAGCTTTTCATGTGGTCCCCGGGGACGCTGGCTGGCCTAGTTGTAAAGTTGGCGGGGGAATTAACAGTCTAATGTCTCCTAACCGATTACCAATACGGCTTTTGAAATGAGAGACGCATCCAACGGTGTAAAAAAAAAATTGTTTTTTTTTACAGATACCAAATGTTACATTCTGTTAGGAGTGAAATCTGTTTTTTTTTTCCCCTGACACATTTTTTTTAATGATTTAAAAGTTTCTTTCCAGTTCCAAAGTTATAAGACAATCTTGCAAAGAAAAAGAAGCCATAAAGACTTTTCTTTATTATTATTAATCTTTCGCCCCATAACAAAAGAAATTGAGCTTTTTTATATTTCTTTACAGGTATTGACAAAGGTCTATAATTGCACATCTAGCAGTATATACTTATTCCACAGAGTAATGTCTACTTCTAGATTCATTTTGTCTGAATTAAATGGGTTTTAACTTGAATGACTATATGAAAACATATCGCTGCTGTATGAGTGAGGATCTAGCTACCTAGTGCATGGGGTGCAGCTGCTATGGGGCCCAGAGCTGAGAGGGGCCACCTTCCACAGGGAGGGGCCACAGTTACATGTGTTATATACAGAGGTGTAAATACCATAGGTGCAGGGGGTTTAGCCAGGGCCGGTGTAAGGCACCGGATCGCCCCAGGCGAGGGGGGATGGGGGCGCCCGGTGCCCACGCGGTACACGGGGGGGTCCGCACGGTCTGAGGGGTACCTACCCAGCAACAGAGCCCCGTCGGGTGCTGTCGTCATGGCCAGGAGAGAGGGAGCCGCCCGTTGTACCACCCAGCCGGAGTGAAGTGCTGCCCGCTTCCGTCCATCATCATCCGCCGGGCGGCGGTGTGGGAAGCGCTTCTGATTTTGAAAACACTGGCCGCACGCTGATTGGCTGAATCTCAGCCAATCAGCATGCGGCCAGTGTTTTCAAACCCAGAAGTGCATCCTGCGCCGCCACCCTGCGGATGATGATAGACGGCAGTGGGCAGCACTTCACTCCGGCTGGGTGGTACAACGGGCGGCTCCCTCTATCCTGGCTCTCTCTCCTCTCCGGACAGCTCCTTATCTCCTGGCTCTCTCTCCTCCCCGGGTGGCTCCCTCTCTCCTGGTCCTGGACGACGGCACCCGACGGGGCTCTGTAAGTTGCTGGGGAGGTGGGGGCGCCGCATGTACCCCTCAGACCGCGCAGACTCCCCCATGCTGCATATAACCCACCTCGCCGGATAGCGCCGCAAGGAACCCTCTGACGGACACCCCTGCTGCATATACAGTAGAAGGGGGGGACCTGGCGGCTCCGAACTTCCACCCTCCAGTGGCCGGCGCCCTAGGCAAATGCCTAAAGCTGCCTAGTGGTGGCGCTGGCCCTGGGTGCAGCTGCTATGGGGCCCAGAGATGAGAGGGGCCTTCTTCCCTGTCACAGTTACATGTGTTACATACAGGATGTAGTTACCATAGATGCAGGTAGTGCAGCTGCTATGGGCCCAGAGCTGAGAAGGGCCAACTTCCCTATCACAGTTACATGTGTTACATACAGGATGTAGTTACCATAGATGCAGGTAGTGCAGCTGCTATGGGGCCCAGAGCTGAGAGGGGCAACCTTCCTGTCACAGTTACATGTGTTATATACAGGGTGTAGCTACCATAGGTGCAGGGAGTGCAGCTGCTATGGGGCCCAGAGCTGAGAGGGGCCACCTTCCCTGTCACAGTTACATGTGTTATATACAGGGTGTAGCTACCATAGGTGCAGGGAGTGCAGCTGCTATGGGGCCCAGAGCTGAGAGGGGCCACCTTCCCTGTCACAGTTACATGTGTTATACACAGGGGTGTAGCTACCATAGGTGCAGGGAGTGCAGCTGCTATGGGGCCATGAGCTAATAGGGGCCACCTTCCCTGTCACAGTTAAATGTGTTATATACAGGGTCTAGCTACCATAGGTGCAGGGAGTGCAGCTGCTATGGGGCACAGAGCTGAGAGGGGCCACCTTCCCTGTCACAGTTACATGTGTTATATACAGGGGTGTAACTACCATAGGTGCAGGGGGTGCAGCTGCTATGGGGACCAGAGCTGAGAGGGGCCACCTTCCCTGTCACAGTTACATGTGTTATACACAGGGGTGTAGCTACCATAGGTGCAGGGAGTGCAGCTGCTATGGGACCCAGAGCTGAGAGGGGCCACCTTCCCTGTCACAGTTACATGTGTTATATACAGGGGTGTAACTACCATAGAAGCAGGGGTGCAGCTGCTATGGGGCCCAGAGCTGAGAGGGTCCACCTTCACTGTCACAGTTACATGTGTTATATACAGGGGTGTAGCTACCATAGGTGCAGGGTGCAACTACTATGGGGCCAGAGCTGAGAGGGGCCACCTTCCCTGTCACAGATACATGTGTTATATACAGGGTGTAGCTACCATAGATGCAGGGAGTGTAGCTACTATGGGGCCTGGATCAGAGAGGGGCCACCTTCTCTTTCACAGTTACACATGTTATATACAGGGGTGTAACTACCATAGGTGCAGGGGTGCAGCTGCTTTGGGGCCCAGAGCTGAGAGGGGCCACCCTCCCTGTCACAGTTACATGTGTTATATGCACTTCTTATGGGGATGGACGAGTAAAGGCCTTTGTACACAGGCTCGCTAGATAATAACATGTATACTACTTAGTGGTCCAACTACTGCAGGAGTAACCCATGTGGATGCTACAAGGCCAGTTAATGATGGGGAGCTTTGGGTACATTGATCAGAATCTGCATATCTTAAATAAATATTTATACGCCTAAATTTGCAATGTGAAAATGTACATTTGATGTGAATTTCGTAGGTGTCGGGTTTTCCTAAGAGCTAGAAGTGGGGGTGATACTTTAGACCATTACTCTGCTTCCTGGTTCGGCTTTATACTGTATATTGTCCATATGGGTGTGTCAGAAGGTGCATGCGGTAGTGGGAAGCGATGGTAAGGGATCAAAAGGATTCCTGACATATTAGCCCAAAGGCTACTATGCTATTATGCACTAAGCCTTTGAGTGCCGTGGAGAGGTAAGTCCTCATCCCGACTCACAGGGGCTATTCTCCCTTGTGGGGGTCCATGACCCCCATAGAAGGAGAATAGAACCTGTGGCGAGCGTAGCGATTCACCGAGCCCGCAGCCCGCAAGGGGCTTCTTTGGGCTCGACCCCCTGTCAGCACCGGCAGTCGGGATCCCCCCTGTCGAAGCGCCATAATACACCCCAAAGAGTAAAGGAAATACGCCCCTGAATTGTTTACTCTGCATTCAGGGGCAAGAAGGGGCGAAGCAGCCTCTAAAGTGACTATATTGCGATGGATCAAGGAACTGAAAAACTTAAGGCACACGCTACCTTTTCCGTGTCGGGCGCAGTTTGGTTAAAAATGTTAGAGTTTGGTCCGCACCACACACACATGGTCAGTTTGAGGGCTTTGTGATATCGTTTAGTTAGTTGAATGTTACACTAGGTAGTGTTAGGCCATACACGGTGGTGTTGCCTTTGTCTCTTTACAGGGACCTTTAAGTGGAGAAGCGGAGGAAATACAAGACTGGGGACGGTTAGTGTCCTCTCTGTCCATCTGTCTCTGTGTGTCTGACTTTTGTTTGTCTCACTTCCTTCTGAGCGAACCATGGACCTTGCACCCTGGTTCAAGGTCGAGTTTTCAGCTAGGTACGCAAGTGCCAATAGGTGTCACTTCGGGCTCTAAGGCCAAGAGTGCCGAGGATGACTTTCCCTTAAGCTCGAAGCTCCTTTTGAAGACACATCGCGGGGTGGAGGCAGGGCCGGCAACAGAAATCTTGGGGCCCAGTACAATGATATTTCTGGGGCTCCCCACCTAATCTCAAATCCACACAACACTCTTCTGTATGAGCCTCATTTAACCTTTCGCTGCTCCAGATCCTGCTTTCAGGTGCTTACTTCTCTCATTCTCAGTCCTGCTGGCCTGGCTCCTGGCTGCTGCTTCCTGCTGGCTCCCGGCTGCTGACAGCCTGTCACCTTCACAAAAGAATGCCAAGTAATACCTGCAGTCAGGGCAGGTCGTTCGCAGAGTGCGGAACAGACGACCCACGCATGCGCAGTAAAAGTACAGGAGCCAGAGACTGAGGCCACAGCACCAGCAGGGGAAGGGGGGATGTGGCTGTGCGCCTGCGGCCCCAGGCCATACGCACACACAGAGTAGATGGCTCTGAGCGCCAAATAGCAGGGTGCACACACAATAGACGGCAGTGGTACACAGTGAGTCAGTCAGACTCAGCCAAAAACAGATGGTGCACAGTAACGGCCGGGCCCCAATGGTCACTGACAGCCAGCTAGAACAGGCAGTGGCCATGCCGGGGCATGGAAACTCTAGGGCCCTTCAGATCTCTGGGGCCCGTCACACTTGTCCCCCTTGACCCCCCCTGTCGCCTGCCCTGGGTGGAGGGCACATCTGTCTACAAAGGACAGTACTCACCTCCTCTCCTTCCTTCTAGGTCATCATGTCCAGGTGCAGGCCACCAGGACTGTGGTGAGAGGGTGCGACACCAGGTACTGTAAGTGGTGCAGCTACACCTGCGCGGCAGACGGCACCATACCACCGTACCGACCCCCTCACAACTGCACAGCGATTAACCTTAAAAGACATCTGACCAAGGTGAACTGGTTTCAATGTGACACCTACACAGTAAGGCCTAGATTCCGCTCTGCCTGCAATAGTGTTTATTATGGCGGCACAATGAGATCTGATATTAGATGCATAAATTACCCGTCTCTGGCTTCAGCCGTGTAGCCCATACATATGCTGGAAATTAGATTCAAACAGTGTCTCCTACTTTACTAATCACGCTCGGAAAACCCACAGCACTGAATCACAAACAGTGTTCCGCCACGTCTGTAATTGACTTCCAGGCAATCATGTACATTGCAATATCTGTTGATTAGTTATTATATATTGTACAAACTGTGTGCAGACTTTACCTGCTCAATTGAATCAAAGTGTATCAGCGCAGCAGGAATTCCGAAGTTTGACTGTTGTACAAAATTTACATTAGCATAAATCCCTTTAGCGACGCGTCATTATCATCACGGACGCATGTTAATAACAGTAAGTCATCAGGCACCGACAGATCTCATCGCCCCAACCCTACTATGACCATGTGTCAGGTTACTTCATTCTGTGTATTGCATCATGCAACGTCCGTCCGAAGCACATCAGCAGTGGAGAATGTCTGCCTTAAACACTGATACCTAACACCCAGGTCGTGGAGACACCTTAAATAACAACGAGCTTATACTGAAGAGCGTTTCATTGCTATGGAGCATCCTAAACGTGAGCTATCCACAATGACTGGAGATTAAGTTACATTTCATAGAAGCACCGATTCAAACCAGAAGGCTTTCTACCTAAACCATACAAGCCTACTCTCCCATGAAGGTTCCCAAAAATTTGGTGGTGTTCCAAACTGCCCCTGAAGAGTGGGCAAGTCTCTCGGGTTCAACCAACCAGCTGCCTACTGTTTCTTTGGCTGATGACACTATTGGTGAAAACTAGCATCACCCAAGACCCCCCCCCCCCCTCATACGGTGCCTGTAAACTTGGCATCGTATATCAGGTGGAATTATAGCCATGATGGCACAACCGTCCCCACCCCGCTTTTGCCTCCTACATCAAGGCATGCCATACCCCCTAAACTGCACCGAGCCATCTCGCACCGCCTCCTGCTGCACCAAGCTGGCTGTCCTCTCCCAGAGGGGGCAGACAGAATGTCACTAACCCTGACCTAAACTCATAGAGATGTAGGGAGAGGATTAGCAAAGCTTTTAAAGAGACAAAGTACTGACCATTGAGCTCTTAACTGTCATTTTTGAAACTCAGCCTGTAACATGGCAGTTAGAAGCTGATTAGATGCTACTTTGGGCAGGACGTACTAAAGGAAAAATGTCTAAAAGAAATCCAAAAACTGACATTTTCGAAATTGGACACTACTTTCCAGAGCTTAGACGAGGTGGGCACCGTAGATGGCATTGCCCAATAGAAACCCATGGTCGTTTTTTTGCATTCCTAACAGAGAGGGATCCAATCAGATCCATCCCAGTGTCCCCTGCAGCACGCAGAATGATTTATGGGTCATAAGATCTGATAAATCTTCCCCTTGAACGTACCATGCCAACTGTAATCTGGACATGCACCCGAATTCGGTATAAACATGATCCCACTTATTATTATCCTGAAACATCACAGCATCTTTTCAATACAGGGAGGAGGGAGTCAAAATGCTAAAAACAGGGGTCGCTGTGCTATGCCACGCCCATTTATCAGAGGGCATGCCCATCCGTACCATAGATCCGCCTCTTTTTGGACCTTTTGGAAATAAGAAAGTTGGGAGACTAGTTTAAAAAAAAAAAAAAACATTGTTAGAATAATTACCCTCTTACACACAATTTCAACCCATCTGGCTGATAAACCGCACAGAAAAGGCCATATGTGTTTTACCTCTGGATCTGATCCGATGCAAAAAGGACAGCATACAGTGTGTCATTTGCAAGCCTGCTGCCCTTGAGCTGGCGAGTGAGTTGGCAGGGGAGCGCATGCGATGCCTCACAGTAGTGTATGTGGGCCTTAAAATCTTTAAAGCACATGTGCAGGATCTGTTTCTATGACAAAAGTTGCAGTACCTGCTAAGGAGCATAAATGGGGAGGGCAACAACCAGCGTCTCTGAAAATGGGGGTGTGATGGCCTGAATACCTGGAAAGTTACTTCGATGGCTGATCAAGAACATGATCAGATGCTGGATGCAGCATTAGAAGAAAAAAAACTGGTAGGAGGCGTACAAAATATTTACATAAGAAAGCGTTGCATACAGTAGGAGCAAGTTTCATCTTTGCTCCTTTGGCCTGTAATCTCTCCTCTCCGAGAGAAGCCTGGAGAGGAGACTCTCTGTGTGGCATTTCCATGGGTGGTATTTGCTTCTGCAGGGAGGGGGGGGTTAGATAAATGCGGCAAACTTGCCCACCCTTCCGGGAATCCAAGAGGGGAACGCGATTTTCTTGAGCCTCCCGGACATTCTAGGAGGGTAGGCAAGTATGTAGAGTTGGGTATCAACCATCGATGAAGCAAAAAACAACCCTATGATATAATGGGCGGGATTCTCTAATAACCCCGGCCGCACATCGCCGGCACTCGCATTGTTAATAATCGCATGTGCAGTAACATATGCGATTATTAACGCAAAGGTGATGGCCGGTGATGTGCAGCGGGTCCCCTCTCCCTCCCTGAACCCTCAGCCGGCGGTGGGAGGGCTCCTCTTCCTCCTCCCTGCACCCAGAAGCGGTGCAGGTAGGAGGAGATCACTGGTCCAGGCAGCACAGCAGGAGGCGCGGATCAGCGGGGAGCGCGCGGGGTGGCGGGGGACGTGATGGGAACACCATAGGCATCCATGGGTTACGCCATCTAGAACTGGTGTAACCCCCTACAGTGAAACCCCGACGGTGGGGCTTTGCTGCATATGAAAATGCGGTAAAAACCCCGAAAACAGGGTTTTTACGGCATTTTGTGTTTGGTGAATCTCGCCCACTGTATGACGATGATAAATACTTGTGCTGTAGATACAGTAGAACCACAGGATTTTCCCTATTGATTGGAAGCATTTTGACTGTAACTACCCACTTTGTTTTATCCCTGTTTCACATGATAAAGCGCAATGGAGCAAAAAACTCTGCCCCTAACACCCACCATGCCCGTCCCCTAGGCTGTGATTGGCTGTCGGCCGCCTTCATTGAAAAGCAAAATTGCCCATCCTTCAAAAACAGACTCAAGACTTTCCTGTTTACTCAAGCATTTCCATAATGCCCTTAATTGTCTCCATGCTCTCTGTACTTCATTGTTCCTCTACTGTATTATGTTCTTTCTATCTGTTAAGCGCCTTGAACAATATATAAATACAATTATTATTATTTTTATTATTACCCTTGTTCCTGGTTCTTACTTTGTATATGGGCCCAAGAGCCTGTAACTATAATTAGGAGCCTGACTGTATTTTTTATTGAATTACTCAGAGCACTAGGCTGGCATTGCCAACGCATGTCCGGGTAATGCAGTTTACGTGATCCTTTGACCTATTGTTTATGTCTGTTTTGCACTTGTGACACCTTAGTTTGTTATTCCAACCGGTATTAATACAGCATTCTGAATCACTCCTGTCTGTACACTGCTTTGAATGCCATTAAACCATTATTAAGTGAAAACACTAAAATATAAAGATCAAGCAAGTTTTTTTTAATGAAATAAATAAATTCCTCTTACACAAATTATTTCAACAGTTATAAATAATGCTTTTAACTCCTTCGTATGGGGATGCAATCCGAACGATGACCGTTGGTTTCCGTGCATTTAAAATAACATCATGCACGGCAAATAGTAATAAAGTTCTGTAACCCCCAGTAACAGTATGAAGTATGGATAGAGAGTGCATCTGATTGGTTTCCATAGGTTACAGCACTGTACAATATTTACATTTAACATATCATACAAGCAGATATTTTAAACTGCTATTGGACTGTAAAAACACATTACAATTGTATAAGAACCCCTTCCTTCCATGGCTAACATGGATAGCATCTATACAATCCCAAAAATATATATAACATACATTGTATATTGTATATCTAGCTACGTTCACATTTTATGGAAATTCATGTCAAACAAACCTCCTTTTGCACTATATATATGTTTATTCAGGGCTTAAAGTCGTCCTGGAGAGGTGGTGGAACTCATTTCCCTCTGCCGCCTAATTATCATACCCTCCCCTCCCCCCATTAGGCAGAGCCAGAGCTAATGGTAATGTTTTTGGCACCCCCCTGCAATCTAGAATCATTTTCTGTTAGAATTACTGTGCAGGTCCAAGGGGGAGGTGGAACTAGTTGCACCACACCATTACAGGTGGTGGAACTTAGTCCCACCCGATCCACCTCCCCTGTGTATATCATGTCCATTCTCAAACCTCCTCTTGTTTTATACTGTACGTGTGTCAAGTCCATACAGAAAACAAAAGTTCTTTAAAGGCTCAGTAAAGGCTGCTCCTGGCCTTTATATGTACTCGCTTCTACGTCTGCAGGTTGGCTGTTCTTCTGGTTGATTCATGCAAACCATCTCGTTTTCTATGGGTGGGCTATATTCATAGCAGCACTTGTTGTACCTACAGGAACATAGCCAGCACATTATTATTCCTCCGATGAGTAGGAAGACTAGGGTGGGCCATGCCAAGAAGAGGGCTTCTCCCATCTCTATCCTCACAGCACCTCGGCATACGGAGGCATCATAGGCCCGTCGGACGATGTTGTTTGTTGTCCAGGCCACAGGGATAATGATCAGTGTAGCACTTATGATATACATGACTCCAGATGTGACGATCATGCAGTGCCTTGTCTGTCGACCTTCCTCATTGCACCTGGTCAACAGAACTCCCACGAGTGAGAATATGAAGGCGAGAGAGGCCATCGAAAGGGCAAAGCTCATCAAAACCCTACCAGATTTTAAGTCTGTGGTCAGCGACACCATGGACTCGTAGCTATTGCACTGTAAGGAGATCCTGGCTTGGGTGACACAGGTGGTCCATAAACCGTCCCAACGACTGATCCACTGGCCATCAATGCGGCCATTTACAAGTCCATTGTTTTCGGCCAAGACGGACACCCTCCACTGAGGCATGATGGTAATGATCCATGTCAGTATCATGCCAACGCCTCCAGAGATGATCCCAATGATCTGGAGCAAGAACCGAGACATGTTTCTTCCAAGTAGTACGGGCTGATCAGATGTGAGGCTGAGGAGGACCAGTCTCCAGCTTGTGTGCCAGTGTGAGAAGAGCTCCCTGGAGCAGACAAATATATTAATCTGCTCACGTGCCACACAGGAGGATGAATGGCTGAAGTATGTCATAATTGCAAAAGGAAGCTGCTAATTATTGCATTCAGAGGAAGGTAATGTGCTTTGTAATTCATAACAAAAAATGACTTGTTCCCTGATGATACCAGGCAGCTCTTGAGCAGTTTTGATTTGGGGCATGCGGAGGGCATCAAATATCAAGTTGAGAAGCACTTCTGTCTCTAGGTGCAGCTGATATCAGTATAGTAATTATAACCCCCACACCTAAAAGCCTCAGGCAACATAAAGAAGAAAGAAACCAGAACGTCACATTTACTGTAGTTCCTAAGCAAAAAATTCAGGACAAGATTTGAAGCTATTATATGTTGAAGATATGAAGAATAGATAACATTTATAGTTTATATTATTAATCATGAACTTATTTGTCTTTAGAAGCCTTATGATTTCCCAGTACAATTTTTTAAATGTAATTTTGCACTCTACAACATTTTCTTAAAATTCCATACGCACTACTGTACTAGGGGCCTGAATCAAATTTGTATGCAAACCTGCAAACCAGATCCTGTCTGAATGCTCTCAGTCAGGGCCACCATTAAGGGGGACTTCCAGGGCTCCAGTCCTGGAACCAAACAGAAAGGGGGCCCAGGACTCGAATCTATAAAGTATGATTTGTCTTAAACAAAGTTCACATTTCCCTTGAAGCACTGTAGAGATAGATTAATGTGGTCTGGAGGTCTCACCAGGCATTCAAAAAAGGGGAAAGGGGGCCTTGCCTATTTAGTGAGTCCCAGACCTCTCGTTTTCTGATGGCAGCCATGCTTGTAGTCCTCCCTTTCCTGCATAGTGTTTCATTTAAGGGAAGTAGTTGGGGGCGGACACTGGAACTGTTCAACAATACAGGGGCATGACGAGCAGAGGCGGAACTAGTGAGTTATGGGCCCAGGTGCAAAAATATGCTTTGGGCCCCCCACCCCATACTCAAAATAGAAACTGTGTGCGCCAAAGGCGGGCGACAAAAAGGGGATGACTTCCTGGGGAAGGGTCATGGCCACATAATAAGCTTTGGTGTGTGTGTGTGTGTGTATTAAGCATAGGGTTAGGTTAGTGTTATAGGCTGTGGTGGGGGGTATATGTTAAGGCTATAGGCTGTGGGTGTGTGCCTGTATGGTTAGTGTTATAGGCTGTGGTGTGTGCCTGTTTGGTTTGTGTTATAGGTTTCTGGGGGGTGTATAGTTAGGCTGCGGAGGGGAGTGTATGGTTTGGGCTGTGGGGAGGGGGATGGGTGGGGTTAGGCTGCAGGAGGGTGGTGAATGGTTGGGCTGTGGGGGAGGGGGTGTATAGATAGGGTTAGTCTATGGGGGGATGTATAGTTAGGGTTAGGCTACATGGGAGTGTTTAATTAAGGTAAGGCTATGGGGCATGTACAGTTAGGATTAAGCGATGGGGGGTGTATACTGTAGTTAGTGTTAGGCTGCAGGTGAGGGGGTGTATAGTTAAGGTTAGCCTGTGGGGGAGGGGGTGTATGATTAAGGTTAGGCTGCGGGGGAGGAGGGTCAGGTGTATGGTTAGAGTTAGGCTGAGGGGAAGGGTGGTGCATAGTTAGGCTGTGGGGAAGGGGGGTGCATGGTTAGAGTTAGGCTGAGGGAGGGGATATTGTTAGGCTTCAGGGGGTGTGCTGTAGTTACTAACCTGACCCTCTGTGCTTCAAAGGAGGCTGCTTTTAGGGGGCACTCCGGACCAGTTGCCTTCACTGCTGCTCTTCAGTCATGGGGACCTCCGGTTTCAGGATGCCGACAGCCTTCTTCTCCTTCCTCCACTCCGCACGGCACCCTCCTGAGCTCCCTGAAGCTGGGACCCGCTTTCCTCTGGTCCTGCGGCTGGCAGCACCGCGTCCACGCTGCTCTCCTCTTTTGGCTCTCTCCCCTCCAGCAGCCCCGACGGCGTGACTCCTGACACGCACGGAGCAGACACGCGCGCTGTGCAGGCTCCAGAGTGAGGGAGAGACACTCGGAGTCCCGCGGCAGGCCTGCAGTGTCTGGGTCACGTGATCCCAGGACATCCTGTCAGGCCTGCTACCTCCCATCTGCGGGCCCGCCCCTCACATCCACGCTGCCGCTGTGTCCCTTAAAGGAAAAAAAAAAAGGAAACTAGCGGCAGCAGCATACGGTGCAGACGGCCGCGGACCCCATGGTCTCCTTGGGCCCCGGTGCACTGCACCGGCTGCACCAGCGGTAGTTCCGCCTCTGCTCATCCAGGACGGCCGGACAGTGGCGGGGGTTGGGCCCCCCTGGCTCAGGGGCCCGGTCGCAGGTGCGACCGCTGCGACCCCTGTAGCTACGCCACTGATGACGAGGTCTGCGATGTCGAACACAGACTTCCTGGACCCGGCAGAGGGGTTCCAAAGGCCAGTCGGAGTGTCCTGGGCTTACGTAGATTGAATTAGTGCTGCGAACATCAGTGAGCACATCCTGTATCAGGAGCTATTTCCTAAAGATGCCTCCAGCTGCATTTGGGTTTTAGTTCTACGCAGTGGCAGCACAATTCAAAATTAAAATAGGGGAGCCACACCCACTGCCCCCAACTTCTATTCCGAACTGACTCACTGGCAGTGGGTGTGGCTGCCCTATTTGAATTTTGAACTGTGCTGCAGCCACCAGTGGTTGTACAGTATTGTACAGCTGCTTCCCTTCAGTTGTGCAAAACCAGCCAGGTCTGAATAAGGCCTAATAAACTAAAATACCAATTACTAACCATGTTCTGATAATACATATTTGTGTGGGTCCCCACTTTCCTTTTTATGATTGTAATAAAAATCTATTTACAGCAGAATTGTAATATAATTATTAATAGCTGAACCTTATTCAAGCACATCATTTGTCTCATTGCCCAACACACATAAGATCCTATTTTGTACATGGGAAGTACTTACAGCCACTGGGGTAGCTATGGGAGCAGGGGATGAGGGATTGGGAGGAATCGATGGGGGTGGGGGAGGGGCAGAGTAACAAGGAGAAAAGGAATCACAAGGAAGCTGCGATAGAGCATGGGGGATCAAAGATGCGGAAGGGTGTGGCCAAGTAGGGGCGGAGTTTGAGGTTACCCTGTTGTTCTACGTTATAATAGCATGTACAGTACATATATGTATATATATATAGAGAGAGAGAGAGAGAGAGAGAGAGATAGAGAGAGAAGTATATTTATGCGAACATATCCGTTAGCATGCTAGTGAGCGGATTCGGGCGCCAGGAGGGGGTCAGGCGTTCGGCGGGGTGGCGAGCAGCGTCTACATGCCTGCTAGGTAGCGGACATACACAGCCTTGCGAGCTGGTCTGAAATCAGGCCTTTGTTCCTGCTATTTTAGCTCATATACAGAAATGTGCTACATTTACTAAAAGTTTTGGTGATGTTAGATTCTCTGGCTGGCATAAGAGGCCTCCATAGTATTCTGCAGAAATGATTTACAATACTGCTCTTGTTCTAGATTTTAAAAGCTCTTTGTTGCAAAAGGGAGAAAATAAAATAAAGCATTACAGGTTGGATATCCCTTATCCAAAATGCTCGGGACCAGAAGAATTTCGAATAACGGATTATTCCGTATTTTGGAATATTTTTTATATTTCAATGAGGTATCTTGCTTTTATGTTGAATGAACACATCACGCACACGAAATACACACAAACATATTTTATTTTATGAAACAAGGTTTTTAAGCATAAAACAGTAGTGCCAGTTACAGATGTCTCCAGTAGTGGCAGTTACATATAATATACCCAGTAGTGCCAGTCACAGATGTCTCCAATAGTGCCAGTTACATATCATGCCCCCAGTAGTTCCAGCTACAGATGTCCCCAGTAGTGCCTGTTACATACAGTATCATGTCCCCAGTAGTGCTAGTTACGGTACTCTTTACCTAGCACGACGCCCATCGCGGGCATCGCGGCCATCGCATGCACTAAAAAACGGGTGCGACGCGATGGCCGCGATGCCCGCGATTTCCCATAGGGAACAATGTTAAAAGTGTCAATGGACGCGATTTTAGTGTTCAATGCCCGCGATTTTTCCATAGGAAACAATGTTAAATGGGCCACAGAGCCCAAATAGTCCCCCTGAAGTCTGAAATGGCCCCCACAATTGTTAACGCCACCCCACGATCAACGTGAACACGAAGCGTGGCGAGCGCAGCGAGCCCGCGAGGGGCGGCGGTACGCGTCCTCCGACCTTTTCATACCCCCACTATCCACGTCGGCGTGGAGTTGAGAATAGAATAGTGTGGCGAGCGCAGAGAGCCACCGAGCCCGAAGCGTGGCAAGCGCAGCGAGCCCCGCGAGGGGACGCGGATACCTTCACAGGTAAATGCGTCCCTTCGCAGGCTTCACAGGTGTCCGCGTCCCCTCGCGGGGCTCGCTGCGCTCGCCACGCTTCGGGCTCGGTGGCTCGCTGCGCTCGCCACACTATTCTATTCTCAACTCCACGCCGACGTAGATAGTGGGGGTATGAAAAGGTCGGAGGACGCGTACCGCCGCCCCTCGCGGGCTCGCTGCGCTCGCCACGCTTCGGGTTCACGTTGATCGTGGGGTGGCGTTAACAATTGTGGGGGCCATTTCAGACTTCAGGGGGACTATTAGGGCTCTGTGGCCCATTTAACATTGTTTCCTATGGACAAATCGCGGGCATTGAGGCATTGAACACAAAAATCGCGTCCATTGACACTTTTAACTTTGATCCCTATGGGAAATCGCGGGCATCGCGTCGCACCCGTTTTTTTTAGTGCATGCGATGGCCGCGATGCCCGCGATTTTTTACCCCCGATGACCGCGATGCCCATCGCGGGGGCCGTGCTAGGTAAAGAGTACCCTAGTTACATATTATGTCCCCAGTAGTTCCAGTTACAGATGTCCCCTGTAGTGTCAGTTACATATCATATACCCAGTAGGGCCAGTTACATATCATATGTCCAGTAGCACCAGTTACATATCATGTCCCCAGTAGTGCCAGTTACATATCATGTCCCCAGTAGTTCCAGTTACAGATGTCCCCAGTAGTGCCAGTTACATATCATGTCCTCAGTAGTGCCAGTTACATATCATGTCCCCAGTAGTGCCAGTTACATATCATGCCCCCAGTAGTGGCAGTAACATACCATGTCCCCAGTGCCAGTTACAGATGACTCCAGTAGTGCCAGTTACAGATGTCCCCAGTAGTGCCAGTTACATATCATGTCCCCAGTAGTGCCAGTTACATATCATGCCCCCAGTAGTGCCAGTAACATACCATGTCCCCAGTGCCAGTTACAGATGACTCCAGTAGTGCCAGTTACAGATGTCCCCAGTAGTGCCAGTTACATATCATGTCCCCAGTAGTGCCAGTTACAGATGTCCCCAGTAGTGCCAGTTACATATCATGTCCCCAGTAGTGCCAGTTACATATCATGTTCCCAGTAATGCCAGTTATGGATGTCCCCAGTAGCACCAGTTACATATCATGTCTCCAGTAGTGCCAGTTACATATCATGTCCCCAGTAGTTCCAGTTACAGATGTCCCCAGTAGTGCCAGTTACATATCATGTCCTCAGTAGTGCCAGTTACATATCATGTCCCCAGTAGTGCCAGTTACATATCATGCCCCCAGTAGTGGCAGTAACATACCATGTCCCCAGTGCCAGTTACAGATGACTCCAGTAGTGCCAGTTACAGATGTCCCCAGTAGTGCCAGTTACATATCATATGTCCAGTAGCACCAGTTACATATCATGCCCCCAGTAGTGCCAGTAACATACCATGTCCCCAGTGCCAGTTACAGATGACTCCAGTAGTGCCAGTTACAGATGTCCCCAGTAGTGCCAGTTACATATCATGTCCCCAGTAGTGCCAGTTACATATCATGTCCCCAGTAGTGCCAGTTACAGATGTCCCCAGTAGTGCCAGTTACATATCATGTCCCCAGTAGTGCCAGTTACATATCATGTTCCTAGTAATGCCAGTTATGGATGTCCCCAGTAGGTTTTTAGCAAAAAAAAAATTAAAAAGTACATTTAGGAAACTATGGTTTTTGGAATAATTTGAATAATGGGCATTTGGATAAGCAACTTTTAACCCTTTCCTGGATATCATTATTTTTGGCCAAAGCTAGCGGGCCTTGGCCCAATCGATCTCCCAAACATACATGAAGCCTAGATGTCAATGACAGTCTCAAGTACCAGGTAAGGGGTGAGAATATGCTGCATATGGTTTTCTATGTGTTACTAGGAAAGTGTGCACTTGCTTATTTTTCACAGATGAGATGTCACATTATCTATGTCATCTGGAGACATCAGCAGTGTAGGGAAGCCCAGTTAGAAAAGGAGATTTGCATTAGAGTGATCTTCCCTGCATTGTCAGCACTGATAGACCCAGTGGTCCTGATTCTGATGTGGTTATAGTTGCTATGGAGACAGCAGTGATAGCGCTGTATGGTGATGCAACAGGAGATACAGTGGCGTATTTATAATGCAGTGTCCGCGGGGCACATGGGCTCCTGAGTCCCAGGAGGGCCCATACAGTGGAAGGAGCACTGCAGAAATCACTGGAAAAATGGTGTGGCGGACATTTATCCAGTGATCTGCCCATGCATAGTGGAGTCTGAGTGCTCTAGTGCTCAGACACCACAGCGCAGGGGAGGTTTACGCGAGTGAAGTAGGGTCTGAGCACTAGAGCGTTCAGATTCTACTGCTCCCGACGCCGCTCCCGGCAGAGAGGAGGGTGCCCGGCCGAAGAGGCTGCACATGGGCCTCCTCCTATCTGCAGTACAGATGTTTGTGAGGAGCAGGGCTGGACTGACCATATGGTACTTCTGGTAAATGCCAGAGGGGCTGATGGCCAGGTGGCCCGATTTATTTTTGCAAAGTGGAGGCTCCACCTCCCAATCAGTGCACAGAAAGAGCCGCTGGACTCGCGACTGGTCCGGAAGCTCTCTCTGTGCGCTGCTGAGGTCCAGGAGTGAGGGGGGCATCACGTGCCGCTATTCCCCTTCTCCTACAATCTGGGAGGAGAGGCAGTGTGCGCATGCACAGTGCATGTGTGTGTGTGCATGCACGTGCCTGGCATGTGCACGCGCAACAAAGGTCGCAGACGTGCACAAATGCCAGGGCCGATTCGGCAGCCCAGTCCGTTGCTAGTGAGGAGGCATCTATTACATAGTCCTAGCGGATGCAGGCATCTAATTACCAGGGAGACATGCAAGCAACCGATCGGAGAGGCCAGGAAATCTGGTGGCAACACGCATCTGTTTTCACACTGCCGCCACTCCCCACCCTCCAAACGCCAGCAGACTGTCAATTATCTCCAACCACATCTGAATGACCCCCAGTATGTGCAAGATTTATCAATCTCCCAGAATTTCAAGGACATCCTCAAGTTTGGGGGAAAGTTTCCTGTCCTGGCTGCCATAAAATTTGTCAACTTTCCCGCTATTAATCGCATTATTGCAGCACCACAGTGCAGTGGGTGCTCTGGGTGCTGTCACAATGATCCAATTTATGGTGCCACAACCCCAACTGAACTGCCATCTTTTTTCTGCATATTTTAACTGTCTCATGCTACAGTTTAATTTCAGTAATCTACCAAAAGAATGCCTTACCCACCTCAATAAAAAAGAAATGCAAACTATAGTATCATCATACACAAGCAGTTATAGACTCCAGGTGGAAAATTTACTAAGATGGTAGTTCTATTGAAGATACTGTAGGATGTTGCCCATATTTTATTATTTATTTACAGTTTCTTATATAGCGCCCACATATTCCGCAGCATTTTACAGAGAATGTTTGAACAATCACATCAGTCCCTGCCCCAGTGGAGCTTACAATCTATATTTCCTACCTCATGTACATGCATAAACAGACATTCTAGGGTTAATTTTGTTGGGAGCCAATTAGCCTACCAGTATATTTTTGGATTGTGGGAGGAAACCGGAGTACCCGGAGGAAACCCACGCAAGTATAGGGAGAATATAAAAACTCTGCACAGTAAGGGCAATGGCGAGAATCGAACCCATGACCTCAGTGCTGTGAGGCAGTAATGCTAACCATTACACCGTCCGTACTGCCCATAGCAACCAGATGTTGTAATACCAGCCACTGCATTCGTGGCAAAAAATTTCAACAAAATGGCTGCCTTGCATGCGCAGTACTTAGGTTAGTCTCCGAACAGGTGCCATGTTTCTGGAGACTTGCACAATGCCAGAGTCTAGGGTAGAGTGGAGAGGAGGACTCCCACCCAGAACCGGCACACGAGCCCCCTCCTCTCTTAAAGCTCCACTAACTATGCAGTCAATAATCGCTAAATGGTGTCAGACCTGCTAACGACCGCTACCTACCACGAATGTACATATCATTAGCTGGCAGAAGATTTGTCACGTGTCCTCCTTAGATGACTAATCCTCATTAGGCCATTTGTCATCTAGCACGTTTGTTTTCATACTCAGAGTTTTAGTTTATCGAATCCTGGACAGTTCTCACCAGTTCCATAAGATGGGAGTTCTACTGAAGATGTCATGTGGCCCGTAGAAACCTATCAAATTCTATCACCTTCTAGAAGGTGCTAAATAAAATAAGGAGTAGAATCTGATTGATTGGTTGCTATGAGCAACAAGTCTTAATTTTTAGAAGCTTTAGTACATGTATCCCTTAGCGCAGTGGTTCCCAAACTGTGTGCCGCGGCTCCCTGGGGTGCCTCGGGACACTTGCAGGGGTGCCACGGGTTGGTGGTGCTGGATCAATTCAAATTATTTATGGACAAAACCAGTGCTGGTGTCTGCCAATCATAAACTATGTGTACAAACAGAAGCAAATCCTGCCCTTTACCACATAACTGAACATCAGGATCACATATAAACACAATCTAATTATTTTTATATATTTTTCTACCTTTTTGGGGGGGCCTAGGGGTGCCGTAAAAAAATTCTGATACTCTAGGGTGCCGTGATTCAAAAAAGATTGGGAACCCCTGCCTTAGCGTCATTATTATAGAATTCTCTGCTGCATTTTGCCTTATCTGTAATTTGGGTTCTTTTTGGCGATCTTCTTCCTTGTGACATTCACACATTTTTGGAAGAGCACCTGACTCTGGAAATACAGCAGCATCACACACAATGCATGGCGCGTTGTAAGTGTTATAGGCAGCGGCGTAACTATAGCTGCGGTGCTATAGTTACATCCTCCCCCCCCCCAATCCCCCGCAGACTTACCTATCGCGCTGGTCCCGGCGGCTCCGATCGTCTGCTGAGGACCACCACAAAATGGCCGCTCCCATATAGCACACTGTTCTCTGAAACTGTCTGCTGTATGGGGGCGGCCATTTTGTGGTGGTCCTCAGCAGAAGAAGAACGGAGCCGCCGGGACCAGCGCGATAGGTAAGGCTGCAGGGGATTGGGGGGGGGGGAGGATTTGCATGGGCGGCGGGGGATTGGGGGTGCTTGGCTTGGCGGGGCGGCGGCCCCCCCCCCTAACGGCGGGGGGGCGCCCAAAACTTAGTTACGCCACTGGTTATAGGGAGGGATTTAAGGGTTAATAAAAAAAAAAAAGGTGTGAACGTAATTATTTCCTCTTATTTTGGGGTATAGTCAACGATTTTTGCTAGCTGTGACTCACCCCCTGCCACATGCCGTTTCCCTGTCACTAAGATTTTGCAGCGATGGGGAAACGGCGTGTGCGGCCACTAAAACAGAGAACCTAGCAGGGTGACACACATATACCTGCTCCTGAAGAAGCTGGGTGTTTGACCCAGGGAAACGCGTTGAGCCACCCACTGTTGGACATTCTCTCTGATCGCATCACCATTGGGCTCAAATTCTACCACAGCTGACCACGCACCGTGCATTTGCACCAACCCATCCGGACTCATTATCCGAGGCAGCGACTGGACATTCCATTCTTCCTCCAGGTTTACCATCTTTCCCACCAGAGGAACCTAATTCTCCAACTGGACTCTGTGTTTTGGGACTGCCTTTGGCCACCTGGATATCTGCTGCTACATGGGACTACCATCTGTGACGTCTGTGTGGTAATATATATACACCAATGCCCACAATTCATCATGATGCCGATTGAATGTCCTTTATTATGATTTTATTGTAACCCCCTGTTTTATTCATATATTACCTATTATTGGTACAGCTATTTTAGCATTTTTTATTGATAATAAATACTGTAAAGGATACCGTTCTACTATATTATATTTTTTTTATATATATTCTTTATAAAAATAATTTCAGCCAGCGCTGGTACACCTCTTTTTACTAAAACAGAGAGGCTCGCGGCTAAATGCAGCGGGCTCCCTGCAATAGCCGCGAGCCTCGCTGTTTGGTCGCATCCTTGCTGTCCCCCTTATGGGATATGGTCATTGGGTCACCACCAAGTAAGTCGACAAGCATTAGGTCGACACCACTAGGTCGACATGCAGATAGGTTAACATGAGTTTAGGTCGACATGAGTATAGGTCGACATGCAGTAAGGTCGACAAGACTTTAGGTCAACATGGGTTAGGTCGACAGGGTCATAAGGTTGACATGGGTTAGGTCGACAGGGTCATTAGATCGACATGGGTTAGGTCGACAGGGTCATTAGGTCCACATGGGTCATTAGGTCGACATGTTTTTTTTTTACTGTCTTTTGTTTGAGCCGACATGTGCCGACAGGCGGTATTTCATGACCTACCATCCACTAGGGCGTGGTGGGAGAATAAATAGTGTGCCGAGCACAGCGAGGCACCGTGCCCGAAGTATGGACGCACAGTGCGCCATGCGAGGGGATGTGGTGGAACGTTTCGGTGTCCATGTTGACACAACATGTGCCGACAGGCGGTATTTCATGCCCTACCATCCACTAGGACATAAGGGTAAAGAAAAAAAAAGTAGACTGTGTTGCCGGGGCGGCATTAACCTGCTCACTAGGCTCCGAATATACGCAGCCTAGCGAGCAGGTCTGAATTAGGCCCTGAGCTTGAAAAATGATGAAATGGAGAGTGATAAACCACCAGCCAATGGGCTCATAGCTGCCATTTTACAGTCTGAGTTTGGAAAATGACAGTTAGGGGCCACCTAAGGGTTGCTCAGTAGGATTAGGCTGGGGACTCCACCAAAAGTGACAAAGGGAGGCTTGGTTACGGTAAATGACCAATAGACATTGCATAGCGCTGACTGCCAGATGAACAATTTAAAGCCCCATACACACGGAGCAGTTCTAGCCTATATCGCCGTGGATATGGTCACTAAGCGACCATATCCTGACGCCGGGGGCGCGCTCCTGCGACCAGTCCTAGGGTGGTCGCTGGTTGGAGGAACATGCTCTTGTGATCAGCAGCTTTCCCCGGCAGAGAGTCTCCTTTTTATCAGCGACCATCTCTGGTTTCTGATGAAGTTACGATGTATTGAAATCCAGGGGTTAATTAGGGGGGGAATGGGGGGGGACTGAGTTCCACCACCTGTAATGGCATATGTGATGTCATGCCATCACCACTGTAGAAGAGAGGAGAGGAAGCTGCAAGAGGGACAGAGACAGATATGTGTATAAAGGGCACTTACTGTGGACATTTTGTGTAAGTAGCACTACTACTGTGCGCAATATTGGTGATAAGAAATACTACTGTGGGCTTTAGGTGTATGCAACACTACTATTGCATACATGTATAAGAAGTACTACTGTGTAGTGTTACGTGAATAAGAGGCACTACTGTGTCATAATGTGAATAAGTGTCACTACTATGTGGAGTAATATGAATCAGGGGCACTACATGTGGAGTAATGTGTGCCCCCAATCCCTTTGTTTCCATGAATAGATGCTGTGTGACAGGGAGACTTCCAACTGTTTCCACCGACCAAGGGATTCTTCTGCCTAGGGATGGCCATTGGCTGGTTAACCATCGATGGTTACCATTGATGCCACCATTGATAAGTATCCTCGATAGCATGAAACTATCTACAAGGGAACCATCAATGGTTATCCTTCGATGTTCATCCCTGCCTTACAATACAGACAGTTGTGGGCCAATAAGAGCCTGGGGATGGAGCTTTGCAGGAGTGTCTGGACGGAGCTTCAATGGAGTGTTGGTGGCGAAGCTAAGCTCTGTGTTCTGGTGCTTTGTAGAAAAAAAATTACTTGCAATATATATCTTGCCTCCAGGCAACTGGAACAAACTTACGCCAGTGCTCAGCTCACCCCCAGTGTCTCTCCCTAGCCTCAGCCCACCCCAGTGTCTCTCCAAAGCCTCAGTTCACCCCCAGTATATCTCCATAGCCTCAGCTCACCCCCAGTGTCTCTCCAAAGCCTCAGTTCACCCCCAATGTCTCTCCCTAGCCTCAGCTCACCCCAGTGTCTGTCCATAGCCTCAGCTCCAGAGGCAGAACTCTGGGAGGCAATGGAGTCATCTGCCGCCGGGCTCTTCCTCCCAAGGGGGCACCTCTCCTCCCTCTGCAAGTTTAAATAAGTTATTTAAAAGCCAAGGATATTTCATTCTGAGTTTGATTTTGAGTTCTGAAATATATATGTATTATTTATCTATCTAAATTTCTGAACAGAAACATATATTTTATATAAGGTTATATAGGGTTGTGTGTGTGTGTGTGGGGGGGGGGGGGGGCACCAATATATATCTTGCCTCCAGGCAACTGGAACAAACTTACGCCAGTGCTCAGCTCACCCCCAGTGTCTCTCCCTAGCCTCAGCCCACCCCAGTGTCTCTCCAAAGCCTCAGTTCACCCCCAGTATATCTCCATAGCCTCAGCTCACCCCCAGTGTCTCTCCCTAGCCTCAGCTCACCCCCAGTGTCTCTCCCTAGCCTCAGCACACCCCAGTGTCTCTCCATAGCCTCAGCTCACCCCAGTGGCTCTCCCTAGCCTCAGCTCACTCCAGTGTCTGTCCATAGCCTCAGCTCACCCCCAGTGTCTCTCCATAGCCTCAGCTCACCCCAGTGGCGTAGCTTGGTTTGGGGCGCCCCCCCCCCCCACCGTTAATGGGGGGGCGCCTCCCCCCCTCCCCGCCGGCCTCCCCACCCCGGCCGCCGGTGCCCCTATACCGCAGACAGATTCATTTTATCGTGGTCCGTCTCCATAGAATTGATTGAAGCCAGGAGGGGAGCCGGGACGCGCAGACAGGTAAGCCTGCAGGGGGATGGGGGGCGGGGGCATTACTATAGCACCGCAGCCCCCCGGCGCCCCCACATGCACAGCGCCCCCCCCGCAACGCGGGGGCTGCGGTGCTATAGTTACGCCAATGGCTCACCCCCAGTTACCTGCAGCTGCCTCAGCTCTCCCCCATTGTGTTTCTCTTTAGCCACAGCTCACTACCAGGGCCACCGCTCTCTTCCACAGGGCCCATCAGCTGGGACCAAACCTTCCAGGTCAATTAAGTTGCAAGTTCCAGAAAAACACTCTTGGAAAGCAAAACGCCATAGTAGCAAAACAGCCATAAATCAGCCAAGTATATAGTAGGAATAATAAATATATGTATGAAAGAATTTGCTTCTCCAACTATTATTACAGTATGTCTGTTTTCATCGTGTGTATTACAGTACTGCTTTATTAGCAGGTACACCAATGTATGTCTGTAATTGGCATAGTGAACTAATTATAATTAAAGATTTAATATTGACAGGAGAAGCATAGAATCCTACCTAACCAGCTACACCGGCCTTCTTGTCCTGTGACTGACTCTCGCAGTAACACGCTTGACATGCAGTTATATTTAGAGCAAATGAAATATTAGTGTAAATGTTAAACGTATACAGTGCACAGTGCACTTCCCTTTACGTGAAAACAGATTGTACCCATTTAATGCATGACTTTAAATATTGTGAAAGGACATCTAGGGTTTATCAACTTTGGCTCTCCCAAAAAGTACATTTGCAATCTCCGGCCTCCCTTCACCCAACCAGCATAACTGTGGCTGTCCACACCAGAAGACCTTGCAATTCTGATACATTTCCATCCACTGACATGGGGTCCTCTCCTCTCTCCCCATTGGTTAGCATTTTTTGGGCCTCCTGTGGACAAGTAGGTTGGGTACATCCGTACTCATGCATGTCTGCAATAATTCTCTGGTATATTACCGTCAGCATTTTCATGATGGGTACTATGGTGGCTCAGTGGTTAGCAGCGGCACAGTGGGCGGGTACTTTTTACCTGGGCCCGGGTCTGATGGAGGGTCTCGGGTCCGGCTCCCGCCTCTCGCGTTGCAGGGATCTGGGCAGTCAGTGAGAGAGGACAGGTTAAGGCTAACCACCAGGGGCCCAGACATCCTGTCTGGGCCCCTGGTGGTTAGCCTTTGTTTGGGCCATGAGAGTGCCCCATATCCTATACACGGGTCCCAGGTTGGAGCCTTACATAGTGGGTTATTCTGGTTGATTCGCAAGGCTGCGAATTCGCTCTGTGCTCTGAAGCAACCTTACATATGCGTGCACCCTCGGGGGGAAATGGGAGAGCAGCTGACAACCAGTGATGTCAGCTGTTCTAGCCCCCCCCCCCCCCACGTCATGGCCTCATCGCCCAGTGTTCTCATGGGAATGCCCATGAAATACTGGGCATTCTCATATGGTAATGGGGTTGCCCACCGCCCCATGCCCGTTTCTGCCCCCCTGCCCACTTTCCTAGGTATGTGCACCCACCGATCCCACTATTCGCAGAAATGCACAGTGCAAAGCAACCAGAATGCCCCCCATAGTGTACACATGGTGCAATTCAGGGTCAGTTAATCTGAAGAGAACATGTACAGCCCCATTCGATGCTGATTCAATCCCGATGTACGGCTCCGCGGCATCGGGACTGAATGCAGAGATAGACTGTGCAGGCAAGTCTATTTGTGCCCGATAGAAAGGAGGGTCATGCCCCACCCACCCACCCACGCGCCGTTCCTCCCTCCCTGCTAGCCGATGCCGGCCTGTGTGTACACACCTTAGATATATCTGTTTACACTGTAACTCACCCAGGACCTTCCCAGGTAACCCTGCAAGGTAATTGGGAAGGATTCTCAGGTGACAGAACACAGGTGAACCCAAATGGACCCAGGTGCTCTATAACCGTGGATTTCACTGTTGGTGTATTGATAACCACGGGGGTGCCGCCCTATCACAACCACAGTAATCCAAACGGAACTAAAAGAGACCAGGGGTTGTATGGGATGGGGCACACCTCTATAATCTTCTAGAAGGTGCTAGATCAATAAAAAGTAGAATCGGATTGGTTGCTATGGGCAACATTACATCTTTAATAGAACGCAATGCGCAGTTTGAAATCATCGTTGTGTTAACGCATGAGTGAAAGATAGACACGAACTGATCTATTTGGAGCTCATACACACGCATCAGGGCCAGATCTCCGCTCCTTGGTACTCTCCTCCTTTTGCTGTTGGATTGCATTCAGGGAACTTTGCCAAGACGAAACTTGGCAGCGATCATCAATGTAAGAGTAATATTTCTATGAATGTGGAAGTCAGAAACTATACTGTATAACGATGTTCATTAATACTATGATCTATGAATGTTCTGACCGGATGTTATTATGGTACTGACCTGCGTATGCTGAATCAAGTGTAAACAAGCTAATGAGCCATCCATTGCCTCTAATACAGCATCTTATTTAGTTATCCAAGTACGGGTGGGTTATTTATGAACTACAAGAGTACATTTCTTCTTGTGATGTCACCAGAGTCATTTAAAGGGGGCTTGGTGCCAAGTACCGGGCTCGTGCCCCAATAGGGGCCTAAGATTCCCGGGAATGTGTCATCATGCACCCCAATGTGATGCAGCAGACCCCCCAACATGACCCCATCCAGCAGGTACAAAATTCTACACTCCAGGACTTACCTCTTCATTTATGATTGCCGTCACCTGTGCTGAACTACAGTAGTCCATTGAGGTGTTCCAACACAGGCGATGGCCTTCATAGAGAATTTTGCATCTGATGGGAGGGGTCATGTTGTAGGGTCTGTTGAAGTCACACCACCCTGGGCTCACAGCTATGAAAAACGGCAAACAAGCTGGTGTTTTTACAGCCCCCTTGGGCCCTGCCCCCAGCATCTGGTCCTGTGAGGGCTCTTGATGGGGCTGATATATTAAGCGCATTGAATCAGCTCTAAAATGTCAATTACAGGCTGGGTTCGAAAAATAAGTTAGAAGCTGATGTTTAATATTGACAAGAGAAGTGTTAAAGTACCAGATACTTTATCAATTCAACAGGCTTACTAAATCTGCCTGAGTCTCATCTGTCCTCCTTTTGTGATCCCATTGTTACAGTGAATCTTATAGATTTCTAGGCCAAGATGGCTTTGCCATGGATCTTTCTTGCTTTATAGGAGGGTAAACAGAAACTAATGTAGACCATCTTGGTTAGGAATTAATGACTCCCTAAAGGAGTTATTTTGTTTTTTTTTATGTTAGATCGTAGATTTCATCACGTGGACTAAAATTTAGGCAAGGAACTTTTCAGAGTCCACTTGGATGGGCTAAACTATGAACAAATCCAAAAAAGAAATAAAAATCCCAAAAAGTCATGTTGACCATTGTCATGTTGAAGTTTTGCTTGTGTCAAACTTTTGGACACAGGCTTACACTAAACAGCCTTTCTATCAAGCCCACCCCCTGACTCCTGTGAAACTAGCTAATGGGAGTTGGAGGGTGGACTTATTGATGATAGATAGGCTGAGCACTGTGTCCTGTGCTGTGGCAGCGACTGATGATCCCGGTATAAGGCAGCCACCACATATCTTACATACACATAACCTCCAACATGACCCATTCCATTAGGTACAAAATGCTCTGTTCCTGGACTTCCCTGCCAGTGGCAGTTACAGAGGTTGGACTCCAGCACAGTCCAAAATTCAAAGAGGTGGGGTCACATCAACTGCCAGTGAGTCCAGGACAGTGATGTTTGAGGTGGCAATAGGTGTGGCTCCCCTTTTTGAATATTGGACTGTGCTGCAGCCCCAACTCTGTAACTGCCACTGGCAGGGAAATCCAGAAACAGAGCATTTTGTCCCTAATGGAATGGGTCATGTTGGAGGGTATGCATTCAATGTTGATATGTGCTGGCCAGCTCCTCCCTGGAGTCTTTGACCGGTGGGGCAGCCACTACTGCTGCTTCCCACCAAAGAATCCTGGGGGTGCAGGATCTCTGCATATTCCATGCAGCATGGATGTCCGCATCAAATCTGCTATAACACCCTTGAAAAATGGCCGCCCCATTGTTGTAGACAGATGCTGGAAGTCGTACTGGACCTCTAGAGTTTGCCATGGGAGAGTAGCGCATACACGCTACCTGGAAGTGCCTGATTCCATTAATGCTGGTACGCTGTGAACATGTAACTCCCTGGCAATGAGCATGTAATCCCTGGCAATGAGCAAGAAACCCCTAGCAATGAGCATGTAGGTAAAAAAAAGATGTAATAATGTATGGGGGTGGCTCCAGAAATATTTTTTTGGCAGGGGGCATCATATATCTAGTTACAGGTAAAGGGCAACCCCCAACAAAGGGATATGCCAGGGGCCCATAACATGTCAGTGTGCCAGTACCACCAATGTGTTCTCATCATTCCTTACTTCTCATTGGATGCCATTGTTCCCTTTGTAAACACCTATGCAGCAATACAGCCCACTAAAAGGTTCACCCCCCTCTCCCCCAAATTTCTATTCCCATATAGTTCTTCCCATCTGACGGCTTGTGGAGAAAACCAAATATGCCAGCGCTCTCACACTCGGAATCTGTATCCGGGGGCAACACTTGCTTAGATGCAATAATGTGGCATTAAATCATAACTTCATTTGATACCATTCCCAATACTCACAGGTCATAAAAACACTATTGAGCTGCTGGATCAACCAAGATAAATGATAATAAAAAAAGAATAATGCCTTATTACAATACCCAGGGAAGGACCAGAAGAGGGAAGGGAGCATCGCTCTTGTAGAGTGTCAGGACAAATTGGAATCATCTGCCTGATTATGTTCCTTGTCATACTGTCAGCTCCTGAATTCTCATCACCTGGCAGAGATAAACGCAGACAATCCAGGCCTACCATCACGTTAATATGAGAAATTCAGCACTTTGTCATGGAAATTGCTTTGTGTGCAATAACTGACATTGTACTTCTGGAGGCTTTACCATAAAGTACTGAACACCTTAAAGCCAGGGACAAAAACAGAACAAAAACTTTTACAGACGGGTATTGCAACCTTGATATACTCTGTGCGTGTGTGTGTGTTTATATAGTATATACCTATATATAACTGTCCCGATTTTTGCTGACCATCCTGTTTTTTTTGGGATGGTCCAACGTCCCTCCCGGTAGTGTCCTGCAGTGGGCTGGGAGTTGGGAGTCCCCCCTGCCCTGCGCTGCTTTGTTGGGAATAGACACTGTGCGTAAGTATGTATTGGTCTATGAATTAGCCGCCGCCCACATATAATGTGTGATCAGCACTGCAGCCCTACAGTATATTTTGTGATCTCGCCACTGCCTCCACCCCCACCTCCAAATCAGATATATGAGCTACAATATATTTTGTGACATCACCACTACCTAGGGTTGCCACCTCTTCCGGATTTCGGGGATTCTCCCGTTTTGGGTGGCAACCCTACCGGAGGCTTTTCCAGTCTCCCGGATTCTCCCGGAATATCAGGGTGTCTAGAAAAGCCCGCTGCAGCCTTTCCACTCTATCATCCCCCCGCCGCAGCCGCTCCGCTCTATCCCCCCTGCCGCAGCCTCTCCGCTCTATCCCCCCGCCACAGCCTCTTCGCTCTAACCCCCATAAACACACTGCCTGCAAGGTGCTGCGCTGATACGCAGCCTGCTGCTGTTGACGGGGGCTGGCGGCCGGCGCAGCTGCTTGTGAAGGGGGGTGCTGGCGGTCGCGTGGAGATAGAGCTGCCCGGGCCCTACTCTCTGTCAGAGCGGCTGGGCCTGGGACAGTTGTCCCCTTAGCACCCCCCTTTTGGCGGCCCTGAGTACACAGACAGCAGTCAGATACAGAGGGACCCGATTCCTGACCGCACACTACTCCGCTACCGGAGACAGTACACAGCCAGCGGCCAGACACAGAGGGGTCCGATTCCAGGCCGCACACTACTGCTCTGTTACTCGTTAATATAAGAACACGCATACGGCTCACTTTCACTCCACTCGTAAGTACTGTGGATATTCCAAATTGAGAGGAGGGGGACTCATAAATGAAAAGCCTAATCAAGGGGAACGGGAGAAAAAAAAGGTTGGGAACCTCTGTTCTATAAGATGCAAAACAACACATTAAGATCCGAGTGTTTGGATGAGGCACATTTGTCAGCCAGGGAAGAGGTGATTAGTTACAATTAGACTGCTGTTTATTTGGGTTGGGCTGCAAGATGCCGCTGCGTGATGCCATGTCTCAGGAATGTGATCCGGGTTATGTGACTCCCCAAAACGTGATATTTACAATGCAGGTGTTTATACAGTCAATTAAATGTGAGTCTGCCTGCTCAGCTAATGGACTCATTACAAGAAATATTATCTCCCGTCGCTGTATTATTTAAATCCGAGTTATTTTCCAGTGACAGAATTGTAATTAACAGCCTCCGCGAAGACACAAAACGTCACTCGGTAATGTGCCTGGAGCACTTGTTTCTTCTTGTAGACAGTTTCTAAAAACTTTCCTTTCCATTGTTTGCAGAGATTCAGTGCTTGTTGGACATCTTAAACCGTGTATGTACTGTAATTACAAATGTTCGAAAAGCTCAATTACAAAGGAAAATTAATCATTAAGAACAATGGGACTGATGCCGACTTGGCTCCGAACGCGTACAAAAACGCGGCTTTGAAATCCGTATGTAAGTACAATGGGCCTAACTGAGGCCTTATCGCAGGACAAATTTGTTGCAAAACCATGCTGCACTGCAGAGGGGCAGATGTAACATGTGCATAGATATTAGATGTGTGTGAGGTGTGTTCATCCTGAAATCGAAATTGCAGTGTAAGAATAAAGCAGCTAGTATTTACCCTGCACAGAAACAAAATAACTCACCCAAATCTAACCTTATCTGCACATTACATCTGCCCCAACTGCAGCACAGCATGGTTTTCCCATTTGAGAACCAACTTGTCCTGCGATCAGGCCTGAATTAGGCCCATTATATCGGGTGAGGCGTATGCAAGGCAAGAGGCGTGCACCAATTTACCATCGGTCGTTCTTACACCCGCTTATATCCAGCTGGTTCATCAGCATCAGAAAAATCTAAATAGTTTTGATTGCAAAGACCTCTCACTATTTGATTTGATTTAAATAAAGAATACCCGCTATAATACAGAACATACAAAATATACGCACAATCTTACAGAGTATAGGCACAGCATACATTTACTGTATACCAGTCCTAATTTATATGGCTACTGACAAGTATCTACACTCCTCAGTATGAGCCTATGTCTATCAGCAAGGGTGAATACATCCTTACTGTACTAAGCTTACAGTAGGTTACCCCTTCCCTCCATCATGCTGCCTTTCTATCGCAATCAGGAGGTAAATGTGGATGTGAATACCATACCCTACAACAGGGGAGGCCAAACCTGTCCTCCAGATCTACCAACAGTTCATGTGTCTCAGGCATCTATAGTAGGAATGAATGCAGCTGGTTTGAAAATGTGACAGTTAGTAATGACTGCAGCTGTGCACCAGCTAGGTGATCTGGGACATGTGACAGTTAGTAATGACTACAGCTGTGCACCAGCTAGGTGATCTGGGGAATGTGACAGTTAGTAATGACTACAGATGTGCCCCAGCTAGGTGACCTGGGAAATGTGACAGTTAGTAATGACTACAGCTTTGCACCAGCTAGGTGTCTGGAAAACGTGGACCGTTGGTAGATCTCGAGGACCAGCCCAGACTCCCTAATTGTCTGGGAAACCGAAATCTCTCGGACTGAAGAGGGGAAGAGAGTTTCATCTTCCGCGCCTTTCCTCCGGATGATTCTATTGGCCGGCTAGCGGCCAATCAGGAGCCGACTTTCTCGGCTCCTGATTGGCCGCTAGCCGGCCAATGGAATCATTCTGAGAAGAGGCGCGGAAGATGAAAATCTCTTCGCCTCTTCAGTCCGAGAACGGGTACCACAGCAGCCGGGAGCAGCGCGTCTGCCGGAGAGGATGCCGATGTCGTCGCCGGGGACCAGGTGAGTAGGATTTCCTTCCTCAGGTACCCCTGTGGACTTCATCGGATCCTGGACCCCGGAACAGCCCTGGAACCCCAGGACAAGCCCCGGAACCAGGACCAAGGCCCCGGAACCGGACTCTTCTGCCCTGGAGACCCGGATGCCGGACCCAGGATCCAGGGACCGACCTACGGGCTCAAGGTAGGTAAGTATCAGTATGTGTGTGGTATGTGTGTATTAAACTTTTATTTTTCAGGGTGTCAGTGTGTGTGTTATTTCACTATTTTTTGTACTGTTGAACTACAAGTGCCAGCGGGCCCTTTAATGCCCCGCATGCTGGGACTTGTGGTTCTCCAAGTCCCAGCATGCGGGGGAGGCTTGCTGGGACTCATAGTTCGCAGGGTGGAAAACAATAGTTTTTCTGCTTTTTTTTACACAATGCATCAGCCCGATGCCCACCGCCCAGAGGCATCGGGGACAGCCCCGGACTATCAGCATGGGCTGGTAAGTCCTGGAGGGGGGGACCCCTTCATTGGGGGGTCCCCACTTCCCCAGGACCCCTGCCCATGCTGACCAGCCACGGGGATAATGCTTTGGCCGCGGGACCTTATATAATAAGTGTCCCCCGGCTGTGGCATTACCCCGCTGGCTGGTTGGGTCCGGTGCTGGTTCTTAAAATACGGGGGACCCCTAGTCATTTTGTCCCCCGTATTTTGGGAACCAGCGCCGGACCTTGAGCCTGGTGCTGGTTTCATTAAATCAAGGGGACCCCTATTTGTCGGGGACCCTGATTTTATGTCACCAGCACCGGCTCAATGAGCCCGGGGCTGGTTATGCTCGGGCGGGGGACCCCGCGCTCGTTTTTTTTTTTTTTGGCGCTTTCCTGCAAACGTGCGATTTTCAGACATGAAAATCGCACATTTTCAGGACTAAAGACATCGCACCACCTCGCACCTATTCGCACTATTTGGCCCGTTTTTCGCATCTCATTAAATATGCGAAAAACGGGGCAATCTTGCGAATTGAAAAAGTGTGAAGTGGTGCGATAAAAAAAACGCGCATTTATCTCATCCCATAGAATGTCACCCCTAGTGTCTAATGGAATGGGTCATGTTGGAGGGTCTGTAATATTTCTGTTCCGTATTTGTCTTTGGGCAACGAGCTTCATTTTCTGCCACTGATTAAAAAGTTCAGTACTGGCTGCTTTATTTTTATACTGCAATATAGATCTCAATTTGAAGTAAATCCCCACCCAAATCTAACTCTCTCTGCACAAGCCCCTCCTGCAGTGCACATGGTTTTGTCCATTTGAGAAGGAATTTGCCTCTGAGAGTGAACCAGAATAAGGCCCATTGTGCTGTGTTGTGGCTGTAGGTGAACTTGTACTCCTTTTCCACTGAGGCATTAATCCAGATTATTGCCATGTCAAGCTGGGTCGTAGCTCCATGAAAAAGGGCCACAGACAAAAATCCTGGAATCCAATGACCAAGGTAGCTACCAGGGTCAGATACGGAAAGGACCCAGGTTACACACGTTGGAGCAGTGCTGTGAATGAGGTCTGACCAAGTTAGTAAATGTGTTCCAAATCCCTAATTGGACACGGGATTTTGATGTAAAAGGCAGTGGCGTAAATTTGATGAAGAAGCCCGGAGGCAAGACTAAAGTTGGTGCCCCCCCCCCAGCACACACACACAAAGCTAGAGAGAGGGGGGGAGGGGGGGGGGAGAGAGAAAAGAAATATAAAGAATGAATTATGGAGAAAGACAAAGAAAGGATGTCAGGGTGACATAGACTCACCCTCCTGCGCTGCAGCATCTCTCACCCAGCTGCCGGCTCTTTCTTGACAGTCACCTCACATGCACACTGGCTGTGTGAGGTGGGCTGTCTCCGCGGCGCGACCTCCCGGCTCCTTGTCACTGACAGTGACACTGATGGCTCAGTCCTCTTCATGCGACTTCTGTCGCGCTGCCAGGCGGCAGGGAGGAGCGGCAATGCGGCCCCTACACACAAGTGAACGGGGAGCTGCGGGGGGGCTGCCCACCTGCAAACGGGGAGGGGGGCTGCCCACCTGCAACACTACACGCACGGGTACGGGGGAGGGGGGTGGGTCGCCCGCCCGAATGCATGCCGCACAGGGCTACGGGGGAGGGGGGATCGCCCGCCTGATTGCATGCCGCACAGGGCTACGGGGGAGGGGGGATCGCCCGCCTGATTGCACGCAGCACAGGGCTACGGGGGAGGGGGGCTTCCCACCTGGAACACTGCATGCACGGGGGAGGGGGGGTCTCCCGCCCGCCCAAACACTGCGCACACGGGGATGCACGCCGCACACAAGGCTAGGGGGGGAACATCGGAGGCAATAGAGCCAGTGCCCCCTTTAAGCCTGGCGCCCGGCGGCAGATTACTCCATTGCCTCCGGGAGTTCCGCCACTGGTAAAAGGGGTATACGTTTTTGACAGAGACTTGGGTCAGATGGGCCAGGATAAGCCAGAGATAAGATGCGGATTTGCAGTTCAGGGCAGTGGTGGATGTTGATGTCATCAATCCCCACCCCTGTTTCATCAAATGCCATGATTCGCAGGTCTGCAAAAAAGGGGGTGGGGCTAAAATTATGGGAAATTACACAATTTGTTACATTTTAGTCCCGCCCCCTCCCCTGAGCACATGTCTCTGCAGGTATGGAGGATTCAGGAGACTTTTAAACTTTTCAGGGGCCACGAATTGCGTCACTCGTTTTCAGGAGCCTCCCATTCTGGGAGAATAGGCAAGTATGCAATTGTTGACCAACAAATAGTGGACATGCTTTATTCCTTTTTTTTAAAACGTTTACTTCATTTATCTTCCATGTGGACAACTTTTGGAGCGTAGTGGTAGTTGTGCAAGCAACCATGCCCGAAGTGAGGCGAGCAACCACATTTCCACTAATTGTGGTCACAAGTTGTGAAATGGACAAATTTTGGTGAAAACAAAATTGTTTTGACCAGGGGAGGTTCCAGAGGTGAGGCGGCAGTGCCGTTCAAAATTCCAATAGAGGAGGTACAGCAACTGCCACCAACTGCCATTCCTAACTGACTCAATGTTAGTTGGTGTTGCTCCTCATCACATCTTTTAACCCAGTCAAACTTTTGTACCTGTCAACCTTAGACACGGCTGACCTTTTCTCTGTTTACCTTTTGACCCAGTTGACCTTTTGCATGTTGACCATAAGGCAGGCATGTCCAAACTGTGGCCATCCAGCTGTTGTGAAACTACAAGTCCCATCATGCCTTGCCACAATTTTGCTATTGGCAGGGCATGCTGGGATGTGTAGTTTCCGAACGGCTGGAGGGCCACAGTTTGGACATGCATGCCATAAGGGGTCGACTTATTGACTATAAGCACTATAAATGGGAACAAGTTTATTGGGCAACCTATTTAAATTAAGTGGGAAACTCTTTTGAAGTTCCATAAGAATCATGGAGAACGAAATGTGTGTGTGTAACACTAGGCTCAGTGACATGTGTTGGCAAGCTGTGGCAGTGCTCATCTCTACGGCATCTGATGTGTTTATAGGATTACAGTCCCTTCCCATTACTGTACTCACTGTATCCGCTGATCACATGCAAAGAATGTGTTATTGCTCCCATAAGCAAAGGGTGCAATTAATCCGGGCACATGGATGCTGTTTGTAGGTGTCAGGCTGTGACATTGACCAGTGATACAGTATTACGAGGTAGCAGGTGATTGGTCAGCAGAAATAAATCAGGGATGCGAACTGCCAGGGCCGCCACTAGAAATGTTGGCACAGTGGCACACCCACCCACCAGCATGCACGCACCCCGCCTATCTCCCCCCCCCCCCCCCAATTACCATTACTTACCAGCAGCGGTTGCGCGGCATCTCCCTCTTTCACGGACGGTCGGGAGCGCACACTGCACAGTGCAGCCTGCAGAGCGCCGAGCCCCTCTGTATCCTAGGCTCGGCAATCTGCAGGCTGCACTGTGTATTGTGCATGTCTGGGTGGGGGAGGCGTTATGTGGGTGCGGGGTGGCGCTGTGCCACTGTGGGCAGCTGCCCGGGCCCCTCCAGAGGCCGGGGCCCGGAATAGCTGTACCCACAGCAACCCCCTGTCGGCGGCCCTAAGTACTGCATTACTTTTACAGTGAGGAGATCGGACATTGGGGTTTATGTACTAAACTCAGAGAGAGAGATAAACTACCGACCAATCAGCTGCTGTCATTTTGCAAACAGTGGGGCAGATGCGTTAAGAGCCTGGTGAAGAGATAAAGTGGAAGGTGATAATGCACCCGCCAATCAACTCCCAACTGCCATTTTTCAAACATAGTTGATTGGCTGGGGCGTTATCTCCACTTTATCTCTATGCCAGGCTTAATGCATCTCCTCCAGTGCGCCAAATGTATTAAGCCTTAACAAGTGATATAGCGAAGGGTGATAAAGTACCAGCCAATCAGCTCCCAACTGTCATGTTACAGGCTTGGATTGAAAAATGGCTGTTGGGAGCTGATTGGCTGGTACTTTATCACTCCCCAGTTTATCACTTGTTAAGTCTTAATACATTTGGCCAATAGCCTGTAATGTTGCAGATAGCAGCTGATTGACAGGTACAGTACGTATCTCCATCCACGTTATCCTTCTCCATGGGTACGTACAGGGGGGCCACTGTCAGAGAAGCTGGGATAATATAGCTAATTGTCAGGTTTGCATATACACCAACCTCTGGTCGCAAGCACAGGCACATTACATAACATTTGGCCTTTGACATGAAAGTACATAAATACAAATATTGAATAACTAGGTGATTCATCGCGCCCTACGGGCGCTCTTCACACCATCGTAAGGGGCTGCGCCCCCTTAATTTGTGAACATTTGTATATGAGAAAGATGGTTAGAATTGTATGAAAGATGGCCTGTATTGCAACTTGAGTTATAGGTGAAATGTGTTAAATAGAGAGCATATGATTTGGAAGGGGGTGTGTATTGTTTTGTTTAATTAAAAAGCGCTTACAGAGCAAGTTGCGAGGGGTAACGCGAACCGCGGGAGGGGGGGCCCGGGGGGGTTGGCGCGAATCGTGGGAGGGGGGGTCGCAGGGTGCCGCGAATCGCAGGAGGGGGGTGTCACGGGTGGGGCTGCGAATCGCGGGAGTTGCGGGGGGTGCCGCGAATTGCGGGGGGTGTGCTGCGAATCGCGGGAGGGGGGTCGCGGGGGGGTGCCGGGAATCACCACAAGAAAAAATCAACACAGAAAGGTCAACACATGTAAATGTTGACATAAGTGTGGCACTTCATTGGTGTCCATGTCGACACATGAGAATGAATAAGAAAACATTCAAAAAGTGAAAAATAAATCTTCAAAAACTCATGTCAACCTATTTCATTGTCAACCATACCCATGTCAGTGTTTTGCATGTACCATTTAATCGTGGGGTTGCCGTTAATGGGGGGGGGGGGGGGGAGGGGGGGGGGGTCTGCGAATTGCGGGGGGGGGGGTGTCACAGGGGGTGCTGCGAATTGTGGGAGGGGGGTCGTGGGGGGTGGGTGACGCGAATCGCGCGGGGGGGGGGAACGCGAATTGCGGGAGGGGGTCGCTGGGGTGCCGCAAACACAATAAATGTTGACATAAGTGTGGCACTTCATTGGTGACCATGTCGACACATGAGAATGAATATGAAAACAATCTTAAATTGAAAAATAAATCTTCAAAAACTCATGTCAACTAATTTCATCGTCGACCACAGCCGGTAATCGCGGGAGGGTCGTGGGTGTGCAGGGGGGATGGGCGCGGGGGATTGCAGCGAATCGCGGAAGGGGGGGCGCGGGGGCGGGCTGCCGCGAATCGCGGGAGGAGGGGGTCACGGGGGGGGGGGTGCCCCGAATCGCTGGAGGGGGGGTCGTGGGGGCTGGGGTTGCCGCAAATCGTGGGGGGGGGGGTGCCGCGAATTGCGGGAGGGGGGGCGGCGGGGGGCAAATCGCAGGAGGGGGTGTGCCGCGAATCGCTGGAGGGGGGGCGGCGGGGGGCGCTCACCTGGTGTGTCTGGTGAGTAGCTGTGTCTTTGCTGGGTAACATGGGGAGGCAGAGGGTGTCTCACTGGGCTGGTTCTCTGTCATGTGAGTCAGTCATGTGAGTCAGAGGCTCCACCCAGCGTTAGAGAGTCAGACACACTTTGAGTGACAGATGTAGCCAAATATATAAGAGATAATAAGAATAATAATAATAATAATAAAAAAAATTCATTAAGAGGTCTGTAGTATTTACAATGTGAGAAAAGCCCTGTATCTAGAGTTTTAACAGAAAAAAAGGTCCTTTCTCATTTGGGATATGTATCAAATGAAAACTGCAAAAAAAAAAAAACACGCACCCTTTGAGTGCCAATGTGCAAAATATCTGTTAACAAATGCCAGCGTCGCTCACATTTGATATATAAATTCAAATAAAAAATGTTGTGTAAAAAAAAAAAAAAATGGTAATATTTCCTATATAAGGTAACTTTACAGGTCATTTTGATGGATAGAAATGTTTGTTTGGCAATTTTCACACCTATTCTGACAAATTCACTTGGCACTCAAAGCGTTAATATGTATGATACACCGGCCGCCAAATTCTCTGTGAGGAGTATAATGTCAGCTTTTTTTCTGGCATTACCCTAAAGACATGGGCATATTTCCGACTCCCGCTGCCCCACCTGCGCTGCCCCCCCCGCCCCCCCTCACCTCGTGTTTGGGCAGCCCGCTGGTGTGCTCCATGGACACGGTGACCTTCTCCGGATGCAGTGAGGAGGAGGAGCCCAGGAGTCACTGCAGTGCAGATAGCATCAGCAGGAGGCTCCCGGACATAGGAGGTGAGGGAGACCCGCGGGGACCCTCTCACCTGGCGACGGCAGCTTCGCAAATGTCAGCTCTTTTCGCCTTATCACCTTTGCGATACTGGTCACATATGTTAATCATATGAGATTAGTACCGTTGCGATATTTTCCAGGATGTATTTCGTATTGTTAATACATCCTGCACTTTACCTGATTTAATTGGTTGCTATGGGCAACCTCTACATGATCATAATGTCCATTTGATCTTTACATCACTGTATCTCTCCTAGACACTTATCGGTCAGTGCTAAAGTGAAATTGGTCAGTAGAGGTCCATTGTGTAGAGAGAGATAAAGAAGTCGGGTAACAAATTTACCTGTGCCACCAAAACTACCTATATTTTCATAGTGCCTCATGCCTCATTGATTTTACTGGTTTCATTGGAATTGATAGGCTAAGTATGGAATCACACAAAATGGCTGCCTCCACTATATTTAGTTACTACCATAAATAAAGTGACTGACAAGTATTTAGCAGAGGCAGAGACACAAATGGGTGTGAGAGACAGTGGAGGTGGACAAGGGAGATAAAAAAGAGATGAAGTCACTTCGAAGGTTTATATACAGTAGCTTCTCCCAGGGTTCTGTGACAGCCTGTCAATAACAAGAAGTAGCAGGATTCTTGGTCGCTTCCCTGGTAATAACCCATTATTTTCTGCAAGACTAGGCAGGAATGAGAAGCTACGTAGGAGAGTGTAAGTAGCATTATCATTGGGAAAGCAGGGGGGGCACCTAACATCAGGGCCAAGGGCTCTGTGGGCCCAGCTGTGATCTACAGTCAGGGTCAGGGCCGGCGCCACCACTAGGCAGCCTTAGGCATTTGCCTAGGGTGCCGGCCGCTGGAGGGCAGTTTGGAGCTGGTCCCCCCGTGCCGCATCACCCAGCAAGCCGTCACCTCCCTGGGGAGCGTTGCATTGCTGCGACTCGCATCCCCCGCCAGCACAGACACCCCCTCCCACGGCGCCAGACACCCCCTCCCCTCCCTGGGGAGAGTCGCAGCGGCCAGCGCTGCATCGCTCGGCAACACCACCCCCCCTCCTGGAACGTCACAGAGATGGACACCCCACCTCCCCTCCCCTCCCTGGGGAGAGTCCCGGTGGCCAGCACCGCATCGCATGGCAAGCCCCCCGGAAAGTCCCAGCACCGTGCGCCGCATCACTGGACCCGGAAGGCAGCCCCCCTGGAGCGGGTAAGTAATTGATTGCCGGGGCGCCCCCCCCCCCCCCCCCCTCTAGCACCGGCCCATCTCCCACGAACCTTCTCCCCTCGGCTGGGGTCCGTGGGACCAAATGACGCAAATCGTACCATTGTAGCCCCGCCCACCACTGTGCAATGGCTGAAATACCGGCATTGCACGGCAGGGTATGTGGTCACGAGGATGCGATCACGCTGGACATGCCCCCAAACTAGTCATACCTCTGTAGCTCCACCCCCCATCACAGCCCTTTCTCCACCTCGTCAGCATCCCCACCCTCCCTGCCTCAAAGAACTGGCAGCACAAATGTAGGCAACCCAGATATACAGTCTACTGTGTGTACTACATACATGTCAACTGTCTCTGAGTCATTGTTTGAATCTAGGTGTGACTACAGTACAGAGGCATCACAGTAAAGGCCCCCATATGCTAGACTGATTCCGACGAATCAGGCCATCAAATCGGCCCATATCACGCCCTCGGACCTCCTTCCCGGCTGGGTGGGGAGCAGGGTTGCATGCGATCCATCACAACAAGCAACTAAGCCAAAGGGCCAGATGTACAGTATCAAGCTTCAAAAAGTGATAAAGTCGAGACAGATAAACAACCAGCCAATCAGCTCTTACCTGTCATGTTACAGACTGGGTTTGAGAAATGACAGGTAGGAGATGATTGGCTGGTTGTTTATCACTCTCTATTTTATCACTTTTTGAAGCTTGATACATGTGGACCTTAGAGGGAGAGATAATGGAGATAAAACACCAGCCAATCAGCTTCTAACTGCCATGTGTGTTGTTGTTATTGATAGATGGTCACCATGGGAACATAGATACCATACAGGATTTTCTATTCTGAAATCACTGTCAGACATGGTACAAGAAAATCCAGCTCTGCACAGACATCATATCTTATACAGAGTCAGCCGTCATTATTCTTTACAAGCTGCACATTAAACAATATATGGGTCATATATGTCGGGAAGTAACCTGCAGTTAATGACTAGAATAGGAAGGAAAGATGTCAGAAACAAGAGAAACTGGAAATGTATCTGTATAAATCTGATGATTAAATAATAAGACATAAAAAAGAAATAATACAGGCGTTATGCTACAATATGAGCAGAGATCCAGCTGACATATATTGCAGTCCAGGATCTCCAGAGAAGGAAATACCAGGTGATTAGCGATTTAACCTCACACATCTGCTGCAAAGCGAAATTCATTTCAGTATCACAGAGTAAATCAAACCTTTTGCTTTACGTTTCGATGACCAAATGATTTGAAGGTAGTGTTTTGAGGTTGGCTTTCAACCATCGATGATTACCAATGGTGACTGTATTGTGGGAGGCCACCGATATCTTATGGTGTAGTCCCAATGGTTACAGCTGGGTGTTGTATGTGCAAAGGAAAATCATCAATGGTTCAATCATAGTTATGATTTTCACTCTAATCGATCATAAAAATTAATCAATGGTATGGCCTTCTAGTATGAGGTGGTTGGGATGTGCTGGCCCAGGGTGTCCTGCGTTCTTCACTTGAACTTGGGAATGCTAAGGACCTACCTGGTGAGGTCACATGGCCGTGGTAGGTGGATGTATAATTTTTGGAGCAAAAATTATAATTGTTCTGATCACCAGGGTTCTTAGTATTTAAGGTGCACATACACTTGTCCCATTTGGGTCGATTTTACCAGATCCGACGGATCGGGCTGAGAAATTGGCCCAAATCAGATGTGTTTGATGTCCCCCTTGGGTTCTATGCACGGTCCCGGGTGGCTCAAGGGGTCAGATGGCCCATATACTTCTGGGATAGGGTGTGCAGTCCAATCCGACCCCCCCCCACACACACACACACACACACACACACACACACACCCTGCAGTGTTCATTAATTTATCCTTGATCCTTATTCTTGATCCCAAGATCACCCCATTGGATTTGCTCTTGATGGCTCCTACTAATTAATCTAAGTCACCACACTCTCACATCTTGTATATTTAAAGCTACCGCCATTTAGGTGACATCCCCGGTTCCTTACATGCAACTTAAATTACTGTTGCAAGAGAGCAGGAGAGCATAATCTATATTTTTACTAAATGTATTTCATATAAAACAGATGCATCAAATATCCACTAGGTGGTAGACTTAACAAATTAGATGTCCTAGTTTCCCAACAAGCTTATTTTTCAGGTCAAGTAATGTGTTCTTCCATGTAGTCTCATTACAGTATGAAGTGTGGAACTTAAGACGCATAAACAAAGGTCACATAATAGAAGAACTATAATAATAACAACAATAATAATAATTATAATAATGCTGGAAGTAATTATTATAATTATTAAATCAGCTTTTGATAATAGCCGTCAAGTTGCCAGAAGTGTGAGTTAAGGTGCCCATACACTAGTAAGATTTATCTTCAGATCTGGCTAGTTTGAACAAAAACATGGTTATGGATAAGTGACAGTTTGTCAGTTCTCCAGCATTTCCAAGCAAATGGTCAACTGTCATGTGCTCTCATCCATAACCATGTTTTTGTTCCAACCAGCCAGATCTGAAGATAAATCTGCGTGTGTATGGCCACCTTTAGATTGTATTTTTAAAGTAACAATCATTAGCAAGGCAAAACTAACCTGGTTTTGCCTTGTTAATGATCGCCGCATTAAAAAAAATACGGTGTCACGCCCCTACGGAAACTCATTCGCCATTACAATTAGCCCCCCTGGGGCATTTTTGTAATACGGTTTGAGTTTGTCGGAGGTGTGGGATGACAGACGATCTTGGACGTTTTTTTAACCCGGCAATCACTCGTTAGGCAAAACCATGTCTTGCCGCTTTAAATAAACGTCCAAGATCGGCCGGCATCCTGCTCCTTTGGCAAACACGGGCTGTATTACATCTGCCCCCGTGTCTCCAATGTGTTACTCACGTTATTGTCTTTGCATATTTGACCAACTTAGAACGTCAAGAAGCAATTGACCAAAATATGTATTTAAACCACTTTATTAAAAGAAATCAAAACAAAGTTAAACAAACTTAATAAATACACTTGTGCAATGACAAATCAAAAACTACATTCATAGATATGTCAGTTTCAACAAAAAAAATATTGACTGAAATATTTAATTTTTTTTTTTTGTAATAACACTATCAAAATCGTTCAGTCTTGTAGAACCAGAATCTATTTACTTTGTAATGCAATGTTCCATTAGTTCGGAAACATTAGAGTTAATACTATTACAGTAGCTGACTCTGGCCCTAAGAATTAAAAATACTTTTGCTCTTCCACCAAGCCAGATGTGTTAGCAGCCATTGCGTTATCCTATCTTTCAGCCTTGTTTGATATCATCAGGTAGAGTTGGGAACCGTTACCAAGGACGGTACACATCTCTGCTGTACTCTGTACATAACAATGTACCCGGTAGAGTTAACTGCACTGCCTGATAATATACACACGTGGATGAAAAGCGCAGAAGGTGCCTTGTAAGAAAAATTAACGTATTAAGCAAACATTTTATGAAGGCATATAAAACCAAAACATTAAATTAATCTGTCGGTGGGAAAACTATTCAATAAATTAAAAAGAAAGTGCAAACAAAAATGTTGCCGCTCTTAGCGCCATTTCCCATGTACAGTACTGTACACATATACAGTACTGTATTAAATGCAAAAATTGCACCTATAACCTGGGACTACAGTACATTTCAGTATGTAAACGACAAGATGCAGTTAAGCTATAATTGATTGCATACCTAAAACACAGGTAATAACCATGTATGCCTATCATTCATCAGTAAACATGTGTCCAGGAATGTGAAAGAGTTAGTAAACCGACTATGCTATTCAGGTTAATTGGACAAGCAGTCACACATACCAGGAAAGGTCAGTAGGAAAATGCATCAGCGCTTATCAGGCGGATGTATTCCCCAAATTTGCATAGCCAGCAAAGTATAATCTTTGTTTCCAGGTACTGTAGTAACAACAACATACCTGGCACAATTTCCAGACTCATGATCAGAGCATAGATTGCAGCAGTCCTGTAATGCATAATCACAGATCTTTTTACCCCTTTTCTACCTAGTGGTAGTCCTCTTTTTACCCCTTTTCTACCTAGTGGTGGTCCTATTTTTACACCTTTTCTACCTATGGTGGTCCTATTTTTACCCCTTTTCTACCTAGTGGTGGTCCTCTTTTTACCCCTTTTCTACCTAGTGGTGGTCCTCTTTTTACCGCTTTTCCTCCTAGTGGTGGTCCTCTTTTTACCCATTTTCTACCTAGTGGTGGTCCTCTTTTTACCCCTTTTCTACCTAGTGGTGGTCCTCTTTTTACCGCTTTTCCTCCTAGTGGTGGTCCTCTTTTTACCCATTTTCTACCTAGTGGTGGTCCTCTTTTTACCCATTTTCTACCTAGTGGTGGTCCTCTTTTTACCCCTTTTCTACCTAGTGGTGGTCCTCTTTTTACCCCTTTTCTACCTAGTGGTGGTCCTCTTTTTACCCCTTTTCTACCTAGTGGTGGTCCTCTTTTTACCCCTTTTCTACTGAGAGGCGGTCTTCTTTTTACCCCAGGAACATCTCATGGAGCATCCTAAATGCATCTGCAGATTTAAGATTTGGTTTAAATGTTTGACATACTGCATCAGCCATACTCAATGCTAAGTGTCGCAGAATACATTAAAAAGACACTTGGTAACATATTGGCTAACCACTTGGAATTATTACCAAACTGAGGCCTAGACAGATTTCTTCTGCGGTCAAAACTGCAGATTAAAAATTTAAACACAAGCAGATATTCTGTGAACAGTGATGTTTGAGACATTTCTTGCTACAGCTTAAACATAACATTAAACATTAAAATCAGACCATTTGTATGCCTGCTCTAGCAAATCTGTAAAAGTGCATTGAACTTTTTAAGTTAATTTAAATATTTAATAAAATAAAAATAATTATTATTTAACATGGTGATCAAATGCTACTTCCGTGCTCGTATTGAAAACTGCAAAATCCCATTGTCCAGTAAATTAGCATTGTCTTATTTTCTTTAGTGCAAGAATGGTGTTTGTTGCTGGTTCCGACTTATCTGTTCCCTCTGGGATTTCCAGTGTTACGTTTCCTGTCAGTATTTTGCCGATTATAAATTATGATGGAGTCATTTTTTTCAGACAGTCTAGACTGACCAGGTCAGATGTACTGGCTCCTGGAATACTGGGTTTGGCTAGGTGTTTTCTCTTGCGTCTGGCAGGGTACATACACTGGCCTTGGCAGGGATGTTTGCGAAGAATAGACGATGGTTTTACACCCACTCTCATCGTCGCACTCATCACAGTGGTGGAACCAGCAGAATATGGCTCCTGCAACCAGAAGGAATAAGATCGTAGGCCACCCCAAGAAAAGCGCCTCTCCAATCTCAACTCGCATCCTGTTCCTACAAAGCGGGTTGGTAATTTCTTTGATGATATTGCTGGTGGTCCAGGCGATTGGGATCAAGACAAGAATCGCGGCTAGGATGAAACAGATGCCGGCGGTTAGGAGTAGACAAGACCTGCCTCCCCGTGCCCTTCTGCAACACCGGAAACACAGCAAGCCAACAAGGGCTACGATGAACGCAAGCATTGACAATACGATGGCGAAGGCCATCAACACTCTGCCGGCTTTTAGGTCGGTCGTAATGGACACCAAAGACTCGTAGCTGTTGCATTGCATGGCGTTGAGGTTTTTGGTGATGCAGGTTAACCATAAGCCATCCCAGCGGCTTAACCATTGCCCGTCTATGCGCTTTTCACAGTCGCCTGCAATTCCTTCAATCATATAGGATATCCTCCACTGGGTCATGGATGTTACAACGATGGTGAGTATCATGCCAATGAGTCCCAGAATGAGGGCAATCAGCTGGATGATGAAGTACGCCATGGTTGTTTAGATCCTTGCAGATGTTTCTTGTAACCTTTTTCGCAACTGGTGTTCCACACTTGTGGACTCTGAAGGAATGAATGGTACAGGGCTTGCTGTGCAGGTTGGTTTTATTAATCAGGTCACGTGTACTAACAGCTCTGCGTCATAGCATGTTAATTATGGGTGTGTCCAGGCTAGGGAATCCTACTTATAATAGCTGCAAGTAAGAGTCAGATATTCTAGGTTTTGATGCTATTTCGAAACTTCCAAAAAAAGATTTCACGTTTTCATGTGTTACCTTATGTCAACACAACAAACGTGTAACAAGAATGTTCTCCTGTCCTGGTAACTTTCTAAACTTCAAAAAGTACAGTACAAAAGAGTGTTTCAAAGAAAGTACAGTATCATCTAGTTGAATAAAAAGCTTTCAGAAAGACCTCAGAACAAAAGAGAAAAGAGGCTTTAGTTGTCTTAGTAGGGTGTTACATATTTTATATAATGAGTTGATTTAAGTTGACAGTTACAACTGCGCTGATTTATTTTTCGAATGTATTTGACGGCGGTGCTCCGTGTCAACTTATACTGTATGATACATTCAAGTATCACGTTCTGGACTAATTTATTACTGTTATTCAAATCTATTTAACAGCATTTCAAACCTGCTTGCTGTTTATTTTATCCGCCTGTTTTATTTCCCTACTAATTTATAGGTACTTGTGTATTTTGGCGGCGCCCATCGCATCGCATACCATAAGGCATCCGATGGTATGCGATGCAACGCGATATCGCGCGATACTGTACAATGTCATACAATTTTAAAATTGTATGACATTGTACATGGCATACAATGCCATACAATGCGATGCGATTAAACATTGTATAAGCACCCTAATGGGTGCTTACAATGTGAAATGCACCCCCACGCCACCCCCCACCCCCCCCCACTATAAACGTGAACCCGAAGCGTGGCGAGCGGAGCGAGCCCACTAGGGGCGGCGTTACGCGTCCTCCGACCTTTTCATACCCCCACTATCCACGTCGGCGTGGAGTTGAAAATAGAAAGTGTGGCGAACGCAGCGAGCCACCAAGCCCGAAGCGCGGCGAGCGCAGCGAGCCCCGCGAGGGGACGCGGATACCTGTGAAGCGAGGGGACTCGGTGGCTCGCTGCGCTCGCCACACTTTCTATTCTCAACTCCACGCCGACGTGGATAGTGGGGGTATGAAAAGGTCGGAGGACGCGTACCGCCGCCCCTCGCGGGCTCGCTGCGCTCGCCACGCTTCGGGTTCACGTTTATAGTGGGGGGGGGTGGCGTGGGGGTGCATTTCACATTGTAAGCACCCATTAGGGTGCTTATACGATCTTTCATCGCATAGGGGGCAAAAATCGCGTTGCATCGCATCGCATGGCATGCGATGGGACGCAATGAAAACATCGTGCAATGCACATCGGGGGCGCCGCTATAATACACAAGTACCAATTTATATATTATTAGCCCTTTCAGTGCCAACATCTCTGTGAGATATGCGCAAAATAGCCTCTAAAAATGCCGGCGTCGATCACATTTGTTATGTAAATTCAAATAAAAAAATGTTGCGTAAAAAAAGATGATATTTCCTATATAAGGTAACATTACAGGTCATTATGATGAATTAAAATGTTTGTTTGGCAATTTTCACACCTATTTTGACAAATTCACTTGGCCCTCCATGTGTTACTATCATCCGGTGTTGCCGCTGCTGGTCCCCGCTGCCGCCACCTCCATCTTCTTGTCCCAATCCCCGTCGCGAGACCGGCGCATGCACAATAGCCTCTTTGGTACTGCGCATTCGCTGGCCCCAACCTCTATGGGGCTGCTTCTGGAGCAGACCCGTAGAATTGTATTGATGGTCCTGGGTCTTTAGGGGTGGTAACCACATACTTGCCTACTTTTGAAAACTAGTTTCAGGGAGATTATAGTTGGTAATAGAATTTTGCAAAGCGAATAGTGTTTAGCAATCCATCCACAATTCAGTTGCAGACTTGGAAAGGGGCTGGGTTTTCACTGTTTGGGTGCCGGCTAACTACTCGCAGTCATTTGTAAATTTGCAGATGAGCGATCAGGTTTGAATTAGGCCCTTGTTATGCAGATTTGAAGAATTATATTGTCATTGTTATTGATTGCTTCATTTAGGAGCTACACTGTATGTGGCAAAATGTCACCATTCTGCTTTTTGGAAAGGGGACAGTAGGTAAACTCTCCCTGTGCACTTCCTGGGTGACCTAGAACATAAGACCAAATGGGTGGTCTGGACATTGTCAGGGGCGGATTGGCCCACCGGGAAACCGGGCCATTTCCCTTTGGGCTGGTCAAGATTTGTCTGCTTTCCTCCCTGGCTGGGCCTCCGACCGTGCTACCAGGGCCGGCCGGCGCTGGAGAGATGACATCATCCTATGGGGAAGATACTTGCGGCCATATTTGTTTTGGGCAATGCCACAGCCCATCTTTATAATCAGGCTGCGGCTGGTCGCTCTGAGCGGCCACCGTGTAACCAGGCTGCGCCTGGGGCTGTTCGCTCATGGTGGTGCAGGAAGCGGCCTGTAAGCAAGTGGCCTGGTCAGTACCGTTCCCCCACCCCCACCCCCGGGTCAGTAGCATTACCACCGCCCCCCCCCCCCTTCAGTCAGCAGCATTACCACCGCCGCCCCCAGCCAGTAGCGTTAGAACCTTCAACCCCCCCCCCCGGGCTGCTTAAAAAAAATTCCCGGGCCGGATTTAAATGGTTTAAATGCCAATCCGCCCTGGACATTGTTACAGATATTTGCCACAACCCAGGGATTCTGTCAGGGATTCTGGACAGTGTTGTCATTCTTATGGGCGGGATCTCGATCACTGGCATTTTAACTGCATCCAGTGGCTTCAAAGGAGTTCTATTTTACATGGGATGTTGCTATGGCAACCAATCAGAATCTACTTGTTATTTATTTAGCACCATCTGGAAGATATTAGTATCTGCTTCGTTGCCCATAGCAACATCCCATGTGACATAGAACTCCCATCCTTGAAAATGTTCCCCTCTCTCTCAGAGGGGGGAATTTCTAAAATGAAATCAACCAGATTCTAATTTTCTAGAATGAAATATGGAAATGATAGAATATGATTGGTTGCTATGAGCAACAGCACCACTATTTCATATTAAGAGGCTTTAGTAAACTTACACCCAATGTCAATCTCATATTATTATCCTGACGCACAGTAACTAGAGAGGGGCAGTTTGGTTCTCTAGAAAGCCGCACTCAGCCAAATTTCGTGTATCAGTATCAAAACCCAGTCAGGATCTGAACCGAATGCCAGATCGAATATTCTGCAGTTCAGAATTCAGATTTTAAATGCCAAATTCTGGGTTTTGCATTTCACAACTGACATTATTGTAGCTTTTTTCTGTCCATTTTCAGGAGAAATCTAAAACCCATGTTTCGTATTCTAAATCTGAATTCTAGTCGCTCAATACTCACTGACACATTGTAGGTGGAGCTAATTATTTCACTTGATTCTGTGAGGAGACCTACCAAACATGCACTGTGTGGGGTCCTGAGGACCGACTTTGAGAACCTGTGGCTTAGTACATCTCTCCCAGGATCTGATACAGGTCACACAACCTAGAATTGTTATCAGATGATCTGCTGTGACATTATGACACTGCCCTTGTCTACGAATGTCTAATCCACGTACTGTAGAGCATTTCTGCATAATCAGACCACACACCTGTTACTCATACTAAGCTGTCTTCCTAATAATCGATGGTCAGTATGTCGGCGTTCAGCAGCCCAACGTCGGCATTCCGACTGCCTGTTATAAGATGTCTCAGATATATTTCCTCAATCTCCTTCCTAATAATCGGTGGTCAGTATGTCGGCGTTCAGCAGCCCAACACCGGCATTGCGACTGCCTGCCGAAGACTGGCATTTCAAGCGATTCAGGATGTCGACGCAGGAATACTGACAGCTGCCATCTCGATCTAGCCTTTGCTCGCTGCTCCCAGGGCGTCATCATTTTCTGGGCATTTCCTGGCCATCTGGCCACTGACACCCTCAGCCGTCTCCTTCTCCGCATGGTCTTCGAAGTGGCGAGGGAGTCACAACTCACTCGCCGCGTCCAAGGGCGTGTGGAGATGGAGGCTGCTGATGATGTCAGTGGCCTTCCCGCCCGATGGCCTCCAAACTCAGCGCTCAGTGCTGCGAGCAAGGGGAAAATCATCTAATAGTGAATTATCCCCCCCTCCCTGTGTGCACAGCTACGTGCGCATTCCCAGCCGTGCACAAGGGCAGGGGAGTGTGGGGGTGCTTCTCTTTGTTAGAGGGGGCCGTACGTTTTGCTTCCTTATAGTACCATAATTACACTAAAATCTAGGCTTTGATAAGTCACCGCTGCGGCATAGTTGCATGACTAAGATCCATAGGATATAAATAGTCATTAGCAGGTGACTTCTTCTCCCAGCTAGGTGTGGTGTCCCTGGTGAATTGGTGTCATAGCTGGAATGTTTGAATGAATCAATCAAATTTGTACGTAGTATTTATTTTCCCAGCCCAGAGATTAATGCCTGCCACTCTTATTTATAGTCCGTGTAATAGCCAAATAAATGTACAGCAGGACTAAGACATGTGTCTGGGATTTTGTACGACAGGGTCGGCAATCTGTCAGTTACAATGTGACTAGGCTCAGTGTGCCAGTTATATTAAGGTGTGTGTCAAAATGTCGGCATTCGCACTGTTGACCTACAGATGGAGCCTTCTTCAGCTCGCCTTCTCTGGATAGCCATGGCTGACCAAGGCCTATTGTTCTCAGCTGCAATACAATACATAGAACAATACAGTAGGGGATCAGCAGAGCATTAAGTCCGACAGCTCTGGCTCACTTCATCCTATTAAAGGGCTAGATGAGGATGGCTCTATCTGTACGGTGGACATCGCCATAGACTGTCGAGATTCCTCTAAGACTACTGTTACATTTCAGACCTCCGTTAATGTCCATAAATGATTTCCCATTAATATTTTTTGGTACTTGTGTATTTTGGCGGCGCCCATCGCATACCATAACGCATACGATGGTATGCGATGCGACGCGATCTCATACGATACTGCACGATGGCATACAATTTTGAAATTGTATGCCATTGTACATGGCATACAATGCCATACGATGCGATGCGATGCGATTAAACATTGTATAAGCACCATAATGGGTGCTTATACAATGTTAAGCACCCTAATGGGTGCTTACAATGTTAAATGCACCCCCACGACACCCCCCCCCCCCACTATAAACGTGAACCCGAAGCGTGGCGAGCGCAGCGAGCCCGCGAGGGGCGGCGGTACGCGTCCTGCGACCTTTTTTATACCCCCACTATCCACGTCGGCGTGGAGTTGAGAATAGAATAGTGTGGCGAGAGCAGCGAGCCACCGAGCCCGAAGCGTGGCGAGCGCAGCGGATACCTGTGAAGCCCGCGAAGGGACGCATTTACCTGTGAAGGTATCCGCGTCCCCTCGCGGGGCTCGCTGCGCTCGCCACGCTTCGGGCACGGTGGCTCGCTGCGCTCGTCACACTATTCTATTCTCGACTCCACGCCGACGTGGATAGTGGGGGTATGAAAAGGTCGTAGGACGCGTACCGCTGCCTCTCGCGGGCTCGCTGCGCTCGCCACGCTTCGGGTTCACGTTTATAGTGGGGGGGTGGCGTGGGGGTGCATTTAACATTGTAAGCACCCATTAGGGTGCTCAAAAGCACCCTTTAGGGTGCTTATACGATTTTAAATCGTATAGTGGGTCAAAATCACGTCGCATCGCATCGCATGCCATCGGGTACATGGCATGCGATGCGATGCGATACGTTCATCGTACGACGGACATCAGGGGCGCCACCAATATACACAAGTACCTATTTTTTTTTTTGTACATTGATTTCCACAATGGCTGATAGAATGTTAAACAAAAAGTTTCCCAACTTTTTGTATAAGGGAAACTTTTTGAAGACGAGCGGCTCCCACAGGACGCTCTACGATCTGGCTGTGTGCCCCAGCGCCCTAGCCAATCACTGCCTGTAGTGTCTCCAGCCCAGTGGTGGAACTTGTGAGTGGTTGGCCCAGGTGCAAGAATATAATTTGGACCCCCCTCCTTAACACCAACCCAAGTTCACAATAGGCCACACAGCAGTGGGTTGCAACAGTGGGCCCCTTAGTCCTCACGGGCACCGGTGCAATGCACTTGCTGCACCAATGGTCGTTACACCTCTGCTCCAGCCAATCGAAGCCTGCAGTGTCTTCCTCCTTCTCTTCCTGCCCTCCAGCACAGCTTGACGCTCTATTTAAATCCTCCAGGTCTCTAGCAGCAACTCCTAGCGCTCTGCATACCTTCCCCACCAGCCACCCTGTGACTCTCCGGTGCAGCAGTAGCAGACAGTGGTATGTCAGATGTGGTGACATGGCCATGGGGTTTCAGCAGGGAGAAGGAGGTAAAAACTTCTGCCCTAGTACTGCCTGCTTTTAACCCCCTCCATGCCTTACAACTGCCCCAACTGCTGGGTACCACTAACCCCTCCCTACCCCCAGTGCTGTCTGCCCCTAAAAATCTTCTAGCCCCAGCTATCTACCCCTACCCTATATTTCCCCCTAGCACTGCCTATAGTACAGCCTGCCCTTAACATCTACCTGGCCCCAAATTATATCTGCCCCTACCCCCAGCACTGCCTGCCTCTATCCTTCTACTTGTTTACTTGCTTCAGTACTGCCTATATACAGTTCCCTTACCCCCTCCCTACCCCAGCACTGTCCATAGTACTTCCTGTCTTTAAACCACCCCCTTGCCTAAGCTGCTATATGCACTTACTCGCTCCCTCCCACCAGCACTTCCTGCTATTAACCCCACCCTTGTACCAGTTGCTCTCTACCCTTACTCCTTCCCTACCCCTAGTACTACCTCAAGACATGCCATCTACCCTTAGCTGTTTTTTAGCCCCAGTCCTGCCTGCCTCTAAATCTTTTCCTGTACTACCACAGTTGCTTTCTACCCTAACCCCCTTCCTGCCGGCAACACTGACCCTAATACTTCCTGCCCAAAACCACCTTCTTTCCCCAGCTGCTATCTGCCCTTTTCCCCTATTTACCCCCAAGTACTACCACAACTACTATCTACCCTTATTTATCCTTTCCTAACCCCAACTGCCGTATGCCAGTAGCCCTCTACCCCCTTCCCATCTTCAACTTCTCCCTGCCTCAACCTCCAGCTCTGAACCACCTGCTGTCTACCCTTACCACCTCTACCCCAACTGCTACCTGCCTCCAGCTCTACTCAAGCTGCCAACCAACCCCACACCCAGCAATGTTCCAACTGCTGCCTGCCCTGGGCTCCCTCTTCTGATAGGACCCAGAAATAGTGGAGTAGAAGTAAGGGGTCTCTTGGACCCACATATATTTTTCACTCATTGCGATCTCTGTTAATATAATGTTTTATTTTTAGAGTCTTGACTAAAATATCAAATACGTACATATCATAATCTCCCTATTAAATGCCGTAGCATCACTCATTATACAGCACCTTATGCACATTTCACATTTGAATAATCCAATTAAATATAATATAGGCACGCGTCTCCTCTGAAGACTCACACTGGCAAATTATAGTCTATCATCAGTATAACTTCATTGATACCACCAATATTGTTTCTATTACTTAATTTGTTGAAAGGTTTACGTATATATACACAGCTGTAAAATATTTTATAGGTAACTGTCATCTAACAAATGTGATTTACAGAAACATTATTCATTTTTGTTAGGAATCAAAATCGCCAAGCCCAGCTCCTGACCCTTTATGAGCCTGTGGGGCTAGTGTGGCTTTAATTATTCTGAGTACTACTGTGTGCCCGTTGCTGGGTATGCAGTCACTGACAATATACTGTAGTCAGCTTGAGCTGCATGCATAGTTGACAGACAGGGGGGGGGGGGTTTGTTAACGATGCATCTGCAGGGACATACATCTGGACATTAGGATTGCATATTACAGTGCGATCCTGGGCAGTAAGAAAATAATTTTCTTGGGATTGGTACGAAATCCTGGCGGTCGGAATCCCGGCGGTCGGAATCCCGGCGGTCAAAATCCCAACGCCGGAATCCCAACCGCCGAAATCCTGACATGGGGGGGGGGGCGTGGATCGCCCCCCCTTGCGGGCTTGCTGCGCTCGCCACTTAATTAAATTATTACATTTAATTATTCTCCCTCTATGGGTGTCGTGGACACCCATAGAGGGAAAAAGTGCTGGGATTTTAGCGGTCGGGATTTCGGCATCTGGATTTTGACCGTCGAGATTCCGACCGTCTGGATTTCAACTGCATCTCCATTTTCTTAAAAACAAAAAGTAAACATTAGGAGAAAAATCCATCTGACGCCTTCTCCTCACATGGCATCTGCACAGATCCTGTAATTATCCCAGCAGGGGACCATACATACTGTATAAAGGTTCATTTGTGTCACCATGCTGGTAATTAAATAAACCTGTGCAATCTCATACTGTGCATTGACATATTTCCGGGGAAAATGATGGCACCACTTTTTTCATAGTGATTCTGTCAGTGGCGGCTGCAAGGAAAGTATATTCAATAATTGTACCGTTAAATATACCACTGTATATGCCAGGTAGGAAGTGTGTGTCAGGTCCTGGGAGTGTGTCCCCACTTCCCTACCTCTGTGCTGGTCTCCTCAGGCAGGTTCCGGAGCTTCCATGTCCCCTCGAATACTCCATGATGGTTCTGTGTCCATGCTGCAGTCTCCACCAGTGGTGTTCCCCCTGTGTGGCCCACCTACTCTATCCGCTGAGCATTGCCATCCTGGACTGGGTCAGCTGATACCACTGAAGTGGTACACCAGCACCTAGGCAGCTGATCCTTTCCTCCAATCACATCACAGGCAGGGGGATAAAATGATTTCCTGAAACACTAGCTACTGATCATCTTGATCAGTACCTGTTTATGCTCTACAGTAGTACCAGTCCCAGCCAGCTTCCAAAGACCAGCTCCAGCCAGGACTAATGGTCCCAGTCAGTAAACCCAGCTTATCCCAATCTGGTGCACAGTATAACCAGTTTCAACCAGCTCACCATGCAGCATAACTGGTCCCTGCCCAGATACCAAGCTTAGCCGGTCCCTGCTGAGTAGTCCCCAGCCGGTCCCAGTCTAACACGTACCATAACTGTTCCCAGCCTACTAACCAGCTAAATCTTTTCCAACCTGGTGCCCAAATGTAATTAATGGGTCCCAGCCTGGCATCCTGAGCATAGCTGGTCTCAGCCCATAATCCTAGTCAGGTCTCAGCTTCAGAGACTTTTAAAACAGTCTAGTGTCCAGCCTCATGTGTAGAAGCAACATATGCTCCCCCATTTTCCTGCACGCTAACTCCACAGCCCTAGGGTCATCCCCAGGAACACAAAAGTGCAACGTTGAACAATGAGCAGTTGTCCTGGAAATTTTTTTTATATGCAATAATAAAGAGTCTCTAGAAATACCTGCCTTTTTTGTGTTGATTTGATAAAAAAAAACCTTAGTAGACATGGTTGACCACAGATAGGCAATGTTTTGCCATGGATAGCGGAGATCTTTTCCCCACTATCAATAGCACAGAACTCTGCAATTCATTTTTTACTTTCTCACTGGGTGTGGTGCATAATGTGTAGGGGGCATTATGATGTGTGGCATAATGTGTAAGGGGCATTGCAGTTTGTGACAAAATGTGTAAGGGGTGTTACAGTTTCAAACATAATGTGTAAGGGGCATTTCAGTGTCAAGCGTAATGTGTATGGGCATAACGTATGGTACATAAAGTGCAAGTGGCATCACTGGGTGTTGCATAATGTGTAAGGGGCATTGTAGTGTGTGGAATAATGTGTAAGGGGCATTGTGGTGTGTGGCATAATGTGTAAGGGGCATTGCAATTTGTGGCATAATGTGTACGGGGTATTACAGTGTCAAGCTAATGTGTATAATGTGGTATAATGGGTATAATGTGTGGTACATAATTTGCAAGGGGCATCACAGTGTGTTGCATAATGTACTGTATAAGGGGCATTGCAGTGTGTGGCATAATGTGTAAGGGGCATTATGATGTGGGACATTACAGTATCAAGCATAATGTGTAGGGGACATTACAGTGTGGTACATAATGTGTTAGTGGCATTATGGTGTGTGGCATAATGTGTAAGGGGCATTACTACTTTTTTTCTGTGGTGTCCAACGTTTGGGGGTACAGAGTAAAACACTTTGGTGTAAGGTAGTTTTTTCCTGCAATGAGGCCATGCCCCTTTTTTGGGGCATGCAAAATGTTTCAAAAAATTTTTTTACTGTTCGCACTGGGAGACAAATTGTCTAGAAACTGCCCTGCTTACCACATTTATGTTGGTTGCTACTGAAAACATAAAGCCTATATTTACTTTATGGGGGTTATCGTGGGGGCGATTCTTTCTGCGCATGTGTAGATGCTGGGTGTGAGCGGGTACGGTGAACTATATGTTCACCGTCCCGCTCGCTCCTAGCAGCCATTCGCAGTCATGCAGGGATTCGCAGGGAATCGCGTTGTGCGAGGGGGGTGGCCGGCACTGCGGGCCATGGGCGGCGTCTGGTGGAATTCACAGCCTTGCGAGTCAACCAGAATAAGGTCCTATATTCTGAGTGCGGGATGACTCATGGTCACGTGGAAATAACAACCTGGCAGGGAAAACTGAAAATACATGTGCGAAGAGACTCCAAAACTGTGCTTAGCAGGTCATAGCCCTATAATCAAGGCAAGTGATGTAATGACTAAGAAATCTCATCAGGGTATTGGGCAAACGTATCCAGGCAAGCTGTGTAATTCGTAGCTGTGCCTTCAGGCCTGAGAGCAGCACTTACACCTGAGGAACTGAATGTGCCACAGCCTGAAGACTCACTGCAGAAAAGGTTTCAGTCTGTGATCTGAGATTTAGAAGTATTGATTTCTCTTTGCAAAAGTTTTCCCTGGAGTTTTTACCTCACAATTTCTGAAAGCAGCCACTTACAGATAATTCCCCTTTTGTTTACAATGATGTATTTTACAGCAGTTCGGCTTTCCAACATTTGACATTATATTAAAAAGATTTTGGGGGGAAATTTGCTAAAGTAGATCGGTTTTTAAATTTCAGGGTGATTGTAGCGTTTTTCCAGCAAAATTGCAGCCTGACGATTAACTATGCTCAAAAATACAAAAAAAAAAAAAATCGCCATCCTGATTTGCCCCCATTTATAAAGACACAAACAGAACATAATAGTGTTTTACATCTCCCTTTATCATTCCCACCTCTTGTGTGTGAGGGTTCCCCTCTAAATTTCCAACTAGCACTAAGCGTTTAAGGCTATATTGGCAGAATACAAATCAAGGGGACAGAAAAAACAAAGTACAGAACAATTATATCTCTAACTTTAGGCTATTATGGCTAGTGTTAGATTAGGTGTGAGGGGCCTACCGGAGAAATGCAGTGGAAGAGGCCCATGGTTTCAGGCATGGTCGGATCCAAGGAGGGGCAACAGGGGCAGTCGTCCCGGGGGCCTCCACTTATTAGGGGTCCCACACTCTCCCCTTGAATGGCGCACACTATTAGTATTGAAATTGGGAGCACAGCATGATTCAGCTGTATCTCTATTTCCCCCTACACACACAGCCGCCGCCGTGTGGAAGAGGGGCATTAACCTTAATTATGTTATAGTCATACACCCCCCCAGATTCTGGAGCCTAATGGTATAGCCGGCCCTGATTGTCAAGCTTCATTTTAGGGATGGCCATCGTTGCCATTGCCATCGATGGTTGCCATCGATGGCAATAGTGCAACTGGCCATCGATGGTGGTATACTATGCAATAGAGGACCATCAATGGTTTTACCTATTGATGGTCATCTATTTTCTTTGACTGACTGGCCTGTGTGCGAATCAGAACCTGGGGGCGGGGCTTAATGGGTGCCAGGGGCAGAGCTATACTCTGTGACCCAGCCCCTTAGGGTAAAGGCCCCCATACACTATGCGATTTGGGCACGATTTCACCCGTGAAATCGGCCCAAATCGAACTTGCAGACACCCCGTCCGATCCGATGCGCGGTCCCGTGCGCATCGGATCGGGGTCGGAAGGTCGGACGGGCTGCACATAAGATTTGCTAAATCTTATGTGCAGCCCAGCCCCGAAGCCCTGCGGGGGATGACAGCAGGTGGGGGATGCCGGCTATAGAGAGCCGAGCAGGGGGAGGCTGCATAGTGAGCCGGGCAGGAGGAGGGTGACAGTGGAAGCAGCGCAGGGAGGATGACGCTGGCTGCCGGGCAGCGGCGGGAGCCGGGAGGAACACACTAACTTGGAAAAAAAAAAAAAGCCCATACAGATGACTAGCAAGCCATTGATTGGCTGAGACCTCTCTCAGCCAATTAGCGATTGGCTGAGAGAGGTCTCAGCCAATCAATGGTTTGCTAGTCATTCTGTATGGGCTTTTTTTTCAAGTTATCTGTGTTCCTCCCGGCTCCCGCCACTGCCCGGCAGCCAGCGTCATCCTCCCTGCCCGGCGCGCTGCTCCCGCTGTCACCCTCCTCCTGCCCGGCTCCCTATGCAGCCTCCCCCTGCTCGGCTCTCTATTAGCCGGCATCCCCCGCCCGCTGATGACTACCCCGCATGGCTCCTTCCTCCTGCAGCTCCCCGGGGACCGCATATGATAAATCCATGCGATTTATCATATGCAAACCTTGGCACATCAAGTGCCTAATCGTGTGTCCCCCTCCCGGGGAGCTGCAGGGTGAAATCAGGTCCGACTTGTCCTTAGGACAAGTCGGACTAATGTATGGGGGCCTTAAGAATAATAAACTATTCAGTTATGTTTGCCATCAAGGGAGGGTAACCATCTGTTTTTCCCCCATCGATGGCAAAACTATTCTACATCGGCCAAAAACCATCAATGATTTCAAATCATCGATGGTCGATGGCCATCCCTACTTCATGTTACCAAACAATAAAATCTTTTCATTGAGAAGCACAGATTATAAGCCTCTTAACTTGTGTTCTGCCCAAATCATAGGGACTTCCACGTAACCTTTTGGTTGGTTTATTGTTCTTTTTTCTGCAGTCACCTAAAAACATTGGTGATGGAAGGCTACAGTACAGTATGTCAGCGAACGGGATGTCATCCCTGTTATGCCGCATGGGCGCACGTCACTCCTGGGGAGCTGCAGCACTGCGTACGGTGGCCCAGGTAACCAGTCTGCACCATTGTCATGTTTTACTAATTTTTTGGCAGGGGGCGGGGGCTAAATGTATAGTTACGCCGCTGATCTGTCCCCATGTAATAATTTTTAGGATGTGTCCTAATCTACATCTATAATTCCATATGCAGCAACAGCAGGGGATTGCTGCACCAAAGACAAGAAAGCCTATGTATCTCCAGAGATGAATGGACTCCATCCAAGACAAAAATTAAGATTGGATTCTTATATTATTCTTTTGGTAAAAAGTTAAAAATACAAAGTTAATGAATTATTTAATTGGTATTTGGATTATAGTGTTCCATAGCCGTGAACGAGTATAACAACGAACTGGAATGAAACTGGAACTGAATTTGAATCTCTAGCACAAGATGTGAAGGATGTCAGTTAACCTGGGGAGGAATGCTTCTACTGTACTTTAAACATGAGTGACATACTTAATAGATACTGTGTAAACATGCACGGATAGGGACTCTAATCTCATTATTTATCACCATTCCAGTTTCCCAAGCTTACATACTTTATCATGCCCAGAAAGCCTGAGGCCATCGCATGTAATCATCTCATGAACATTTAAGGTCATGCTGTTCTTACTTTCAAGTGTTAGAAGATCAATATACTTATTACTGTACATACTTCTAGCTGGTGACTCATTATTACTTAACTCTTTATGCACAATTTACCAACATATAAAACCTAACATTTTCCTTATGGCTTGCCTCTGATGTCCTATTATTATTCAACATGATGGCAATTGGCAAAGGCATATTGGGTTTTAAAGGTAGTCTTGGGAAAAAAAAAATCGATGAACGTGTCCCCATGCAGGTAGGACCAAATCTACTGTGACCTTGGCCAACACAACGTTATATGGGTTAAAATAATATTGCCACTCCCTAAATGTAATCAATTAAATGTAGTCAAAACATACTATATAGCATCCTGATGACCGATATGGTACAGAAGCATTCCAGTGACTGTTATACAATACAGAGAGCACCCAAATGACATTATGACCTTCATACAATAGAGAAATCATTAAACTGGTTGAAATACAAAACAAAGAGCATCCTAGCAACTATCATAATGATAATATTCGAATGACTGCTGTACAATAAAGAGAGCCTTCTAGGGATCACTATACAATACAGAGAACATTGGTTCAGATCCATTATTCGTATAATTGAGAGTGTTCATTGTGGACTAGAGATTCTAGTCCACTTTTTTCTCTCCTTTATAATTTTGTATCCTCCTCATTGTCCCATATCCTTCTCCTCCTCTATTTGCTTTGCTCTCTGCTTTTTTTCCTGCCGCATGGTGCAAAACATGTGCTGAGCCCTGATTTGAGGAGCCTAGTACGGTTAGCTTGTGAGTACCGGTGTGGTGCAGTGCATATACTGCCCCGTTACATGATGTAGGCGTTACTCTGGCAGTAAGCCAACGTATCTTCATGACCCCACATTGTATACATCGACATTGGCATAGAGTGGACCATGGTGGCTCAAACAGATCAGTTCGGTGCAAAGCCTACCTTGTATTTCCTGCCTGTCTACTCTTCCCAAACAGTCTGTTTCCTCCCCTGCTCCGCTTCTACCTCCTATGGCCCGCCTACCTCTTCTTTTCTACCTGCCTAGTCTTCCCAACCAGTTTGTGTCATTGTCCCTGCTCCACTTCCAGCTCCTCTAGCCTGCCTACCTCTTCTTTCCTACCTGCCTACTCTTCCCAACCAGTCTGTGTCCATCCCCCTGCTCCGCTTCTACCTGCTATGGCCCTCTTACCTCTTCTTTCCTACCTGCTTAGTCTTCCCAACCAGTTTGTGTCATTGTCCCTGCTCCTCTTCCAGCTCCTCTGGCCTGCCTACCTCTTCTTTCCTACCTGTCTTTTCTTCCCAACCAGTCTGTGTCCTCCCCCTTGCTCCGCTTCTACCTCCTCTGGCCTGCCTACCTCTTCTTTCCTACCTGCCTAGTCTTCCCAACCAGTCTGAGTCATCCCCACTGCTCCACTTCTGCCTCCTCTGGCCCTCCTACCTCTTCTTTCCTACCTGTCTACTCTTTCCAACCAGTCTGTGTCTTCACTTTGCTCCACTTCTACCTCCTCTGGGCTGCCTACATCTTCTTTCCTACCTGCCTAGTCTTCCCAACCAGTTTGTGTCATTGTCCCTGCTCCACTTCCACTTTCTCTGGCCTGAAAACCTCTTCTTTCCTTCCTGCCTACTCTTCCCAACCAGTCTGTGTCCTCCCCCCTGCTCCGCTTCTACCTCCTCTGGCCTGCCTACCTCTTCTATACCTGCCTTGTCTTCCCAATCAGTCTGTGTCATCCCCACTGCTCCACTTCTGCCTCCTCTGGCCCGCCTACCTCTTCTTTCCTACCTCTCTACTCTTCCCGACCACTCTGTGTCCTCCCCCCGGCTTCGCTTCTACCTCCTCTTGCCCACCTACCTTTTCTTTCCTACCTGCTTACCCTTCCCAACCAGTTTGTGTCATCCCCCGTTCCACTTCCAGCTGCTCTGACATGCCTACCTCTTCTTCCCTACCTGCCTACTCCTCCCAACCAGTTTGTGTCTTCCCCCTTCTTAGCTTTTACCTCCACTGGTCCGCCTACCTCTGCTTCCCTACCTGCCTACTCTTCCCAACCAGTCTGTGACCTTCCCCCTGCTCCACTTCCTCCTCCTCTGACCCGCTTACCTCTTCTTCCCTACCTACCTACTCTTCCCAACCAATCAGTGTCCTTCCCCCTGCTCCGCTTCTACCTCCTCTGGCCCGCCTACCCCTTCTTCCCTACCTGCCTTTCTCCCAAAAGTTCTATACAAGGTCAGCGATTCGAAATCAAAGCTTTAAATGAAGTCAATCATGATGAAGATTTAAATCTTTGAATATGTGCACAATGCAACAGTAAGCTGTAAGAGATCTCTTCATAAATAAGCAATCTCACATACTATTATACTTAGCTGACAAATACACATCTGAGATACATACAGTAGATAAATTACAAGATTGTGACCCTTAATTCACGCAGATTCGGTCATACTACTTGGCGGTCACCCACCTGCAACTTTATGCAAATGCAGCTAGAAAGCCCTTCCCTGGCCTACATCCATGTGTATGACCGTATAAGGACTGGTAGACCGCTGTCTGCATACATAAGCGCTGTAATGCTGCCTGACGCATCTTTAGATCCCACCATTACTTTGCACCATTGAAACTTAGCAGACTTACCATCTGAGTCTGGTTTAAAAGTGTATAATACCCCTTTCAGACCACAAAATCAACCTGGGTTATTGCCGTGCTAACCCAGGTTGATCAGGGGTCTGAAAGCGACACAGCACCATTTCCCAGGTCGGGCAACCTGGCATTTCAACCCTGGTCATGATCAGCTCTGACCTGAGTGGAAGTGCAGTGTGAACGGGTAACCCAGGTCGAGTGTCCTGGGTCCCGTTCACACCAGAGCCGGCCCTAGCCTAAATGATGCCCTAGGCAAGATTTTGGTTGGTGCCCCCTAGCACCGCCACTCTTTCCGCCTCTGACCCTGCTCCCCTTTCCCAGCACCATCAACCCTCATCATAGCAGTCATCATTTTGGTGCTCCTACCCGCAATTTTTTAAATAGAAACAGTGCACACATTCGGTGCGAAGCCCAAACTGGGGTGTGCTCTTGCTGGGAAGGGGCATGGCCACACAATAGTACCCCCAATTCAAATTATGCCACACAGTAGTGCAACTTTATTCACATTATATCATGCAATGGTGTCCCTTATTCAGGTTACATCACACAGTAGTACCACTTTACCTAATGTACATTACTCCTCACATTATTCACATTATACCCTTAGAAAAAAATCCTGAGAAAATATTGTATTTTAAGCACCTCCGTGGCCACACTGTAACCCAGCACAAAGCAGTGTGTGCTGGGCAGAGGAGAAGATCTGCAGCTGCTGCTGTTCACATAATGCCACACGGATTGAGCCAAATGCATAAAATGCCATATGGATTGAGCCAAAATTTACATAATAACACACACGGATTGAGCCAAAATTCACATAATGCCAAATGGATTGTGTCAAAATTCACATAATGCCACACGGATTGAGCTAAATGCATAAAATGCCATACGGATTGAGCCAAAATTCACATAATGCCACATGGATTGAGCCAAAATTCACATAATGCCACACGGATTGGGAAAAAATTCACATAATGCAACACTGATTGAACCAAAAATTCCGATAATGCCACATGGATTGAGCCAAAATTCACATAATGCCACACGGATTGAGACAAAATTCACATAATGCCACACGGATTGAGCCAGAATTCACATAATGCCACACAGATTAAGCCAAAATTCACAATACACTTAATAAACAGGGACATTGTCCACCAAAGGCTCGCATTAAACATTTACACCATAATGTCCATTACACGTTAAATTACACGCCATTACGTATGTCCATTATGTGTAATGCCAAACACCATAATGCCTATTAAAAATTATGCTACATAAGTGCTGCTTCTCTACATGCTCATTGCCAAGGGTTCCATGCTCATTGCCAGAGGTTCCATGCTCATTGCCAGAGGTTCCATGCTCGTTGCCATGTGGGATTACATGCTCATTGCCAAGGGGGAATACATGTTTGTGGTAAATGGGGGACAGCAGAAGTGATAGCCACTGACAGTGGCAGAGCCTGGCTGTATTCAGAGCACTGCAGGTCCCGGCTATTTGAAATAATACCCCTTTCACACCAGAAAATGCATTCCCAGGTTGGATCCTTTTACACCAGCCTAGTCCCTGCATTTTCTGGTGTGAGGGGGAGAGAAAAGCACCCCTCCCCCCTTTAACCAGTTATCTCATTTAACCGCCTTTATCTTCGGAACCAACTGACCCATTTACATGAGATAAGTATCATATTGAAGAACTTTTGAGTGGGCTTTGAATGATTTTGGTCCAGTGAAACTGGAACGTTTGGTTCCAGAGTAATCTGCCCTCAAAGAACATGAACAGCCATGAAATTACATTTCAAAAATAAAAAAATCGGGTTACACGCAATATCTCTGGAACCGATGGACCGATTTGGACCAGCCTGGTATCATATTGAAGGCCCAGCGATTTGGAACTGAATGAAATCAACCACAAGCTTCTGTGATGCCAGGGCGGGAACTGGCAGCCATCGGAACCGGGTGGGGGTCGGAATTGATGGGTCCCATATTATCCTATGGGGAAAAAACGTTACAGGTTTGCCAGGCGATATCTCCGGTTCCCGGGGGGCTAGAGACACGGGGCTGGGCTCGTTGGAAAGCCCTGGTCCTCAGCTACAAAATAAATGAAGGGGGGGCACGTGCCCAGGTGCCCCCCCCCCTGAATCCGCCACTGGGCGCAGGTGTCGGCCAATCGCGGGAGAGGGCGGGGGTCCACAAAGCGTGGGAGGGGGCGTGAATTGCGTGAGGGGGGGTTGCGAATCGCGGGAGGGGAGGTGCGCGGGGGGTCCGTGAATTGCGGGAGGGGGGGGCACGGGGCGCGATGAATCACCTAGTTGGTTATATATTCTTTTAGAAGGATGGTAGGATGTTGCTGTCATTCAGAATGCATTTACATAAACAGTAATACCATGTTTCCCCGATAATAAGACACTGTCTTATTTTTTTTTTCTCAACAAAAAAGACAATAGGGCTTATTTTCGGGGTAGGTCTTATATTAATAACATGCCCCCAGTCCTCCTTTAATGACATGTCCCCAGTCCTTTTAAACAGCCCCATTCCTCCTTTCAATGACCCCAGTCCTCCTTCAACACGCCCCCAGTCCTTTTAAACAGCCCCCATTCCTCCTTTAAATGACCCCAGTCCTCCTTTAACATGCCCCCAGTCCTTTTAAACAGCCCCCATTTCCCCTTTCAATATGAATTAAGAGTCCTGCTCACCAACTTTCCACTTCTTCTTATTGGCTGCGCCACTGCAGCCGCATGATGTGCGCGGTGACATCACGCGCTGCCCGTAGTGCATCCCTGGGACCGGGAACTAAAACGGCTTCAGTCGAAGCCTGTACGATACAGCAACGCAGAGGTAATGGGGGGGGGGGTTAGCGTGGGTGGCGATGGGGTACAATTTAATGCCTGCACTCCGTTTTAGGCAAATTTTAATAGGGCTTATTTTCGGGGGAGGGCTTATTTTGGACCAATGTCCAAAATCTGGGGTAGGGCTTATTTTCGGGGTAGGTCTAATTATCGGGGAAACACGGTAGTAGCAGTAAAAGGTCTGACTTAAAACACCTACAGTAAAACAGAACAGGTGTTATATATTATACAAAGAATTGGTTGATGATGTGTAGGTTGACGTGCACATAGTTCATAGTTGTCACTGGAAAAAAATTGCTACAAGAAAAAATCAACACAGAAAGTTCAACACATGTAAAGGTTGACATAAGTGTGTCACTTCATCGGTGTCCATGTCGACACATGAGAATGAATATGAAAACATTAAAAAAAAAGAAAAATAAATCTTCAAAAACTCATGTCAACCTTTTTCATTGTCGACCATAGCCGTGCCAGTGTTTTGCATGTGCCATTTAATCCTGGGGTTGCCGTGAATCACGCGCAGGGGTGGGGGAGGGAGGAGGTGAGGGGTGTCCGCGAATCATGGGAGGAGGGGTCGTGGGTGGATGCCGTGAATTGCGGGACGATGGGTCGTGGGGGGGGGGGTGTGGGTGCCGCGAATCGTGGGATGGGGGGGCGCGGTGGGTTGCAGTGAATCGTGGGAGGGTGGGTCGCGGGGGCGGGGGGTTGCCGCAATGACAGGAGGGGGGGTCAGGGGTGGGGAATCGCGGTAGGGGGGGTCGTGGGGGGCACCGTGAACCGCGGTAGGGGGGGTCGTGGGGGGCACCGTGAACCACGGGAGGGGGGGCCCGGGGGTTGTCGCGAATTGCAGGAGGGGGGGGGATGTCACTGGGTGGGGCCGCGAATCGCGGGAGTCCCCGGGGGTGCCGCGAATTGCGGGGGGTGTGCTGCAAATCGCGGGAGGGGGGTCGCGGGGGTGCCGCGAATCGCCACAAGAGAAAAATCAACACAGAAAGGTCAACACATGTAAATGTTGACATAAGTGTGGCACTTCATTGGTGTCCATGTCGACACATGAGAATGAATATGAAAACATTGAAAAAGTGAAAAATAAATCTTGTCAACCTTTTTCATTGTCGACCATAGCCATGTCAGTGTTTTGCATGTGCCATTTAATCGTGGGGGTGCCGTGAAGGGGGGGGGGGGAGTGAGGGAGGTGCATACCCAATATGACCCTCTCCAGGAGGGACACATTGCTCTGTTTCTGGACTTTCTTCTTAATTTATGGATTACCATTACCTGTGCTTAAACACCTTTCTTATCAATTACCCTGTTTAAAATGACAGGTGATGACAATCATAAATTAAGATGGAAGTCCACAAACATAGCATTCTGTCCCTCCTGGAGAGGGTCATGTTGGGAGGTATGGAGGTGTGGGGCGCTCACCTGGTGTGTCTGGTGTGTAGCTGTGTCTTTGCTGTGTAACATGGAGAGGCAGAGGGTGTCTGGCACTGTCTGTGGGCTCACTGGGCTGGTTCTCTGTCATGTGAGTCAGTCATGTGAGTCAGAGGCTCCACCCAGGGTTATATCTCCAGACACACATTGAGTGACAGATGTAGCCAAATATATAAGAGATATATATATGGTACTTGTGTAGTTTCACGGCGCCGCTGCGCGCACAGTCTGTCTCAGAAACTTGGCAGCTTGCCAGAAGCTCTGTTTAACTGTGCACGTGCCGCTCTAGCTCTGTTTGACTGTGCGCGTGCCGCTCTAGCTGTAAGCTACGTATTGTCAGCTACGTTATCAGCGTAGCGCCGGGCAGCAGCAGCGCGCTGCCCAGGCGCTGACAGGTCACTGTGGCCACTGATGTGCCGGGGCTTCTAAACTGTCCCCCATGTAGACGCTAAAATTTAGGCGCAAAACCATCTGAATCCAGACTGCCTGCAAGCCGCTAAGAAGGGGGGGTGTCTGGATTTAGACGCTAAAGCGTCTGAATCCAGACACCCTGCAAGCCGTTAAGATGCGGGGTTTCTTGATTTAGACGCTTAAGCGTCTAAATCTAGGCTCCCTGCAAGCCGCTCAGGTGGTGGGGCATCTAAATTTAGACGCTAAAGCGTCTGGATTTAGTTGGGTCTAGGGGTACATCTAAATTTAGACGCTAAAGCATCTAAATTTAGTTGGGTCTAGGGGTACACTATTAAAACCTGTCCACAATGACATTATTCGACGCAACAGCTGTCGACCTTGTAAATTCCACTATCCACGCCAATCCGAAGCGTGGCGAGCACAGCGAGCCCCGCGAGGGGTGGCGGTACGCGTCCTACGACTTTTTCATACCCCCACTATCCACGTCGGTGTGGAGTTGATTTTATAAAGTGTGGCGAGCTCAGCGAGCCACCGAGCCCCGCGAGGGGACGCGGATACCTGTGAAGCCCGCGAGGGGACGCGTATACCTGTGAAGGTATGCGCATCCCCTCGAGGGGCTCGCTGCACTCGCCACGATTCGGGCTCGGTGGCTCGCTGCACTCGCCACACTTTATAAAATCAACTCCACGCCGACGTGGATAGTGGGGGTATGAAAAGGTCGTAGGACGCGTACCGCCGCCCCTCGCCACGCTTCGGGTTGGCATGGATAGTGGAATTAACAAGGTCGACAGCTGTTGCGTCGACTATTGTCATTGTGAACAGGTTTTAGAGTGTTTTGCACAGTGCACCCCTATGTACCCCTACACCCTACTAAATTCAGACGCTTAAGCGTCTAAATCCAGATACCCCCCTTCTTGATAGCGGTGTGCCGGGGTGTCGCAGGGAGTCTGAGTTTAGACAGATTTATACGCTACGCTGGTAACGTAGCGCTGAGAACAGCTAGAGCGGCACGCGCACAGAGTCTGGCAAGCTGCCAAATTTCAAACAGACTGTGCGCGCGGTGGCGCCGTGAAACTACACAAGTACCATGTATATATATATATATATATTAACCCCAATACTCCTCCCACGCTTATATGCCATACTTGCCGACTTTTGAGCTGGGCTTTGCGGGAGAGAGCAGCTTGTTAGAGGAAATAGGGGGCGTGGGAGCTCTCCAACGTAATTTGGATAGCTCCGCCCATGGCCCCGCCGCATGTAAATTGAGCGGGGCCATGGGCGGAGCTATGCAAAGTACATTTCAGAGTGTACTTTAGTGCTACATTTTGCAAATTTTAAAATCCTTCCTTCTTCCCTCCCTCCCTCCACGACGCTGCTGCTTTATAAAAAGAACTGTTCCTCTCCTCCTGCACCGTAGCTGTACTGTAGTGAGGGGGGGAGAGCAAGCCTGAGCCCGAGCACTATTAAAGAAAACAGCGGGGAGCAGAGGGAGAGAAGCAGGAGGGAAGCATCCAGCCGCTAGCTTACCATGTCCTCTGCGGCGCTGCCCTCTGCTGCTCGTGCCGCTTCCTCTGCTGCTCCCGCGTCTGCCCCATGCTGTCACTGTGCTGCCGCTGCCAGCTATGACCGTCCGTGACCACGTCCGGTGCTATAGAACCCCGGCCGGCATGTAATAGGACAGCCGCGAGGTCACCGTCAGCCCCTGCGCTTTGTAAATGTTTTTTTTTTTTTTTGACAGGCAGCCTAAAAGCTGAGAGGATCCCATATATTCCCGGGAGACCGGGAGAAGGGATCAAAAAGCGGGATACTCCCGCTAAATGCGGGAGGGTCGGCAACCCTGTTATATGCACATTTTAAATTGATAAAACTCCAATTCTTGTTGCGGCTGCTTAACCACCAGGTTTCCTGAGGGCTCGGAAACAGTAACCACAATACACTTCCCAAATGGTGGTATAGCGCCTAGAATTTTCAATGAATTAGTCCATGTATCCCACCAAATTCATGAAACCAGAAATGTTGGAATTCTAAGCAAGTTCTTTATTGGACTCTTCAACAGTGTAAACAATGTCCTTTTATATATATATATATATATATATATATATATATATATATATATATATATAAATATATAGTGGCGTCAGACAGATATAATATTTGGAAAGTTTAAATGAGGCACAGAACCATTGAGTACAGCCCTTCATAAATTGACTATTGTTGATCTGGAGAAGAAATACATGTTTCTCACTGCTCTGCAATATAACTTCCCCTGGGCTGGGTTCATACTTTTTATCCACTTTATAGACAAAGAGGAGCATTTGAGGAATAGAAGTATTGTTCTCGCTCTTAGAGTGATTGGCCAGCCAGATTTCTCTTCAGGTTTCAGAAGATGAAGTAATTACTGCAGGCCATGTCTGGACTGTAGGGATGATTGTTCCATTTATAAAAACCCACTGTGTCTCACTACAATCAGACTTATTTCTGCACATTGTGAAGAAGAATCAAGACCAACTCAGTTTAATGTAAGAGGTTTCTTGGAGGTGGCAGCTAGGTCCATTCTGCGCAAACGCTGGAGGCTGACCTCAGAAGAGGGGACAGTAGATAGTGGCAGAGGATCCAGTATGGTAGAGGAGACACCAGAGGAGATGTGGTGGGCTGGGAGAGAAGGGAAGCAGCAGAGGCTTCAGGCTGGGAGACATGGCATAGGCAACAGGCTGGAAGAGGGGAGACACAGGCAGAGGCTACGGGCTGGAAGACGGGAGAAACAGGCAAAGGCTACCTGCTGAAAGAGGGGAGACATGGGCAGAAGCTGTGGGGCCAGACGATTGGAGGACCCGGACAAGACCCCGGAATGCCGGCCCAGACATAAAACTCTGCATTCCGGCCACCACCAGACAGGACACCTTCGGGGTCTTGTCTGGGTCCGGTTTTTACCCATACCCAGACACAAGCAGAGGCCATGGGCTGGAATAAAGGAGACATGGGCAGAGAATACGTACCGGAAGTTGGAAGACATGGGCAGAGGCTCCAGGCTGGTAAATGGGAGACATGGGCTATGGGCTGGAAGGGGGAGACAGGCAGAGGTTGCAGGCTTAAAGTGGGGAGATACAGGAGAAGGTTACTGCCTGGAAGAGTGGACACATGGGCAGAGGCAACAGGCTGGAAGGGGGTTGACATGGGCGGAGGCTATGGGCTGAAAGAGGGGAGACACGGGCAGAGGCAACAGGCTGGAAGAGGGGAGACACGGGCAGAGGCAACAGGCTGGAAGAGGGAGACACGGGCAGAGGCAACAAGCTGGAAGTGGGGAGACACAGGCAGAGGCAACAGGTTGGAAGAGGGGAGACACGGGCAGAGGCAACAGCTTGGAAGAGGGGAGACACGGACAGAGGCAACAGGCTGGAAGACGGGAGACACGGACAGAGGCTATGGGCAGGAAGAGGTGAGACATGGGCAGAGGCTATGGGCTGGAAGACGGGAGACACGGGCAGAGGCTGTCTGCCTGTGGATGAGACACGGGCAGCCGAGACAGAAAAGATGGTACTTGTTTCCTAGCACGGCGCCCATTGCATAGCATACCATAAGCCTTACAATGGTATGCGATGCAATGTTACACGATGGCATCCGATGTTATACAATTTAAAATCGTATACCATTGCATTGTATGCCATATGCAATGGTATACGATTTCAAATTGTATAAGCACCCTAATGGGTGTTTTCAATGTTAAATGGCCCCCCTATAAGATTATTAATTGTATAAGCACCGTATTGGGTGCTTACAATGTTAAAAGCACCCCCACGCCACCCCCAGTATCAACACCAACCCGAAGCGTGGCGAGCGCAGCGAGCCCGCGAGGAGCGGCGGTACGCGTCCTTCGACCTTTTCATACCCCCACTATCCACGTCGGCATGGAGTTGATTTTAGATAGTGTGGCGAGCGCAGCGAGCCACAGAGCCCGAAGCGTGGGGAGCGCAGCGAGCCCCACGAGGGGCCGTGGATTACATGTAAAGTAATGCGCGTGCGCTCGCCACGCTTCGGGCTCGGTGGCTCGCTGCGCTCGCCACACTATCTAGAATCAACTCCAAGCCGACGTGGATAGTGGGGGTATGAAAAGGTCAGAGGACGCGTACCGTCGCCCCTCGCGGGCTCGTTGCGCTCGCAACACTTCGGGTTGGCGTTGATAGTGGGGGTGGCGTGGGGGTGCATGTAACATTGTAAGCACCCATTAGGGTGTTTATATAATTAAAAATCGTATAGGGGGGCCAAAATCGCATTGCATCGCATACGGCTATATGGCATGCGATGCGATACAATGCATAAGATGCCATACGACTGACAATCGTGGGCGCCGTGCTAGGAAACAAGTACCGAAAAGATAAAGGGGAAAAGTATCACAAGTCCAAAAAGCTGACTCCACAGAATCAGCAGCTTTTCAGAAGTGACACTTTACCTAATGAGGCATGATGAATGCCCCTGAATGGTTCTCTGAAATTGCAGCGAGTACAAAACAATTACCACTAATAATTATGTAGAGATGAATAGGCCCTTGCCATAGTTTACACTGTCACCTGGTCTTGTCACTGCTCTGTATCACTTTATCAATTTAGTTTAGAACAGTAATTCTGAAGATTAGTTTTCACTTTGTAGTGTGTCATATTCCCCCTGTGGGTGATGTTTTGCAAAATCCTACACCCCATGTGTCCTTAAGCACCCCCTAATCTCCTAGGCAGAATGCTAGTTCTGTTTCTCTGCCTTCTGGCACCTCAGATTTCTGGCGCACTCTGGTGTCCACCACGCAGACACCATCCCAGCATCCTACCATAGCATTATGTAGGCTGCAGTTCCTGTGCTGCTATGAAAACAGTAATACCATACCTCTCAACTCTGCTTGCCTGGCAAGCGGGACCTGCTGCACCTTGTCGAGCGGCATGTCCCCCCTTTACATTATTCAGGTGGCATGCCCAGCAGTGCCAGCACTCCCCGAGCAGCTGGGCATTCTCTGGCTCCCCTACATACACTGATATAAGCCAAAGAGCAAATCTACAGTGTTTACCAGTGGAGGTTTTTACCTATGGACTGCAGCCCCCCAGGTAAAATCGACATCTCTACAGTGTTAGTCAGTGCCAGTAACAGTGACTTCTTATTTGAAGCCCTACCTGCCTGTCACCTGCAGTAAGATGTTTCCTCCCTCTGGGGAGGAGCCCGGTGCTGTTTGCCAAAATATGGGGGACCCTTACTCTTTTTGTTCCCTATATTTTTGTGTTCAGGAATGGTCCAAGAACTGTGAGGGGGGGGGGGGGGAATAATAATGATTTCCCCCCCTGTGTGCATGGCTGCGTAGGTGTTTACAGCCGTGCACAGGGGCTGGGGGTGTGCGTTCAGCGGGGCAGTGGGCGGGGTAGTGTTATCCTGCCTGCAGGGCTCCGAACACTTGCAGCACAGTGAGCAGGTCTGAATTAGATCCAATGCAGGTCTGAATTGGGCCCAATGTCCTATGCACCTTTTGGATTTTTGTATTGTGCACGATTTGTCCCAATTCACTGCAAAAGTCCCACAGTATACCGTCACAACAGAAAACTGACACTATTCAATTTGAGGTAGCAAAAACACATTTTATTATATAAATACAATCAGAACTAAGTCAACATCATTAACTTGGGGATGATGAAATATATTAATAAGGATCAGAACATTCTAGTTACATACTGAAACAATATTACAGTAGACCTATTACAGTAGAATATTGCAGTAGACCTTTCTCATATATAGTATAAATATATACACACAAACAAAATAATTAATAAATAATAATAAATAATAAATACAAATATCAATAAATACAGAAGTGATTAGGACCTTCTCCAGAGCTTGGCAACTAACGTCTCCAACTGGAATGGAACTACATGTTCCAGCATGCCTGCCCCTAAGCCTGGTACAAACAATTTGAAATATCACATTCTGGGTGAGATTTAATAGGATGAGAAATTCAGAAAGTGAGAGATTCGGCAAGAAATCTCCAGGGTTTTTTTAAGCGGCAATCATTTACACTGCAAGACCAGTTTGATTTTGCAGTGTAAATGATTGCCGCTTTAAAAAAAACTGGAGATTTCTTCCCAAATCTCTCACTTTCTGAATCTCTCATCCTATTAAATCTCACCCTCTATGCGGTATTGCCGACATCATTCTTTCACATTCTACCTAACGACTATAGTTGTTATTTACGTCATCACAGCTATCTGTCCTTATAGAAGACGTAGTAAGAAGACGAGAACTGGGTTTTGTCCATGGCATCTCATGTTGGGAGATTAATTCCCATATGTAAAGTGCAGTATGTGTTACATGTATAGTAGCTGTCACTGATTTAGGTGTCTATGTACTAAGCATTGGAGAGAAGTAACGTTAACTACCAACCAATTAGCTCCGAAATAGTTGGCTGGTAGTTAATCACCAACCAATCAGTTTCTAGTTGTCATTTCCTAGAGCGTACTACATAAATGCTAGATATAATCTGATTGGTGGGCAACATCACCTCTTTTCCCTTTTAGAATAGTTAGTACATCTAGACCTCTAGCATTTGTACTTATATCAATATGCCTTCATTTTTCCTTGGTTTAATGGTACGGAGTTCTATTGTTAAAGGTTTCTTCTCTTGAATGAGCTCGGGCTCAAGTTGATTCCCATCGGCTGGATAGGTGACCTTCTTGCATATGCACAAGCATGGGTGATACCAACAAAATATTGCTCCACTGATGAAGAAGAGAAGAACCGTCGGCCAACCGAGCATGACGGCTTCCCCAATCTCCTGCTGCTGGATGCTCTTACAATACGAGAAGCAGACGTTCCTCAGGATGTTAACCGCCGTCAGCGTCACAGCTATGAGGACCAGGATACCAGCGATGATGTAGCTGATGCCTGCGAGGAGCAAAATGCAACTGCGGTTCTTGGGGTTCTTCTTGCAGCATTGATTGAAGAACGTGCCAAGGATGGTATTAATGACCCCAAAAATGGCCATCAGCACTGCAAACGACATGAGAACTCTTGAGGCCTTCAAATCGGCGGTCAGTGGCACAGAGCCAGAATAGTATTGACAGGACATTGGGAAGTTGCTCTGCCTTACGCAGGTCATCCACAGTCCATCCCAACGGCTTATCCAGTGGCCGTCAAGACGCCTGCCGTAGGCGTCATTCTCTACTACGATGGCCACTCTCCAGTGGGGCATTCCACAGACGGCAAACGTGAGAACAGTGGCTATGCCACCCAGTATCATCCCAATGATCTGGACAATGCAGTGCACCATGGTGTCTTCCTTGGCCGGTTCTGGACAGAGAAACTTGGACAACTGCTGCTCTGCTTGCCTGTCTTGCTGTGTGCTCAGGTCTGCTTGAATGGTATAGAGCAGCAAGGCACCGGCCAATTTATTTAGGCTCAGGCACGTGCACCAATTATGTGTCCTGTTACATAACGGGATGCAACATACCAAGGATGTCCCGTCTACACACACACATTACACAGACACCGAATCAACACACCGTCACCTTGGGCTCATGATCTCCTGCGCTGAACGAGGAGGAAAGAAACATATCTTGGAGAGTATTAGGTGTCACTATAGCTCATGTGTGTGGTATGTAATCTGTACAGTCTGGTACAGTGTGTACATGATGTACAGCAGCGCACTGTACTCTTCCTGTTCTGTACAGTCAGACGGAGCTGCTCTTGTTCAGGAATGCAGCAGGCTGCCCGTTCTCTGATAAATTGCACCGGCTAAATATGTGATCAAAGCTTCCGAAACCAGGATTGCAGGATCTGTCAAAGATTGTCGTAGAAATCAAGCAATGGACCAAAAACAGGGACACAAGTTTTCAAGAGTTCTGTTAGATAATCACTATCATTATTTTTTTTTTACATGAGGGTAATATAGATACATGTAGCCTACATGTGACCACAGTCTGTATTTCATGCCTGTCGGCACATGGGCGTGGAGTAGGGTTACCACCTAGTCCCTTTAATTCCGGACACATGGTAATTACACAGGTTCTGTGGCAGTTTAAAATCAGGTGAAGTGGAGTCTTGAAGTCAGCCAGCCACAGAACCTGTGTAATTAATATGTGTCCGGAATTAAAGGGACTAGGTGGTAACCCTAGCGTGGAGGGAGAATAGAATAGTGCGCCGAGAGTTGCAAGGCACCGCGCCCAAAGCATGGCGAGTGCAGTGGGCCATGCGAGGGGATGCAGTACACTTTGGCGGTGTCCATGTCGACCTAATGCTTGTGTTGACCTTCCAACCATGTCGACCTTGGGTATGTCGACCTAATCCATGCGTCCTCCTTCTGTGGTTGACACAATGCATGTCAACCTAATATGTGTCAACCCAAACACAGGGGAAAAAAGTGGGCACAAGAAAAAGGTTTGACATGGAAAAATGTCGACATTAGTTTTTCTCGTTTTGGTGTCAATGTTGACGCCTGAGTACGTGGACCCCGAATTAGTGTACCGCCTCCCCTCGCTGGTCTCTCTTCGCTCATCGTTCAGAGTCGGTGCCTGACTACGTTACTGCTGCACTGGGCACACTGTACCATTCCCAAATGGAGTCCACGTTGATGATAAAGTATGCAAAAGAAAAGAAAAGTAGAAAAAAAATTGTGAAAAATTCATGTTGACTTTTTCATGCGTCAACAGAGGCGGAACTGCAGCAGGTGCATTGCACCGGGGCCCAGAAGGACAAAGGGGCCCACTGCTGCCAACCACTGCTGTGTGGTGTATTGTGAACTTGGGTTGGACTGGAGGTGGGAGTCCTAAATTATATTTTTGCACCTGGGCCAACCACTCACAAGTTCCACCACTGTGCGTCAACTATTGCCAAGTCAATCTATAAACGGCCATATCAATACTGTCCCTATAGCCGGCAGAAGCCTTATAGGCTTCAACAAAGCTTTCCAGGCATATCCGGGTCTCTGCCGAATGAAAGACTGGCCGCCACGCATGATGCAGTACAGTACTGTAGCTCAGAGATGTCTGGGCATCAGCGGCGCTCGGAGGCTTAAGGTGGCCATACATCTACAGATCAATTGTCAGATTGGGCTGGTTGGAACAAAAACCTGGTAATGGATGAGAGCAAATGACAGTTGACCATTTGCTTTGAATTGCTGGAAAACTGCCAAAAAAACTGTCATTCTGATATTACCAGGTTTTTGTTCCAACCAGTCCAATCTGACAATCGATCTGTAGATGTGTGGCCAGCTTTACACACGGAGTCTTTCATACTTAATTTAGAATCGATCTAGACAGGTCACTTAGAAATAAGGCTAAAATCGCCCCATGTGTACGCCCCCTTAGTGGAATACACAGTTTCAAAGTTTAACAAATTAAAGCAATTAATTCATTAATTACCCAGCTCAGTTTGAATGGCACACAATCATACTTAGGCGTGTGTCAGCGATCACGCCCATGTATTGCCCATGGGAAGAAAAGATCATAGGAATCTGGATTTTAGTGAGTCTGCAAAATCTTTTGCCCAATTTGGAGTCATTTGCTCTATAGTAAGACTGTGTGGAGCTGCCAAGAACAGGGAGGGACTCGTTTGGCACCAAGCTTTCTGCCTTTCTTTATGGAGGACGAAGACTTACGCTACCAAAAGTGCCGAACGCAGGAAAACGATTTGTTTTGCAAAGAACACAGAGCAAAATGCAAAGCCTGCAAATGGGTCTACTGTCATTGGGTGTAAATGTAACTGCTGGCAACGGACATCTGCGACAAATTCAGTTTGTCTCAATCGGATCCCTCGGCCGCCTTAGATGATCGGCGATCTGCTGGGGGATCAGAGAAATTGAACATGTTAAAAGTGCCGGATTCCCCGAAATCCCAAATGAAAGAAGTCGGGATTGGGGATCGGGATTTTTAAATATGTTTTATATTCTTAATCTGCTTTTCCCCAGTCACTTACCACTTCATGCTAAGGTGAGAGTATGTACAATTAATATTGGAATCCGTGCATCTATAATCAGGAATCTGATGTTACGCCAAGCGCTAAAACCACCATCATTAGTAACAGGCTAGGTGCAAGACATCGGTCAGAAATAGACCCCACTTCTCCATACGTACACCTGCACAGTGCTACATGTCCACGTCACTCACAAGAAGAGATTTTCAACAACTAACTGGGTCGCATTACTCCCAACATTTCAATTGTCCCAATCAAGACCAAGTAAGGGGCGTGGCCTTTGCAAAGGGGTCATGGCTCCCATTTTCCATCATTGTGGGGTCATGCCCAGCGCTCAATCGGGACTCCTTCACCGCATGACCCCGAAAAGGGGGAGTGGCCTTTTCAAAGGGGTCATGGCTCTGTGAAATGACATGCCCCCGAGCCAGGCCTCCCATTTTCCGTCATTGTGGGGTCAAGCACAGTGCTCTGGGAGATGCTTGCATGCCACCTGTCTCTCTGTCTCCCATAAATAGATGCCTCCCACCCCTGCAGGTCACTGCTGGACCCACGCCACACACCCTGCACCCATATTTAATCATTTACCTCTCTTGAGTCCCACTAGATAAACGGCACAGCGGCCATTTTACTGGTGATCTTTGCATACACACTGCAGAGATGTCGGGAACATGGTGGGCCCCAGGTTTCCGAAGCCCTGCTTATGGACAGAGCACCGTGGAGAGGAGAGAGGGCCACACAGAGTCTGCATGCGGGTCCCCGCCCCTGCCTGTACACTATAGAAAGAAATAATAATCACATTAATGATACAACTACACTATGTACCTCGGTAAATACTTTCCTGTTTAATTACAGATACATGTGATGTGTAAGAGTGATGTCACTTCCCTCCCACTGCAGCTGCATGAAATGTAATTCCAACTGTAACCATATCATAAATCAGGATGACGTAACTGTTGAAACATTATTTTTTTTACAGTAAACACTATTTCTTTTTTTACATATTACAAGAGGGCTGGTGATATAATCCACATCTGAGAATTGGCAGCATTTTTAGCGATACTCACTGTTCATTCCAGCCTATAGCTGAGTAGATTCCCCGGCGGCCTCTGCTGCTGTGCATCTTGTGCTAGACCCCGAGCAACGATATTCCACACACACGACTCTGATACATTCTGTGTTGGATCGCTTTCTGTAGAAAGTTTCTGCGAGCTGGTCTGATTGGATATTGCTGATACAGTACTAATTTACAAAACATTATTAAACAGAAATAACTGCTGTGTGTGTTTGTGCTGCTGCTCTGTTGCTTAGTAACCAGCCAGCCAATGGGCTATATTGGCGAACAATATTGTGAGATGTGAAGTTGACTGGAAATAACTGGAAATGAATGTTATACAGTATACACTACGAAACCGAAACTAGCAATGGCAAAAATTCAAATCCAAACGACAAATTAAAACCAAAACCAGCAAAATTGGTCCGGCCAACATCTCTATATACAGTATATATTATACAACATAAAAATGTATTAGTATGCAGAGATACATTACAGTATTTTAATGATGGTCTCTTTCTAATGTAGGAGCCGGACTTGAGGCAAAGCCTAGGGGTAGGCTCCCCTGACAGGGTTTGTAGGGAGCTGATTAGCAGGATAGTCATAGAAGGGGTGTCAAAGGAGAGGGTCATAGGGGGAGGGGCTTAACGGGGTGTTGGAAGGGTTTATAAGCAGGGTTCAGGCGGGAAATAGGGGTCACTGGGAGAATTTTTCAACAGCTCAACAGCTAAGCAGCTCTGGCATCTCCCATGGCTTCCCCAGGCGATGCTGATGCGGAGGTATCCGCTGCGCTTGCTGCCCTTAGGGAGGCAGCGGGCACTAGAGGGGTTGATTGGCTGCAGCAGCAGATGTCCGGTCTGCTGGGGGGACTGGGAGCAGCAACGCAAGAGGCGGCTTCAGCGGGCGCACGGCCTCGGAGGTCTAGGCCTCCGGAGCGCTTCAGCCCATCGGTGTCCCCCAGGGTTCAGCGCCGTTCACGGAGCCCCGTCAGGGACCCTCCAGGCCGGGCTGCGGGCCGGGCACCTTCCGCCCGCAGGACCAGGTCTGGGAGGAATCCAGCTAGCAGGCGGAACCCTCCGCGCGGGGGGGATCCCCCCCCCCGTGCATGAAGATCCGGCGGTGCGGGGTACTGGACCTGGAGCGGCGGGGCATGCGGTGCATGCCGCTGCCCAGCGCGGGGTGAGTCGTGCCAGGGGGGCAGAAGTACGGGCTGAGGAATGCAGGCCTGGTACACGGAGCGAGCGGCGCCCATCTGGCTCCGCCTCCAGTGAGGTCACGCCGGCTGGCGCTGTACCTGAGGGTCGCGATGACAGGAGAAGTGAGATGCCACCGTCAGCAGATGATGGAGAAGTACCTGGTCCTTCCACATTGGCTGGGGCCCGTCAGGACGCTGGATCTGCGGCTGCTGGGTTCACAGCCCCCAGGCAGCCTGGTGAGTCTGTCTCTATGTCTGTTAATGCTTTAGCGCAGAGTCAGGGGGGGGGAGGGTTAGCCCTCCAAGGGGAGATGAGCAGGGGTTTTACTGAATTGTTGAGTGGTTTTGCAGATTGGTTGGCTGGTTTGCGGCAGGGGGCGGGGCCGTCCCCGGCGGCGGCGTGGGTGCCGCAGAATGCGGGCACACCAGCCAGCAGTAGCGTGCCAGTCAGCAGTAGTGTGCCGGTTAGCAGTGGGGTGCCGGCTAGCAGCGGGGTGCCGGTGGCCGGCGGTGGGCAAAGCAGCAGCAGTGCAGGGGCACAAGGGAGCAGTGGGGAGACGCAGGAAGAGAGTGGGAGGCTCAGTGACACTGCAAAAGGGGAGGTGTATGTCTGTTTTGAGGGGCCATTGGGGGCCCACCTGAAGCAAGAAGTGAGGGAGAAGATTTGGAAAGGGGAATACGTGGATATATTTTCACTGCTCCCTTTGGAGCGTTTTAATCTGGATAGGCCCCGTAAGGAGGAGAAGAAGGAGGAGGAGGAACGTCGGCGGTATCGGCTGATACCGCGGTCGTTCACGAACTGGTTACAAGCATTTGCTATTTTAGCTAGCGTGATTGGGGAAAAGGCACCTGACAATTGTTCAGGTTTGTTTTGTTACATGGATGCGATAGGGGAGACGCACCGTGTGTATGGGGGCCTGGCTTGGCTCCGGTACGATGAACAGTTTAGACAGAGGAAGGCGGTGCGCCCTAACATACGTTGGGACCATAAGGATATTGCTTTATGGTTAAAGGTGTCGGCTCCCATGAAAAGCGGGCAGCCCTTTCGTGGGGACGGGGGGGGGCCGAGGGAGGCCACAAACGGGACGGCCATGCAGAAGGGACTCTGTTTTGCCTTCAACGACGGGTCATGCCGGTTTGGGGCAAAATGCAAATTTAAGCATGAATGTTCCTCGTGTGGAGGGACCCATGGTGCAAATAAATGCTTCAGGGGGAAGCCACGGGACGGTAATTCAAAAGGGGGAGACGCCGGTTCGGCTGAAAAGGATGCTGGGCTATCTACGTAGATATCCCGACCAGCAGACAGCCGCGTTGTTGGAGGAGGGGTTTAAGGAAGGTTTTAAGATACCTTCCGACGTGCGGGTTTCAGGGGTTTTTAGGAGGAATTTGAAGTCCGCAAGGGAACACCCAGAAGTGGTTCAGGATAAATTGTTTAAGGAGGTACAGCTGGGTCGTATGGCGGGACCTTTTGGGTCGCCACCATGGCCAGATTTGATAGTCTCACCTTTAGGGGTGGTGCCTAAAAAGGAGGCGAACAAGTTTCGTCTTATACACCATTTATCTTTTCCAAAAGGGGCGTCGGTCAATGATGGCATTGACCCCGACATCTGCTCGGTGGTTTATACATCGTTTGACGCGGCTGTTCAGTGGGTGAAGCGGTTTGGGAAAGGGGCCCGGTTGGCAAAAACTGATATTGAATCTGCATTTCGTTTGCTGCCGGTTCACCCAACTAGTTTGCGTTTGTTAGGATGTTGTTGGGACGGGGAGTTTTTTGTTGATCGATGTTTACCGATGGGTTGCTCCTTGTCGTGTGCTTATTTTGAGGCCTTTAGTTCCTTTTTGGAGTGGGTGGTTAAGGATGTCTCTGGGTGCAGTTCAGTTATTCATTACCTAGATGACTTCTTATGTATTGGTCCTGGGGGGACTGGGGTATGCGACTTGTTGTTGAGGACGGTTGAAAGGGTGGCGGCAGACTTTGGGGTCCCGCTTGCACCTGGTAAGACGGAGGGCCCGGCGACAGTGATCAGTTTTTTGGGTATTGTCATTGATACCGAGAATATGGAGTGCCGCTTGCCCGAGGAGAAACTGCTGGGTTTGAAGGCTGAGGTAGGGAGGGCATTGCTGGTGAAGAAAATTAGATTGCGGGAATTGCAGTCCTTGCTGGGTAAATTAAACTTCGCGTGTCGCATTATGCCTATGGGCCGCATATTCAGCAGGAGGCTGGCAGCAGCGACAGCAGGGGTGGTTCTTCCTCATCATTTTGTCAGATTAGGTAGTGAATTGAAAGGTGACTTGCGGGTATGGGCAACATTTTTGGAGGCTTTTAACGGCAGAGCTTTGTGGATGTCGGACGCATGCGTGGCCACGGAGCTAGACCTCTTCACAGACGCGGCCGGGAGTGGCGGTTTTGGGGCATATTGCCAGGGACATTGGTGTGTAGGCCGGTGGCCTGAGTCTTGGGTGCAGAGGGGCATGGTAAAAAACTTGGCATTGTTGGAGTTGTTTCCTATTTTGGTTGCAGTAGTGGTTTGGGGGGAGTTGTTCCGCAATAAGAAGATTTGTTTTCACTGCGATAATTTAGGGGTTGTCATGGCCATTAACCAATTGTCGGCATCTTCACCGCCAGTGGTCACTATTTTGCAGCAGTTAGTATTGGAATGTCTGGCGTTGAATTTGTGGGTGGTGGCGAGGCACGTCCCCGGTGTCTCTAACGGTATTGCGGATTCTTTATCTCGTTCACAGTGGGAGCGTTTCCGGGAGAGGCGGACAGGGAGGGGACCGGGTTCCCGAGTCGGCTCTGGGATCTGCTGGACGGGTAGTTGACCAGCTCATCAGGGAATCTTTGGCCCCGAATACATGGTCGGCGTATAATCAGGACTGGCGGAGCTGGTTGGAATGGCGTGAGGTAGCAGGTTTGAAGGAGGATGACGATGAGTTGGCCGTTCTGTTATATATAGGCCATTGTAAGGAGATTGGTTGGTCAGTGGCAAAAATCACGCGCTGCATGGCGGGCTTGGCTTTTGGGTTTCGTGCAGGCGGTAGGCCTGATGTCACTAAGAATTTCCTGATTGCGCAAGCATTGAAAGGTTGGAGGAGAGGCCATGTGGTACAGGATCAGAGAAGGCCGGTTTTCTTTCAGTTGTTGCAGAATATGGGGCGGTTTGTAGTTCCAATTTCGAGGAAAGGTTGTTCGGGGTAGCCTTCTCGCTTGCCTTCTTCGGCGCATTGCGGATAGGTGAGCTCGTGAGTCCAAGTGTGTCCAGGCCGGGGGGCTTGTTGGAAGAGGATGTAGATTTATACTCGGATAGGGTGGAGCTATTGGTGAGGAGGTCAAAGACGGATCAGTTAGGGAGGGGGAAGAGGGTAGTTCTCTTCTCAGTACCAGGGTCGGATATGTGCCCGGTGGCACGGCTAAGGAGGTTTAAGGAAGTCAGAGTGGGCAGGGGAAGTGATCCTTTGTTGGTGCATGCAAATGGGTCCTTTTTGTCACGGTTCCAGTTCACAAGTGTGTTTAGAGCAGTCCTGCGGACGTTGGGCCTCAAGGGGGAGGAATACGCTGGTCACTCTTTCCGTATTGGGGCCGCAACTGAGGCTGCTAGAATGGGGTTTGGTGATGAGTTAATTAAGCGTATTGGGCGGTGGGAATCGTCTCGTTTTCGTTCTTATGTTCGCTTAGGGGATTGTTGAGGTTGACTGCGTGTTTTTCTGTTTTTAGGGCAGTCTCCGTGCCTGATTTGGATTTTAGGACATTCATATGTCTTTTGGGGAGCTTTACGGGCGGATGTCAGACCGAACGGCCGCCAGCTGGGTTTGGATAGAGAGGAGGCATTGGTCCGCTGGCTGGGGAAGCGCGGTATGGTATGGAGTGGAGTATTGCAGGAATTTCACCGTTTTGTTCGACTCGATAGGGCTCCCGATATATTAGTGTTGCATGTGGGTGGGAACGACCTTGGGGGCAGACCATTTAGGGAGTTGATACGGGATATCAAGTTTGATCTCCTGCAATTATGGGCAATGTTTCCGGAAGTGATCACGGTTTGGTCGGACATTGTGCCACGCCAATATTGGAGGGATGCAAGGTCGGCTGACAAGCTCAATAAGGCACGGATTAAAGTTAACAGGGCGATTAGGCGTTTTATGGCCAGGAACGGGGCTGTGGTGGTGAGGCACAGGGAACTGGAGTCTGGTGCCGGGGCATTTTGGAGAGGGGACGGTGTGCACCTGAATGCTGTAGGGATAGATATTTGGTCTTTGGGACTACAAGAGGGAGTTGAAACAGCGTTCCGGATGTGGGGGGGGGCGCACGGGGTTAAGGGTTTAATCCCGTGCTTGGTGGCGGAGGGGGGTCCTCGAGGTTAGTGGCATTGAGGCTTAATTATGCGGCGGGGAGGGCCCCATGAGGGGGCTGGACTCCCCTGGGTGAGGTTAAGTAATGAGCACTGGGTGTTGACAATTGGTGCCCTCGAGCCAATCGCTATCGGCTGGGGGTAAGAACTCCTGGAAGTGCTTGAACGTGTGGATAAATTTATTGGGGGCCTCGGGGACCACCTCCGTGGGGAATGTTTTGGTTATTGTTAAACTTGTATTGTTTCAATAAAGATGGCCGCTGTGGCCAATTTTATCCAACAGGAGAGTTGTGTCATTTTTGGGTGGATATATGGGCACAGCGATTAGACAATAACCTGTCATGTAGGAGCCGGACTTGAGGCAAAGCCTAGGGGTAGGCTCCCCTGACAGGGTTTGTAGGGAGCTGATTAGCAGGATAGTCATAGAAGGGGTGTCAAAGGAGAGGGTCATAGGGGGTGGGGCTTAACGGGGTGTTGGAAGGGTTTATAAGCAGGGTTCAGGCGGGAAATAGGGGTCACTGGGAGAATTTTTCAACAGCTCCCACCCACCCTCCCTATTTTTAGAAGGTTAGGTAAAATAATTGATAGAATGTCTTTTTGTCACAGTGGCCTGTGCGGAGGGGGGTCCTCGAGGTTAGTGGCATTGAGGCTTAATTATGCGGCGGGGAGGGCCCCATGAGGGGGCTGGACTCCCCTGGGTGAGGTTAAGTAATGAGCACTGGGTGTTGACAATTGGTGCCCTCGAGCCAATCGCTATCGGCTGGGGGTAAGAACTCCTGGAAGTGCTTGAACGTGTGGATAAATTTATTGGGGGCCTCGGGGACCACCTCCGTGGGGAATGTTTTGGTTATTGTTAATCTTGTATTGTTTCAATAAAGATGGCCGCTGTGGCCAATTTTATCCAACAGGAGAGTTGTGTCATTTTTGGGTGGATATATGGGCACAGCGATTAGACAATACCCTGTCATGTCATACAGAATATTACAAGCCAGTAACTGCAATTTATAAGACAGATAATAAACTATTTTATATTCTATGTTACAGGATGTAATATACTGGACATAATCTCCTCCTTTGTTAATAGTTTTTGTTGGTGCCAAATTATATTTACCATCAACATTACAGTTCTCCATTTTTACAATTCAATGATGAATATATATATATATGCCTTTGTATTAATATTAACAATAATCTGTGAACTTATTTGTAGAAACATTCCTTAAAGGTTGTGGTATGTTAAGTTGACGGTGAACATGTCGACATTTATTAAGTCTACATGGATGTCATGAGGACATGACAGATCATCAGTCTACTGTCTCTGGTGGGCCAGAGGTCACTTACCTGGTCCTGACATTTATTCCAGCATGGCTTCCGGATCCTGGAGGTCATGTGACTATCACATCCGATACAGTCCTGTGATGGACTGGCGATTGGCTGAGCAGTCAAATCCTATCGCTAACCATAAACCTCCCCCCTAATCCCCCCAACGCCCTCCTGCAGCCTAATCCCCCCAACGCATGCACACGCACACACACACCTGCAGCCTGACCCTAATCTCTGTCTAAAGTCTCACCCCAACACACTTGCAGCCCAACCGTAAACTCACTTTTCATCTGGCAATATTCCTGATGTCAACTTTGTGGACATGTTGACATTTTAGTATCGACTTTTACTCCATGTGGGCCCCCTCCTCTCTAGCTGCCATCGCTGTACACTCTGGGATCCAGGGTCACTAGAGGACCCTAGCGCTGTCCCAGAGTCTACCGCAAAAAAAACACTGGGAAAATGGCTGCCATGCCATTTTCCCAGTGATTTCTGCAGAGCTGCAGAGCGGTGCACCCATTACAAATATGCCAGTGGTACTAAGCCTTGGAGAGCAGATAAAAACCAATCAGCTCCTGTCATTTTTCAAACACAGCCCGTAACAGGGAATTTAGGAGCTGATTGTCTGATACTTAATCTATCTCTCCACTTTATAACTCTCCAAGGCTTAGTACATCTTCACCTGAGTGTGTTGAAGTCTGCAAACATTGGGAGCTCATGTGTTTCAGGCCAATCTCCATATATTGCCTACAAATCCTGTGGCCTTAACAGTTTGCAGAAGAGGAATTGAATACTTCACAACATTATGGCATACCTCCCAACTTTTGAAGTTGGGAGGACGGGACGTTCGCGCGGCGAAGGGGGCGTGCTCCCGAAAAGGGGGCGTGGCCTCGAGAAAAGGGGGTGTGGCCTCGAGAAAAGGGGTGACGCGAACTCCGGCCACGCCCCCGTTTTCGCCGCTCGTCGGCGCTGAATAGATGCTGTGCGCATGCGCACAGCGTCTATTCTCGGCAAGCTGGGGGGGCTCCCAACTGTCCCCCCCACCGCGGGACAATGGCGGCCCCGGGCGGGACGCGGGAACGTCCCCGAATATCGGGACGTTCCCGCGGAAATCGTGACAGTTGGGAGGTATGATATGGGCGGGCTGTATTAAAATACATTGCCGCCCCTCGCCGCGCTACTGCAGTGATGCTATCGCACATGTTCTAACATATGCGACTAGCATCGCAATGCGGTGACGAAGGCCCCTCGCGATGCCTGTGATGTGGTGTGCGGGGGGGGGGGGTACTCTGTCACATCCCTGGGCAGGGAAGCATCTCACAGTGTCCAGGCCGCCTCTTCCTTCCCCCTGCAGCCAGAAGGACCTCCGGTTGTGTTGCTAGGGGGAGGAGGAGTTTGACGGAGGTACTGTATGCCGGTGACACGTCGCTGTGGGGTCAGCATCTTTGGCGGCCGGCAGTAAGAAGCCCATAGGCTTCTATAGGGTATCATCACCCAAAGGTGGCGATACCCTGGCCAGCGAAAACGCGGCGACTGGGTGTTAGTACATTTGAAAATGCGTTAAATGGGGGTTTTACCGCATTTTTATCTTAGTACATCCCGCCCTCTAACAGAGGAAACCGTCTGTGCGCATGCATTTGCCACACCCAAATCTAACTCTCTCTGCACATGTTACATCTGCCCCACCTGCAGTGCAGCATGGTTTTGTCCATCTGCAAAAAATTGCAGCCTTGCTAACAGGTCTGAATCAATATCCTGGGTCTAAAGGGCGATGCGAAAGGACCATTACTCTATTACATGCACCATCGCCGTTCCATTTTAGATGGTAAGACAGGATATCGAAACTCTAGAACCAAATGTTTACACAGGTTTACTTCTGTCTTCTCCAAAGCAGACAGAGCCATAATTATCTTGGTGCGTTCTACAATTAGGAGGGAAAAAAAAAACATAAATGTTTTTCCTTTTGTACTGTGCATTAACATGTCAAATCTCCTCTCCTAGAACCGAAATCTCCCTTTGTTGTTTATTAAAACGCTCAACAGAAAATTAGAACGCAGTCGACAGGGATTAATTAAAATCGCTGCGTGCGAAACAGCGGATCCGCCACGTTCCACGCCGCTCTGCGACGGCAGTAGAAATCAGATGAAACCAGTATTAGATAAGTGTAATTTACAGCCCTTGTTCTGCCTTCATCAATTGCCCGACTTATTGATTCATAAATAATTAGAGTATTTGAAAGGCATGTGCTGCTAATTGTTCCCTATGATCCCTTTTGTTCTGCCTGCTATTGTCTTATTTTGCCCATGGCACATTATAGTGTGCCAATTAATTTCTCTTTTTGTTGTACTACAAAGGACTAATTCATTTCTCTGCTCGGGAAACTTCTGCAGATGTGTCAGGAGAAAGCAACCGGTTCCACTGCGCCTGCCGTCATGGGAAAAGCAAAGTAGGGTGTCCCAAGCCTCCATTTTAAATACGGCTTTATGTGTGGTGTGTGCGCTGTGCAATTTATCAAAGTGAGGACTGCACACCAGGGGGCAACACGTCCCATGCAAATCAACTCCAGGCATCTTGTAGTCATAATGCCATGTGACTAGGATGCACTGAGAGACTGAGTTGATTACTTTGATGCGTGGCACTTGTATATATACAGTAAGGACCTTATTCTGGTGAACATGAAGGGCTGCAAATTTTGCAACGCTGCGTGTGATTTAAATGCCTCCCGCCGATCATCCCCCCCACCCATTCACTGTCGACCCATTAATCCAGTACACCCACACAATACACCCAAGGGGGCCAAATATGCTCAAATGCAAACCCCTGGAGCGAATATCTTTGGCGGATTACACACTCACCAGTGCGTTCGCTCAATGATAGGCAAACGTGGCGGGTATGACCGCTCATTGGGGTCCGCCCCGTGTTTTGTGGGCGTTGCCATGGAAATGTTGGGCACACCCATGGAAATGTTGGGCGGACATCTGCGTACACAGGCATGTCCATGCCTGCCTGGGGTTGGGCGGCTAACGTCACATGATGTCAGTCCCCGCCCCCATCTCCGTCCAGGATAAAAGTAAGTACTGACTTACTTTTATCTATGAATAGAGGAAAAACCATTGGATGGTGAGCAACAGCGAGCATTTCTGAATCGGGCCTAAAGTACCGTATTGTATAGTTGTTGTTTTTTTTCCCGTTCAGTTTCACTTTATTTTTTCTCTGCACTTCTGCGGTTTTATAGTTATGTTTACTGTCAAATTCAGTGTCTATGGTAAAATATAGCAGACCCTTAGAATTTTACGATGAGTTTTATTACTGATACCCACCTCCCCCAAACACATTATGGCGGTACTTTCTCCAGGGACGTGTTTTATGCGTATAAAGGCAAAGCTTAATTGACAATAAAAATACAAAGCAGCAATAGATTAAGTATATCACCATGTTTATAAGAAAGAATGTGAAGTGTTCCTGCCCTGTGTTACGTTGCTATAAGTGCTCCGCAGTCCTTACAGATGTTTTCTGCCGTAGCGTACATTCGCGCACGATGCGATGTGCGGCGCATATGGAAATAGGGCCGTAACGGCATTTTACTACACAGTCCTGTGCATTCGTAATGTGACTTTAATGCACTTTGAGAAGCCATTTAACAATTATTATGAGGACGCATTGCTGTTTTCCCACATTTATGTTCACTATTATTCCCTCGGCGTTTTCTGGTTGTTAAATATTAATGCGCACAGTAAATGTGAACAGCTCTAGATTAAGAAATGCGCTATTTAAAGGATGTTGTGATTACTCTGTGATTGATGTTATGTCCTAGTTCACTTTGGAATTTTTTAAAAAAGAAAAAAAAAACTGCTTATTTCAGTTACAGCCATTAAAGGAGACGTGGGAATAAAATGTGATGGGATAATCGCAGGGAATACGATTCATAATTTGTAAATGTGACAGTTCCCTGATCCGTAATTACAGCATTAGAAAACTGAAACGGTAACGGAATGTATTATTATTATTGCTACCAATCATGTTCTTTGTTTTGGAAAGAACAAACATTTTACTGAACATTTTACATTGAGCGATACATGTACAGTATAAAGAGCAAACGACTGTTCTAAAATGTGACCCTGTCCAAGGCCGTTACGATGTGATGCATAGGAAAATATTCTATCAATGGTGGTAAAAGGGGCAATGATTCGGCTGGGTGAACGGATTCACCCTTAATTAAACCCCCCCCCCATTTATTGAATTAAAAGATTAACAATACGGTATTAAAAACAAAGTCCTGGAGGACAAAGAGAGGGATACTATTCTTTGAATAATTCAGTCTTTAAAAGGTCTGATATGATTAACTCTTTGAGTGCCAACTTCCCGGTGTGCAAAATATCCACTAAAAATGCCAGCGTCGCTCACATTTGTTATAGAGATACAAATAAGAAATGTTGTGTAAAAATATATTATATTTTCTATATAAGGTAACATTACAGGACATTATGACGAATATAAATGTTTATTTGGCAATTTTCACATCTATTTTGATAAATTCACTTGCCACCATAGGCAAATCTAGGGGGTGGTCCGGGGGTGCACCGGACCACCCATTAGCCCATTTTGTAGCTGAGGGATGGGGCTTTCAAACAAGCCCAGCCTTGTGTCTCTAGCCCCCTGGAAACCGGAGATACTGCCAAGCAAAGCTGGAACATTTTCCCTATAGGATAACATGGGACCCGCCAATTCCGACCCCCACCCAGTTCAGCGGCTGCCAGTTCCTCCTTCGGCATCACTGAAGCTTGAGGTTGATCTCAGTCAAACCCAAATCGCTGGGCCTTCAAGCTGATACCAGGCTGGATCCATATGGGTTAATTGGTTCTAGGGATATTGAGGTTAAACCGTTTTTTTTTTGTTTGTTTTTTCATTTCTTAAATGTAATTTCATGACTGTTTATGTTCTTTGAAGGCAGATTTCTCTGGAACCAAACAGCCCAGTTTCACGGGACCAAAATCATTCGAAGCCAACTCAAAAGTTCTGCAATATGATACTGGTCTCATGTAAATGGGTCAGTTGGTTCCGAAGATATAGCTGGTTGGTTAAAGGGGGGTAGGGAGAGGGGAGTGGTTGTCTCTCCCCCTCACACCAGAAAATGCATGATCCTGGGACCATATTCCCGGGTAAATCCCTGCATTTTCTGTTGTGGAAGGGGTATTATTTCAAACAGCCGTGACCTGCAGTGCGCAGAATACAGCTGGGCAGCCCCCTGCTCTCTGCCCAGCTGTCAATGACTGTTACCCCTGCAGCTTCCGCTCCAATTCTTCTCCCCGCTTTCACCTCAACCCGCCCCCCCCCTTTTGATCATGTGGTGCCGGCGCCCGGCGTGTTACCCCGACGTCACGCACAACAACAGCGCGCACAATATTTCAAATGTCCACTCGGCTAGAGGGGACATCAGGAGGGGAGTGGAAGCGTGCTCTGCGCTGTGCTCTGCTCCTCTCCCCATAGAAGCCGCTGCACCACTCTCCATCTCTCCCTGCAGCAGCAGCGATGCCTCATATAAAAATTTACAGTAAGTGGCACTTTTGGGGGCATTGCTTAAGTGATGCTACAAGTGGCGGTATGTGGGGGCATTACGCATAATGTGTGGCTTAATATGTAAGGGGCATTACGGTGTGCAGCATTGTGTGTAAGGGGCATTATGTGTGCAGCATCATGTGTAAGGGGCATTATGTGCGCAGCATCATGTGTAATGGATACTATGTTGCGCGGCATCATGTGTAATGGGTACTATGGTGTGTGGCATCATGTGTAATGGGTACTATGGTGTGCGGCATCATGTGTAATGGGTACTATGGTGTGCGGCATCATGTGTAATGGGTACTATGGTGTGGGGCATCATGTGTAATGGGTACTATGGTGTGCGGCATCATGTGTAATGGGTACTATGGTGCCATCAAGCAAGAACCCTCTAGCAATGAGCACGTAGGTAAGCAACACTTATGTGGCAAATATGTAATGGGCATTACGGTTTGTTATATAGTATGTAATGGGCATCATGATGTGTGGCACAATGTGTAATGGGCATTATGGTGTGTGGCCTTATGTGTAATTGGCATTACGGCATGTGGCTTTGTGTAATGGGTATTACGGAGTTTGCTAAAATGTTTAATGGCCATTACTGTGTATGGTCTAAAGTGTAATACCACACCCCTTTTTGTGATGCCACGCCTCCTTCCCATGAGGCCACGCCCCCTTTTTGCTGCACGGCCACGCAAAGGTCCCCCTGCTATTATGTCTAGATCTGGGACCACCCATTACCATAATTCTAGATTCACCTGCTTGGCACTAAAAGTACAGAAACACAGTTCGGGTTTCAATGTATAAACAGGGCCGGCTCTACTATTAGGCAGCTTTAGGCAGCTGCCTAGGGTGCCGGGATCGGGGGGCGCCACCAAGTCTGCCTATCAAAAAATCAAGGATGTCTATGAGGATTCTTGCTGTACTTTATGCAGGTGCCGGCTGTGGAAGTTCTAAGACCTCACCTCCATACTTTCACTTGAGGCATACTTACCTACTTTGCTGCCCTCTCCTCCTTGTACTCTGTTGTGGGTGGAAAAGGGGGTCCTACAAGGAAAGCAGGAGACATGCCCACCTTCCCGGGGGCTTGGAGGACCACCCGATTTTTGGGAGTCTCCCCGCCATTCCAGAATGTTACGCAGGTATGCCTTAAGGGGTTGAAAAATGGGTATTGGTGGCGGGGGGGGGGGCAGTAGGTTGAACTTTTGCCTATGGTGCTGAGAAGCCTTGCACCGGCCCTGTGTATAGGTCGAAAGTGTCTAGGTCTGGGGTGGTCAAACCGGACCTCGATATCTACTAACAGTCCATGTATTCCAGATCACCTGTGGATTAGTAGAATGTGTCAATTAGGAATTAATGCAGCACATGTTTGAAAATGTGACAGTTGGTAATGGCTTATGGTGCCCATACACGGTGCGATAGGCACCGTTTGTTTTGTACTAGATCGCATGGCATGCGTTTTGAACGTGATGCAATCTAGTACAAAAAGTATTTAAAGTATACACTTTTTGTGCTGTGCGCGGGAGCCCCGAGCTTCTGCTCCTCAGGAGCTTTCTGTCCTCCCTGAGCTCGCCTTAGGACCCCCGCATTACAGTTTGGCAGGTGTACCGCTCCCCAGTCAAACTCCCCACCTGCCAATGTCCCCGGACAGCACTTTTCCCATAATACTTTTGGACACCACATCATCCCTTACATATGACATCCCCTAGTTATCTTTAATAGCAACAATTAAGTGACAGTCACTAAATGGTAATAAAACAGGTCAAAGCATTCTCCCTCATAAAAACACATTGACTTGTCTCCACCATTCACACTTCGCCTTGGAAGACATAACATTAGTCAATAATGAAACTCACGTGTTTCACAGTCAACAAATTATATGGCCCTTTTCAAAGTGCTATAAACGCATTCTACAAGGATACAGTATATTTAACAGCGTATCCATGACAAAGAAAATCCAGCTCACCTTTCACCAACTGTTTATATAGTACTTTTATGATGCTGGTTCATACAAATACCATTATACCTGCTTACACGTATAAGCAATTATCAGAGAATAGGCCGTTATGTTCAGTTTGTCATTGGCATATTAAAGTTAACTGAGTTGATTCAGTTTTCATGTGCTGTAGCCATGTAATCTATAATGAGTGCACCCACTGAAATGATTTTCCCCTGCACCTGCCGCTACCATTTTCCCATTGGTTTTATTCAGAAACACAGTCCTGGCCTCACAGTTTTGAAAAACAAGAAACAAGAAAAATGGCGGATGCTCCATTTTTCTGTATATTCTCCCTGTCAGTGTTTTCGGTACTTATGTATTATCTGGGCGCCTGATTTTTTGATTGGGTCGGAAAAATCGGGTCGATAGCATCGCATGCAACCAAATCGCATGCTATGCAATGCGATCGACGTGATTTTTACATTGGATTCAATGTTAAATGGTCCCTGAGACCCGATTTTACATTGGGTAAAATGTTAAATGCCCCCAGACCCCATTTTTTATTGTATACCCACCCTGTTCATACCTCCACTATCCAAGTGGGCATGGAGTTGATGTTGTTATATAGTGTGGCGAGCGCAGCGAGCCACCGAGCCCAAAGCGTGGCGAGCGCAGCGAGCCCTGCGAGGGGACGCGAAATACATGTTAAGTATTCGGGCTCGGTGGCTCGCTGCGCTCGCCACACTATATAAAATCAACTCCGTGCCCACTTGGATAGTGGGGGTATGAACAGGGTGGGTATACAATAAAAAATGGGGTCTGGGGGGCATTTAACATTGAATCCAATGTAAAAATCGCTACGATCGCATGCGATGCGATGGACCCGATTTTTCCGAAAAAATCGGGTCCATCGCATCTGATTGTATGCCTTAAGTTAAGGCATACAATCAAAAAATCGGGCGCCGATATTACATAAGTACCGTGTTTTCAACAAACAAACAAATAACAAACCAAAGTGATTTACTGTATGTCAGGGGGAAGTAGATGAATGGAAATTGTGCACTGGGCCACTCCAGAGTTATCCTAATTATTCCTAATTATTCAAACTTAGTCATCTAGAAAAGTAAAGATAAATTAATATGCGTAATGTATTTTTATGAAAAATGGAAAATACCCAGCCTCCTACCTAAGATCTATTTGAATTTTTAAGCAATCCAAATAGGTTTTTCTATAATATCAATACCTGTCTTTATGAATGTTAATATTTTAGAAACCCTGTTTTATTTTCTAGGTGTTAAGAACCTGATTCAGATGATTTTGTAGCACAAGTGATTATGGAATGATCGCGCATTCACACAATACACTGTGCGCATGAGCTAGATGTCCGTGTGATGGTAGTCAGCGATGGCTAGCCTTTGATGGTGGCCTGCAGGGTGATTGACACCCTGCAGCCATTTAGGGGTGGTAACTGTGCATTTTGGGGGAGTTCCAAGGAAATGTAGGCGTTCCCTGGCCATTGGGAGGGGTGGTCGCTAATGTCACCAGCGGTCTTCTTCTCCCCACGGCCATCACAGCACCGAGTAAGTCCTCATGGATAGGGTGATTGCGTTCGGTTGGACGGCAACCAGATCTGAATTGGGCCCTAAGCCTCATAGTAGTTGGGCTTCTCAGTCAGTCCATGATTGCAATCCCCAAACCCCAGATGTTATACTAAGAAATAATGCAAGGACACCGGATTTGGTTGAAAACTGGTTTTAATTAGTCTAAACATGGTGGCAAAGACCTATTAGTTCCAGCCCGAAAGAACACATAAAGCTGGGGATTACCAAGCTAGGGGGAATCTGTGCACTTTACCCTGGCTTAATATGAAACCTCCCTGACACAAGAGTGGTGTCTATGACCTCCAGCAAGAAGAGTGTAGTCATGCCATAGCCGGACTAGGAAGAACAGTGCTCCGAACCATCTCGTGTCTGCCCCACCCAAAGTCAATAACATATAACATCAGTCCCATCACATTGATGTCCTCCTAACTACCCACCAAATATCTGTCCAACAAAGAAAACCAGCAAATGGTAGCAAGACAGAGCAGCTGAGGGGAGCGGGGAGAGACAGTAAGCAGAGATGGGATGGAGCGAGATAGAACAGCAGACCAAGAAAAAGTTTGAGGTGGCAGAATAGCACGGAGAGGGGCATGGTGGAACAGGCCATGGAGAGGTGGCTGGACAAGACCACACAGCAATATCATTGGGTTATTTTACTAGAGTGGGAGGTTCTGCAGCACTGTTCAAAGTTCAAATAGGGGAGAAACAGCAACTGCCAGTGAGTCAGTTTGGAATAGCAATTGGTGGCGGTTGCTGTGCCTCTCTCCCTTCTATAAATTTTTAACTGTGCTGCAGCCCACACTCTGGAGCCACCATTGTTTTACCATTGTTTTACTAAGATTATTGTGTATCTTTCACCAGATTTTCTGGAGCCTTCCGGCCATTCCGTGAGGGTAGGCAACCCTGGGCTATTATATTTGGCCCTTAGTCAATTAGAACATTAGAATGCTATACTGTAGTACAGAGTATTTCAGCTCAGCAAGATCCTACATGTTCAGGTGTCATCAAGCTTGAAGGGGGATGTACAACCCTGTAGCCAACATGTAGTCATTAATAAATATTAACATCCTGTCTAACTAATACTGGAACCCAATTATGAAGTAGAGTTCCTGCATCTGTCTTCTTTGCACGATCGGTAATAGGAGAAATGTATTAATCGGTAAAAAGAATCCAGAAGAGAACCAGGGGAGAAGTTGCCTATGGCGACCAATCAGTTTTACAGTAACATTTATAAAGTGCATTTTATACAATTATAGCAAGTAGCAGCTGATTGGTTGCCATGGACAACATCACTGGCTCATTTTACTTTTTTAATACACGTCTCCCCAAATTTCTCAGCCCCCAAATATTATATGACTAATATTTTTTTACCATGTTTATGCCCCAATATTTAAAAGGGCAATGCTTTTACTATCAAGACACGGCTAGCAGCAGCAATACCCTTTTAATTATCAGTTATAAATGCGATCAGAAGCGACACAATAAATTAATCCCTGGGGACATATTTACTAAAGTTCGTGACTATAAAAATAAAATTGTTGCCCATAGCAACCAATCACCTAGAAGGATATAATAGCTAGAATTGGATAGTTACTATAGAAAACATCTCTACTTCTATAACCCTGTGCTTATGTAATATACCCCCTAGTGCAGTGGTTCGAAAATGTGGTAACCGAGGTACCCCAACGGCCATGTTTTAAGATTATGGATGGTTGAGCGCAGGTGAATTACCAGTTATAATTTATGGCCTAGTAAGTGACAAAATTGACATGGACCCATTGCATACCTGCCTACAGATGGAGCCACATTCGGCCATCCCACAGCCGCGCCATGTCTTTCCGTCTTGGTGTGCCGTTCGCCGAGCTGAGGACTCGCGAGCATCACACACGCATGTGCATCCCATGGTAGTAGGTAAATCAGAGATCTTAGAGGTAGATGTATGAAGCAGTGATAAGGGAGGAGAAGTGAGCCAGAGGAGAAGTGACCCATGGCAACCAATCAGCGGCTCTGTATAATTCTATATTATGCAAATTATAGATGTTACCTCAGTGCTGATTGGTTGCCATGGACCACTTCTCCTCTGGCTCACATCTCCTTCCTTATCACTGCTTCATACATCTACCCCTTAGTTACATATATTTGCAAAGATATGGCTAGCCTCCAGGCCACTTTGCGGCTTCTATGATACTGGAGGTCTCTACACTGCATGATAACAGTAACCATTCTGGGCCATATAACCATACCTCTCAACTTCTGAACCTTCTGAAGAGGGTCACTGGCGTGGCCTATGTACCTGGGGCGTGGTCTATACAAATGAGGGTGCCGTCTGCCCACTCCATTTTTCGCCCTCTGCGCCGCTGAATAGATGCTGTGAGCATGCGGGGGCACTCCCAACTGCCCCCTCCGTGGAACACTGCCCCCCCCCCCCAAACAAATGGGACGGTTCCGCGATAAACGGGACAGTTGGGAGGTATGATATAACTGTCTACTGTATTGGGGCAAATACACCTATGGTGTATCTGGGAAAACCCCTGATCCCCTTACGGTCATGCTTAAGAATCCCAGATCCCGGCAGGCATCACAGAATTGTGACTTTTTAATATGCTACGTATCCCCAATCCCCAGATTAATCAGCACACATCACTGCCCACCCATCACCGCATCATCAGAATGTCTCACATTTTTTGGGGTAGGAACCTGCAGCTTCGGAAGAGTAGGCGGCTCTCCCACAGAAAGGGGTGGAGTTAAACAACTGGAATTGAGCCAATTAGCCTTGCACCCTTACCACAGACCCACAATTAATGGGTGTTGGGGATGGGACCTAATAATAAGACAGGCTCTCCGGGCTTCTCTCAGAGACATAAAAAAGTAGGGAAGTATAACCACTTGCAATATAAGGTTAATATTTTAAGAAACTTAATAATAAGCATCTGCATGCATTGCATTGGTTACTGTGTACGGTTATAGTGAATGTGTATAATGTCCCCCTGCAGGGACTGTACAAGCTGTGAAAGTCGGTATCACTGTACCCATGCCTAAAACGTGGATGAACTACATTACAGTGTCGCAACTACTAATTCAGCCTCAGTCAATTCATATAAACAAAAACACTGAGGAGAGCAGCAAAGAATTTCCACATTAACATAAAGCCGCCAGATAATCATGCAAAAATTAACTTGAAAACACTTCATGGAGCTGATTATTTCCGCATTAGACACGTTTACCCATGTGCTGCTAATGAATTCAAGGCAAGTGATAAACATCAATCATAATTAGGCTTTCTGGAGTTCAATGTTTAGTTTTTAAAGGAGTTGTATATGTATTATTCTTGTTTTTGGCGGATTTGGGTAAAATAATTTTCAGCATCGATCAAATCTACCATGAAAAAATTCTAAACAAATACTTAGGATTTGCTGTCTACTGTACATTTTTTTTTTTTAACAAGCCCGGATAGAGATTGGAGGGCGTACCTCCCAACTGGGCAGCGAAAAGGGGATGTGGCTTCACGATTCCAGATATTTGTTTGAAGCCACGCCCCCTTTAAACAAGGCCACACCCCTTTTCAGGAACGTGCGCAGCAGGGCTCGTTTGTTCAAAGTTGGGAGGTAAGGATGTCAAGCAGATGCCTCTAGGGCAGTGGTTTCAACCTCGGTCCTCAAGAACCCCCAATAGTTTCCTTTTTCCATGTCTCCGCACAGAGCCGCAAGTGAAATACTTAACACTCCACCTGTGGCTCTTTTAAAATGTGTCAGTGAATAATGAAAGCACCTGTGGAATTTATTTTCTCAAGTACAGTATTTCAATTTTAATTCTTGGTACTTATGTAATTTCTGGGCTCCCGTTTTTCTTATGAGAACGCGTCCCCTCGCCACGCTTCGGGCACGGTGGCTCGCTGCGCTCGCCACACTATATAAAATCAACTCCATGCGTAGTTGGATAGTAGGGGTATGAAAAAATGGGGTGCATTTAACATGGGAGCCCAGATAATACATAAGTACCGAATTCTTACTTATTTATTTATTACCAGTTATTTATATAGCGCATACATAGACCACAGCACTTTCCAGATAATATTTGGTACTTGTGTAATAGCATGGCGCCCGTTATGTAGTTAGCGTAGCGTCCCTGTCAGAATTAGCGTAGTGTTCGCGCGGCCAGTGTAGTTAGCGTAGTCAGTCAGAAGTAGCGTAGTGTTCCCGCTAGCGTAGTAAGCGTAGTCAGCGTCTCTGTCAGAAGTAGCGTAGTGTTCCCACGGCCAGCGTAATCAGCGTCCTTGTCAGATATGTGTTCCTGACACACCCCCACTATCCACGGCAGCCTGAAGCGTGGCGAGCGCAGCGAGCCCTGCGAGAGAACGCGGTACACGTCCATACCCCCACTATCCACATCGGCGTGGAGTTGTCTTTATAAAGTGTGGTGAGCGCAGTGAGCCACCGAGCCCGAAGCGTGGCGAGCGCAGCGAGCCCCGCATGTAAAGAAATCCGCTTCCCCTCGCGGGGCTTGCTGCGCTCGCCACACTTCAGGCTTGTTGGCTCGCTGCGCTCCCCACACTTTATAAAATCAACTCCACACCGACGTGGATAGTGGGGGTATGAACAGAACACGTCCCCTCGTGGGGAAGTAGGATTGTTAATCGTACTCCTCCTGGCTCTTGCTGCTATTGAAAACTGACACTCACAAAATAGCCGCCTCCTCTAGCATCCTCAAAAACTGTCTGCTGTATGGGGGCAGACATTTTTTGAAGGTCAGTTTTCAATAGTAGCGGGAGCCAGGAGGAGAGCTGGGACCACAGACAAGAAAATCTGCGGTCCCGGCCAGAGAGGCGGCAGGTCCCGGCAGCGGTGTAACCATAGCCGACCCCCGGCTCCCACACTTTCTCAGCGCCTCCCCACTGTCATGGGGTCTGCGGCACTATCGTTACGCCACTGTATTGAATATATTTGCAAACATCTGAAAATATCACATCAGGGGGGGTAGATGTATGAAGCAGTGATAAGGCAGGAGAAGTGATAAAGGCCCTTATTCTGGTTGGTGCGGATATTCCCGCATTCTTACGGAGCGGTCCGCACGCCACGGTGTTTTGCCGCATGCGGCCATCGTCCGTAGAAACGCCCACGTGTCCTCCGCATTCGGACGGACTCACTCTTTAAGAACAGGGCGTGTTTACGGACGACATACAAACCATGCGTGTGCGGGAGAAACACTCCGATTCTGCACGGTATTACAGAGTATTACAGAGCATGCTCGGAAATACCGCATCCGAACGGGAGCCAAGCGGTGCTACCGCCCGTAAGCGGAGTATTTACGCCAAACAACCCACTATGAAGTATCTTCTGCAATACATCACATGACCCACTTATTCAATTACCTATCCTCATAAAAAACAGCTTATTTGGAATTGGAATCAATTAGATGCCAATATATCCTTACAAGCATGCCTAACACATGCATTGCACACATTAACCCTTACAGCAATTGAAGCAGCAATGGTTTCAATTAAAGCACTGACAAGCGGCCTATTAGTGAGTAATGAGTAAAGGAGTAGATTCTATTGGGTTCAGGTGTTAATGCTTGTAGTCATTAGGCGTACGTTCGCCTACCGCATGAACGAGTGGTGTCCGCAAAGCAATAGTACACTTGTGGACACCGCACATTTCTGCCCTTTTTCATCGCGTGCATTCGGAGTGGTATGCGAATGTACGCCCCCCAACATAAGTGTACTCCCCCGTGTCCGCCCATGTTTCCGCCCCGTTTTGCCCACTTTGAAACTACGCCCATGTGCCATTCCGCATGACGCCCATAATACGCCCAGATTTCCCGACTGATTGCGGGGAACAGTTTTGGACGGGATTTGGCCGAACTGGTACGGAGTCTAGGCGTGGCACATGCGCGTTGCGTTCTCCACGCATGCGCAGACGCCGAAAAGACGCGATCCGTAAGAATGCGGTAAAGTCCGCGTCAATCAGAATAAGGGCCAAAGTGCCTGGTACTTTAAAACCAACCAATCAGCTCCTGACTGTTAAGTTACAGGCTGAGTTTAAAAAGGGACAGTCAGGAGCTGATTGGACGGTATACCTCCCAACTTTCATTGGTGGTCCAGCGTGACCTCCACGCGCGACACTGCTGCGCACCAGAAATGTCGGAGGCGTGGCATCATGGGGTGGAGGCATGGCCTTCAAATCAAGTCACTCACGCAAGGCTACGTCCCCGTTTTGCTGCTGCTGCCCCTCTGCCTGCGGGAAATAGACACTGTGCGCATGTGGCAGCATCTATTCATCGCTGACAAGAGGGTGGCAGCGGGGACTCCCAACTCTCCCCCTGCCGCGGGACACTGCTGGCCCCGGGCGGGCCATGGGAACTTCCCCAAAAAACTGGACGGTAAACAGGGCGGTTGGGAGTTATGGGATGGTGATAAAGTACCAGGCACTTTATCACTTCTCCACCCTTACCACTGCTTCATACATCTACAAGAAAGAAGGATATAAAATATCCAAAAAAGGCGCTGGTGTATGAGTCTGTTTGGCTAAGGAGCAGCAGTCTAAAAAAAGGGGGAGTCAGCCCCAATACAATGGTAGAAAGGAGAGTAAAGTGGTCGACTGCGCTAGGTACAAATAAATCTTTAACTATACACAATGAATGAAAAAAGGTCAGGTGTATGATGAAAAAAGGTTATACAATTCATTAAAATTAATTACATATAATAAGACAATAAAAATATGATAAAAAGTGACACTGATGGTTATATTCACCCTTCGGTCGGTCATGAGAGTCCAATCCAGTCAATGGATTTAGTGATTTGTAATCCGTTTGGAAGATTGGATGGGTGGATCCACACCTGGCAATTTCTTATGGTGATGTAGCAAAGTGAGGGGCCAGTTCACTTTGTTTATAGACCGCAGAATTGATAAATTTTTACCAGATGGATGGAGAAACACCGGATTTGTGGGAAATGGTGGAACCTCTGTATTCCAATCGGGCTTTATTAAGGGGGTGGCGTACCTCCAGATGTTTGTAGAGCCGCAGATGGAAGTCCAGGGAACCAAGATGGTGCAATGCGGTGGTATTCAAATGAACAGTTCTGCTGGGAGTAGAATTCTCCTAGGCAGGTGCTGGATCCAAAAAGGTTGACACAGACCGTGGGTGTCGATTGCTGAAGTGGTATCAGGTCACTGATGCTGCACCTACGCGTTTCGCTGCTCTTGGCACATACATCTACCCCTGAATCCTATACATAAGTTAGCCGTGACATTTCGGAACCATGCTAACAATGGATGAGGGACAATGCATTTATGATATTGTAATATGTACTTCAATTTAAATAATTATCAATCACTCAACATATTAAATTACTTACACAAGATTCATTTTTGGCAGTGTGCTGAAATGTCATGATATATCCCGATAAACATGTATCATACAAAGTTTTCCATTTCCCAAAATTGTATGCTATAGTGTCTCTGTGATATACGCAATAATTAGGTTATGTTCGAAAAACATGTCTATGTGGGGTGAATAATTGTTCAGCTCCCTCTGGTGGTCAATGTTCTAACTGACCCAACATGCACTATTGCAGCTGCACTTTTATCATCCTGCTTGTGAACAAGAAAAAGGAAAATGATTTGTTTTTTTTTATTTGAGCACAGACTGGTTATTTAAACAGCTGAGTAAAAGAAACTTGCACTGAAGCTTATTTATAAATGTGTGCTAGTGAGTGCTGTAACCCATGGCAACATCATTAGATTAGTGCTTTCATTTTCTAAATCGTGGTAAAAATCATGTTGTTGTTTGTTTTGTGTGTGTCCTAGACCAGCGGTTCCCAACCTTTTTTTTCCTCTAATATCCCTTGATTAGGCTTTTCATTCATGAGTACCCCTCCTCTAAATATCCACAGTACTTAGGATGGAGTGGAAGTGAGCGGTATGTGTGTCCTTATATTAAGGAGTAGCAGAGGAGTAGTGTTCTGCAAAGTTCCCCAGGTGTGGAACCACTGTCCTAGACATGGGCCTTATTCTACTTCATTCTTTCTGACAAAATCCTTTTTAGATGGACAAAACCATGTGCACTGCAGGTGGGGCAGATGTTACTTGTGCAGAGAGAGATAGATTTGGGTGGGGTTTTACTTCAAAGTGAGCTCTATATTGCAGTGTAAAAATAAAGCAGTCTGTATTTACCCTGAACAGAAACAAAATAACTCACCCAAATCTAATTCTCTCTGCACATTTTACATTTGCCCCCCTGCAGTGCACATCATTTTGTCCATCTAAGAAGGATTTTGTCAGAAAGAGTGAACCAAAATAAGGCCCATAGTGCCCCAAGTTCCCAATATGTCACTTTGCCCACAGTGCACATTATGCCACAGAGAGGCAGATGTATTAACCTGGTGAAGTGATAAATTGGAAAGGTGATAAGGCAGCAGCCAATCAGCTCCTAACTTTTTCAAACCCAGCCTGTACATTGACAGTTGGGAGCTGATTGGCTGCTGTATTATTACCTTCCACTGTATCACTTCACCAGCCGTAATACATCTGCCTCAGAGTGCCCTCAGTTCACATTAAAGCCATTCAATGTTTGCAATTGAATATGTCATTGGTGTGACCTACATTTAGGTAGCATGCTTGTCCCTGTAGTGCCACAAGGGCGATCGGCGGGATCCCCGTATTTGGCCCCTAAAAGCAGAGATTTCAATCCCAGGATTGGCGTTTCCAATCCCGGGATTTGGGGATTATGCCGGCAGTGTCTGAGCACCCGCTAAGACAATGCCCAGCTTCTCCCGTTCCTGGTAGTGTGGCTCTGCGCAGCGCAGCATGACAAGATCACGCTGCACAGGCCACACACACTCACAGACAGCCTGAGCCGCCTTGATCCACACTGTCCTGGACTTGCTGGCACCGTTAGCATGTGTCCTGCGCTCCTGAACAGCTCCCGGCAGCATCAGCCTGCCCAACCACCCACCGGGCTCCCGACAGTATCAAAACCGGCCACCCAACAAACCGGCTCCTGGCCGCACCCGCACTTCACATGTAAATAAACATGCAGAGATTTTTTTATTTTTGAGCATTTTTCAATCCCGAATCCCGGGATTTAAAAAATGTCCCGTGTTGGCTTCCCTAGTACTGTTATCATGCAGTGTAGGGACATCTAGTATCCGAAACACCTTGAGGCATCCTGGAGGCTTGTCATATCTTTCAAATACATACCTCCCAACTGTCCAGATTTTTACGTCCTTTTGTTTTTTTGAGGGGGGCGGTCCCATGCCCCACCTGGGCTTGGCAGTATCCCCTGTTAGGGGGTGCAGTTGGGAGTCCGCCTTGCTTCCCGTTGCTCTGCTGAGCAGAGCAGCGGTGAAAATTGTCGCTGTGCACATGTGCTCAGCGTCTATTCACGGGAGGCAGTTGGACAGGGGGCATGTCCAGCAGTTTACACACAGCTGGCAATGCCCCCACAGTGGCAAAATGGGGGCGTGTCTTTGCAATCTCAGACATCCCCAGAGCCATGCCCCCTTTTCCCCAACACCCAATTTTGGTTCCGCGTACGGCGGGCTGCACCAGCATCCTGTCTAGGGACCATCTAAAGTTGGGCAGTACGCATAACTAAAATCTCTGTATTACCTACTACCATGGGGGCAGTACGGGTGGTGTAATGGTTAGCATTACTGCCTCACAGCACTGAGGTCATGGGTTCTATCCCCACCATGTGTTATATATACGGGGCAGCACGGATGGTGTAATGGTTAGCATTACTGCCTCACAGCACTGAGGTCATGGGTTCCATTCCCACCATGGCTCTAACTGTGCAGAGTTTGTATATTCTCCCTGTACTTGCGTGGGTTTCCTTCCTAACAAAATTAACCCTAGAATGTCTGTGTGTGCGTGTACATGTGGTAGGGAATATAGAATGTAAGCTCCACTGGGGCAGGGACTGAAGGGAATGTTCAAATATCCTCTGTGAAGCGCTGCGGTATATGTGTGGACTGTGTATATAAGAAACTGTTAATAAATAAATATTGCTAATGCCCCTTGGTGTTCTGGGGGAAAACATGTTTTGTGTCTTTCTAGTCTAGAACAACCCCTTACTTTTCAGCACCTGAGGGGCATTACTAATATGATTGAGTAAGTTTTATTTTGTTTTGTGTCCTTTTGCAGGCTGGGCCAATGGTGTATGAGGTGGCCATCTTGAAGCTTGTAATGCAGGTGGCTGCAAGATGGGTTGTTCCATGAGAACATGAGCATGGACGCCTTCTCCATAATGTCAGCTGGCACAGAGTTCCGGTTGAGTAGGATCCCAGAGCCAGGCTCCCATGGTAACACACCTTGCATTCACGATAGCTCCACCCCGCCGTAGAGCACTGCGGCTTATTTACATCACTGACATCACTTATAGTCGCGTATCAGCAACCGGAAGAAAATAAAACAAACCCGATATAAACATGGAATGCCTTAGAAGACACGTGCTCTGCGTTCTATCCATTCCCTGGTTTTATGCAATATATCCACTGCCCTAATTACAATTCATTTTATTGAAAAGGTTACCAACTATATCACTGAGCTCCCTGCTTAATTGATCAGCGTGATGTAACCTTAGAAAAGGAGGACAGAGGAACAATACAATAGGAAGTCTCTTTAATACGCTCGGCAATAATCAATCTAGAAGAATGAAATATAGATCTTCCCTGCGATAATTAGACCGGTACCGTACAGTATTTTCCTTTCCCATGGAATCCATTGTACAGTCAATGCTGAGTACACGTGATATACGACACTCATCTCTTTTATGGCCTCATTAATTACTCCGGCACTATTACCGGTGGTCTCTGCGTGCTCTCAAGGCTAGGGAACATGAGGGATCTCTAGCTCGGAATGTTAGTTCTCGCAGGATTTACAACATCCCTCCGCCAAATACTGTGGGAAGCACTGTAGGAAACTAAACATGAGTTCTCAGCGGCAACTAGGGATGCCAATCCCAGGGCATTTTTTCAATCCCGCAGGGGCAGATTGACCCGCTGGGAAACCGGGCCATTTGCCGGTGGGCCGGTCCAGATTTGGTCATTTTTCCCCCCTGAGCATGGCTGTGCTGTCAACAGTAAATATGGGCGCGACTTTGATCAGTTTGAAGATGGCCGTGGTCTCTCTTGGTTGACGTCATCACACCACCCGCGACTGCTTCAGCATGACGGTGAATGGTGCGGTGAGCGTGGCACCGAAGCCAGGTAAGCACCCGCCCCCTGGGTCAGTAGGGTCTATATCCCCCCCTGGTCAGTAGCATTACTAGCACCACTCCACTAGCCCCCCCCCCCTGGTCCACTAGCGTTACTACACCCCCCCCCCCCCCCTCAGGTCACTAGTGCTACTACCGCATACACAGTCTAAATTGTGTTCTGTTTGGTTTTGCTGCCTTTCCTAAAACCTCTTTTAACAATGATTGTTGGTCTGATGATGAGTGTTTGGGGAACCGTTGCTGGTAGACATCACTGGGGAGATGCCCATAATAAGTGCTGCCCGAGGCGCAGAGCTAAACTATCGATGGACACCCCTAGTTGAAGTGACAGAGAACACATTGGTTGATGGGGGCTGAAATAAAATTGGTATAATTTGCAGATTCCAAAAACAATATTTTTATATTAACACTACACCAGCAGCGGCTCCTATCTTGGTATAGGTGGGGGACTGCTGCTGACTGCATCATCCAGGGTCCCCGCCATGCTGCCTCCACCCAGAGTCCCGGTACCTCTACAATGCAGTTGACAGATGCCGGCCCTGGCCCATGCACAGTACCAGCGGTGGTAATGTGCAGATGAAAAAGCCCTGACTTCTATGGGCTGCATTAGCTGCAGCCCATAGACGCCGGCTAGGACTGCATAGTGAAGCAGGGAGAGGCTACCTACAAGAAGCCAGCCTGGACTCCTAATGGGACTGCCTTTACTGCAGGTGACTAGCAAGTAGGACTTCCAATAGGAAGTCACTGCCAGTCACAGTGTAGTCATTGCAGTCTCTGGCCTCACTAAAGCTGAGCACATTGACTGATTTTACTGGGTGGGCTGCAGTCCTGCTGTCCATTGGTAACATCCGCCACTGCATTACACTCTTTTTTCTTTGTGTGTTTATGAGATCTGCACTGAGACTCTGAGACTCTCTCCTGCAGTCACACTGCGGTCCTCCGGTGTGCAGTCCAGCGCCAACCACAGAAGACTAAGCGATAATCACATCATCCTCCCAGTGCTGATGCTGCCTGCGGCCTCCCTGTCAGCTCTCCACAGCATGTCACCTTTAGCCGGCTTACAGGCCTCAGGCCTATTCCACATGCACTCCGTATACCCTACAGTCACCAGCATGGACATGGCCATCTTAGATTCGTTCACATGGGGGTTTCCAACCAATCCTGACTATGCCATTCTGACTTCACTCCACAGTGACCAATCATTTACGCTCATTCCTATAGATTGTAAGTTTGCGAGCAGGGCCCTCGTACATTTTGACTGTCTGTAAATACCCTGTTTTGTTGTATCACTGTCCCCTTTGTAAAGCGCAACGGAATATGCTGCGCTATATAAGAAACTGTTAATAAATAAATAAATAAAATAAGTATGCTGGGAAAAGACCTGGCAAATTGTCAGTGCAATGATGTCCACAGAGTAGCTGTGTTCTTGAACTCTCCACTGCTCCTGTTGTTTATCTCAGTGCAGAATGTCCATCCTTCTGCTCAGTCTGACTCCCTCCAGTGTCCAGACTTGGAATTACCTTGGTTCCAGTCAAGCCTATTTACTACCTGCTTCATCGTTATCTGATCACCATCGCTCTACCATCGCAGTACCATCCACCTTCTCACTGTAAACATCGATATTACCACCATCGTTGTATTAACATCGGTTACAGTTATTATCGGTGGACCTCTCCTATGCCTGTATTAGTGGTTTCTGCTTGAGTTCCATACTTACCTATAGTGCTCCTCTGTGTCTCCGTACACCATCGATGGTCAACATCGGTCAGAACTGACTTCAGCATCAAGAGACTCCAGCGTTTCCTATCACACAATTACCTGATTCCCCTGGATCCAGTCCAGAACTCTTTCTTTCCGGCACCATCCGATCCCCTGTGATCCAGTATTCCTCACAGTCACACCTTTAGACCTCATAAGTTATACATATACATTAAGGGTCTCCCTTTATTTGGACTAAATTCCTTATGTAGGAATGTATTCATTTATTTTTTAAATTCCTTATTAATAATTTCTACATTCCAGCTCCAGACCAGTCACCCTGCAGACGTGACTTTCCCATTTCATTGATGATGCTTATTCATACTTGTCAATAGCTTTAGAGTTTCTTTTGTTTTACTATATTATGTGAGGAATATAGCATTGTGGGCGGGATGTATTAATATACATCGCCGCCCCTCGCCTGCCAGCCGCCGCGATGCTACCGCATATGTACTAACATATGCGGCTAGCATCGGGTTGTGGTGACGGAGACCCCAGCGATACCTGTAATGTGGTGTGCGGGGGTCTCCGTCACATTCCGGCGGCTGTCAGTGTCCCCCTGTGTCTCCTCCTCCTCCCTGCAGCCGGGTGTCCTCCCGGCTGTGACACCTGCTGGGGGAGGAGGAGATCGATGGAGGACGGGAGGGGGGGGGTCGCGCGGACGGCGGGCGGCGATAGAAGCCCATGGGCGGAGACAGGGCGGACGGCTAATGGTACATAGGAAAATGCGGTAAAACCCCCGTTTTACCGCATTTCCCTTTAGTACATCCCGCCCTGTGAGCGCAATTTGAAGCTTTGCAGATTTTCCCAGCAGCCTACTGTGTTATCCGCCAGAAAATTATTTGCAGTGTTCATTTCTTGCAGTCCCAAAGCAGGTCTAAAAATATATATTTTTAAATCCCTTATTTGAAGCTAAAAATGCTGCAGCTTCCTTTAACAGCCCTTGTCGGACAAGGCAATTGGTAGTTTCCAATTAACTTAATCCAATAAATAACGGTTTAAACAATAAATTACCTCAAATGATCCCAAAATAAACTTTTTCATTAACGTATACTTCCCAAACTTGATTCTAAATTATTGGCATTTATACAATTTTTTTTTATTTTGAAATGGGCTTAAAATTACCCCAGAATAACCACCTTCTACCTTTTTATGGGTTTTTTTTTAATTTTGTTTGTAATTAAACAAAATTAATAAGTTATTTGCCATTTTTTTACTTTTTTTTTAAAAAGAGCTAATCAGCCATTTTATGTATTTTTAAATCACTTTTTTGTTCCCCATGTTTTTTTTTATTTTTAGAAATTTTAAATAACTTTTTGGTTCCGATGTTTGTTTGTTTTTTATACATTTCCTGTGGAAATTAATGTAAGTATGGAACTTTGTTATAACTTTTACCTACTGTATACAGTATTTCTCATCACATCTTAATATCTTAATTGTAAATAATAGTCTGCCTAAAAAAATAAAAAATTGTATTTAATAGTCCCAGGGGTCCCGTTTTGTATAAAACAAAAATACAGATGAAAAAAACTCACGACCAAAAACATTTTAGTAACTTTACAGTTCTCTCATATGCAAAATGTGTTTTAATCACTTATTATTTTCCATAATTTAAATCCTGTAAAATATGCTTAGGGCGATGTAATGTGTTAATAAGTGTAGCAGAGATAATGTCCTATTTGTGCAGTTGGGTACTGAGCGCAATATTCAGGCATGTGACCTCTATTAGTAAATTTCACACCTTTTTTATAGGGTAATCTAGCGTTTTATTACAGTGTGTGAAGAAATACGGTTACTTTTCCATCTATTTTACATTTAGATTGTAGCGAGATGACCTTCCTAATGGATCGCATAACCTCTTACAATTACAAGGGGCACCCAAGCTTTATCCACAATACGTATTTGATTATTTAACAGGAGAGGTGTAACAGGACAGTTTGGTATGACAATTAAAACCACACCGCAGAGTGCAGATTGATCTATAGCATATGGATTACTTGACACATTTATTTGAATGTATGGGATTGGGAAGGTGCATTTTATAACATATTAATGCTTGGATTAGAACTGGCATATTTAGTAGATAGGAAAAAAGTCAGATTGCATTTTTCTTATTGCCACAAAGTAGGCTGGATTGGCCCGTGGCCTTATGGGTTCCTATAGACCAGGCATGTCCAAACTGTGGCCCTCCAGCTGTTGTGAAACTACACATCCCAGCATGCCTTGCCATAGTTTTAGCATTTCCTAATAGCAAAACTGTGGCAGGGCATGATGGGACTTGTAGTTTCACAACAGCTGGAAGCAGGGCCGGTGCTAGTCATTGTGGTGCCCTAGGCGCTGCTCACCCACTGGGGGGAGGGGCACCCCGCCGCCACTCTCACGCTGGGGGGGGGGGTCATGCGCCGCCGGGTCAGTGCTGCCGGGTCACTCCACAGGGGGGGGGGGGGGGGGGGCGTGAGGGGAGACCGCCGTCGGCCGGATGATCATGGCACCATCATAGCATCATATGATGCAGCGCATTGCGCCGCCGGGTCACTCCACGGGGGGGGGCTGGGTGACAGTCTACCCAGCGTCGTGAGGAGAGACCGCCGCCGGGTCACTCTACTGGGGTGCGGGTTCGGGCACTGCTGCAGCTCACCTAAACTGGCTCCAGGTACACCTGCTCCGTCCCAAGTGCCGCCCTCCAGTGCAACTGCCTAGAGCTGCCTAGTGGTGGCGCCAGCCCTGGCTGGAGGGCCATAGTCCACCCAACCCCACCTTCCGAATGGTTGGCTGGGGCCACCCATTCGCAAGGGCAACTCACTCGCAGGGGTTTGCGAATGGATGTTATATGGTAACATCCATTCACGAGGCAGGGGGAACCTCCCACATCTTTTGATGGTCACCAACCATCGAAAGATGTGGGAGATGCACGCATATAAAAGTGACTTTCATATCTGTGCACGCTGGCGAAGGAAATGGGCGGGCAGCTGGCATCCGGTGATGCCCACCCCCCGCACCCGCGTCATGCCCTCATTAGCATGAGAACACCCATGAAACTCTGGGCATTCCTATACGCTAATAGGGCCGCCCGCTACCTCACGCCCCTCTGTGCCCCCCGTCGATGTCCTGGGTGCGTGCACCCAACAAACAATCTGTTAGCCGTGGGTGCATGCACCCTGCGTATGCACATGTGCAGAAATGCGCACAGCGCCACCATCGGTCCCCGTGTGAACACAGGGCGGTTGTGAAGCAACCAGAATACGGATCTCTGTCTGTACTTAGGCAATGAGAAGAGTAATCTAACCCCAATTTGTCAATACTAATCTGCAGACATAATAGTATTAGATTGATCCAGATGTTCAGCACTTGTAAAAGATGTATCAAACCTCCTAAGAGGACAGGTGAAAATGTTGTCCATAGCAACCAGTCAGTTGTCCATAGCAACATTCATTTTATAAATGCTAGCTATTGTTCGCCATGGGAAAATTCTGCAATTATCATCTTTAAATGGCTTTGTATATATCCCCCTTGATCCCATAACTAGAAGCCAGAGAGTGCTACTGCACAGTGCTACTGCATTGGTTCCTTTAGGGAGGCTTCATTCCCTAACCAAGATGGCCACCATCTTTACTTCTGCTCAGCACCAGCTTGTTAGAGAGTCACAGTTCCACTTGGCTCCAGAGAGACCTTGCTGTTACCACCTTTTCTGCCACGCTGGTGCTGGGGGTGCCGGACAGTTTGGGATCTCAATAGTCATTACCCCAACGTCGGAATCCCGACAGTCAAAACCCAGACACTCGTGGTCCTGATGGCCACCAGCTAATCTCCCTCGTGGGGGTCCACGACCCCCATAGAGGGAGAATAGAATAGGTGGTGAGCGTAGCAAGGGGCTTTGTTGCGCTCGCCCCGCTGAGTCTGGCCAGTGGGGACCCCAACATCAGACTAATGACTGTCGGGATCCCCACTGTCGGGACCATATACAACACCCGGTACTGGTTACATCCTGCGCCTCTGTGGCTGTTTGTAGGATTATTGACCAACAAGGCCGAGAGCAAAGGAATCTTTGCACTGCAGAAATTTAAGCCTGTGCAAGATATATCTTAAAAAAAAAAATGTAAAAATGAATTTTTACAATACACCACAAGAGGCTGCTAATGTCTTTTAATTGTATTCTGGAGCTGTCCAATTACTAAGCTGTGCTGACTCATTTTTTGGAAAGCTTTTCTAATGAAACACCTCTACATTAATTACAGCACAATAGTGTCAGTCTGACATGTGCTGACAATCCAGTGACTCCAGCCAGAGTCACTGCTGAGTCTGAGCGTAATACTGGGCTGATTTACTTTGGATCTCTCTCACAGTAATACCATAGGTTACTTATAATGGATAACGCTTCTGGAGCCAAGCTCTGAAAACATGTTGCAAAGAATAAGAAAGAATGCTTTCCAAAATCGAAGTGTTAATAGCAGAGGCGTCTTAAGAGAGGAGGAGGCCCGTGGGCTGCACCCTCGGCCCTGCCCCTGCCGGAAGCAGTAGGTGCTCAGGTGCGTGAACCTCCGCTGCGCTGTGGATTCTAAGCACTACAGCGCTCATAGTCCACTGCTCATGCGCAGATCACCGACAAAATGGCTGCCACTCCATTTTTCCAGCGATTCTGAAGTGCTCCTGCCGCTGCTTTGGGACACAGGAGGTTAAGCATGACCTAAATGGGTGTGCGGTGTGGACCCTCCTGGGACTCAGGGACCCGTGTGCACTGCACCCATTATATATATACGCCACTGGGTAATAGTTTATTTCTATCAATTAACCATACTTGCCTACCTTCATTGGATTGGCTGGGAGGCTTCTGAAAATTGGCTCCACCTCCTGGCAAAGGTGGACATGTCCGCCGCATTGGCCCCAGTTTCCCAGGTTCTCTCCTCGGCGGATGGGTCCAGTCAGACTAAATTATGAAAATCCCATCATTGTGGCCGCAATGACTCAATCTCAATTGCCATGCCCCCCAATGACAGACTGCTTTATTGAGCTCCACCTCCAGTTCCGCCGCTTTTTGGAGAAAGGGGGGTCAGCAGCAGCTGGGGGGGCCTCATTGAGTGGTAATGTGCTTCTCTGCACACTTCAACCATCGCACATCACTGTGGTGTGACCACCCTTTGCCTTCAAATCAGCATCAATTCTTCTAGGTAACGCACACAGTTTTTGAAGGAACTCGGCAAGGAGCTTGTACCAAACATCTTGAAGAACTAACCACAGATCTTCTCTGGATGCTCAAAACCTTCTGTTTCTTCATGTTTTCTCTGACAGACACGATGATGTTGATATTAGGGCTCTGTAGGGGCATTTCATCTGGACCAGGACTCCTTGTTCTAATTTACATTGAAGATAGTTCTTAAAGGCATTGGCCATATATTTAGGGGTCCTTGTCTGGCTGCAGAATAAATTTGGAGCCAATCAGACACCTAACAGATGGTACTGTGTTGCAGGATGGATATGCCAGTATTTTTCAACATAGAAATCACCACTAATCTTGACCAAATCCCCATCTCCATTTGCTCAAATGCAGCCCCCAACTTGCAAGAAACTTCCAGCATGCATCACTTTTGCCTGCAGACTCATTATTGTACCGCTCTCCAGCCTTCTGTGACAGCCCAATATTTCACATTTTGACTAATCAGTCTGGAGCGCCTGCTGCCATTTTTCTGCTCCCCAGTTCCTATGTTTTTATACATAGTTGAGTCACTTGGCCTTGTTTCCACAAGGTGTGGCTTTTTGGCTTTTTCCATAAAGACCACTTCTGGACCAACTTCTCCAGAGTCCATTAAGTAAATCCACTGGTGTGAGGAGTGTTGCGGAGGTGGGGGAGCAGAGATGCTGCACATGGGCCCTGCCCTATCTTGATCTGCCCCAGACATGGGCAGTACAATTGTTGGGTTAATGTGTCAAAAACATGTTGAGGTCTTAGAATCTTCCTTCGCTTGTTTTTCATGGCATCTCTTTAGCAAATAGTATTCAGCTCTGTAGCAAATAGTATTTGATATTACATGGGGAGGTTGATTCAATTGCTGAAGAAGTTTGAGAATTGCACAACTTTTAACGGCAATCCATCCCACACCATTCACCCGGCTGACTCGCAAATTTCGGCCTGCCAGATATTCTCCAGCAATTGAATTTCAACTGTGATTATAGTTTTCTTGTTTACTATATCACCTCCAATTTCTCTCCATTTCAGTATGATAGACTTAACAGAACACTGGGGGATATAAAAAGTCAATTCCCTGTGATTGGTGCTTATCAGTAAGCTTTCGTAAGATTTTATTGAATGGGTTTCGATCTTCATGATGAAGCTCTTACTTTTAAATATCTGAGCCTACTGTGCATCTACAGCTGTATTCTCCTTAAAATCAACTGAAACATTTCAGTTCATTGTAATCTACTTCCCTGTAGATTATGGGTGAAATTTAATCGGATGAGAGATTCAGAAAGTGAGAGATTTGGTAAGAAATGTCAAGTTTTTTTAAAGCAGCAATCATTTACACTCATCATTTACACAATGTAAATGATTGCCGCTTTAAAAAACCAGGAGATTTCTTACCAAATCTCTCACTTTCTGAATCTCTCATCCTATTACATTTCACCCTAAGAGTCTAGGACCCGATGTTTTCATATTTGACATTAGAGCTTATTTTGTTTTTATCAATGGTAAGAATTGCTGAATAAATCTGTTTTGATTTCACGATGCCAGGAAATAAAATGGAAAGGACGCCAGAGGGTCTGAATCCTGTTCTAGCTACTGTATAATCTGCTCGGTGCTAAATGTTATACTTAGAGGGGGGCAGGCAGATGCGGCAGTAAATTTAATTTGTTCACAAAAGAATAAAATTCACAGTTGCATTCATCGCTCATCCAAAATAAAAGAGCCCAGCCAAGCCCGGCATATGGTGCCACAATGTACATGTTTTATTATTATTTTATTGGCATAAGAGACTCTACAACATCAAACTGGCACCTCTCCTCCTCGCCCCCTCCTGTATCTCCCATCCAGCATCAGCCAGGTGTATAACGGAGCAGCCTCCACCTTCTTCTCTCCAGAGACTGTGATGGCTACAACTCAATTAATTACAGCACCTCCCAGGACAATTGCTTACACCAGGGTAAATCTCAGATAATCCAGCAAAATGCGATTGATACTTATGTAATTTGGTTATTGTGGGGGAAGCTTGCTTATTTGCTTGGTATCAAACTGCAGTTTGTTTTCATCAAACATAATAATTCCAGAATGAATCTAATTTGATTCAGAATGTAAGATACATACGGTATTGGACTGGGAGAAAAAAGTATAACGACGCCAGAAGCCCGGTGCCAGGATATGGAAGTGGTCAGGATACAGACAGGTGCCATTCAGAATGTAAGTATGCCAGGAAGGTTTAGAACGGGGAACGTGTTGTTAGGACTTAGGCATGTCCAAACTATGGCCCTCCAGCTGCTGTGAAACTACAAGTCCCATCATGCCTTGCCACAGTTTTGCTATTAGGGAATGCTAAAACTATGGCAAGGCATGCTGGGATGTGTAGTTTCATAACAGCTGGATGGCCACAGTTTGGACATGGCTATTAGGGTTAGGCTGCATGCACTACAAGGGTGTGTAGGATTAGGGTGTGATGCAAGGGGGTTAGGTTTACTCACTAGCAGGAGGGTTTAGCATAGGCTGGGGGTGGGGGGGGTAGGCCTCTACATGTGAAGGTTAGGGTGAGAGGGTTACATATCCTCCAACTGTACAGATTTAGCCGGTACAGTACCGTTTTTTAGTAGTCTGTACCGGCTAAATATCCCTGTACCGATTGTACAGATTTTTCTCTCTATCCTCGTTCACACACTACAATAAAATGGCCGCTGCCCATACAGTGTATATCTCTGGCCTCTTAGCAGCCACACGCCTGCGGCTGCAGCTCCCCTACACCTTTTTTTGCAAGCCCTGACTGGCTAAGCCGCCTTCAAACACTTGTGCAAGGTCGCTGATTGGCCGTGCCACCGCCGGGTCCTTGGTTCAGGCAGCGCTTGCAGTCCCTGCCTGCAGGCGGCTGCGTGTGTGAGAGCAGCAGCAGCCAGAGAGTCTGTAGCATGGAGAAGCGGTACTGCAGCATGGAGAAGCGGTAGAGAGGGGAGCAGCATCAGGTAGGGACCGCACCGTGATCAGAGAGGATAATTCTAAATCTGCAAAACTGTCCATCAAAAGGATAAGAAAGGGGATGTGGTCACCCGTGACCACGCCTCTTTTCTGAAGTTGTACCGATTTCTGCATTTGAAATGTTGGAGGGTATGGGGTTAGGGTGCATATGAAACCCCTGCCAGAAATCTTTACACTGGAATGCCCTGGTTAGTCTTTTGACCATTGGAATCACCACCGCCAGGATATCGTATGTATCCCAGCGCACCAGTGGGATGCCATTATAAGGGCCCACTATGGGGCGTGGCCAGTCGGTGAAAGGTGTGGCCAACCACCACAGAAAAGTTTCCAGGCATTCAAGAACGGATATATATATTTATTTATTTTTTTGGTGGGGGGGGGGCGGCGGCGGTGCACGGCATTTCCTTTGCCATTGGTTGTAAAACATTTAGCATTTCTTATTACTTTATTATTTAAGGTTTACTTACAGTCATTACATACGCGGTTTAAATAAGTTTAATAGGGGGAGCTAAGCTATGTATATATATATATATATATATATATATATATATATATATATATATAAGACCGGAAAACCCAACCGCGCCTCACAAAGAGAAGGCAGCACCTCTGAGGGGCCCCCTGTTAGACAGGACCCAAAGGATTAGAGATAGAGAAAATGGAGTATCAGAGTGCGCCAATTCATTTGTATATACAACAGTATTGTTGAACAAACAGTATAGTAGTCTGAAGAAGAATCATAAAAAATTTATTCAGGAATCTTCCAAAAGATGATACAGGCCCAACGCGTTTCGTCAACAGCTTGACTTCATCAGGGGCATTGGAAGCAGAGCAGTACAAAGCAATTTCACACTGTAAAATTATAACAAATTAATATCAATTGTACATAAAAGCGATAAAACGTTAAAAAAATGAATAAATGAAGAGCATGATGAGGATAGAGGACATAATGTGGAGAGGAGGATAGCGGGGGAACCACTTGAAACCATTGATAACGAAAAATATCTCAGTAACCAAATTATATTTATTTGGCACCCAATATGTGAATCATATATAAACGCCAACTTTTAGCGTGAATAGGAGGTAATAAGAGGAAAACCACGGTGAAAATTTTCACAACAACAAAGAAGATTTACCAGAGTCCCAAATAGGGTAGTTCGAGATATAACATACCTATAGAATTCTCGGTACTTGTGTATTTTGGCGGCGCCCGTCGTGGGCATCGTGTGCCTTAACTTTAAGGCACAGGACGCGACGCGATGGACGTGATTTCTCCATAGGCTTCAATGTTAAAATATTTTTAACATTGAACCCGATGGAGAAATCGGGTCCATCGCGTCGCGTCCTGTGCCTTAAAGTTAAGGCACAGGACGCGACCGACGCGACCGACACGATTTCTCCATAGGCTGAAATACTGTCGGTCGCGTCAGACTTGTGCCATTATAATGGCACAAGATCAAATGTAGTTGATAAAGTCCATCTAACATAGAAAACAATGGGAAATGGGCCAATATGGCCCATTTCTCATTGTATATGGCCCCGTCATGTCCAAATATAAATGCCCCCCATTGTCAGCGGCACCCCAGTATTGACGCCAACCCGAAGCGTGGCGAGCGTAGCGAGCCCGCGAGGGGCGGCAGAACGCGTCCTATGACCTTTTCATACCCCTACTATCCACGTCGGCGTGGAGTTGAGAATAGAATAGTGTGGCGAGCGCAGCGAGCCACCGAGCCTGAAGCGTGGCGAGCGCAGCGAGCCCCGCGAGGGGACGCGGATACCTTCACAGGTATCCGCGTCCCCACGCGGGCTTCACAGGTGTCTGCGTCCCCTCGCGGGGCTCGCTGCGCTCGCCACGCTTCGGGCTCGGTGGCTCGCTGCGCTCGCCACACTATTCTGTTCTCAACTCCACGCCGACGTGGATAGTAGGGGTATGAAAAGGTCGGAGGACGCGCACCGCCGCCCCTCGCGGGCTCGCTGCGCTCGCCACGCTTCGGGTTGACGTCAATACTGGGGTGCCGCTCACAATGGGGGGGCAGTTATATTTGGACATGACGGGGACATATACAATGAAAAATGTGCCATATTGGCCCATTTCCCATTTTATTCCATGTAAAATGGACTTTATCAAGTCCATCTTATCTTGTGCCATTATAATGGCACAAGACCGACGCGACCGACACGATTTCAATGTTAAAATATTTTAACATTGAAGCCTATGGAGAAATCGCGTCCATCGCGTCGGTCGCGTCGTGTGCCATGTTAATGCACACGACGCGACGCGATGGACGCGATGGACCCGATTTTTCACACACGATGGACGCGATCCTCATCGTGGGCGCCGCCAAAATACACAAGTACCGAATTCTCATTGTTTAATTAAAAAACAAACAGCAGAAGTTTTCATGCGAAAGACAAAACTGGAAATGGTTTACGCTGAAAAAGTGGAATAATAATTTTTTTTAAATATAATATGGAGGTTTGTCTACAGTTGTAATCCACCGAAATAAATCAAATATAACATACCACTAAGGATCAGCAACAGTGATAAAGCATGGTATAATCGCAATCCAATGGTATCCAAAGTTAAATCGCAATTTCTGGGGGAAGGTAAATAACCCCAATAAACAGTCTAAAGAGAGAAATAACACAACTACTGATCTATACATAATCACATAGTATGCGGCAGTGAGAAGACTTGTGCAGTGATAAGCTGTACTTACTAAAGCAGAGCAGACCGGAAGTGAACTCCTGAGATCCAAATGCTGAATGAACTGCTGAAGGGAATATGGGGGACATTTACCAAAATGGATTCGTAGAAAAAAGGTGTATTCGTAGGGAGAAATACACCTTTTTTTTACGAATTTGTATTTTCGGGATTTACAATCCCAAAAATACAACAATTCGTAGTCCTAAAGATGGAACATTCGTATTTGTATTTACAAATACGAATGTCTACACCATCGATAGAATACGACAGAAATCACCATTCAAAAGAATGGTGGTTTCTGATTTACTAAGCAGCCGTACTGATAATACGGCTGCTAAGTGGTGTGAAACACCCACGCAAATACGACAGGAAAATAGAACACCATTTTCATGTCGTATTTGCGTTTTAGCCTGCACGGATCAGTCAGATCCGTGCAGGCTTCAAGGTGTAAAAAAAAATTAAATAAATAAATAAATAATTAAATAAAAAACCGGTGTGGGGTCCCCCCACAGCCGAAACCAGCACCAGGCTGACAGAGGCTGGAGCTGGTAATTAAAAATCAGGGAACCCAACAAATAGGGGTTCCCTGATTTTTAACAACCAGCCCCAGGCTCCTGCTCTGGGGCTGGTTCCCAAAATACGGGGGACAAAATGACTAGGGGTCCCCCGTATTTTAAGAACCAGCCCCAGGCAAAACCAGCCAGCAGGGTAATGCCACAGCCGGGGGGAGACTTTTTATGCAAGTCCCCCCGGCCAAAGCATTAACCCTACCGACCAGTCAGCCTGGCCAGGGGCCCTGGGGGAGTGGGGACCCCCCCAATAAAGGGGTCCCCCCCCTCCAGGACTTACCTGACCAGGCTGAAGCCTGGTGCTGTCCTCGATGCCCCTGGGCGGTGGGCATCGAGCTGATAGCGGTGTAAAAAATAGAAAAAACTATTGTTTTTTACTGTGGCACTACAAGTGCCAGCAAGCCTCCCCATCAAGCTGGGACTTGGATAACCACAAGTCCCAGCCTGCTGGGCATTAAAGGGCCCGCTGGGTCTTGTAGTGCCACAGTAAAAAAAATAGTTAAATAAAACACACTGACACCCATTTTAAATAAAAGTTTAATACACACATTACATACATACTGATACTTACCTTTCTTGATCCCGTAGGTAGCCCTGGTCCTGATGTCCTGTGTCGTCCTCCAGGTCCATGTCGGCTGTCTGCGTCGTCCTCCAGGTCCATGTCAACGGTCCGTGTCGTCCTCCAGGTCCATGGCGGTGTCCGGGTCCGAAGAAATCCATGTTGGAGCTGTGGAAGGAAATCCTACTCACCTGGTCCTGCGCTGAAGAAGTCTTCTCTTGATCCGACGTAGTCCAGGTAATCTTCACAGTCGGCTCCTGATTGGCCTGCTAGGCGGCCAATAGAATTCAGTCTGAGGAGAGGCGCCGAGTATGAAATATCTCAGCATCTCTCCTCAGCGCGATGCAGAGACAGCGGAGACAGCGGGGAGCGCCGACAGCTGTGAAGATTACCTGGACTACGTCGGATCAAGAGAAGACTTCTTCAGCGCAGGACCAGGTGAGTAGGATTTCCTTCCACAGCTCCAACATGGATTTCTTCGGACCCGGACACCGCCATGGACCTGGAGGACGACACGGACCGTCGACATGGACCTGGAGGACGACGCAGACAGCCGACATGGACCTGGAGGACGACACAGGACATCAGGACCAGGGCTACCTACGGGATCAAGAAAGGTAAGTATCAGTATGTATGTAATGTGTGTATTAAACTTTTATTTAAAATGGGTGTCAGTGTGTTTTATTTAACTATTTTTTTTACTGTGGCACTACAAGACCCAGCAGGCCCTTTAATGCCCAGCAGGCTGGGACTTGTGGTTATCCAAGTCCCAGCTTGCTGGGGGGGCTTGCTGGCACTTGTAGTGCCACAGTAAAAAACAATAGTTTTTTCTATTTTTTACACCACTATCAGCTCGATGCCCACCGCCCAGGGGCATCGAGGACAGCACCAGGCTTCAGCCTGGTCAGGTAAGTCCTGGAGGGGGGGGACCCCTTTATTGGGGGGGTCCCCACTCCCCCAGGGCCCCTGGCCAGGCTGACTGGTCGGTAGGGTTAATGCTTTGGCCGGGGGGACTTGCATAAAAAGTCTCCCCCCGGCTGTGGCATTACCCTGCTGGCTGGTTTTGCCTGGGGCTGGTTCTTAAAATACGGGGGACCCCTAGTCATTTTGTCCCCCGTATTTTGGGAACCAGCCCCAGAGCAGGAGCCTGGGGCTGGTTGTTAAAAATCAGGGAACCCCTATTTGTCGTGTTCCCTGATTTTTAATTACCGGCTCCAGCCTCTGTCAGCCTGGTGCTGGTTTCGGCTGTGGGGGGGACCCCACGCCGGTTTTTTATTTATTTATTTATTTAATTTTTTACACCTTGCAGCCTGCACGGATCTGACTGATCCGTGCAGACTGCCTACAAATAATTCGTATTAGCAGCCGTATATACGGCTGCTAATACGAATTCCTACGACATCGGAGGGTTACAAAGCAGTCGTATATGACTGCTTTGTAACTGATCCTCCGGAACACGACTTTGCATACGACTTAAACAGTCGTATGCAGTCGTAGGGAAAATACCAATACGAAAAACTAGGTTTTTCATATTGGTAAATTTCTTTGTGTCTTATGTAGTGGAATAGTGCCTACATCACTTCCTGTTCTATGGATAAACAGCTACCAGAATAATCATATAAGCGCTTTAGTTACTGCGCTGAAAACGTGGTGGATGGGGAAAACGCTAATGTGTGATAGTAAGGGGCTCAGAAAAGTCTGTAGAGATGATCATTAAGGCTACTAAAACCATTACAAAAGTAGTAACTAAAGCGCTTATATGATTATTCTGGTAGCTGTTTATCCATAGAACAGGAAGTGATGTAGGCACTATTCCACTACATAAGACACATATTCCCTTCAGCAGTTCATTCAGCATTTGGATCTCAGGAGTTCACTTCCGGTCTGCTCTGCTTTAGTAAGTACAGCTTATCACTGCACAAGTCTGCTCACTGCCACATACTATGTGATTATGTATAGATCAGTAGTTGTGTTATTTCTCTCTTTAGACTGTTTATTGGGGTTATTTACCTTCCCCCCGAAATTGCGATTTAACTTTGGATACCATTGGATTGCGATTATACCATGCTTTATCACTGTTGCTGATCCTTAGTGGTATGTTATATTTGATTTATTTCGGTGGATTACAACTGTAGACAAACCTCCATATTATATTTCAAAAAAATTATTATTCCACTTTTTCAGCGTAAACCATTTCCAGTTTTGTCTTTCGCATGAAAACTTCTGCTGTTTGTTTTTTAATTAAACAATGAGAATTCTATAGGTATGTTATATCTCGAACTACCCTATTTGGGACTCTGGTAAATCTTCTTTGTTGTTGTGAAAATTTTCACCGTGGTTTTCCTCTTATTACCTCCTATTCACGCTAAAAGTTGGCGTTTATATATGATTCACATATTGGGTGCCATATAAATATAATTTGGTTACTGAGATATTTTTCGTTATCAATGGTTTCAAGTGGTTCCCCCGCTATCCTCCTCTCCACATTATGTCCTCTATCCTCATCATGCTCTTCATTTATTCATTTTTTAACGTTTTATCGCTTTTATGTACAATTGATATTAATTTGTTATAATTTTACAGTGTGAAATTGCTTTGTACTGCTCTGCTTCCAATGCCCCTGATGAAGTCAAGCTGTTGACGAAACGCGTTGGACCTGTATCATCTTTTGGAAGATTCCTGAATAAATTTTTTATGATTTTTCTTCAGACTACTATACTGTTTGTTCAACAATACTGTTGTATATGCAAATGAATTGGCGCACTCTGATACTCCATTTTCTCTCTCTCTCTCTCTCTCTCTCTCTATATATATATATATATATATATATATATATATATATATATATATATATATAAAATATAGTTTATTTGTTTCTGTATCGTATTGTATAATGGTCACTGGGATACTCTGTCCTGTGTGACAATTACTGAGATGCTCGTGTTATGGCGGTGGTCCTGGGACCTACTGCGATGCTGCCCGATATTGATACATCGGGCAGTGTCGCATCTCCCATAGAAACCTATGGAAGACATAGCTAGCATGGGACAGGAGGGATCTCAGCAGGAATCATAGACAATGTGCTATATGGGTCCCTCAGTGAGCTACAACAATGCTGTTGTGTCATATATGATGAAAGAAACGAGAGCAGAAGTGCTTTATTCAGAAATGCAGTAATTATTATAATAAAACTTTTAGGGTGGTTTTTATTGTAAAGTAGAATGGAAGGGAAGAACCGCAGCAGTCTGATTATGCACTAGATATAGAAAATTCACATAAATTGTTCTATCCGGGACAACTGACTATGGGAGGTAGGTCTCCAATTTGTCACCATCCGCCATAAATGTTTATATGTGGAAGTGGTTTTGTGCGTGACAGTCAGTGGTGCACCCCAGAGTCAGGTACAGTAATAACGATATTTCCTAAGAGAGGAAAAGAGAATAAAGGACTCTGGTTGGGGCCACTCTTATGTCCCAGAAAGAAATATTGCACTGTGGCTATTTATTAACACCTAACTTTTATTAGTATATTCTGAAATTTGGAGACTTCTGTAACTTGCAATAAATAAAACACACTGTGAAAATATAAAAGTAACATCAAACTCGTTTGTACAGTAGTACCAGATAATTTCAATGGAAAATTGTGATAAAAAAGTACTGTCATATAACCGGTGTCTGGTATGAACTTACGTCCCAGCACAGAACACTGTACTCCCTCTCAAGACAGTCTCCTGTTACAATAACACAACATTTTTGACTCTTGGCAAACATATCAACAGTGCTATACCTTAGTCATGTGCAATGCATTGGCTGTACTACAATCAGTACCAGGGGCGTATTCCCCCCCCCCCCCCCCCCCCCCCAGGATAGTGTCGCGGAGAGAAAGAAGGATAGACAGCATCAGAAAGAGAAAGAAGGAGAGATAGGGATGGGGAGAAAGAGAGGGAGGGCCAGCAATGGGTAGGGTGAGAGTGATGGGGAGAGAGGAGGGACAGCAATGGGGAGAACGAATGAGGGACAGCAATGGGGGAGGGAGAGAGAGAGAGAGAGAGAGAGAGAGAAAGAGAAGGGACAGCGATGGGGAGGGTGAGAGCGATGGGGAGAGATAGGAGGGACAGCGATGGGGATAAAGAATGAGGGACAGCAATGGGGGGAGAGAGAGAGAAAGAGAAGTGACAGCGATGGGGAGGGTGAGAGCAATGGGGAGAGAAAGAGGAGGGACAGCAATGGGGAGAGAGAGAGACAGCAATGGGGAGCGAGAGGGGGATAGTGACAGGAGATAGGGTGACAGTGATGGGTAGAGAGTGACAGTGATGGGGAGAGCGAGAGAGGAGGGAAAGCGACAAGGAGAAAGAGAGCGAAAAAGGGAAAGCGACAGAGAGAGACATAAAGAGGGACAGCGAATGGGAGAGAAACAGGCAGTGAGGGATAGAGACAGAGAGACATAAAATACATATACATTTCTACAGTATGAATGCAGCAGCACGGATGGGAATCCAGGGCTTAGAAGCTCCCTCCACCAACTGCAGGTCCTGCGGTCAGTGTATGAGGCATCTAACGCCCGGCATAATTTCTATTACTGACACTTCCATCTACTTCTCACTCTCTCCAGGGTTTCTCTCCTCCCGCTCCCTATTGGCGGCCCCGCTGCTGCTTCACCACCTATCATCTCTCCTGCAATGCCCGCCCCCTTCCCCTTCCAGTGTTCACCTTGCCACCAATCATTCTCCGGGCTCCACGAGGGGGAGCCGGATAGCTGATAGACAGTCGGGATTCCGACAGTCATTACACCGACGTTGGAATACCAACTGTTAAAACCCCGACACTCTGGATCCCAACGGCCACCAGCTATTCTCCCTCGTGGGGGTCCACGATCCCCATAGAGGGAGAATAGAATAGGTGGCGAGCATAGCGAGCCGATGTGCCCGTAGCGTGGTGAGCGAAGCAAGTCCGCAAGGGGCTTCGTTGCTCTCCTCCCACTGTCTGAGTCCGGAGAGTTGGGATCCCGACATTGGGCTGATGACTGTCCGGATCCCAACTGTCGTTGTGCTATACCACACCCCCACAAGGAGAGCGGCTTGCCTACATTTGCTAGACAGACCCCTCCACGGCACGCTCCTGTGTGTCACGGCTGCTGTGAGTTGACATTTGGTTACTAAACACTCAGACCTATCATAACATTCTATATTCAAAGGCAAACCTGTTTCTTCCTTGTCAACACACAAGGTGACAATATTATCTCTGCAAATGTCACACCCTTGGTCTCGGTAGTAGTACTTGTTGACATCTGCCCTTCGGCATCTTTCGGCTCACAGAAACCGATACCAGCAAATTCCTTACAAAATCACCCAGGGGGTTTTCCTCCTGTTCTGTGATTGGGCATCAACCAATACTGGCACTCTCTACTATATATTGTATATATATATATATATGATTCAGGCTCCTTGCATATCCAATGAAACAAACTTTTTGTTTTTATAGTTTCATGTGTTCTTTGCCAGGCAGGAAAGGAGCCACTGCTGATCATAACCGTGCCTCGTACTTTTGCGGCACAACTACAATCATACAAGTGGACAGATCTCTGCTTCCCAATATATCAGCGCACTCATCTCCTTAACTTTGTGCTGCTGTGAGCATTATAATGATTTGCAGCTGTGCACAACGTAGAATAAATGCACAAAGGTGTCAAGGCTAAAATATTAAATGTTAAATATAAATTGGCAAGTTTAGCACAATCTGCTTTTTTTTAATGAGGGTGCGATAAATATTCTTTACCTAAATTCACAATTCCAAAAAATATTATTTTCATGCTATTTTACAAATCTGCTCTTGCAAGGAGACGGGCTCTGATAATGGCTGGTAGCAGTGTGATCGTGTAAGGCCGGCAGTCCATATCCCGACTTACACGGGCTATTTTTCTGATATGACCCCCATAGAGGGAGAATAGAATAGGTGGTGAGGGCAGTAAGCCTGCAAGGGGCTTCAATGTGCTCGTACCCCTGTTGGCCTCCTGACAGTTTGGATTCCGCTGTCAGCGAAACGACCGTCAGAATCCCGACCATCTGTAAATTATACCATACCCGCACAAACTGTGCATATGCAGTCGGAAGATCCCTATTCATAAGATTGTGCAACATAATAGTCCAAAGACTACTATAGGACATGGTTGCCTACCCTCCCGGAATAGCCGGGAGGGTCCTGGAAATCGGAAAGGGGGGGCAACCTTGCCTGGCTCCCTTGACCCCCCCCCCCCCCCCGGCCTCGGCGGGGGCTCCGTGAATCAAACACCGCAAATCACATCATTTTAGCCCAGCCCTCCGCAGTACAATGCATGAAAAAAAGGCATTGCACAGGGGGGGTGTGGCTAAAATAGCACAATCGCACTGACCATGCCCCCAAACAAGTAGCCCCTCCTGTTGCTCCACCCCTGCCCCTTTTTGCTCTCAGAGGCTTCACCCCCCTTGAACTCAGCCACTGAGTAAGTCCTGGACTATGCACAGACTGCAAACACTGGAAAAATCATTGAATGGTGAGCAGCTTGTGTTGCAGATGTATTAAGCCTGATGCAGTAATAAAGTGGCCATTGGTAACGCAGCAGCCTAACTCACTTTTCAAACCCAGCCTGTAACATGACAGTTAGGAGCTGATTGGTTGGTGCGTTATCACCTTCCACTTTATCATTTCACCAGGCTTAATAAATCTGCCCCAATGTCACCAGAGACTTTTGTATAACTCCCAGGCAGGCTGGAGAAAAAACTTACACCTGGTTAAATAGGTTGAAATGTCATCATTAGTCATATATGGGCTGAAATATCATAGTACAGATGGAATCGCCAGATTCCCTTAGCTGGCGCAGGCTGGCGGTAAAGCGCTCCATCTGATGTCTAACACGCATGTCAGCACGGCGGCGGGAAGTGTTTTCCCTGCACGTCTCCGCTTAAGGAAAATGGGCAGGGAGTAGGGGGAGCCAGCGGGGGGATGCAGCGGTCCAGCAGTGGGAGCAGCGGAGGGCTCCGATAGAACGGGGCGATCAAACGTCTCGTGCGTGCGCCCCCTTCCGTCGGATGGTGATTCTATCGCCAAGAGCAACTCGGATGGGAGCTGCTCCATCTGTAAATCGGTGCTGTGTTTTTTCATATGTCAATATATTACAAATCATTGTCCATATTGTTGATGTGTGATTTATTTTGGTTATAACGCTGTGTGAGGTCATGTATGTGTATGCTGTATATTATGTCAGGCAGTATTAGTTTGTTCCAGTCTATCCTGGGAACTTTGGAATGTTGACCCCTGAGTGCGGGGAGATGACAGGCCGCGTCAGTTGTAGTTTAGCTGGGGAGTAAGATGCATGGAGATTGCTGTCGGTGAATGAATACGATTGTTTGTATTAATAAGTAGTGTATAGCACTGTAGCATCAAATGCCAAAGTGCAACGATGGGTAAATGTATTAGATTACGTATTTATTTGTACAGAAAGGAAATTAGAGAGCGGATCTGATAACCAGTAATCCCAAATAAAGCTGGCCAGCGTGGTTGCCGGAAACCATAGGAAAATAATGGCTATATAATAATGGCTACAGTTTATTTAAAGCCCTGTTACAGTTATATAGGAGGAAATCCTACTGTATGTGTAGAAGTGGCGACCTAGGAAACGGCTGTCTAGGATCATTTATCACTCCAGTATTTGCTATATGGAAGTGACAACAACGGCAGCAGCCAGAGAGATATGTGATATGCACCATTGCAACACTATAACAATAATGGGGATATTTCCTGGCAAAATCTAATTTTACACACACTTATCGCTAATGCTGAGGGTTCTTAAGGCAAAGACCTGACTAGGTGTAAGCTTATACTACTGTACGTCACAAAAGATGAAACAAGATGGGTTATGTTACCTGGACAGGGCCAGCATTGTTAAACCTTTTGTATTTGGCCCCAGAGTCAATTGTCCATGGGCCCCCCTTTCTGCAGTACTCAGAGTGGTCCCAGCTGGTAAAGTATAAGGCGCCTATTAAATTATTATGATTGACCTTAACACTATCTTAACACTAAAATAAAGACACAGACACAACTGCATAAGTTAATAGGTCATAAAGTATTTATTAAGTGGTATGACCCTATTTGTAAAAGGGACGGCAAGGAAGGCGCCATAAAGACCAGTTCTAGTCAATGGGTGTTAATGGTGGCGACTAAGACGCCCAAACTTCTAGCTAAAGGCATGAACTGTACTGTGAAGGTCTCACCACCCCTTCTATGGCATGGCGAGGACGCTCCAAACGAAGTGCCAAATGTCCCCCCATGGAGGCAGGACTCACCAGACGTCACTGTAAAGGGGGTAAAGCTGACATCGATCACTTATACCGCAACATGGCCGCTGGTGGAAAAAACACGATTTATAGAATTGAATCGAAAAGCCAAATTAATAGAGCAGCCAATTGGTGTGGTAGCGAATGTAAGGGTAAGGGAGAGGGAGGGTCAGCTTCCAGGAATCAATAGGAAGTAGATTTTGGGTGGGATGCACTAGATATGCGGTAAAAACCTATGGGCTTCTTACCGCGACCTGCCGCCGCCCCGCACGGACCCCGCCACCCTGCACAGCCCCCCATGGACCCCCGCTGACCCTCCTCACCCGCGTCCGGGCAGCACACTGCTGTGTTCTCCTCCTCCCTGCACTGTACAGACCTTTTGACTTTCAACATTCCCAATGTCGACCAAATGCTTGTGTCGACCTAACCCATGTCGAGCTTCATGCATGACCTTCAGTGGTTGACCTTATGCTTGTCTGTTTATCCAATGATCCATACCCGTTTTGTCGGAATCCGCCTTCAAAGCTGTTGGAAGCGGCAGTATTGAATAGGCGGCAGCCACTACTTCCTTTGTCAGAAATAGCAGCCAAGATTGAATACCCCCCTAAAGTGTCACGTTGAACTCACCAATAAAAGCTGGGGGGGGGGGTTTGCGAGTCTTTTTTAGTGCTAGATTATAACATGCACCCTGCTACTGTACATTCAGGGGCGCCATCAGCGTCAGTAAAAAAGTGTGAGTGGTCAGAGGAATGGGCGTGGCTAAGTCCCGTAAATAAATTTTAAGCAGGGGTGCCGGCCGCTGACCGGCGACAGTGTCCGGCGGGCGCAACACCCGCTCTGGAAGAGAGAAGACAGGCTGGTGCTGCAGCTGCTTCTCTCTCCCGCTCAGCACACAGTACTGAGCAGCTTATGGTGAAAAGTGGGAGAGAGGCTGTGCTGCATCAGCAGCTTGTCCTCTACTCTGCAGCGAGGGAGGAGGGCGCGGACCCCGGGCCCCTCCATCAGACCCGGGACTGGGTAAAAAGTACTTCACTCCCCCCCTCTTGACAGCCCTGATTATATTGACTGAGTTGTACAGTATGTACACAGTGGTGTAGCTAAGTGCCACGGCGCCCGAGCAGGGGCATATTTCGAGCCCCCCCCCCCCCAATTTCTAGTAGGTGAGGCTCCTACGCAGTGAAAAGTGGGCACGGCCCAACATTAACATTATACCATACACCGTAATGCCCATTTTAGCAAACTTTGTAATACCAAATACACATAAAGCCACATGCCATAATGACAATTACACATAAGGCCACACATGATGCCCACTGCATACTATATAACACACCCTAACACACTGTAATACCCATCACATAATATTTAACAAACCGTAATGCCAATTATACATTTAAAACATAAGTGCCACTTACCTACATGCTCAATGCCAGGGACTTCATGCTCGATGCCAAGGGGAACTGAAATTGCTCGTTGCCAAGGGGGACTGAAATTGCTTGCAGGGAGGGAAGGTGGGAGTAATAGTGCGGATCAGGGAGGGTGGGAGTGATAGTGCAGAGCAGGGAGGGAGGGTGGGAGTAGTAGTGTGGAGCAGGGAGGGACGGTGGGAGGGAGTAGTGTGGAACAGGGAGGGAGGGAGTAGTGTGGAACAGGGAGGGAGTAGTGTGGAGGAGGGCGGGTGGGAGAAGTAGTGTGGAGTGAGGGTGGGAGGGAGTAGTGTGGAGCCCCCCCAGCTGTCAGGGGAAGTGTGCGGCCGGCACAGCAGTGGTGCTTGCAGTCACATGGCCACCAGTGGGGGAACCTCTTTTCTGGTGTGTGTGCAATCCGCGCACCCCCTCCCCCCTGTCGCTGGGCCTGCCCGCTCCCGGCTCCCCGCTGTACTCGGGAGACGTGCACTGTGCTGCTATTTAAAATTCACATCTCCCGCTGGACCGCGCTTGCCAATAGGCACTGGCGGTCCAGCAGCCACCAGCTGATTGGCTGCTGGACTGCAAGCGCCTATTGGCTAGCTGTCCAGCGGGAGACGTGAACTTTAAATAGCACCACGTCTCCCAGACACAGCGGGGAGCCGGGAGATAGCGGGGGAGAGGAAGCAGGCAGACGAGATTGCAGGGGAGCGGGCGAGCTGGTGGTGCCGGCACGGCTCCGGCACCCTGATAGCTTCTGGTGCCCGGAGCTTGTGCTCCACCGGCATCGCCCTCGCTACGCCTCTGTAAGTAGAAAATAGGAAACTATTTTGATGTGAGTTTAAGTATAGTGAGCTGGAGAAATGTGAGAAACATAGTTTACATGTAAGTGCTCACTATGACATTGGGCGAGTTTAGCTCTTTTTTTGGACTCGCACTCTATTACTTTTAGTCCCTGGAGTAACTCAGTTGTGGGGTCTTGTAATGAGATGTCACTAACAGCTGAGTAACTTTCCAAGAGTATAGGTGGCCATACATCTACAGATCGATTGTCAGCTTGGGCTGGTTGGAGCAAAAACCTGGTAATATCTGAATGACAGTTTGGTAGTTTTCTAGCATTTCAAAGCAAATGGTCAACTGTCATTTGCTCGCATCCATTACCAGGATTTTGTTCCAACCAGCCCAATCTGACAATCAATCTGTAGATGTATGGGGCCCATAACTTTCCAGAGTGTGGTGCACACTGTTTAGCAAATAGAACATGAATTTTCAGAAATCAACTTCAAAGATAAATGTGAGTTTCCATACAAAGAATATAACATATATGGTCGGCCTCCACAAGGGTTGTAACATCCAATTGCAGCTAACGAACCAAAAAGGGATCTGAGATACAGATATGGTGCTTATTTAAATATTCATAGAGGGTGCACGGGAAACCCTAAAGGGACAATTAGAAATGCTACAAACACAGCATCCAAATTAAATACTATCTAGCTTCAAAGAAAGAGCAATTGGATTGTGAAATAATTAATTACAGTACTGTAGTTCCTTGGGTGCAGTTTTTCAGTGGCCAACATGAGGCGAAACTGAAGTGTCTCTTACTAGAGAAAATGTAAATTTGACAGAGTATTTTACTAAATAATGTTTTTCCAGTTACCCCCAAGAGATGGGCGGTGAACCAACCAACTGAAGAACATCCCTCGGCAATGAATCAAAAATGCAAAGGAAAAAACAGCAATTAATTAGCTAATTAGACTGCTTATCAGGAGTAAGTAGTAAACTCAGTAGCGGCGTATGTTTGTGTTAACATTTTAATGTTCACTGCACTTAAAAACTATATATAATATATATCTCTTACAGTTATGGCCAGGTACATCGTGGTTTACAACGCGCTTTTGAGGGCTCTAACTCGCGAGTTGCAGATTGCGTTATGTCCTGCGTTATGTACCACGCCATGTAATACATAGTTTAACCACTGGGTGACTAATGCTCTACGTTAAGACTTTACGCTACGGATTTTTGCTAAACAGTTACTTTTCACTACGGATCTTGTCCTTACTTTGCGGACAGAGTGTTTGTATTTATTCGCAGAAGCAGCTACGTACGGTCATTTATGTAATTGGTACAGAAGCCATGCTAACCTTTGCTATTGCTGGATGACTACTTAAAACATTATTTGAGGACCTACAGTATCATACTGTACTTTACACTACGGATTTTGTCCTTACTTTACGGACAGAGTTATTTTATTTTATTCGCAGCCGCAGTGACGTACTGTATGGTCATGAACTGTATGTGATTGGTGCAGAAGCCATGCTAACCATCTGCTATTACTATAATCACAGGCAACAGTGGCCTAGCGGGTAGAGGCACAGCTTCACTATGTCAGTATCAGGAGTTCGATCCTCAGTTGGTTACAATATATTTTCATTTTTTAAACGTACTTTTTTTTTTTTTAAACCAATACAGGTACTGTAGTTACAGTATTTGGTGCTTACAGTATCAAATTCTTTCGGACTTTTCCACAAACAAAAATTCACAATGGCAGGCCGCCATGTACACGATAGTTAATACCCATACATACTGCGCTACAGAGAACGTTTTTTTTCACAAAATACTGTACTGTAGATTTAGCTTTTCAGGTGAAATTCCTTGCTTTGAGGACCGTGTTTCTGGATTAAATTCGCTAACCTTTGCTAAACAGCCACTTTTCACTACGGATCTTGTCCTTACTTTAAGGACAGAGTGTTTGTATTTATTCGCAGAAGCAGCTGCGTACGGTCATTCATGTTATTGGTACAGAAGCCATGCTAACCTTTGCTATTGCTGGATGACTACTTAAAACATTATTTGAGAACCTACAGTATCATACTGTACTTTACACTACGGATTTTGTCCTTACTTTACGGACAGAGTTTTTGTATTTTATTCGCAGCCGCAGTGACGTACTGTATGGTCATGAACTGTATGTGATTGGTGCAGAAGCCATGCTAATCATCTGCTAGTACTATAATCACAGGCAACAGTGGCCTAGCGGGTAGAGGCACAGCTTCACTATGTCAGTATCAGGAGTTCGATCCTCAGTTGGTTACAATATATTTTCATTTTTTAAACGTACTTTTTTTTTTTAAACCAATACAGGTACTGTAGTTACAGTATTTGGTGCTTACAGTATCAAATTCTTTCGGACTTTTCCACAAACAAAAATTCATAATGGCAGGCCGCCATGTACACGATAGTTAATACCCATACATACTGCGCTACAGAGAACGGTTTTTTTCGCAAAATACTGTACTGTAGATTTAGCTTTTCAGGTGAAATTCCTTGCTTTGAGGACCGTGTTTCTGGATTAAATTCGCTAACCTTTGCTAAACAGCCACTTTTCACTACGGATCTTGTCCTTACTTTAAGGACAGAGTTTTTGTATTTATTCGCAGAAGCAGCTACGTACGGTCATTTATGTAATTGGTACAGAAGCCATGCTAACCTTTGCTATTGCTGGATGACTACTTAAAACATTATTTGAGGACCTACAGTATCATACTGTACTTTACACTACGGATTTTGTCCTTACTTTACGGACAGAGTTTTTGTATTTTATTCGCAGCCGCAGTGACGTACTGTATGGTCATGAACTGTATGTGATTGGTGCAGAAGCCATGCTAACCATCTGCTAGTACTGTAATCACAGGCAACAGTGGCCTAGCGGGTAGAGGCACAGCTTCACTATGTCAGTATCAGGAGTTCGATCCTCAGTTGGTTACAATATATTTTCATTTTTTAAACGTACTTTTTTTTTTTTTAAACCAATACAGGTACTGTAGTTACAGTATTTGGTGCTTACAGTATCAAATTCTTTTGGACTTTTCCACAAACAAAAATTCACAATGGCAGGCCGCCATGTACACGATAGTTAACACCCATACATACTGCGCTACAGAGAACGTTTTTTTTCCGCAACAATAGATTTCTCCAAACTCAGACACAGACCGACACCTCAGACAATAAGATGTTGATTGCAGTCATACAAAATACAGTATGTTAATTGCAGTCTGCCTTTTTGTTTCACTGCTAATTGTACATAATTCAAATGCACCTATCAGCTTCGTGAAGGTTTTCCTTTGTCTCTGCCAGCATAAATTCAGCTACAGACGCTAAAGTTGTCAAACTATCCAGTTTGTTTTTCTGCATCTAAACCGTGTAGAATTGCTACGGATCGTCTCTTCATCTCTTGCCTGTATACAAGCACGAGATTGTACCTGTACTCCTGGACTATTCATTCTGCTGAATCCAAAGTCAAGTTGTTGCAGCGTTCCTGTTTCTACCAAGCTTTACCATCATACTGCCTTCCGCAAGAACAGTACAGTATCTTCTCGCTGGAGCAGTAAGTACACTACAGTATACAGTAGTACAGTCATTTGTACATTTGACTGATTGCTGCATTACAGTATACAGTAAGCAGCCAGGCTCCTACTGTACGAGGACAAAACGGTCCCTGCGCGGAAGCGCTCGGTTCCCACCTTGTCCCTGAATGAACCTGTTTCCCTTCTTTCCCTACTGTTCAAATGCACCCGGTGCAGAATACTGTATACTGTACAATCGCCTGCTGTGTATACTGTATTCAGATACTGCAGGCTGCCGCTATGGGTATTGTCCGTAAATACTAGAGTCTGTTTCGCAGACTTACTGTATACAGTATCGAGTAGTGATATCGTGATTTTTGATGGCTTACACGTTCAGTGCAGTGCAGTAGAGATAGCGCCATTGAGAACATTGTGCAATGTGTTAAAATTGCCTGGTGTGTATGGGCCGCAGATCCCCGACTAGCGATGACAATACTCTATTAGGGTGGGCTATTGTAGGCTGCTAAATACTAGATCTCCGTAATACTATTGGTGTAATACTGTAAATAACGTATTTTTTCCTCAAACGAGGGGACCGGTGTTTTTCTCATGTTAACGGACTGTTTCGTAGGCTCAGTCAGCAATAGGAGCACATGTGATATCGTGATTTTCAGCCATGTTGGGAATCGACATGGCTGCACAGTGCAGTAGAGATAGCGCCATTTAGAATATTGTACAATGTGTTAAAATTGCCTGGTGTGTATGGGACACAGATCCCCGGCTAAATTTGCTAGGGCAGGATCAACTTCCCCTCCCCCTTACTGCACTTCTGCTTCAGGTACCATAAGTACCATAATGAACAGTGCATGATTCTCTTGAGGATCATACACACTAGACGCTTTTCATCTGAAAATTGCCTGGTGTGTATGGTCCAAAGTTCCCCGACTAGCGATGAGAATACTTTATTAGGCTACTGCAGGCTGCCGCTATGGGTATTGTCCGTATAATGTGTAATAAATCCTGGATTGGGGTATTGTCCGTAATATTGTTGTAATACCGTAAATAACGGATCCTTTCGCATCTTTTTTTTTATTTTATTTTTTTCGCATACTGTACTTGTAATTGAAGTAGTCACAGCAATAGGACCACATGGTATCGTGATTTTCCGCCATTTTAGGGATCAACATGGATGCCACATACAGTACAGTGCAGTGCAGTAGAGATAGCGCCATTTAGAATATTGTACAATGTGTTAAAATTGCCTGGTGTGTATAGGCCGCAGATCCCCGACTAGCGATGACAATACTCTATTAGGGTGGGCTACTGCAGGCTGCTACTATGGGCATTGTCGTATAATCTGTGCTACTGTAAATACTGGATTAGTCCTTAATACTGTTGGTGTAATACTGTAAATAATGTATTTTTTCGCAGGTGGGGGGCGGAGTTTTGCGCATATTAATAGACTATTTCGCAGACTCAGTCATACTGTATTTGTGTAAAAAATCCCTTAGCTGTGTACAAAATCCCCTAGCTGTGGGTGTTCGTATTGTAAGTACGAGGGGCGGCAGTACGCATCCTCTGACCTTTTCATACCCACACTATTCACGTCGGCGTGAAGTTGATCTTACTGTATATACTGTAGCGTGGCGTGCGCAGCGAGCCTCGCGAGGGGACGCGCATTACTTCACAAGTATTACGCGTCCCCTCACGGGTCTTGCTGCGCTCGTCACGCTTCGGGTTCGGTGGCTCGCTGCGCTCTATATACTGTACTGTAAAATCAACTCCACGCCGACGTGTGTAGTGGGGGTATAAAAAGGTCAAAGGACGCGTACCGCCGCCCCTCGCGGGCTGGCTGCGCTCGCCACGCTTCGGGTTGACGTTCATAATGGGGTCTCGTTAACAATGGTGGTGCATTTAAAATAGTCATTACCCATCAGGGTACTCATCTGGTTGCCTGTACAATTAAAAATTGGTCCTATCGCTTCATATCACATGCGATGCGATGCAATTTTTGGTTGTACAATGCCCTGCGATGGAAATCGGGGGCGCCTTGATAATACACAAGTACCCCATTTTTTTTTAATCATGCTACTTTTTGCCAATTTTCCGATTTACAGGAAATCTCCAAGTGTGTATAGTGTAGGCCACCAATGGGAGACACAACACTAGCAAAGTCTCCCGTCTGCTGATTTGACCAGCATGCCAGCGATGATGGATAATTTTTCATCCATCATCGCTGTGTGTGTGTGTACGCCGCGCAGGCTTTTAACTTGCGGACCGCCTCTGCGCCTCCCCTTCTCCCACCCCTGCTCCTTCCCCCTGCGTATTACTCTATATTAGCAGATTCTATAATTACTGTACTGTACATTACTACTGTATACTGCACTGTACCAGGCGGCTTCAAGCTGTGGCCCTCCAGCCGTTGTGAAACTACAATTGCCATCATGCTGTGCCATCGATTTGCTATTAGAGAAAGATACAGTACAATTATGGCAAGGCATGCCTGGATGTGTAGTTTCACAACAGCTGGAGGTCCACAGTTTGGACATGCCTGCTGTATGCTGTACAATCATTTTTGTCTGTGTTATACTATAGGAAAGTCCAAAAGATTGTAGAAGAATTAACTTGTGGTGATGATGAGCGTACTGCTGGAAAAATAAAAAAACATTCTTCATTCGGATTATGATATGGACGTTTCAGTTTCCAGTGTGAAACGGATGCGAAGATAAATGGGATGGAGATATGATCGCACAAGGTAATGTAAAATACTGTACTGTACAGTACATCAACCTTAATTTTACAATACTGTATACTGCAAGTCATAAGCATTTAATGTCTCAATGGTCCTAATTTTTCTTTACTTACTGTACCTGTAGGCTGCATCCCATGATAAGAGATGTCAATAAAGAAAAGAGAGTGATACAAGCTCAACAGTGGATTGACAGTGCAAAAAAATTTAATGATGTACTTTTCACAGATGAAACTTCTGTTTCTATGGAGAGGTTCTCAAGAATGTCCTTCCGCAAACGTACCTTTATCTCATTGAAACCACGAGCAAAGTTTCCATTAAAAGTCCACGTATGGGGAGGTATATCTCGCAGGGGTGCTGGACCTATGTTAGTTTTTGAAGGTACTGTACTGTACATTTCTACTGTAGTTTTAAACAACTCAGAACCCTGAAATGTGTACATGTTAATGGCATCTTACTGTATCTCTGTAGGGATTATGGATAAGATCTTCTTCCAAGAACAAATAGTCGATCGTGTTTTGGTGCCATTTATCAGAAAATACTATGCATCTGGACACAGAGTATTCCAAGATAATGACCCAAAACATTCTGCTTCTGCAAAATACATGGAAGAGAGAGGAATAATTTGGCAACGCACACCACCAGAGTGAGTATTATTCGAACAGCATTTACTGAACTACAGTACACTACTTATTGTACAGTCGTGATTTTATTACTACTGTACTGTACAGTGTGTTAATACTGTAGTACTTAACTTTTGTATGTACTGTACTGTACTACGTATACTTTAGGTCACCGGACATGAACCTAATTGAAATGGTCTGGGCACAAATGAAGAAGTTCATCAGGAATGAAGTGAAACCGAAAAATAAACAAGAATTTTTGGATGGGATCAGGACTTTTTGGGAAAAAAAACTGACACGTGTCCAGTGTAATAAGTACATAAACCATCTGGACACCGTCTTGCCTGTCGTCATTGAGCGAAATGGGCATGCAACTGCTATGTAGATTCTCCAGTACTGTATAATACAGTATAAAGTACTGTACCTGTAAAACTGAACCCCTCGCAGCAGTCTCTTACAGTACAGTATACTGTACTGTACAGTACCTCTCCTTTTACTCGCTGTCCACCTCACAACTTACTGTACTGTATTTCCCTCCCTTCAATGTTTACTTGACATACTACACATTGCAGTTTGCTTGGGTCAGAGAACAAGGAAGAACCACTGGCCTGAAAAAAGTAAGTTTATGAGCTTACTGTACAACACTCTTACAGATTGTCATGTGTATCTCTCCCTCGCTATTATTTTTTCTACTCTACCATGAGCAAAATCAAGCGTGTTTGGGCCAGAGAACAAAGGACAGGCAATGAAATGGAAAAAAAAGTACGTTTGTGATCTTACTGTACATTATCTTTCTCCCTCTCTCCCATCCTCTTCCCCTGCCAACATGTGTCTCTCTCCCCCCCCCCCCCCGAAATCCTTGTGACCATTCAGTACTAACGCTATTCTTTTTTCTTCTCTGCCCTTATCCACCATGCCACTCTACCATGAGCAAAATCAAGCGTGTTTGGGACAGAGAACAAAGGACAGGCAATGAAATGGAAAAAAAGTACGTTTATGATCTTACTGTACATTATCTCTCTCCCATCCCCTTCCCCTGCCAACATGTGTCTCCCCCCCTCCCCCCCCCGAAATCCTTGTGACCATTCAGTACTAACGCTATTCTTTTTTCTTCTCTGCCCTTATCCACCATGCCACTCTACCATGAGCAAAATCAAGCGTGTTTGGGACAGAGAACAAAGGACAGGCAATGAAATGGAAAAAAGTACGTTTATGGGGCGAGATTTATTGTGTTTACCGTTTTTCCGAAAATGCGATTTTTGCTCAAATCGCCCTTTATCGCCGTTTTTTAAAATCGCATTTTTTTCCAGAACTCGAATATTTAATGAGGTGTGTATTCCGGCATGAAAAGTGCGAGAAAGTGCGATGTACAGTAGGGCGATTTTCGGGATGAAAATTGCGATTTTTTAGTCATGAAAAGTTGCAATTTTTTTTAAATGTGCGATTTTGTGATTGAAAAAAAAAAAAAATTGGCGTGAGGTCCCCCCTCCTGTACATAACCAGCCCCGGGCTCATTGAGCCGGACCTGGTTCCAAAAATATGGGGGACAAAAAGCGTAGGGGTCCCCCGTATTTCTGAAACCAGCCCCAGACTCTTGGACCGGTCCTGGTTCCAAAAATACGGGGGACAAAAAATCTGGGGGTCCCCCGTATTTTGAAACCAGCACCGGGCTCCAACAGCCCGCAGTGTCATGCCACAGCCGGGGGACACTTTTTACACAAGGTCCCCCTGCCGCACCATGAGCACCGTGGCTGGTCAGCCTTGGACGGGGTACCTGGAGGAGTGGGGACCCCCCCAATAAAGGGGTCCCCCCCCCAGGCTTTACCCGTCCAGGGCTGAAGCGCGGGGCTGTCACCGGCGTCCCTGGCCATTGGACGCCGGCCTGATAGGGTTAAATTCTCATTCCTAACATTGCCTAATACAGGAGAACTGCAAGTGCCAGCAGACCTCCCCCGCAGGCTGGGACTTGGGGAACCACAAGTCCCAGCATGCGGGGCATTAATGGGCCCGCTGGGACTAGTAGTCCACCTGTAAAAAGAATGTTAAAATAAAGCACACACACAGAAAAGTATAACTTTAATACACCCACATCCGCACACCTCACTTTTACACCACATTCTTACCGATCCAGGATCCAGCGTTGGTCTCTCTGCAGCAGAGCCGGACAGCCCGCACTGACAGCGGGCTGAACCGGCTTCCTCCGACGCAGCTTACAGCTTCTGTCGCGCTGTCCCAGCGCGACACTGGCTGAGAGCGTGATTGAGCGATGCGTCTCCATGGAGACGCATAGCTCAGCCCTGATTGGCTGAGCTAGGCGTCTCCATGGAGACACATACTGTACAGTAAGCCGGAGACCCTCTCAGCCTGTGTCGCGCTGGGACAGCGCGACAGAAGCTGTTCGCTGCATCGGAGGAAGCCGGTTCAGCCCGCTGTCAGTGCGGGCTGTCCGGCTCTGCTGCAGAGAGACCAGCGCTGGATCCTGGATCGGTAAGAATGTGGTGTAAAAGTGAGGTGTGCGAATGTGGGTGTATTAAAGTTATACTTTTCTGTGTGTGTGCTTTATTTTAACATTCATTTTACAGGTAGACTACTAGTCCCAACAAGAAGATACCTTTTCTTTACGGTCACCTCAATCAATTTCCAGTGAACCTTAGGACCCTCAGTGATGAACAGGGAGATGGCTTCCATCAAGAACAACAGAGGATGGCAGACTACTGCTGGGGCATGAAACAAGACTGCCCTCAGCAACTACACAAACACAAGAACTACAAGCGTAATCCGAACAACAATCCGAACAAGTGCTTTTATTTGACCATATTTGCCTTTTATGCACGTTGTGACGCACCCACATAGTTGACCATGGACACCGTCAAAGTGTATTGCGTCCCCTTACATGGCTCACTGCGATTGCCATGCTTCGGGCACAGTGTTGCCCTGAACTTACTCGTGTGTACAATAATATCAGCATGAGCGAGGCCAGAGCTGACATCACACACCCTCCCTTCGGGCATGCCTGTGTTTTCCCTAGTCGCGCCTGCGTTTATTCTGCCTCGTGTGAGTTTTTTTTAAACAGCCAATTACGACCCAAAGACACCGGCTTTCTGTCAATCACTGCGAATGGCTACCAAACAAAAAAGGTAGCACGATTTCATCGCTGGACAGCATCACGCACACGCATTGTGGGCTAGATGCATGTCCGTTCTATCCATAATCGGCCGCTGTGCGCATTCGCTCAGCAGCAATCAGGTCTGAATTAGGCCAAATGGCTTTCTGTTTTGTTCTGAGGTTTTTTTAATGATTAAATTCTCCTGATAATGATCTGCCGTGTGTATTAATGTTTAAACCTTTGCATGTTGCACAGTACGGTACACGCGCTTGTCACCGGCCGTAGGGAGCATCAGGGTGCCTGTTTTTTGTCACTGAAGCATAAAAGCAAAGTTCAGTAATGTAAAATACATGTTATATAGAGCACTGAATTTTTTTTACTTTAATAATTTACTATCCTATATAATAAAAAATGCTAATCACCTTTTCTAGAGTTTTGCTCACTGGTGGCCACTAGAGTGCGCCAGGTGTTGCTGCATCCAGGTGCACACAGCCACCGGATCTGACTTTAGTGTTATGTCAGTCTGTCATTGTGGGCTGGTAACTACTGTAAAACTATAATAATGGGCTGCCTCTAGGGAGCGCTGTGGAAGCAGTGCTGGTTCCTAAACACTGACAGAAGTCAGGTGCTGCACATAGGAGTAAATTTACTATGATTCTATTTCACATGGGATGTTGCTATGGGAAACCAATCAGAATCTACTTTTTTATTTAGCACCTTCTAGAAGATAATAGATAGTATCTGATTGGTTGCCCGTAGCAACATCCCATCTGAAATAGAAATCCCTTCTTAGTAAATTATTTATCAGTCAGCATCACGGGATATTTTGTGGGAAGTATTACAGACAGGGCAGCCGAGAGGAATGCCGGGCCCCGGTAAAATTTTGGGGGCGTGGCCTAAGTGGGGGTGGGCACCTCCCGCAGTTAGGCCACGCCACCAAAATGTTTCGAGGAGGGTGACTGTAATGTCAGCAGCAGCACACACCTACAGCATGTGCTGTGCTGACAGCAGGCTCAGCATGACCTCTCACGCTGTCAGTGAGACACTCATGCTGAGCCAGCAAGCCTGGGTCCGGGTAATTAGTACCCACTCCCCCCCCCCCTCCCCCTCCTCTCGGCTGCCCTGATTACAGATACTGTAATACTGTAATACTCTTCTCCCACTATCTCCATCAGCATTGGTGAAACCGAGATCACCTCCACCGACCAAACGCGCTGCCTCGGTGTCATCATTGACTCCTCCCTCTCTTTTACCCCCCACATTCGTGCTCTCTCACAGTCTTGCCGCTTTCACCTACGCAACATCTCACACATCAGACCATTCTCATTCATTCTCTTGTCATCTCCCGCCTTGACTACTGCAACATCCTTCTCTCTGGGCTACCTCTCGCCCGCCTCACCCCATCTCCAATCCATTCTTAACACCGCTGCTAGGCTCATCTTCCTCTCCCGCCTCTCTACCTCTGCCTCCTCCCTCTGTCTATCTCTTCACTGGCTCCCCATTCTGTTCCGAGTTCTCTTTAAACTCCTCACCACCACCTACAAGGCTCTCTCCTCCTCCACCGCTCCTTACCTCTCCTCACTGATCTCTATCCACACTCCCTCCCGTCCTCTTCGCTCCATCGCTGAGCGCCGACTGACCTCTCACCTAATCACCTCCTCCCACTCCCGTGTCCAAGACTTCTCTCGCGCTGCCCCCCTGCACTGGAACAACCTCCCGCCACCCATCAGTCTTTATGATTCCCTTACCACCTTCAAGCGCTCCCTCAAAACCCACTTTTTTTGACTAGCCTATCCCTCCTCCTAACCTCTTTTGATCCTCCTATCCTGCCTCCGTTCCCCTCTGTACCTACTTATCCTGTTGTTTTTCGTTCGTCCACCCACCTATTTTTAGTATGTTAACTCTTATGAGTAGGGTCCTCCTGCCTCACGTACTCACCCTACCTCTTTACCTCACCTGTACTCCTGTCCTATTCTTCCCTTCCTCTACTTCATCTTCAGTCTCCTCGACAATTTTGACACCTACTTCTGAACTGATGCTGATTTTAGTTCTACCAGCTATACCTCTATTTATACTGTATTTTTCAACACACCCTGTACGTTACCTTGTCATTTGTTTTTTGTTTGCTATGTACGGCGCTGCGGACACTTTGTGGCGCCTTATAAATAAACGTACTACTACTACTAAGGTGTTGGTGTGTGTGTGTATGTGTGCACACAATTGTATAAACTACAGCATTCCCAACCACGCTCTTCAAGGCACACCAACAGTACAGGTTTTAGTGATATCCAGGCTTGAGCACAGGTGACTTAATTAGTACCTGAGTGATTCTCATTAATCCATCTGTGCTGAAGCCTGGATATCACCAAAACCTGCACTGTTGGTGTGCCTTGAGGACCGTGGTTGGGAATGCCTGGTCTACAGGGTAAAAGTTGTTCTTTTACGTAATGCCGTTTTGCATATTGCATTCCTAACCACTGCGGATGATGAAAGGCTCCACTTACAGTAATTGTATTTATTTTGGGGAAGGAAACACACGCCCTTATAAAATAGTAGTTATCAATATGGAATTGAGCAATAATGGTAAATAACAGAACAACCAGTAAAGCATACTTGCCTACTTTTTGAAACGGATTTCAGGGAGATTCCATACCTCTCAACCTGTGACCTGCCGCGCCAGAGGCGCGGCCGACCCAGAATGGGGGGGGGGCACAGCAAAGTGGGCGTGGCCTATTAGGCATGATCATGTCCCTATTGCGGACAGACTCGCACTGTGCGGTCTGGATTTTTAGCTGGGAATTGAGTATTCAGGGGTATTAGGAGGGCTTTGCAGGTAATCAGGGGACTGTCGCCTAAAATGGGAGCCTCCTGCAAAATCCGGGAGTGTCGGCAACCTACCAGCCTACACACACAACCTATCAGCCTCAACAAACACAGGGGTCACTACCTGCCTACACACACACACACACACGGGTCACTACCAGCCTACACACACACACACACACACACACACACGGGTCACTACCAGCCTACACCAGGGTTGCCGACTTTGTTATTCTTCTCTCCGGGAGAAGCCCGGAGAGGAGAGTTTCAGCAGCCGCTCAGGGGGCGGGGCTTAAGCGTGACATCACTAAGCCCCACCCCCCATGATGCTAAACCAGTAAATTTACGGATCCCCGTGGAGGGGGCGGGCTAAAATGACGCGATTGTGTCATTTTAGCTCAGCCCCCTCCCCTGAGACCCGAGGATTGCGGCATTTTAATGCCGCAATCCGGGGGACAGCGGGGGTGCCCCCTGAATCCGGGAGGGTTGCCCACCCTTCCGGGGGCCGGGAGGGGGGACCCGATTTTCGGGAGACTCCCGGAAATTCCGGGAGGGTCGGCAACCCTGGCCTACACACACACACACAAGGGTCACTACCGTCCCCCCACCCCCACACACAGAGGGGTAACTAGCGGCCAACACACACAGGGGTCACTACCTTACCACCACCCCCCCCCCACACACACACACACACACACAGGGATCCTACCTACACATATTAACAAATGCTCAGTGCCAGCCTAAAATTCACAGGGATCGCTGCCAGTAAACGCGCACACACACACACACACAGAACAGTGTTAGGCTATACACACACAGTGCATTCACACACAATGACACACACATACACACACAGTGCCAGGTTTAATAGATACACCCATAGGTCACCTACATACACACATTAAAGTCAGTGCCAAGCTAAAAAAAAAAACAGATCACATGACATAGCTACACACAGGACCAGCCAGCATGGAGCTTCTGTGGCAGAACAACATCATGTACTACTACTAACCTGGGAACGGAGCACTCCTGCTCCTCCCCCAGCCTCTCCTCCGAGCTCCCAGCTGGCAGGTCTGTCAGTCCTCACAGCTGCTTTCTATGCCGTCCCCGTCTCTCCCCCTCCTCTGTGTCTCCAGCATGTAGCAGCAGCTCTCAGATGAGGCAGAGGGGAAGAGGTCAGAGGGGCGGGCTTCACTCACTGCTGCTCCTAGTCTCCGCTTGTGATTGCTAGCAGGGTCTCACCGTCACGTGCGGCTCTCACACTGATGTTGCGACGCGTAGTAGTTCCAAGCCCCGACCACATCGCGCCGGACTAGTCCATGCGCAGTCCGTTTTTTTAGCTCAGCTTTGAAATTCCGGGGGATTGGGGGGGCTTTGCGGGGGACCGGGAGAATGGTGTCTAAAGCGGGAGGCTCCCGCTAATTGCGGGAGAGTCGGCAAGTATGCAGTAAAGTCTGCGACAAGTCAATAACACAAGGCCGGTTTCTCTTATGCTTCCATAACTATGGCGTTGAGCTCCTGTGCTTCAGTGAGTGGAACTTGCCACCCTGTCCTTGGTGACATGGACTACAGTGGTGCAGGTGAACAGGTGCACTCATTACTCACTGACACATTTTAAAAAATCACAGGTGGAGCCCGGCGTGATTATCACCATCACCGCCCCGCACCGTACGCCAGAATGGGGCGCACAAGATGTTTGCACGCCCCACCCTCAGCTATGGGACGATGGAGCGAGTGAGATGCTCGCGTGTCCCCGTCCACCGGCCCGCCCTATGCTAGCGCCCGCCAGCTACTGAAATCTGGTGAGCGCTGGGAAGGAATGAGAGCGGTATATCGCTCTGTGTCCCGTTTGCATCAGCGACCAGAGATGGTCGCTGATGAAAAAAAAAATGCCGGGGGAGCCCGGCAGTGGAAATCAGCTGGTTGCAGGAGCATGTTCCTGCAACCAGCGATCACCATGGGCTCAGCGACAATATTTCCAGTGATATTTGCTATATTCGCCCCCGTGTGTATGCACCATTACAGCATTGGGCTGGATAATCATTCGCAATTCAGATTGACTCCCTGGATGTCTCCTGGCTGCAACTAAACGGCCTAGCACAGTGGTTCCCAACCCTGGTCCTCAAGTACCCCCAACAGTACACGTTTTCCAGGTCTCCCGGCAGGTGCACTCATTATTCAGGCACATTTGAAAAGATCCACAGGTGGAGCTAATTATAGCACTTGTGATTCTGTGTGGAGACCTGCAAAACATGCACTGTTGGGGGTACTTGAGGACCAGGGTTGGGAACCACTGGCCTAGCGCATGCACCACTAATCACTCCTCTCTAAAACACATACACCTGCCCACACTACTGAGCCATACCAAATACAAGTTTTTTTTTTATTAACCAATTACCTAAGCACATCTACACAATGCAGGCCCACAGTAAGGACACTTGTTACCTTACCTAATTACAAGTTTAATGGTGAATATACAGTATTAACTATTATTTATTACAATGCGAACTTACGCAATTCATGACATACAAAACAAATAATATAGGAAGGTCAGTAATGATTATGCACATTAGAAGTATTGTGGGAGCATTTAATGCATACTTGCCTACCTGACCCTCTCCTTCAGGGAGAAAATGCTCTGCTCCTGGACTTCCCTGGTAATGTATGATTGCCATCACCTGTGGTGAAACATCTTTCTTATTAATTACCCAGCGCCCCACAGGTGCTGGCAATCATACATTACCAGGGAAGTGCAGGAACAGGTCATTTTCTCACTGAGGGGGAGATTCTCTAAGCTAAAAATGCGGTAAAAACCCCGTTATCGGGGTTTTTACCGCATTTTGGGATGCTGTAAGCATCCCCCGCCGGGGGGCATCGGCAGAAAAATTAATCAATGCCCAATAGAAGCCAATGGGCTTCTACCGCAACCCTCCACCGCCCCGCCCCGACCTCCCGCCGCCCCGCATGGACCCCCGCCGCCCCGCATCGCCCCCTCACCTGTGTCCAGCAGCACAGAGTTGTGCTGCCCGGACCTGTGACCTCCTCCCTGCACTGATCCTCTTCCTGGTGCAGGGAGGAGAGCCTGGCGCAGCAGCGCCGGGTGTGTGAGGGAGGGGGGAGCCGCCAGGACCTGCTGGGACCCGGCGACTCTCACCGCAAAGGACAGCTCTTAACGCAAGAGCTGTCCTTTGCTATAATTATCGCATATGTTACAACATATGCAATAATTATAAATGCGAAGGGGGGCGGAGATTCTTAGAGAATCTCCCTCTGAAGGAGAGGGTCAGGTAGGCAACCATGGTATTTGTTGAGCAGGTTTAAATGGGTTGAGTGCGTGTGTATAGCTGGCTATACATCTACAGATCGATTGTCAGATTGGACTGGTTGGAACAAAAACCTGGTAGTATCTGAATGGCAGTTTGGCAGTTTTCCAGCATTTCAAAGCAAATGGTCAACTGTCATTTGCTCTCATCCATTACCAGGATTTTGTTCCAACCAGCCAGATCTGACAATCGATCTGTAGATGTATGGGTAGCTAAAGCTTACAGATCTGGTCACAAATAGAACACTGTGCTTGTGTGCACGTCGCACGTATGCACAGTGCAAGACCCTGCGTTCACGTGTATGTCCCTAGGTACACGCAAGTTGGCTGGAGTGTACTCCCCTTTGTGTATCGTTGCAAAGCGTCACGTTCACGTGCGGTGTGGGTGTCGGTACGCATGACTGCGAATGGTCGCTCTGTGTACGGATGCGTGAGAACATGTGCATGAACGAATCAACCAGAATAAGGTAAAAGAACAAGTCCCAGTAATAGATTTTGGAGTAAAAAGCTGAAGCTCTCTGACAGAACGTGCCTGACAGTAGCTGATTGTTTGGTACTTTAGCTCTCTACACTTTATCTCTCAACAAGGTTTTTTACACTCCCCCCTACAAGATATGTCTGGAAAGTGCATTAGTTTCCCTGCGCAATTATCAAATGAAATCCATCAAATATTTAAAAAATGTGAGTGAAATTCTCATTTTTGCATAAAGACGAGCCCCAAAGTTTCAGCCCCCTATGGGTGCGAACTGAGGTGCTGTCGTTGAATTGGACTGACCCCTCTATCTGCAGTTCTGCGTCGATAGCATACCTTCCAACATGACCCTCTCCAGGAGGGACACAATGCTCTGTTTCTAGACTTCCCTCTTAATTTATGATTACCATCACCTCTGTTGAAACACGTTTCTTTTCAATTAACCTGTTTAAAACAGGTGATGGGCATCATTAATTAAGAGGAAAGTCCAGAAATAGAGCATTCGGTCCCTCCTGGGGAGGGTCATGTTGTTAGGTATGGTCTATAGCAGGGCTGAGCAATTGCGGCTCTCCAGATGTTGATGAACTACACATCCCAGCATGCCTTGCATCAGTTTCAACATGGCCACATAGCAATACTAACGCAAAACATCCTGGGATGTGTAGTTCATCAACATCTGGAGGGCCACAATTGCCCAGCCCTGGTCTTTAGTGTTGGTTATTCTCCTGAGGTTACGTATCTGGAATTTCCCACATCCAGTTCCGCAGCCCTACTGCAATTAGCAGAGACTAACCAGATCATTCCTGCTGCTACTGTATTACAGAGTATCACAGAGTCTGGGAGTTTCAGGGAACAAAGGTTACATAGAACATGACAGATTCGTTGGACCAGTTGTGTGATTTTAAAACAAACCCCATATGCTTTACAAAGGCTAATTAGTATTTGAAGATGGCCACTAATTCATTAAATCTCTTTCAATAAAGACATTGGATGTGAACCAATTGATGTAATGAAGTATATTGCAGGGTTGCCTACCAGACTCTGGGGGAGATTCTCTAAAGCAGTTATCAGGGTTTTTACCTCATTTCTATATGCTGTATGGCTTCTCCGCAGTGGCAGCTCTGCGGAGGGAATCACCAGCAGAAGCCTATGGGCTTCTTACCGCAGCGCTGTTTGAGGGATCCGTCACAGATCGCTCCCAGCATGCCCTGCGGCCGGCGCAGTCACTCTGGGCAGTGCCAGCACCGCATCGCAAGGGACAGCTCTTATCGCAAGAGCTGTCCCTTGCGTTAATAACCGCATATGTTACAGCATATGCCGTTATTAATAATGAGATGCCCGGCGATAATGGGCGCGGATGTTACAACATCCCGCCCTCTCTTTTTCAGTGAGAAAATGCTCTGTTCCTGGCCTTCCCTGGTAATGTATGATTGCCAGCACCTGTGGGGAGCTAGGTAATTGATAAGAATGGCGTTACCACAGGTGATAGCCATCCTACATTACCAGGGAAGTCCAGGAACAGGGCATTGTGTCCTCCTGGAGAGTGGCATGCTGGGAGGTATGGATAATGTATGATTGCCAGCACCTGTGGGGAGCTAGGTAACTGATAAGAAAGGTGTGTCACCACAGGTGCTGGCAATCATACATTACCAGGGGAGTCCAAGAACAGAGCATTTTCTCCCTGAAGGAGAGGGACAGGTACACAACCATGGTATTTGTTGAGCGTAGTCAGCGTCCCTGTCAGATTCAGCGTAGTGTTCCCGCGGCCAGCGTAGTCAGCGTCCCTGTCAGATTCAGCGTAGTGTTCCCGCGGCCAGCATAGTCAGTCAGCGTTACGCAGTCAGAGGTGAAGTGACTGCATTATTTCTAACGCTGTTCTTTATGCCCTATTTCTGCTCTCAAAGGCTGACAAAGCAGACGACAAAGATGCAGACACAACTGCATCAACTTCAGCTGCAGTTTCTGTGAATGCAGAATAAGAATAACTTTTTAATTATTTTCTTTGGTCTTGATAATTTGATATTATTGTAAGTTGCTTTTTTCTTCTTTATTATTAACTAAAATCCAGTTACCAGTTAACACATGTTGTCATTACTGTCTCAGATGTATGATATGGCAGGTGTGAATGTGTTCCTTAACCCCTTCCCGACACATGACGTATATATACGTCATGTGTCGGTTGCGGGGGAATCAAGCCAGCTCACGGAGTGAGCTGGCTTGAAAGAGAGCAGGTAATGGCTGTATATTACAGCCAGGTACCTGCTCTCACGGCCACGAGCGGCGAGTTCGCCGATCGTGGCCGTTTAACCCTTTAAGCACCGCGGGCAAAGCGGGCGATCGGGGCCCCCCGCGGCGAGATCGGAGGGTGCCGATCGGTTGCCATGGCAGCCAGGGGTCTAATGTAGACCCCTGTGCTGGCCATGTCAGCATACCTATTACATCCTGCCTGAGGCAGGATGTAATAGGAAGTGCTGAAAATCACTATGTTCAGCCATAGAGCTCTATGGCTGAACCTAGTACAGGCGATCGCGCCCCCTAGTGGTCAAGTACACTAGGGGGCCTTGTAGTAAAAGTAAAAAAAAAAAATATTAAAAGTTCAAATCACCCCCCTTTCCCCATTTCACAAATAAAAATAAATAAAAAATAAAAAAATACACATATTTGGTATCGCCGCGTTCCTAAAAGTCCGATCTATTAAAATATAACATTAGTTATCCCGCACGGTTAAAGGCGTAAACGGAAAATAATTCCCAACGCCAAAACTACGTTTTTTGGTCGCATCGCCTACCCAAAAAAATGTAACTAAAAGAGATCAGAAAGTCGCACATATCCCATAATGGTATTAATTAAAAAGTACACTTCAGCCCGCAAAAAATGAGCCCTCACCCAGGTCCGTAGGTGGAAAAATAAAAAAGTTATAAGCCGCAGAACATGGCGACGCGACGCAAATTAGAAAAACCGTAAAATTTTCTATTTTTTTTTTAGTGCTAAAACGTAACGAAAACTATATAAGTTTGGTATCACCAGAATCGTAACGACCCATAGAATAAAGATAACCCATCATTTTAAACGAACTATGAACTCCAAAAAAACCGTAACCAGCGCAAAATTGTGGAATGGCGTTTTTTTTTTTTTTTACCCCACATTGAATTATTTCCTGATTCCCCAGAATATTATACGGTATAGTAAATGGTACCATTAAAAAGTACAACTTGTCCCGCAAAAAAAAAGCTCTCATGTGTCTATATAGCCGGAAAATTTAAAAAGTTACGCTTATTTGAACGCAAGGAGGAAAAAAAAAAAAATGAACAAAAAAGGCCTCGTCGGGAAGGGGTTAAACACCCTCACTATCCATGGCAGCCCGAAGCATGGCGAGAACAGCCCTGTTCATACCCCCACTATACACGTTGATTTTATAAAGTGAGGCGAGCACAGCGAGCCACCAAGCCCGAAGCATGGAGAGCGCAGCTAGCCCCGCGAGGGGACGCAAATTACTTCACATGTATTCCGCATTTCCTCGCAGGGCTCGCTACGCTCTCCATACTTCGGGCTCAGTGGCTCGCCGCACTCGCCACACTTTATAAATCAACTCCACGCCGACGTGGATAGTGGGGATATGAACAGGTCGGGGGGACGCTTATCGCATCCCCACGTGGGGCTGGCTGTGCTCGCCATGCTTCGGGCTGGCGTGGATAGTGCGGGTTTCAAGAAGAGGCATTTGTGCCAGTATGTAACATGGAGCACTGGCAAATGCCTCCTTTATTGTGTATAAGACGCACTTGCGCCCGCATAACCCCCTTTGTGCACGAGACGCACGTGCTACCAAACCCCCTAACCCCGTCTCCCTAAAGCGGACATCGGCAGGGTTGCCGTACCCTGCTGCAATAATTACTGAGACATTGGAGCGCCTCTCTGCCGGCGCTCGCATGATCCTCTCTCTGCTGGCATCCGCCAGCGCAGGGGATCTGGCGATGTACCGAAATATCATTATATCGAGACAAAGGTGGCAGAAATCTGTAGAGAAATGCTTTCATCTCCAGTGTGATTTTATCCTATGGGAGTTATTTATTAATACGCTGCACAGAACAATAGAGTCCTGTAACCCATAGCAACCAAATATCAGGTTTCATCACCATAGTACGATCTGATAATTAACATCTGATTGGTTAATGTGAGTTATACTGTTCTATTAATTAAACCTGGCAATTAGTAACTTTTAAGGTGCCCATACACGTTACAATTGTTGCATACAATATTGTATACAATATCACATCTCATCGCATCTCGGTTTTGCGATGAGATGAGATCTACTACAAAAAGTATGTGCAGCACATACTTTTTGTACTAGATCTCTTCTCATCGCAAAACCGAAAATCGATGAGATGCGATATTGTATGCAATAATTGTAACGTGTATGGGCACCTTTACTGCTCAGAAGATGCTGACCTACAGGTGACATCATTTAGCTGTAATCTTTCACAGTCCGAGGTAAATTTACGAAATGTACAGTTTCTGTGATCATTTTTCTACCACATCCTAGAAAATAATAGACAGAATGGGGAAAAGATGGGCGGGTACTTTTTTCCTAGCATGGCGCCCATCGCATACCGTACTTAGTGGTGTGCAATGCGATCTTCCCGTTAAATTACCAGGAGTGCTTGTACAATGAAATATCGCATAGCATCGCATGCCAGCAAATGGCATGCGATTTTTAATTGTACAAGCACCCTGATGAGTGCTTACAATGTTAAATGCACCCCCATTGTCAACGCCACCCACACTATCAATGCCAACCCAAAGCGTGGCGAGCCCGCGAGGGGCGGCATTACGCGTCATCCGACCTTTTCATACCCCCACTATCCACGTCGGCGTGGAGTTGATTTTAGATAGTGTGGCGAGCGGACGCAGAATACGAGCCCCACGAGAGGACACGGAATACATGTAAAGTAATCCGTGTCCCACTTTGGGGTCAGGACCCACAGTTTGAGAACCTCTGCTCTAGAAGATAATAGAAAGGATCTGATTGGTTGCCCATAGCAACATCCCATGTGAAATACAACTTCCATCTTAGTAAATGTCCCCCCATCTGATTGGTTGCTATGGCAACATCACCTCTTTCCATTTTTAGAAGCTTTAGTAAATATATCCTAATGAAGAAAATAAGGACACAGCAGGCCAAGGGCGAGATGTATCAAACGGAAAATGCGGTGAAACCCCGGTTTTACCGCATTTTCCAATGTATCAAAAATGATACCGCATTGAAGGGTATACCCTATAGAAGCCTATGGGCTTCTTTTCGCTGCCCGCCGCCGCCGACCCCGGAAGGTAAACCCCTCCTCCCCCTAGTGAAGCAGCCGGACATCCTTCCGGCTGCAGGGGGAGGAGGAGGCGCTGGGGACAGCCTGCTTAACTGTCCCCGGCGTGAGGGGAGTGCCAGGCAGCAGGGAGGTGACGGAGACCCCCCGCACACCAGAGTACATGTATCGCAGGGGGCTCCGTCACCGCACCACGATGCCAGCCGCATATGTTAGTACATATGTGCTGGCATCGCGGCGGGGGGGCGGGGGCGCGAAGGGCGGCGATGTATTTTAAAACCTCTCGCCCCAAATGTGAAATTCAGTACAGCTCCGTACATATTGCAACATGACAGGGAACACACTAAGGTGGTATTCAATTGCTCCTGAATAGTGTTTGTTTTTATAAAAAAAATTACTCATTTTCTGGTGAAAAAAAACATATGAAGAAATTCCCGACCTACTGAGGTCATGAAAATGGGTCATTGATCTTAAGTTTTGTTTCTTCTGCAGGTGAAAAAGGTACTTATGTATTAGCAGGGTGCCCGGCTATGCTACGCTGGCAACGTACCTTAGGCTACATTGTCAGTGTAGCCTAGCCGGGCGCCCTGCTAATATGTGCCTGTGCCTACACACTTACTTAGGAGCGGCGGGACTTCACTGGCAGCCTCAGCGGGCTGAAGGGCGGGCGGCAGGGCTTGAGCGGAGGGGGAGATACCGCTAGCAGGTGGCAGACAGCAACATCCGGCGGGGGGAGACGTGTCCTGGCTGGCGGCAGCAATGTACGTATTTCAGTGTACTGACACTGGGGGAGCATCACATGGTTTCCCTGCAACCCCAGCAAAACTACGCTAATTGCGTACATTGTTGCCGCCGGGACTGTCATGGAGGACGCAAGTGCGAGGAGCCGAGTGCCGGATTCGCCGGGGACATCGTTGAGGGTAAGTATAATGCACTCCACACATACACACTACACACACACAACACCCACTAACACAATCATATCCCCATTATCCACATCATACCCCCATTGTCCACATGGGCTTGGAGCTAATTTTATAAAGTGTGGCAAGCGCAGAGAGCCACCGAGCCCGAAGCGTGGCGAGCGCAGTCGTATCCGTGTCCCCTCGCCACTCTTTATAGAATTAACTCCACGCCCATGTGGATAATGGGTGTATGACGTGGATAGTGGGGATATGAACCATTATGTATTAGCACAGCTCCAGTTATGTAAATTACGTAGTTTACGTAGACAGCATAGTGGTGTATTGGTATTCTCAAAACACAAACTACGTAATGGGCACCCTGCTAATACATAAGTACCGGTTAAAAAAATCCACAACTAATTGGATAGCTCAGGGGATCAATTCAATTACAAAAGCCCTAAGGCAAACGCCCTAAGGCAGAGATGAACAAACTCCGCCATTACAATTCAGGAGCCAATGCTTGAGTCCAAAACCAATTTGACTGAAGTACTAATTAAGTATGGATATCCTGAAAACCTGTACTGTATTGTAATGACGGAGTGTGAGAAACTATACACTAAGGTTAAAGGAATATTGCCGCTATTTTTCACAGGTTGCTGTAAATTAAATGTACTCAATCGTTGCTACTTTTATTGGGGAATAATGTATATTGTATTTCAGTGGACCTTTTTGGTAGCTTGGTTGGTCCATTTCAAATGAATCCCACTATCCCTTAGGAAAGTCGCTTGCTAGCTGCCTCCAGCCAGGGCCGCCAAGAGTGTGTGTGTGTGTGGGGGGGGGGGGGGGGGCGGTTACTAATTACCCGGGCCCAGGCTTGCTGGAGGGGCCCGGCGGGGGCCCTGGTCCGATCTGTGCTGACAGCAGGCTCAGCATTAGCGTTTCACTGATGGCGTGAGAGCTCATGCTGAGCCTGCTGTCAGCACAGCACATGCTGTAGGTGTGTGCTGCTGCTGCTGCTGCTGCTGAGGTGGGGGGTTTGAGGGATGACTTTAGAGTGTTTTTTTTTCCCACCCACCTTAAACATTTTGGGGGCATGACCTAATCACAGGAGGGCCACGCCTTCCAAAATTGGGCCATGCCCTCAAATTTTACCGGGGCCCGGCATACCTCTCGGCTGCCCAGCCTCCAGCAGGCAGGAAACATAATTAGTAGCGGAACCTTCAATAATCAATTGTAAAATTCATAACCAAACAATTTATTGAGGCAAGCTCTAAAAATAAAATAACAAAATGATATAAAATGTCATTATTAAAAAAAAATGTCATTGTAAATCGTTTTTCATAAAAACTAATTTTCGATTCGCCTTAGACATTCAAGTCTATATTTACAGTGCACACACCTTTCTCAAAGCACACAAATCCACATGTCTAATATAAAAGCGTATCACTGCTGTAGTTATATTATTATGGCTAACGTTATGTATACAGGACTGTATCATCTTATAAGGGTTCCGTATCATGGTATTGTGCTTATCTATACAGAAATCTCTACAAAAGCTTTTGGCTTTGACTTGGCGTTTCAGCGCAAAAATGCATCATCATCCTCTGGGACTACCCTTCTCACCCAGTAAGTGGGCAGTTAACTTGTGCCAACAGCCAGCCACTGGAAAGTATGCCCACTTTCCTCGGACAACCTGATTTTCGGAAGCTATTTGGCCATTCTGGTCGCGCAGGCATATATGTTATTACGCCATGCATTATACTTAACTAAGCAATTTTTTAGGGGAAAAAAATGAAAACGCTTAATGAAGGAGTGTTTGGGGGCTGACACTTTTGCATAATGCACCAGTTTGTATGCTCAGTTTTCATTGGCCTACAGAGAGACCTTTGCACCTTATAGTATGCTGGATGGGCCATCTATCTGTATAGTATACTGGATGGGCCATTTAACTAGTATGCTGGATGGGCCATCTAACTGTATAGTATGCTGGATGGGCCATCTAACTGTATAGTATGCTGGATGGGCCATCTAACTGCATAGTATGCTGGATGGACCATCAAACTGTATAGTATGCTGGATAGGCCATCTAACTGTATAGTATGCTGGATGGGCCATCTAACTGTATAGTATGCTGAATGGACCATCTAACTGTATACCATGCTGAATGGACCATCTAACTGTATAGTATGCTGGATGGGCCATCTAACTGTATAGTATGCTGGATGGGCCATATAACTGTATAGTATGCTGGATGGGCCATCTAACTGCATAGTATGCTGGATGGACCATCAAACTGTATAGTATGCTGGATAGGCCATCTAACTGTATAGTATGCTGGATGGGCCATCTAACTGTATAGTATGCTGAATGGACCATCTAACTGTATACCATGCTAAATGGACCATCTAACTGTATAGTATGCTGGATGGACCATCCAAGTGGCCTTCAGAGAGATCCATGCAACTAATGAGGTGGAATTATCATTGGTGCAACATGTGCAGTGCACTGGGGCCCCTGATGATTGATGCCCTATCACCCTCTCCTTGCCACCCACTGTTTCTCCCTGTAAAACTCTGCCTCCCTCTGCCTCTCCATGCCACCCCCTGCTGTGTTGCATATTGTGAACTTGGGTTGGGGTGGAGAAGGGGGCCCAAATTATAATTTTGCACCTGGGCTCCCCAGCCACAAGTACCGCCACTGCACCCTGGATGGACTATCTAACCGTACCAGTTGCAGCGTACACTTTTTGTGCATGTGGTGTTACATAACAAGCAATGAACTACTATGAGGTGGATGGAAGTGAATCTGAGATCGCCGGGCATGCAGGAAACCGTCCAATTTAAGAAGTTTTTTTTCAATGGGGCAATCATTTACAAGGCATTTAAAATGCATAACGCAAGCATAAACAGATGTTACCTGTCTGATGTGCTGTGCCAACTGAAAGTAGTCAAGGCTGCCATCAGAAATTGTGGGGCCCAGCACCTAAACAATAGGCAGGGCCCCCCCTTCCCTTTCTCGAACACCTGGCACGCCTGGTGAGACCTCCAGTGTCTGCAACACTGTCTGTACTATTCAAGCTCTACATTGCTTCAGGGAAATGTGAACTTTGTATATCACAACTTATACTTTATAAACTCCGGTCCTTGGCCCCCTTTCTGTCTGAGCCCGGGACTGGAGTCCCTGCAGCTCCCCCATGATGGCTGCCCTGAAAGTAGTAATACACATGCATAAAGTTCTAAAATACACTCAAACTGTATTCCTTCACTAGCAGGGTTTGTGCTGTACGTGGGATACGTGATACAAAAGTAGCTCTATGAAATAAAGAAAATGTACAAATGATATTTAAACTTTCCTTCATCTGTCATTTTTCACAGTAACACGCTAACACCAAAATAATATCATATATACAGTAATTAATTATCCAGTTGTAGCATCTAATCGTCAGGGCTTATTTATAGTCCTGTTATTTACAGTACTGTAGTTAAATATTCATTAGGAAAATCCAATGAAGTCATATATTGCAGTAATTAGCCGCTTCCCTGGCCTGCCAGCTACATCTTCAGTCCCAGTTTTTCCCCGAAGACGAGAAGTCCTTTAAACGAAACGTGAACGTCCGACATTCTCCTTCCATATGTCAATGACGTGAAAAACGTGGGTTCAGTTGTCTTTGCATTGAGTGTTTCCACGTAAGGCTGTTAGGGTGATCTGCATCCTTTAAGCTCCAATTGGAAAGCTCTGAATCTTTCTCTTGAAACAAGAACAGTGCAATTCATTGGCTGATATACAACAGACCGTAACTTTGTACTAGGCACGTATAAAGAGCTGCTAGACATACTGACTCTTTGAGTACAGACTTGATGTCTTCCTTGTAACTACGTCACGTGGGGCATTTGTTGCCGCTTTTGAGGGCAAAGAATATTTGTATTTCTTCTCGGTGGTGGAGAAAAAGCAGCAGAGAATGAGGCCCCCGACTATCAGAAAGAGCGCCGTCGCCCAGCCTATGTAAATAGCGTCACCCAGCTCGCGCTTTTGAGAATCGGGGACAAGGGGGTTGTAAAAGTCCCTGATGATCTGGTTTGCCGTCCAAGACACCGGGATCAAGACGATGAGGCCGGCTAGGATGAAAATTATTCCTGCCCCCAGCAGTATCCGCCCTTTGACTTTCTCGTCGTCTCCAGCACACACCGTGCACTTCATCCCAATGATGGCGATAACGAAGGCCACGAATGCCAGAGCGATGGCCACGCACATCAACGATCTGCCCGCTTGCAAATCCGGGGTAAGTGCCAGCAGAGAATCGTACATCTTGCACTGCATTCTGATGTTTGCCTGCCTGAAACAGTTCATAAACAGGCCTTCCCAGAGGTTCTCGAACACCACGATGTTGCTGCCGATGTACGCTGTCACCCTCCACTGAGGCATGCCCGTCGTGGCACAGGTCCCGACAAGGCCGATGCCTCCCAGAGCTAAGCCGGCAATCTGCATTGCACCTTTATCCATTCTAGCTTTCGTGCTGTGCAGTGATAGATGCTGAAGGACAGGTATCAGGTGAGCACAGTGAGGTCTCTGCTGGGAATAACTGTTGTGCACACTACAGCCACCTGTCGCCACCGAGGATCCAGAAGAGACTGGCTGGAATCCTGTGTTGCAGAACAGTTTCTAAAAATGAAATACCACCAAGTAGACTTGTTTATCTGGTCTAACAAGTTTACCAACCAATGACAGGATGGCACGAAGGGGTGTGCTTGAACCAACAAAGGATTCTTCATTTCAATAACTGTAACCTCTCCGCTCATAGCAGTTTCCTTTCTTGCACTTCATCATAGCAGCTGACAGGTCAAACAAGTTTGGTACAGGGAAGGCTACACACAGACAATTCAGCCGCTGCCTCGATAAACAGCAAGTATTTCAAGTATATGGATGGCTTCCAAAGGCTTCGAGCGCACTGTAAAAGAGAAACAGGAGACAAGCGATAAGCAGTCACTAAGAAACAGGGCTCCGTGCCCCTGAAACCACATTCTTTTGTATTCCAGTGACCTGATTGGACGGATTTTTAAAGAACAACAATCCATTCGCACAAGGGAAAAAAAATCATAATAAAAGTTACGGTGTACCAGGCCGCAGGCTCGTTCTATAATTAGACGTTTCGCCAAAGGTGTAATTGCAGCACAAGGCTACCAACTGTATAAAGGAGGTGGCTGTGTTATAATGCACGGTTCCAGCCCATATCAATATAAAACCGGAAAGGAAATACGGTATGTTCTTTGAACATAGGAAAAGGGCGATGTTAATAGTACAGTATTACAGTTGTCTCATCCAACTAATAAAACGTAATCTTGCTACATCATACTCTGTCTTCAACTATTACTATTTACAGATGTGCCCTGACTTATTGTGCCCTTTCATCTGCGACTGTAAAAACAATTCCTGTGCCAATAAAGTGGCAGCCTGGCGCCTGTAGTACACTGGGAGAGGATTCTCGCCGTGTCTATGACTTGGCTATGGTGCAGAATTTAAACACAAATATGGTACACTTTTCCTATTGTTGTGCCTCATTTGTGCCGAGCCTCGCACATCGTATTGCGAATGGACAATCAGTGAGTGAGAAGTTAGAACACATCTGTATGTTAAAAGCAGAGTTTGAGTAAGAACCAACAGGACCTCCGGAGAGATACTGGTTGGGGCCATACTTGTTACAGTGCTACATAAAAAGTCTCCTCCCAGGAGAAGTCCAGAGGGGCATAGGGCCACTGAGGGGGCCAGGCTGGGCTGCACATTACTCTGGCTTTATGGTGCAATTCCTACACACACACAGACACACACACACACACACACACACACCCTCTGATTGGTGCAGGGATTTCCATGTTAATCTCCGTACCCTGCCTACTTCACTAGGTAGTGGGAGTGATGCAGGAGATGCCACCCGTCTTCCATGGCTGCAAGGGACTGCCTGAAAAATTGGTCTCTTATCGGTTTTTCAATAAATATGACCTGCTGGAGATGGTACAGATGTAGCCTTCCTCATCCTTGGCCGGCGCCCGCCAGATCCCCTTCTCTGGCGAGCGCCGGCGATAGGGACTGGGACGTGGGTGCGTCTCACACGCACGCGCGTCCCAGTCTGGCGAAGGTGGCACAGCGGGTCCCTGCCCGTCTCCACTTCAGGGAGATTGGCAGGGTTAGGGAGGGGGGTCGGTGGCGAGGGGGACCGGCAGCGACGGCGGGGGAGGCAGCAGGGACCCGCGGCAAGCTCCGTTGCCACGGGGCACGGGAGTGTCTCCTGCGTGCGTGCCATCTGTACTTCAATAAAGCTAACCAGTACTATATAATCCAGAACCAGGGTGGATGTGTTGACCCAAGGACGGTATACGTCCGAAGTGTGGAGAGCGCAGCGAGCCCGCGAGGGGCGGCATTACGCGTCATCCGACCTTTTCATACCCCCACTATCCACGTCGGCGTGGAGGTGACTTTAGATAGTGTGGCGAGCACAGTGAGCCACCGAGCCCGAAGCGTGGCGAGCGGCCGCGGAATACGAGCCCGAAGCGCGGCGAGCGGCCGCGTAATACCTGTAAAGTAATCCGTGTCCCCTTGCTGCGCTCGCCACGCTCCGGGTTGGCGTTGATAGTGGGGGTGGCGTTGACAATAGGGGTGCATTTAACATTATAAGCGCCCATTAGGGTGCTTGTACAATTGAAAATCGAATCGCATCTCACGTAGGATGTTGCTATGGGAAACCAACCAGAATCTACTTATTTATTTAGCACCCTTTAGAAGATAATGGAAAGGATCTGAATGGTTGCCAATAGCAACATCCCATGTGAAATACAACTTCCATCTTAGTAAATGTCCCCCTGTCTGATTGGTTGCTATGGCAACATCACCTCTTTCCATTTTTAGAAGCTTTAGTAAATATATCCTAATGAAGAAAATAAGGACACAGCAGGCCAAATGTGAAATTCAGTACAGCACCGTACATATTGCAACATGGCAGGGAACACACTAAGGGGGTATTCAATTGCTCCTGAATAGTGTTTGTTTTTATAAAAAAAATTACTCATTTTCTGGTGAAAAAAAACATAAGACCCTGAAGAAATTCCCGGACCCATATATTTTCACAACTGAGGTCATGAAAACGGGTCAATGATCTTGAGTTTTGTTTCTCCTGCAGGTGAAAAATGTACTTATGTATTAGCAGGGCGCCCGGCTACGCTACGCTGGCAACGCACCTTAGGCTACATTGTCAGCGTAGCCTAGCCGGGCGCCCTGCTAATATGTGCCTGCACTTAGGGCGGGCGGCGGGGCTTCACCGGCAGCCTCAGCAGGCTGAAGGGTGGGTGGCAGAACTTGAGCGGCAGCTGGGCAGAGGGGGATACCGCTAGCAGGTGGCGGACAGCAACAGGCGGGGGGAGATGTGTCCTGGCTGGGCGGCAGCAATGTACGTATTTCAGTGTACTCTCACTGGGGGAGCATCGCATGGTTTACCTGCTACCCTAGCGGCACTATTCTAATTGCGTACATTGTTGCCACCGGGACTGTCATGGAGGACGCAAGTGCGGGGAGCCGATTGCCGGAGGCGCCGGGGACATCGTTGAGGGTAAGTATAATGCACTCCACACACACACACTACACACACATACAACACCCACTAACACAATCATATCCCCACTATCCACATCATACCCCCAGTATCCACATGGGCTTGGAGCTAATTTTATAAAGTGTGGCAAGCGCAGCGAGCCACTGAGCCCGAAGTGTGGCGAGCGCAGTCGTATCCGTGTCCCCTTGTGGGGCTTGCTGCACTCGCTGCGCTCGCCACACTTTATAAAATTAACTCCGCGCCCACGTGGATAATGGGTGTATGACGTGGATAGTGGGGATATGATCCATTATATATTAGCACAGCTCCAGTTACGTAAATTACATAGTTTACGTAGCCAGCATAGTGGTGTATTGGTATTCTCAATACACCACTACACAAACTACTTAATGGGCACCCTGCTAATACATAGGTACCGGGTAAAAAAATCTACAACTAATTGGATAGCTCAGGGGATCAATTCAATTACAAAAGCCCTAAGGCAAAAGCCCTAAGGCAGAGATTAACAAACTCCGCCATTACAATTCAGGAGTCAATGCTTGAGACCAAAACCAATTTGACTGAAGTACTAATTAAGTATGGATATCCTGAAAACCTGTACTGTATTGTAATGACGGAGTGTGAGAAACTATACACTAAGGTTAAAGGAATATTGCCGCTATTTTTCACAGGTTGCTGTAAATTAAATGTACTCAATCGTTGCTACTTTTATTGGGGAATAATGTATATTGTATTTCAGTGGACCTCTTTGGTAGCTTGGTTGGTCCATTTCAAATGAATCCCACTATCCCTTAGGAAAGTCGCTTGCTAGCTGCCTCCAGCCAGGGCCGCCAAGAGTGTGGGGGAAGGGGGCCGTTACTAATTACCGGGCCCAGGCTTGCTGGAGGGGCCCGGCGGGGGCCCTGGTCCGATCTGTGCTGACAGCAGGCTCAGCATTAGCGTCTCACTGATGGCGTGAGAGCTCATGCTGAGCCTGCTGTCAGCACAGCACATGCTGTAGGTGTGTGTTGCTGCTGCTGCTGCTGCTGAGGTGGGGGGTTTGAGGGATGACTTTAGAGTGTTTTTTTCCCACCCACCTTAAACATTTTGGGGGCATGACCTAATCACAGGAGGGCCACGCCTCCCAAAATTGGGCCATGCCCTCAAATTTTACCGGGGCCCGGCATACCTCTCGGCTGCCCAGCCTCCAGCAGGCAGGAAACATAATTAGTAGCGGAACCTTCAATAATCAATTGTAAAATTCATAACCAAACAATTTATTGAGGCAAGCTCTAAAAATAAAATAACAAAATGATATAAAATGTCATTATTAAAAAAAAAATGTCATTGTAAATCGTTTTTCATAAAAACTAATTTTCGATTCGCCTTAGACATTCAAGTCTATATTTACAGTGCACACACCTTTCTCAAAGCACACAAATCCACATGTCTAATATAAAAGCGTATCACTGCTGTAGTTATATTATTATGGCTAACGTTATGTATAATGGACTGTATCATCTTATAAGGGTTCCGTATCATGGTATTGTGCTTATCTATACAGAAATCTCTACAAAAGCTTTTGGCTTTGACTTGGCGCGTTTCAGCGCAAAAATGCATCATCATCCTCTGGGACTACCCTTCTCACTCAGTAAGTGGGCAGTTAACTTGTGCCAACAGCCAGCCACTGGAAAGTATGCCCACTTTCCTCGGACAACCTGATTTTCGGAAGCTATTTGGCCATTCTGGTCGCGTAGGCATATATGTTATTACGCCATGCATTATACCTAACTAAGCAATTTTTTAGGGGAAAAAAATGAAAAAACTTAATGAAGGAATGTTTGGGGGCTGACACTTTTGCATAATGCACCAGTTTGTATGCTCAGTTTTCATTGGCCTACAGAGAGACCTTTGCACCTTATAGTATGCTGGATGGGCCATCTATCTGTATAGTATACTGGATGGGCCAATTAACTAGTATGCTGGATGGACCATCTAACTGTATAGTATGCTGGATGGGCCATCTAACTGTATAGTATGCTGGATGGGCCATCTAACTGTATAGTATGCTGGATGGGCCATCTAACTGTATAGTATGCTGGATGGGCCATCTAACTGCATAGTATGCTGGATGGACCATCAAACTGTATAGTATGCTGGATAGGCCATCTAACTGTATAGTATGCTGGATGGGCCATCTAACTGTATACCATGCTGAATGGACCATCTAACTGTATAGTATGCTGGATGGACCATCCAAGTGGCCTTCAGAGAGATCCATGCAACTTATGAGGTGGAATTATCATTGGTGCAACATGTGCAGTGCACTGGGGCCCCTGATGATTGATGCCCTATCACCCTCTCCTTGCCACCCACTGTTTCTCCCTGTAAAACTCTGCCTCCCTCTGCCTCTCCATGCCACCCCCTGCTGTGTTGCATATTGTGAACTTGGGTTGGGGTGGAGAAGGGGGCCCAAATTATAATTTTGCACCTGGGCTCCCCAGCCACAAGTACCGCCACTGCACCCTGGATGGACTATCTAACCGTACCAGTTGCAGCGTACACTTTTTGTGCATGTGGTGTTACATAACAAGCAATGAACTACTATGAGGTGGATGGAAGTGAATCTGAGATCGCCGGGCATGCAGGAAACCGTCCAATTTAAGAAGTTTTTTTTCAATGGGGCAATCATTTACAAGGCATTTAAAATGCATAACGCAAGCATAAACAGATGTTACCTGTCTGATGTGCTGTGCCAACTGAAAGTAGTCAAGGCTGCCATCAGAAATTGTGGGGCCCAGCACCTAAACAATAGGCAGGGCCCCCCCTTCCCTTTCTCGAACACCTGGCACGCCTGGTGAGACCTCCAGTGTCTGCAACACTGTCTGTACTATTCAAGCTCTACATTGCTTCAGGGAAATGTGAACTTTGTATATCACAACTTATACTTTATAAACTCCGGTCCTTGGCCCCCTTTCTGTCTGAGCCCGGGACTGGAGTCCCTGCAGCTCCCCCATGATGGCTGCCCTGAAAGTAGTAATACACATGCATAAAGTTCTAAAATACACTCAAACTGTATTCCTTCACTAGCAGGGTTTGTGCTGTACATGGGATACGTGATACAAAAGTAGCTCTATGAAATAAAGAAAATGTACAAATGATATTTAAACTTTCCTTCATCTGTCATTTTTCACAGTAACACGCTAACACCAAAATAATATCATATATACAGTAATTAATTATCCAGTTGTAGCATCTAATCGTCAGGGCTTATTTATAGTCCTGTTATTTACAGTACTGTAGTTAAATATTCATTAGGAAAATCCAATGAAGTCATATATTGCAGTAATTAGCCGCTTCCCTGGCCTGCCAGCTACATCTTCAGTCCCAGTTTTTCCCCGAAGACGAGAAGTCCTTTAAACGAAACATGAACGTCCGACATTCTCCTTCCATATGTCAATGACGTGAAAAACGTGGGTTCAGTTGTCTTTGCATTGAGTGTTTCCACGTAAGGCTGTTAGGGTGATCTGCATCCTTTAAGCTCCAATTGGAAAGCTCTGAATCTTTCTCTTGAAACAAGAACAGTGCAATTCATTGGCTGATATACAACAGACCGTAACTTTGTACTAGGCACGTATAAAGAGCTGCTAGACATACTGACTCTTTGAGTACAGACTTGATGTCTTCCTTGTAACTACGTCACGTGGGGCATTTGTTGCCGCTTTTGAGGGCAAAGAATATTTGTATTTCTTCTCGGTGGTGGAGAAAAAGCAGCAGAGAATGAGGCCCCCGACTATCAGAAAGAGCGCCGTCGCCCAGCCTATGTAAATAGCGTCACCCAGCTCGCGCTTTTGAGAATCGGGGACAAGGGGGTTGTAAAAGTCCCTGATGATCTGGTTTGCCGTCCAAGACACCGGGATCAAGACGATGAGGCCGGCTAGGATGAAAATTATTCCTGCTCCCAGCAGTATCCGCCCTTTGACTTTCTCGTCGTCTCCAGCACACACCGTGCACTTCATCCCAATGATGGCGATAACGAAGGCCACGAATGCCAGAGCGATGGCCACGCACATCAACGATCTGCCCGCTTGCAAATCCGGGGTAAGTGCCAGCAGAGAATCGTACATCTTGCACTGCATTCTGATGTTTGCCTGCCTGAAACAGTTCATAAACAGGCCTTCCCAGAGGTTCTCGAACACCACGATGTTGCTGCCGATGTACGCCGTCACCCTCCACTGAGGCATGCCCGTCGTGGCACAGGTCCCGACAAGGCCGATGCCTCCCAGAGCTAAGCCAGCAATCTGCATTGCACCTTTATCCATTCTAGCTTCCGTGCTGTGCAGTGATAGATGCTGAAGGACAGGTATCAGGTGAGCACAGTGAGGTCTCTGCTGGGAATAACTGTTGTGCACACTACAGCCACCTGTCGCCACCGAGGATCCAGAAGAGACTGGCTGGAATCCTGTGTTGCAGAACAGTTTCTAAAAATGAAATACCACCAAGTAGACTTGTTTATCTGGTCTAACAAGTTTACCAACCAATGACAGGATGGCACGAAGGGGTGTGCTTAAACCAACAAAGGATTCTTCATTTCAATAACTGTAACCACTCCGCTCATAGCAGTTTCCTTTCTTGCACTTCATCATAGCAGCTGACAGGTCAAACAAGTTTGGTACAGGGAAGGCTACACACAGACAATTCAGCCGCTGCCTCGATAAACAGCAAGTATTTCAAGTATATGGATGGCTTCCAAAGGCTGCGAGCGCACTGTAAAAGAGAAACAGGAGACAAGCGATAAGCAGTCACTAAGAAACAGGGCTCCGTGCCCCTGAAACCACATTCTTTTGTATTCCAGTGACCTGATTGGACAGATTTTTAAAGAACAACAATCCATTCGCACAAGGGAAAAAAAATCATAATAAAAGTTACGGTGTACCAGGCCGCAGGCTCGTTCTATAATTAGACGTTTCGCCAAAGGTGTAATTGCAGCACAAGGCTACCAACTGTATAAAGGAGGTGGCTGTGTTATAATGCACGGTTCCAGCCCATATCAATATAAAACCGGAAAGGAAATACGGTATGTTCTTTGAACATAGGAAAAGGGCGATGTTAATAGTACAGTATTACAGTTGTCTCATCAACTAATAAAACGTAATCTTGCTACATCATACTCTGTCTTCAACTCTTACTATTTACAGATGTGCCCTGACTTATTGTGCCCTTTCATCTGCGACTGTAAAAACAATTCCTGTGCCAATAAAGTGGCAGCCTGGCGCCTGTAGTACACTGGGAGAGGATTCTCGCCATGTCTATGACTTGGCTATGGTGCAGAATTTAAACACAAATATGGTACACTTTTCCTATTGTTGTGCCTCATTTGTGCCGAGCCTCGCACATCGTATTGCGAATGGACAATCAGTGAGTGAGAAGTTAGAACACATCTGTATGTTAAAAGCAGAGTTTGAGTAAGAACCAACAGGACCTCCGGAGAGATACTGGTTGGGGCCATACTTGTTACAGTGCTACATAAAAAGTCTCCTCCCAGGAGAAGTCCAGAGGGGCATAGGGCCACTGAGGGGGCCAGGCTGGGCTGCACATTACTCTGGCTTTATGGTGCAATTCCTACACACACACAGACACACACACACACACCCTCTGATTGGTGCAGGGATTTCCATGTTAATCTCCGTACCCTGCCTACTTCACTAGGTAGTGGGAGTGATGCAGGAGATGCCACCCGTCTTCCATGGCTGCAAGGGACTGCCTGAAAAATTGGTCTCTTATCGGTTTTTCAATAAATATGACCTGCTGGAGATGGTACAGATGTAGCCTTCCTCATCCTTGGCCGGCGCCCGCCAGATCCCCTTCTCTGGCGAGCGCCGGCGATAGGGACTGGGACGCGGGTGCGTCTCACACGCACGCGCGTCCCAGTCTGGCGAAGGTGGCACAGCGGGTCCCTGCCCGTCTCCACTTCAGGTGGATTGGCAGGGTTAGGGAGGGGGGTCGGTGGCGAGGGGGACCGGCAGCGACGGCGGGGGAGGCAGCAGGGACCCGCGGCAAGCTCCGTTGCCACGGGGCACGGGAGTGTCTCCTGCGTGCGTGCCATCTGTACTTCAACAAAGGTAACCAGTACTAGATAATCCAGAACCAGGGTGGATGTGTTGACCCAAGGACGGTATACGTCCTTGGGTCAACACATATCAAGTCGATATACATTGGGTCAACCACTAAAGTTTGACATGGCTAAGGTCGACATGGACATGGTTGACACTCAAAGAGTCAACATGAGTATTTCCCATTTTTTGTGTCAACATATGTCTCTCTTCCCCCCTTGCTTCGGGTGCGGTGCCACGCTGCGCTGGGCACACTATTATATTCTCTCTCTATGCCCACTTGGATAGTAAAGTATGAACCAAGTCAGTCTACACCAAGAAAAACTTGTGCCGACACTCAAAAGTTTCATGTTGACATTTTTGAGTGTCAACCATGTCCATGTCGAGCTTAAGCTTGTGTTGACCTTCTGTCAATGTTGACCTATGGTATGTCGACCATCTACAGGTGTTGACCTGGTTTGTTGACCATTATTTTTCGACCTAGACCATGTCGACAAAGAGACCGCATACCGCACAAATCTCCTCATACCTGGCAATACCGCTGGTTTTTTTTACGCTGAATGTAGATAAATATTGGTGCATCCCTGTGGAAGACAGGTACACCTTTGTCATCCCATGATCAGCCAATCACAGGCGCTGATTCAGAATTGCGTGTAAGTACATTTTGCAAGGGAATTTGCATATTTTTTGCACATCACATGTACCATAGCCATCCACCTTCAGCACACTTTTGTGTGCACGATCAACACTTGTATTGAGGTTCTCACTTCGATGGCAGGGAGGTGAGCCGAGGGCTGTCCAGCTTCCCTCCAAATGACGAAAATGGGGGTACAAGCACACTCCCCCCCAACAGATGCCCTGCCCTTCTCCAGCTGCCTTGCCCCTTTTCAAGGGCACAGACACACCTCTGTCGTGGCAAGTGTCGGAAGTTGGGAGGTATGGCACTGCAGTCTCTCTCCTCAGCCCAGCAGATCTGCTGGGCTGTGGTGGGTTCTGGGAGGCTACCTGTGGGTAAGGAAGGGGGAGGGGGGTTGGTTTAGTGATCACACTAATCACACCCCCTCCTGATTTGCCTTGGCTGAGGAACAAGTCACGGTGCATAAACTATACTATTTAAAGTTTTATTTTTAAAGAAGGCAAGGCCTTCTTTAAAAAATGATTAGGCCTCACCCCATCACTTCCAGAAACTTGAGCAGGCCTCCTACGGCCCTGATCGTAATGGCTCTTTTGTGCGTACACTCAGGGTATCGCATGCGCTGTCAGTGTTTTCTAGTTTGTAATCGCTCAAGTAGGTGAACATCAGCTTTGCGTGTGGTTGTCTCTGAATTAGGCACATAGGGGTAGATGTATTAAGCCTGGTAAAGTGATAATAAAGAAGTAATAAAATGGAAGGTGATAAGGCACCAGCCAATCAGATGTGTTTGAAAATTGACAGTTATAAGTTGATTGGCTGCAGCATCATCACCTTCCACTTTATCACTTCTCTATCACCACTTTATCACTTTACCAGTCTTAATACATCTGCCTCGGTTTCTTCTATTTCCCAGGTCACCAGAGAAATAAGGATCTCCCAAAGCATTTTTTTAACACTTTTTTAAATGAGACTCCTACCATTGACTTCTGTGTATGTGGCATCCCAGTATCCATTGTCAATGCACCATACCACATATTTCACACATCAATCTTCTGGCTGAGACACAACCTGCGATACCTGTAAGACAGGGAACGTTTACAAGCGTTAAATGTAACATTTACGACTATTGTTAAGAGTAAAACCCTGTGCTTGGGATTGGCTCAGTTCAAAGTATTCTGACATCGCTATTGGTGTGTTTTTGTTATTCTAGAATGCAAATACGAATGCTGATTCCTTTGCTGTACTTACCTGACGCATTCTTCTTCTAGGCGTTTAAGTGGCCAATACTGAGACTCTGCAGCTCTGGAGTCGGAGAGAATTTTAGGTCTTGCCAGTGCCAAGAAAGGAGCCCTACCTTCTTGTACTGAACCTGTTAATGTACAGTATCTGTTAACGTATCTGTAAAAAATAAGATTAATATATAGCCAAACACTCCCCTCTGCTACGCTGTGTGGAGTGCGGCCAGGAAGAAGACAGATATCATGTAATATATATATTTACACAAAACTGAGAGCGGTTATTATGTAAACAGAGGTGCCAGCTAGCGCAGGTACAGTTCTGGGTGATTTACCTGTGACCTCATTTTTTAGTTCTCATGAATGGAAAGATCTCTGTATCTGCTCAGTGGAGATTGCGGCAGTTGCTTTGTCCGTTTATGAATTATAATATTCCAAGAAAGTTTATTCAGCAGAAGACAGATGATGAGGAAAAGTCCTCTGTTTATAGCTGCAGATGTAACCTTGACCTGCTGCTGATATTATGTGTTGTGTTATGGTTCTACGCGCCGCGTTGCCCAACATACGGACATTAATTATGGGTTATCGAAGAGTAAAAATACATTGGGTCATGCTCCATGCTGGGCACGGGGCGCGACACAAGCCATTGTATGTGATTGCAGCACCCCAGACCCAAGCCTTTATAGCCACACACTGTGGGCCAGATTCAAAAACACTGGGCATACACACGCTAATGTGTCCATGACAAGCTGACATAACCGGATGTCAGCTGCCCGCCCAATTCCCTGCATTTCTACACCTTTACATATGCGTGCGCCTTCGCCATCATTCGATGGTCGGCAACCTTCGAAATATGGGGGACGTTCCCACTGGCATGCTCATGTAAAACATCCATTCGCAAGCCTTGCAAACGAATCCCGCTTGCGAATGGGTGGCGCCGGCTAACCATATGCAAGGTGGGGTTAGGGTGACTCGCAAGGATGCAAATTCACATCCAAACGAGTCAACCAGAATAAGGGCCGTTGGGCGTTCCCCTGGGAACACAGACAAGTCAATGCCAGGAAGGGGACAAAAATCATTTGATGTCAGGGACCCTCGAATGATTTCTCTCGACTTCGGACGCATGCGAAGGGATGTGTTCTTGTACATATCCCCTCGCATGCTAGCGAGGGGATGCGGGTGGAAGGGGTGTTCCATGGGATGGCAGACAGGGCTGACCTATACGCAGACTAGCAAACAGATCTGAATCAGGCCCTCTGCACACCGCTGTAATCTCTGCATTATATAGTGGGGGCTTGGCCACGATGATGAGGTTGCGGCCACCACGCCCCCAGTACAGACTCCGCTACAGTGGCGTGCCCCCGAATGATGTGAAGCACCCAGGAAGTTAATAACTCTGACCCAGAACCTTTTATATTGCCATTGCAATCGTTGGGGTGTGGCCTACAGTTTCTAGTTAGACAGTCAACAGGTGAACACCGAGGTTGTAGTATGATGGCCCGACAGTCGGGACTCCGATGGTCAGTATACCGACAGTGGCATCCCGACCGCCGATACTCCAACAGGGGGGCGAGTGCAAAGAAGCCTCTTGCGGGCTTTCTGCGCTTGCCACAGGTTCTATTCTCCCTATATGGGGGTTGTGGACCCCAAAGAGGGAAAATAGCACCAGTCAGTCGCGATCCTGACTGTCGGGCATTTGAACCGTCGGGATTCCAATGTCGGTATACTGACCATCAGGATCCGATAGTTGGGCCGACTGTAAGTGGTCTTACAAGAGATACTCAATGTAATGTTGAAATATCTCCCTGCCAGGAAGGCGTACCTGCCCCTAGGTGTTATGAACATGTGTGGGGTCAGTACAGATACGTACGGAACCATTTTGTTACTGCCGGAACCAACCTGAAACCCACAAGAGGGCTTCAGGTTCATCTTTGGTAACACTTTGTGCTTCATGGCCACAGGTGCTCAGAGCACATACTGGGGGAGGAATGGTCTCAGCTGACACCTGTGACAGGGGATTTCCCAGTGTTATTAAAGATTGTAACATCCTGTTGAATTGCATGTGTTCCATAGGAGCCTTTTACTAACATTTCAACTAAAATAATGTGAAGAATGGTGTTTTCACACCCTTTTTGCATTCGTTTAATATCACCTGAATGCATTAAAGGGCTTTGGGAGCAATTTTCATGAATTGAATTGCCCTTTAATTTAAATTTTTTTAGTAACCAGATTACATTTCCCATATGTATAATGGGAAATGTGACCCACCAGTTTTATGAAGAAAAAAAAAATCACTGTGAACCCTGTGATAATAACGCCAGCTGCAGCTGGCGAATCACAGGGCTCAGATGTGAATCATGGCTTAGCTTTATCTGCCCCTAGGCAGAGAAAGCTCTGCAGGGACAGGGCAGCGGGATCAATAAGCATGTAATAGGCAATAAGCATGTAATACCCCAGGGCAACGAGGAGGTAACCCCCTGGCAACAAGCATGAAACCCCCTGGCAATGAGTGTGTAACCCCTGGCAACTAGAATGTAAACGCTGGAATCGAGCATTAAATCCCTGGCAACAATCATGTAGCCCCTGGCAACGAGCATGTAACGCCTGGCAATGGACATGTAACTCCTGGCATCAAGCATGTAGGTAAGCGGCATTTATGTAGCATAATATGCAATAGGCATTACGGTGTGTGGCATAACATGTAATAAGCATTATGGTGTGTGGCACAGTGTGTCCAAGGAACTCTAGCCTGTCATTTTTAAAACCAAGCCTGTAACTTCACAGTTAGGAGCTGATTGGCCGGTGATAAAAACCAGACAACTTATCACTTTACCGAGCTTAATAAATCTGCCCCTAAATTACTAAAGCTTCTAAAAGTGAAAAGTGGGGATGTTACCCATAACAACCAATAAGAACCTGCCTTTCATTTTCTAGGATGAAAAAGAAAAATGTTGGCTACAGGGTATAAGCCTAGTGAGTCTTGCCTAATGGTCCATACACACTGGGGGACTATGCCCAGCGTCTATGGACAGCGATGATCGCTATCATTGCTGGGGGGAAAGCCACTCTGTGCATACACACTGAGGGCAGTATTCAATGAGGATTTTCAGCATGTGCAGCGAATCCTGTTTAGGATTCGCTGCACAGTCGCCGTGTTCCTGAGGACTGGAGCATTCGATGCCAGACCTCCCTTTCGCTGTGTTCAATGCCGCAGGGGCTCGCTGCCCCTGAAGGCGAATTTTAACCCCTGCGGAGCCGGGGACGGTGGCAGGCAGGGGGATGGAAGCCTCCTTGCCTGCGCTGGACACTTTGGGGCAGAAGCAGGGCTCCCGGGGGGAGCTGGCAGGGGACTGGGGTAGGGAGCCGCTACACTGCTCCCGTTTGGCATATGTAATGAGCAGGAGCAGTGAAGATAGGAGGAATATCTAATGAGCGGCTCTCGGCTCCTGAATACTGGCCTGAGAGTCTTTCCCCCTGCCCGGCGCTGTCAGCGGGGGGCAAGCGGCTTTGCATAGCGCAGCACTGGTATTAGCAGCAGAACGACTTTCCCTGTGATTATGCGGGAGCGCGCAGCAGCGCTCACCGCTCATTGCCGGGCCATACACATTGGGCAGCTTTGAGCTGAAAGCCGCTCAAACTTGCTGCTTTGAGCGGCTTTTAGCTCAGTCGCCCAGTGTGTATGGGCCTTTACAGTTAATTTACAGTATGAATCCTATTTATTGTTCTGATTTCTCGTTGCCATCTTCCTAATTATCAGTTATCTCCGAATTCTTTCTAAGGTTTTCATGTTTTTTCACTATTAATAACACATTATAAGCTAAACATCTGCTGCAAATTAGTTATGCAAATTAGTTCAATTACTTGACAATTAATTTACCGAAAAGCTTAAAATAAACATAGTTTTCCCAGTCAGTAAGAGCACATGTCACAATATTGGTTTTGTGTAAAAACAAAAAGGGTGTTTTGGTTAAAAACAGCTTCTTGCTCATCATTCATCATCAACATTATTATAATCATCATCATCATTAATTAGTTATAACATAATTGCCAACTTAGGCGAAATCTTATTCTGTCTGATCCCATTAGAGGACCCCAGTGACGTTATGCCGGGATTCCCTGCATTGCAGTGGATGAGAACAGGATGATGCCTGTGTCTCATCACAGCCTTTTGTCCCTCCCATTTCCCAGGGAGGCTGGTGGGTGGGACGTAGGTGGAGGTTGCGGGTAGAATGGGCCACCTCCCTGGGAGGCCTCCCTCCAGAATCGGACGTTTCCCAGCAATTTCGCCCAAGTCGGCATCTATGAGTTATAATGCACCACAAATCCCGTAGGGCCGGACAATCGCCACACAGATATAGCAAAAAAAATGTATTTTAAAAGATACCTATTATATATTATCACTAAAAATTGTGTGACATGAAATATTAAAAATAATTGTATTAAAATAATGATTATGTTATATACAAGGGTGGATCAATAAGTATCTGTGTATGAAGAAAGGTGGCGTTGCCAAGGAAAGTTGGTATTATTATCGTGTACTACCATCTTACAAACCACGCCATACCAAATTTCAGATGGATTCATAGGTTAGGGTTTTTTTCCACCACGACAATGCACCAGCTCCCTCATCCGGAATTGTTGCGGCCAAATTGCATGAATTGCGCTATGAATTGTTGTTGCATCCACTGTTCTCACCCGACTTGGCTCCCTGCGGCTTCTTTCTGTTCCCTAACCTGAAAACGTGGCTTGCGGGCCAAAAATTCAGCTCAAAAGAAGAGGTCATCATCGAGACAGAAGCCTACGTTACGTGAGTTTGACAAATCATATTTTTTAGAGAGTTTAAAAAATGGAGACGTTTGAAAGTTGGGAAAAGTATCCTGCCATGAAAGGAGATTATGTTGAAAAATAAATAAAAAATTTAGTGAAAAATGTTTGTCTTCTTAATTCTTAACACAGGTACTTATTGATCTTCCCTCGTAAGTAAGGCTGTGTGTTTTTTAGGGAGTTATCTCTTCTGTCTCATTTTCAATAATGTTTCGAGATATGTCACTTGAGGAAAAAGGTCAGGTCAGGTCTTTCCTATATCAGAAAGATTCAAGCATATAGGTGTATAGAGAAAAAATTATTTTTCAAATAATTTTTCCCAAAATTCACAGCTGTGTTGGGGATTGATGGATGCCAACTGGAATTCTGCAGATCACTGCCATTAACAGGTCAATCCTCCAAACGCTGTGCATGTGGTAAATAAATCTTATCTCTGTATTCCCATGTGGAGATATAATTCCTGTTCTTATATAATTTGGCTGCCATTCATTTCCAGGTATAGGGTCACACAGATACCTGAAAAGTTCAGGATTAATATAGTTTTTATCATGTATTCAAGAGGTCTCTCTGTATTTATACACTTATAGTCTATAATATTGCTTTTCCGTTTTATATTCTGTATTATGTCTGGAGTGTAGATCTCTGTTGTTTCATACCTATTGTCTTCGGCAGCACCCCCAAAATCTATAACTGAATATAAAAATAGAGTATTAATTGGTGACCAAATTAGATAGGGTATATATACCAGTCTTGTAACCAGCAGGCAGTCACCGGGTGCGGCGAAACGCATCAGTCCTTCATTGTATGGGCCAGATGCACTAAGCTTCAAAAAGTGATAAAGTGGACAGAGATAAAGTACCAGCCAACCTGCTTCTAATTTTTGTGCTGAAGGCTAGGTTTGAAAATGACAGTTAGGGCCTGATTGGAGGTTGTTTATCACTCTACACGTTATCAATTTTTGAAGCTTAGTACATCTGGCCTTTTTATGTGAAAGCTCTTGAAAGGATGGAAAAGAAAGGGGACCACATCGACAATTAGGAAAATCTTGACCCAATTGTCACGGACCCACCGGTCGAATGCTCCGATACATCAATCTGAGCAGCTCCGGCCGTGACTGGGGTTCACTTTGAACTCTCGGGTCCTTTACTTGAGGTACACTGCCACCAGCCAAAACCTGATTTTAGCACTTGAAACTGCGCAAGGGGCAGCTTGGCTCGCACCTGACCACACAATACAATATAAACTAAGGTAATGCTGACTATTCTTCTGAGGCTAATGAGTCTTAAGAACACAGAACCAGGACTGAGAATATGTATTATTTATTCCAAGAAATACTACAGAGTTTTAAAAAATGGTTACAAGATATTAAAATGATTTTAAAAGTACACACAAGATTAAATGCAATTTCAGAAATAAAAAGGGATAAAAAGAAATGACAGAACTGTATCTTACACGTAAGTACAAATCCTGACGTGGGGGGTCTCCACAAGAAATCTCTGGTCGCTTACAGCCTGTTTGCTGCACCCCCGGGTAGTGACACCGGTCTGTAGGGAGAAGGGTCTTAGTTATACCTTGCAGACTCCCTCATCCCTCCCACCCTTGGGATTTGACTCTTTCCATGCTGATCACTTTTTCCTGGATAAATGAAGAATTGGTCCACTGCTGTGAAGTAGATTTTACACATTCCTCAAGTGATAAGAGGTAATTTAGTGGAGGGGCAGAGAACCTTTGACCTGTTGGCTGGACAATATTGCTCTTCCCCCCCAATGTGGTTTATGAGGGGTTTCCGATCTTATCTGACATCCTAACTTCAGAGGATTTTTACAGATGTCAAACAGAGGGAATACAGGCCTTAAACTCAAACCAGGGTCACCTACAGTTTACCCACATAATAAAAGACATGTCCTGATTCCAATACTCACAGGAGACATAACTTTACAACAATATCAGACATACATTGATCGAACAGATAATCATAACAGGAGGCATACGTTAATTTGATCGATCACCTGATTTGATCGTTACACCTCCCCCTTTTAAAATGGTGCACAGAGGCGGTGACCCACGTCACTGTCTCATCAGTGCACTATTAACTACATCACCTGGAGGGGTAGCAGTGGTCTCCGTGCTGAGACAGACTGAAACTGAGTCTGCTGAATTTGTACAAACACTTCCTTAAACTTGACGTCTGTCATGGCACCACCTGACACCATAGCCGTGGCTAGGGTGGGCAGTGGGCATAGTCCCTGCCCCTCTCCCAGGAGATGGCAAACTAAAAGCACACAGGTGTCCTCGAACCCATAGTCTGTGAGCACACTGATATAGTGGGAGCTGTGTCCCCTTTTTCCATCCTGGCTGGCATTGACACAGCCCACCACAGCTGTGCGTCGGACTCCTGGGCACGGATTCTCCCCTGCAGCTGGCAGTTTGGCTTGACTCATTGAGATCAGTACCAGCCAATTCCGCCACACCCCAAACGGCCATCCCCCTGTGGTGTAGACATTCCAGAACCTCTGCTTAGCTTCAGCAGCCATAAGGTGACCTTGGGCCAATGCTAGCAGGGATTGTAATGTTCCTTGGAACAACATAAGGTAACCCATAATGATGAGGGTCATCATTTCAGCCATGGGCCTAATCTTGTCACCCTCGTCCCCTGGGACTCGTAACTCAGCACATTTAACTATACCACAGGTGTGGGGCATTCTCCCAGCTCTATATACAGATTTAAACATGTCTTCCCAGCACCTCTCCTGAGCTGACTGACCCCCCTCCCCTTCACGGGGGGGAAGGTCCACTCACTCAACACCTCACACCTCATCTTTTTGTAAGGAGATTCGCTCTCTGTGTGTGTGAATTGTGAAGGGGGGCACGTTTCTGCAAGGGGGAATACCAGCAGGTCATTGTCCCCTGTCTTGGGAACATCCAAGCTCAGCCTTTCCGAGGTTAATGGAGCTGAGTTTACCTGTGCTTCGCAGGCCCTCCCACCCTTCTGGTTACACACAGCAGATTCCCTACTAGCCACTGGCTCTATTCCTGAAACAAACCTCTCACTGTACCCAGGGGTATCTTTCCCACTTCCCGGGTATGGGGCAGCCGCAGTGGGAGTCGGCTCAGCTGGTACGTTCAGGGCAGCCTGTGCAGGGTTGGTTCTTAGTTCTGCGTGGAAAGCCAAGCTTTCCATGGCAGTCCAGGACACCTTCCTGAGCCTGACCTTCCCTCCCACACCCGCAGGTTCGGTGGCTAGGGTGGTGCCACTGAGGTTCTCAGGAGAGGCATCTGTTATCCAGTGACGCTGGAAAAATGCACTCTCTGGAGGATTCTCAGTGTTTGGAGGGAACCCCTGCTGTGTTCCTGTATCTGTGTTTGTGTGGCTACAGGAAGGAGGGGGGTTTGGGGGGAAAGCTGCAGTAAGGGACACTCTCTCCCTATCTGACAGGTCTACAGGGCACACAGGACCCACCGGGTCACTTATTATACCTGGTACCACATTTCCCACAGTAGCGCAAGACATCACATTATCAACAGTAACATCAATATCATAACCTGGGGAGACATCCTGCAATACCTGCAAATTAGCCTGTGCATCTTCCACAACACATGGGACCCATCCTGCTGGCTTATAATTGCACCGTGGCAAAACCTCTATATCTGGATCCCATTGTCTCTGAGCAGGAATGGGGTTATCTGAGCATGTTGTCACCATTAACTTCTTGGCAGGTACATGTTTCGCCTACAACCAACTCAGATCTGTCCCATTTGTGCAGTTAGTGTCCCCTTGCCCCATGTCACAACCAGACATCACTGGAAGAACAGTGTTAACTTCTAGCACAGCAACATGAATGACATCACCAGCAGCACTCCTACCACTGGTGAGTGAGGGTGTCTCATTCCCAACTAGATTAGGGCATTCATTTAACCCCACAAACTGGCAAGGATTACCCACTATACCTGTCTCTAACTCACCCTCCCCTACCTCCACCTCCACAGAAGGTACGGCACTATCACAGATCACCCCAGGAGCTTCACACAAAATCACAACATTGCAATGTCTATTATGGTTACATACTACCTGAGATGCATCATATGGTTCAGAAGGGTTAGCGACAGTGGGGACAACATTGACAGATATGTGTGGAGTTAATAAAAGTCCCACATCAGTAGTCTCACACATACTTGTGTGCATACAGTCAGAAAGTCCCGTTCCTATTTCTGACATAGTCTCTTCCCTGCATACTTTCACTATGCAGTCAGCCTCTTCCGGCAACAAATCTGAAACAACGGGTGGGAACATGCTGCTCACATCTTCCAGCAGTTTAAACTGGGCCTTGTGATGTGAGGTCTCATGAGCAGGTTCCATGACGGCTGTAGTAGGCAGAGCTACCTTGTCCTGGTGGGGCACCCCTGGTGAGAGCAAGCTGCTGACATCTTCTGCTTCTCCCAGCAGTTTAAACTGGGACTTTGCTTCCGGAGCTGGTAACAGCAGCTGTTCTAGGTGATGCCACTCCGCACCTAACCGGCAGCACTGATCTCTCTAAAATGGGGTATCCTGCTTCCTCCAAGCATCGACCTCCTGCTGCGCGAATTGGTAACATTCTCCCAGTTCTCTCAGCAGCACCTAAGGAGACGCAGATGGACCCCAGAAATGAAATGCTGCACGATACTGGCTGAAGGCATTGCACTCATCGTCCCTTGCCTGGGTGAGCTGCGTGATCAGCTCCCCACGAGTATGGTTGTGGCAGGAGATACCTTGCAGCTGGCATTCTTCCGTTAGTTCCTCTGTGCTCATTAGGGTAACCACATCATCATCCTCCACTGGGTCAATATACCCACTGGACTCCTCCGGTACCGTAGGGGATTGGTACTCCGCAGCCTCCGTGACTGCCACACATCCTACAGCCTCCCTGGTGCTAGCAGAGATGTCACCTCTCTGAGCATCAGTTGTAGTGTCCAGGGCCAGCTCATTATTCACAACCAAGCTGACACTCACTTGGCTTCCTCTGTCTGCTTCCAAGACAGGGAACTGTGCATGACGCGGTCCGGTGAAATTCGCGTCAGCGGTCATTTGGGACCTCTGTCCCTTGTTAGGCTCCCCATGATTGATAACAGGGTCCACATCATGATCCAACACATTATTTACTTCCGCAGACAGTAAAAGTTCAATACGAAGCCCATCTCCTGCTAACTCAGTAGCCACGGCAGATAAAGTCTCACGTAAAGGTTCGCCATCATGATGCCCTGTATCACCCTCCACTGGTTCACCAACAGCGATCAGCCCTCCGAGCCTCACCAGTTCAAACTGGTACTCACGCTCGGCCTGACGCTCTGCAGTCTCACGTACGGCTTTCCACTCAGCACCCTCAGCCTCTCGTCTGGCTTTGCGCTACGCAGCCTCTCTGTCGACAATGGCTTGGTAGTGCTGCACCAGCTGCAAAGCGAATACAGGGTTCACATTCTTCATTTGCCTGATAGCAGCTAGAAGGTCGCTCTGCAGTGTAGACTTGCTGGGTCCAGCAGAAGTGTTTGACCCTGGCGCGGAATCGTTTGAAAGGTCCGTTGCTGACTAAGCCCCTGGGGTGGGATTATCCATGGACTGGTTTCCTCCAGCAGCTAGAGTCCGATCGGCATCCACGAGTGCCCGAATCATACGTTTTCTACTCTGGCCAGACCAAGGGATATTCCTCTGCATACACAGAACTGCCAGGTCATCTCTCCTCATCTGCTGGTAATCAGCCATCCTCACACTTTTCAAATAAAATGATAGGAAAGAAAAACAAGAGAAAGGGGGGGGGGGTAGAACAGAGATTGCACTCACTGTGTGACTTGTAAAACTATAGTAAAGCTCTGTGTTCTGATTCTGGTGATGTGGGTATTTCTCACAAAATTCTACCCACACTCACTTAAGTTCTTAAAGAGAAAAATGAATTCTCCATCCCACCGCTGCCACCAAATGTCACAGACCCACCGGTCACCTGCTCCGATACATCAATCTGAGCAGCTCCGGCCGTGACTGGGGTTCACTTTGGACTCTCGGGTCCTTTACTTGAGGTACACTGCCACCAGCCAAAACCTGATTTTAGCACTTGAAACTGCGCAAGGAGCAGCTTGGCTTGCACCTGACCACACAATACAATATAAACTAAGGTAACGCTGACCACTCTTCTGAGGCTAATGAGTCTTAAGAACACAGAACCAGGACTGAGAATATGTATTATTTATTCCTAGAAATACTACAGAGTTTAAAAAATGGTTACAAGATATTACAATGATTTTAAAAGTACACACAAGATTAACTGCAATTTCAGAAATAAAAAGGGATAAAAAGAAATGGCAGAACTGTATCTTACACTTAAGTACAAATCCTGACGTGGGGGGTCTCCACAAGAAATCTCTGGTCGCTTACAGCCTGTTTGCTGCACCCCCGGGTAGTGACACCGGTCTGTAGGGAGAAGGGTCTTAGTTATACCTTGCAGACTCCCTCATCCCTCCCACCCTTGGGATTTGACTCTTTCCATGCTGATCACTTTTTCCTGGATAAATGAAGAATTGGTCCACTGCTGTGAAGTAGATTTTACACATTCCTCAAGTGATAAGAGGTAATTTAGTGGAGGGGCAGAGAAGTGGAGGGGCAGAGAACCTTTGGCCTGTTGGCTGGACACTATTGCTCTTCCCCCCAATGTGGTTTATGAGGGGTTTCCGATCTTATCTGACATCCTAACTTCAGAGGATTTTTACAGATGTCAAACAGAGTGAATACAGGCCTTAAACTCAAACCAGGGTCACCTACAGTTTACCCACATAATAAAAGACATGTCCTGATTCCAATACTCACAGGAGACATAACTTTACAACAATATCAGACATACTGTACTTTGATCGAACAGATAATCATAACAGGAGGCATACGTTAATTTGATCGATCACCTGATCTGATAGTTACACAAATATTTGCTCTTTACATTTCCATCGGTCATTATTTATTGACTTGAGAATGATCTATGCCGTATATTAGATGTATTACAGATATGGGGGGAGTTATTTGCGGATGAGCAAACAAAGTGGTTGCAATTTACAAGATCAACTAATGGAAATATAATCCCGTTAAGCAGTTCAGGCTTCACATTACCTCTCATGTACAGTAATTCATTTTTATTAAAGTCTAAAATGCTAATTATAAAGGTCTTAGGTTCCATCCCCCAGCGTACTTCAAATAACAGTACATTAAACCTTAGCAGTTTAATAGTAAGGTTATGATTTAATCATAGAACAGATGTCTATGTTAATTCCAGGCTGCTCACATACAAAATTATGCAATGTGTCGAGTTATCAGAATTCACTGCTTTTAATGTATTAGGAATTTAAAGGGAACCAGTCCCCTAAAGCAGCAGATGAAGCCTTTCTGTGGTGTAAACCAGCCAGGAACAGGATAGATACGAAATCCTGGCAGTCGGGATCCCAACAGTGGAATCCCAATGGTCAGGGCCGGCAATAGGGGGGTGCTGTGGGTACAGCTGTCCTGGGTTCTGGCCTCTGGAAGGGCCCGTGCAGCTCTTTTTTTCCCACCGCAACCCCCCTCCCCTAACTGCCTCCGTGCACTGAACAAAGCAGGTCCCGGAGCGCAGGTTTATTCAACCCAGAACACCGGCGGCCAATTAAAATGCTGCACCGGTTTTTGAGCCAATCAGAACTCGCATACCGACAGCCAATCACATCGGCTGCCGGTACGAATGCTCTGCTTGGCTTACCAGCCGGTGCTGCATTTTAATTGGCCACCAGCATCCTGAGTTGAAGAAACCTGCGCTCCGGAACCTCCGGGCTGCAGCTCAGAGGAAGAGAAGATGGGGAGCAGGAGCCGGGTTACGGTAAGTCAAGTGAGATGGAGGGGCCTGGGGTCCAGACTGAAAATGAGTCCTGGGCACCAAAATTCCTGATTGGTCAGAATCCCAAATGATCACGGCAGGTCACCCCTATTCTTGACCCACCCACAGTCTAACCCTAATCTTCCCCTCCCTTAACTGAATCCTAACTGTGCCCCCCTAACTCTTAACTAACCCACCACTGTGCCTTATCCTGTCCTTTTCCCTTGTGCTCATCATTGCTGTGTCAATCACTGTGTGAGATTAACTTGGTGAAATGCTTGTGAGCTTAATTTGCGCACATGGCTCATAGGAATACATTGGGAGAGAGGGAGCAGTGAAGACAGAGATTAGAGGTAGTGTAGGAGCAGATAGGGACTAAGTCGTCATTTTGACGGGCTTCTAACTAGTGTCTTTTAATTCAGTAATGTCACTGGTTGATATGGCACTTGGTCTTTAGAAAGTGCAACATAGTTATCCTATAGTGAATTGTATGCATTCCATGGCTTGATTCACTCAATGGCCTTTTAAATTGTGGGATGTAAAATGGGAAAGATCAATTTGCATTCCATATTGCTGCACTTTTAAATCCCACGGTGGCTCAGTACATAAACACTCAGGAAGTAATAGTACAGTTAGATGTTCCTCAGATGTATCTGGTCACTTTATCTCTCTCCACTGCATTGCTCTCCAAGCATTGATGCCTATGCCTCTTAATGTGGGCTGGGCAGGAACTAATATTTATATGATTCAAAGCTTTTCTCAGATTTTCTGGCAAAGATAACACCATCTCTAGATGGCGCTATACACCCTGGCTGACCCTCCAATCAGCATCTGACATCACTGTTTGGCACATGCACAGTGCATGCAGGTTTTTGCACCTTTTTTCAGGAGTCTGAGCACTCTAGTGTTCTAGCGCTGTGCAGCGGGGCTACTACAGAGAGGAGGGGGCCCAGAGGAGGATGCACAGGAGCCTCCTCCTGTCTTAAAGTGGCCCTGCATAGCACCCAGTCAGATTTCAGTTACCAATGACTCTATATAGTAAATTCTATAAAATGATAGCATTAATTGCTATGGGCAACTTCTCCACCTGTCCTCTTTAGAAGATTTTATACATACCTGTATCTGCCAAATGATCTGCCTGTGCAAAGATCGGTTTAGTTATTTCCTTGCCTACCTGGGAGTCCCTAACTTTTAATGTTTTAAAGCTGGAATTAGATATACCCCCTCCAAAACTGGGGGCATATCCATATCATATTAGAGGCGTGGTCTGTATCACGGTGCACATTGCCACTCCCCTAGCCACATGCCTGGTGGTTATGAATCCCTGACCACCCTTAAAGACACCATCCTTTCACTGCCGACACCTGTTCACCACCACTCTGCTAACCAAGAGTTCCCAGAAACTTCCTGGGTGGTTGGTGTAGTGGTCACATGTCATCGATGTCTGGATGGATGGTGCAGTGGTCACACATCATGGCTGTCTGGATGGTTGGTGTAGTGGTCACACATCATGGCTGTCTGGATGGATGTTGTAGTGGTCACACATAATGGCTGTCTGGATGGATGGTGTAGTGGTCACACGTCATCGCTGTCTGGATGGATGGTGTAGTGGTCACACATCATGGCTGTCTGGATGGTTTGTGTAGTGGTCACACATAATGGCTGTCTGGATGGTTGGTGTAGTGGTCACACATCATGGCTGTCTGGATGGTTGGTGTAGTGGTCACACATCATGGCCTTCTGGAATAATGATGCAGTCACACATCATGGCTGTCTGGATGGATGTTGTAATGGTCACACATCATGGCTGTCTGGATGGTTGGTTTAGTGGTCACACATCATGGCTGTCTGGATGGTTGGTGTAGTGGTCTCACATCGTGGTAGTCAAGATGGATGGTGTAGTGGTCACACATCATGGCTGTCTGGATGGTTGGTTTAGTGGTCACACATCATGGCTGTCTGGATGGATGGAGTAGTGGTTAAACATCATGGCTGTCTGGAAGGATGGTGTAGTGGTCACACATCATGGTGGTCTGGATGGATGGTGTAGTGGTCACACATCATGGCTGTCTGGATGGATAGTGTAGTGGTCACATATAATGGCTGTCTGGATGGTTGGTGTAGTGGTCACACGTCATGGCTGTCTGGATGGATGGTGTAGTGGTCACATATAATGGCTGTCTGGATGGATGGTGTAGTGGTCGCACAGAATCGAATCCTGGCTGAATTGGGACAAATATGCTGATTTACCACAAAAAAAAAAGGCGGAAAAAAAAAATTGCTACAGATACCAAAACGTAAATGTAGGGAAATCACATACATGGGAGCAGAGAGACCACTTGAGGTTATTCCCGGTGGCCTTTGTTGTGGTGGCTTTGTTTGCACGTGTATTTGGAAGGGCCTACAGCTAAGACTAAATTAATTCATGTAAATACGTAACGTAGATGCTGCAATGTTTGTAACAAATAAAAATGTGATTGTGTCTCCATAGAAAGGCATGCTGAGTGATTGGACCAGGCTATTGCAGTTTGGGAGCATTCAAAGGCTTATGGTGTTTATATATCGGTGCTGGTAGACTGCCCTTAGGGGAACGACGGTTTGTATATATACAGTATGATAGGGAACGTGCCTGCCAGATTACATCATCTAAGCTCTGAACAAATAAACCCTGTTCTAGGTGGCTGGTAATAAATAGTAGAATCTGAAGTAGGTACGATGCTGACAGCTCCGACGATGCTTCATGCAATATTACACCTGTCATCCAGCATTGTGAATGGATGATGAGTGCAGTACTTCAGTAGAGAGCTACACCCATCATCTTCTACTTGAATGTCAGCTCAGGAGATGAATGTTGGTATTTCTAAATAGGATTCACAAATGGTGCTTTAAAGTTCAGGCAAGGGGCGTATATGGGACTTATGCCAAGTGAGTGCAATACCAGTTGGCACAGCATGTTTTGCATTTATTAGTTATGCACAGAACAGTGGGGGGCAATGCATGTATGTGTCCCCAAATAAGTGAGTGAAGAATAACATGAGGGCACAAGAGTAGTAGTGACGGGGACCAGGATGAGAACTAAGGAGATCCCAAGCTCCCAAGGCATTCTGGGAAGCTAATCCACGGCCTGCAGTCAGCGTGGACCAGTTTTGCAAAAGAAGGGTTGTCCTCAAATTAGAGCCTTTTGACTGTTGCTTGTGTTCACCTTCCAACCCTGTCGACCAATGCATGTCGACCTAATGACCATATGGCAGATGTTGGAGCTCTGTGCTGCAATCCCTCCTTGATCTTTGGGGTGCTTCGATTTTGTGGGGATACCACAAAAATGTAGTTTTGGGAGGTTTTTTTGCAACTTAACATTAAAAGTATGACTAATGGGCACTACACACATAGCGATGTGTGTAGTGCGACCTAGCTATGCTAGTTCGGGCAGTGCTGCGTCTCTGTCGCTCAGCACACAGTGCTGACAGCCCAAACACAGCGCGAGCTGTCAGCGCTGTATGCTGAGCGAGCTGACAGCGCCAGTGTTCTCCGGTGGAGAACATTGGCGACCTGCGGGATTGACGGACACCGCCCATCAATCTGGGCCAGATGAAGATTTAATTTACTAATCAAATTGCTAGAAACTTGTGACGCGGGACGAACATTTGTAGAAATATGGCAACGGCAGCTGCCAACTTTGGCCCTTATTCTGATCGGTGCGGATATTCCCGCATTCTTACGGTGCGGTCCGCACGCCACGGTGTTTTGCCGCGTGCGGCCATCGTCCGTAGAAACGCCCACGTGTCCTCCGCATTCGGACGGACTCACTCTTTAAGAACAGGGCGTGTTTACGGACGACATACAAAGCATGCGTGTGCGGGAGAAACACTCCGATTCGGCACGGTATTACAGAGTATTACAGAGTATGCTCGGGAATACCGCATCCGAACGGGAGCCAAGCGGTGCTACCGCACGTAAGCGGAGTATTTACGCCAAACAACCCACTATGAAGTATCTTCTGCTATACATCACATGACCCACTTATTCAATTACCTATCCTCATAAAAAACTTCTTATTTTGAATTGGAATCAATTAGATGCCAATATATCCTTACAAGCATGCCTAACACATGCATTGCACACATTAACCCTTACAGCAATTGAAGTGCAATGGTTTCAATTAAAGCACTGACAAGCGTCCTATTAGTGAGTAATGAGTAAAGGAGTAGATTCTATTGGGTTCAGGTGTTAATGGTTGTAGTCATTAGGCGTACGTTCGCCTAGCGCATGAACGAGTGGTGTCCGCAAAGCAATAGTACACTTGTGGACACCGCACATTTCTGCCCTTTTTGATCGCGTGCATTCGGAGTGGTTTCCGAATGTACGCCCCCCAACATAAGTGTACTCCCCCGTGTCCGCCCATGTTTCCGCCCCGTTTTGCCCACTTTGAAACTACGCCCATGTGTCATTCCGCATGACGCCCATAATACGCCCCTATTTCCCGAATGATAGCGGTGAACAGTTCTGGACGGGATCTGGCCGAACTGGTACCGAGTCAAGGCGTGGCACATGCGCGTTGCGTTCTCCACGCATGCGCAGACGCCGTAAACACGCGATCCGAAAGTATGCGGTAAAGTCCGCGTCAATCAGAATAAGGGCCTTTATTATTGTTCTGTGAGTAAACACAAAGATTCTGACACCCATGTAAATCTAACAACAGATTCCACAGAACTGTTTTTACAGTTCCAAATGCTTTATCATTTTGCTATAATGAAGCATAACTTTTGGGCAACATATTGCTTCAATTGAAAAATATGCAGTTAACTTATAATTATACCTCCCGGACTCATCCGAATGTCAGGAAAGCTGCATCCTGCTGTATAATAAATGTGAATCAATGACACCGACGCACAAAAAAATAAATGTTTCTCTTTACTAAATGAATACACATTGGATGGAGCCTGGTCTGTGTGAAATGTTCCTAAACGTGGCGATCACGCTGTGTGTGCAATCTGTCTCCTGCCAGCTGCCTGCAGGGCATAGCAAGGCAACACTCCTCCATGTGCCCATGAGATCTCCTCTAAATAAAACTGAGAGCGATGTTGTGCGGACTGGCGAGGAGACCGGGCCAGAGCGCTTAGCTGTGAGTTGTGGAGATGGGCCTTTCGGTTTGGAAACTGCTGTTCCCAGCAACATGCACTTGTCAGTGTCTGTGAGGTGAGAGGCAAGAAAAGTCTTAATTATACACTTATTAAAAGTTTTGCTCAACTCAGCCAGAGCACTTGCCAAATGAAATTCACCATGAGGCGGAATAAACATTTAATTTATTTTCCGTCATGGAAAAGATCCTTATTGCAGATATTAAGGGGTTTATTCTAGTTCATTCTTTCTGACAAAATCCTTCTTAGATGGACAAAACCATGTGCACTGCAGGGGGCAGATGTAACATGTGCAGAGAGAATTAGATTTGGGTGAGTTATTTTGTTTCTGTGCAGGGAAAATACTGACTGCATGATTTTACACTTCAATATAGATCTAACTTTGAAGAAAAATCCCACCCAAATCTAATTCTCTCTGCACAAGTTACATCTGCCCCACCCGCAGTGCACATGGTTTTGTCCATCTAAGAAGGATTTTGTCAGAAAGAATGGACTAGAATAACCCCCTAAGTGCCAGATGTATCAAGCTTCAAAAAGTGATAAAATGGAGAGTGATAAACAACCAGTCAATCAGCTACTAACTGCCATGTTACTGGCTGGCAGAGGCGTAGCGAGGGCGGAGCCGGTGGAGCACTTGCTCCAGGCGCCGGTAGATAGCATGGCGCCGGAGCTGTGCTGGCACCGGCACCGCCAGCTCGTTCGCCCTCTCCCCCGCTCACCCATTCCCCCGATCACCCATTCCCCCGCTCCCCGCTCCCGTGCCCGCTGTGTCTGGGAGAGACTAGAGACGCGCTGCTATGTAAATTTCACGTCTCATGCTGGACCGCGCTAGCCAATGGGCGCTTGCGGTCCAGCAGCCAATCAACTGGTGGCTGCTGGAACGCGAGCGCCTATTAGCTAGCGGTCCAGCCAGCGGGAGATATGAATTTTACATAGCAGCCAGCACGGCTCTCTCCCGGACACAGCGGGGAGCGGGGGGATGGGTGCACAGGATAGGATAGGACGGATGGCCTTTTTTGTGCACCTGACGCCTCTGTGCGCCTCCCCGCCGCATCATTTTCATATTGCAGGTCATCACGCCGCAGCAGCGGCCGCTCCTGACCCCACAGCCCCCAGCCCTGGCTGCTCGACCGTCACTGTGAGTTTCCCCACCATTAGCTAAAAACTTTATATGGAGTCCGTATTCATAAATGAAAATAGGCGGCTATGGTTATAAACAGACTGCCGCAGAGTGTGAGCAGCCGTTATCGCTGACAGCGGATCCTGCGGCAGTCTGTTTAAAACCATAGCTGCCTATTTTCATTTATGAATACGAACTCCATATAAGTTATATGCCGCTCACCCCCCACCTATGCGAATACTTTGTATGTGGAGGGCAGCAGCGCATCCATGTGGGATTAGTGACTGTATGAAGCCCCTTGGCATTGAGCATGAAGACCCTTGGCATTGAGCATGAAGCCCCTTGGCATTGAGCATGAAGCCCCTGGCATTGAGCATGTAGGTAAGTGGCACTTTTGTGTCAAATGTGTAATGGGCATTATGGTGTTATATAGTATGTAATGGGCATTACGGTGTTATATAGTATGTCATGGGCATTGTGGAGTGTTCTATAGTATGTCATGGGCATTGCGGAGTGTTACATAGTATGTAATGGTCATTACAGTGTGTTATATAGTATGTCATGGGCATTGTGGAGTGTTCTATAGTATGTCATGGGCATTACGGTGTGTTATATAGTATGTGATGGGCATTACGGTGTGTTATATAGTATGTAATGGGCATTACGGTGTATTATATAGTATGTCATGGGCATTGCGGAGTGTTATATAGTATGTCATGGGCATTGCGGAGTGTTATATAGTATGTCATGGGCATTGCGGTGTGTTATATAGTATGTAATGGGCATTGCGGAGTGTTATATAGTATGTCATGGGCATTGCGGAGTGTTATATAGTATGTAATGGGCATTACAGTGTGTTATATAGTATGTAATGGGCATTGCGGTGTGTTATATAGTATGTTATGGGCATTGCGGAGTGTTATATAGTATGTCATGGGCATTGCGGAGTGTTATATAGTATGTCATGGGCATTACGGTGTGTTATATAGTATGTCATGGGCATTGCGGAGTGTTATATAGTATGTCATGGGCATTGCGGAGTGTTATATAGTATGTCATGGGCATTGCGGTGTGTTATATAGTATGTAATGGGCATTGCAGTGTGTTATATAGTATGTCATGGGCATTGCGGAGTGTTATATAGTATGTCATGGGCATTGCGGAGTGTTATATAGTATGTAATGGGCATTACAGTGTGTTATATAGTATGTAATGGGCATTGCGGTGTGTTATATAGTATGTTATGGGCATTGCGGAGTGTTATATAGTATGTCATGGGCATTGCGGAGTGTTATATAGTATGTCATGGGCATTGCGGAGTGTTATATAGTATGTCATGGGCATTGCGGAGTGTTATATAGTATGTCATGGGCATTGCGGAGTGATATATAGTATGTCATGGGCATTGCGGAGTGTTATATAGTATGTCATGGGCATTGCGGTGTGTTATATAGTATGTTATGGGCATTGCAGTGTGTTATATAGTATGTCATGGGCATTGCGGAGTGTTACATAGTATGTAATGGTCATTACAGTGTGTTATATAGTATGTCATGGGCATTGTGGAGTGTTCTATAGTATGTCATGGGCATTACGGTGTGTTATATAGTATGTCATGGGCATTGCGGAGTGTTATATAGTATGTCATGGGCATTGCGGAGTGTTATATAGTATGTCATGGGCATTGCGGAGTGTTATATAGTATGTCATGGGCATTGCGGTGTGTTATATAGTATGTAATGGGCATTGCAGTGTGTTATATAGTATGTCATGGGCATTGCGGAGTGTTATATAGTATGTCATGGGCATTGCGGAGTGTTATATAGTATGTCGTGGGCATTGCGGAGTGTTATAAAGTATGTCATGGGCATTGCGGAGTGTCATATAGTATGTAATGGGCATTACAGTGTGTTATATAGTATGTAATGGGCATTGCGGTGTGTTATATAGTATGTCATGGGCATTGCGGAGTGTTACATAGTATGTCATGGGCATTGCAGAGTGTTATATAGTATGTCATGGGCATTGCGGAGTGTTATATAGTATGTAATGGGCATTACAGTGTGTTATATAGTATGTAATGGGCATTGCGGTGTGTTATATAGTATGTTATGGGCATTGCGGAGTGTTATATAGTATGTCATGGGCATTGCGGAGTGTTATATAGTATGTCATGGGCATTGCGGAGTGTTATATAGTATGTCATGGGCATTGCGGAGTGTTATATAGTATGTCATGGGCATTGCGGAGTGATATATAGTATGTAATGGGCATTACGGTGTGTTATATAGTATGTCATGGGCATTGCGGAGTGTTATATAGTATGTCATGGGCATTGCGGAGTGTTATATAGTATGTAATGGGCATTACAGTGTGTTATATAGTATGTCATGGGCATTACGGAGTGTTCTATAGTATGTAATGGGCATTACGGTGTGTTATATAGTATGTCATGGGCATTACGGTGTGTTATATAGTATGTCATGGGCATTGCGGAGTGTTATATAGTATATCATGGGCATTGCGGTGTGTTATATAGTATGTCATGGGCATTACGGTGTGTTATATAGTATGTAATGGGCATTACAGTGTGTTATATAGTATGTAATGGACATTACAGTGTGTTATATAGTATGTAATGGTCATTACATTGTGTTATATAGTATGTAATGGGCATTACGGTGTGTTATATAGTATGTAATGGGCATTACGGTGTGTTATATAGTATGTAATGGTCATTACAGTGTGTTATATAGTATGTAATGGGCATTACGGTGTGTTATATAGTATGTCATGGGCATTACGGTGTGTTATATAGTATGTTATGGGGATTACGGTGTTATATAGTATGTAATGGGCATTACGGTGTGTTATATAGTATGTCATGGGCATTACAGTGTGTTATATAGTATGTCATGGGCATTACAGTGTGTTCTATAGTATGTCATGGGCATTACGGAGTGTTCTATAGTATGTAATGGGCATTACAGTGTGTTATATAGTATGTAATGGTCATTACAGTGTGTTATATAGTATGTAATGGGCATTACAGTGTGTTATATAGTATGTCATGGGTATTACGGTGTGTTATATAGTATGTCATGGGCATTACGGTGTGTTATAAAGTATGAAATGGGCATTACAGTGTGTTATATAGTATGTAATGGGCATTACAGTGTGTTATATAGTATGTAATGGGCATTACGGTGTGTTATATAGTATGTCATGGGCATTGCGGAGTGTTATATAGTATGTAATGGACATTACAGTGTTTTATATAGTATGTAATGGTCATTACAGTGTGTTATATAGTATGTAATGGGCATTACAGTGTGTTATATAGTATGTAATGGGCATTACGGTGTGTTATATAGTATGTCATGGGCATTGCGGAGTGTTATATAGTATGTCATGGGCATTGCGGTGTGTTATATAGTATGTCATGGGCATTACGGTGTGTTATATAGTATGTAATGGGCATTGCGGTGTGTTATATAGTATGTCATGGGCATTACGGAGTGTTCTATAGTATGTAATGGGCATTGCGGTGTGTTATATAGTATGTCATGGGCATTACGGTGTGTTATATAGTATGTAATGGGCATTGCGGTGTGTTATATAGTATGTCATGGGCATTACGGTGTGTTATATAGTATGTAATGGGCATTGCGGTGTGTTATATAGTATGTCATGGGCATTACGGAGTGTTCTATAGTATGTAATGGGCATTACGGTGTGTTATATAGTATGTAATGGGCATTACGGTGTGTTATATAGTATGTAATGGGCATTGCGGTGTGTTATATAGTATGTCATGGGCATTACGGTGTGTTATATAGTATGTAATGGGCATTACAGTGTGTTATATAGTATGTAATGGGCATTACGGTGTTATATAGTATGTAATGGGCATTACAGTGTGTTATATAGTATGTCATGGGCATTGCAGAGTGTTATATAGTATGTCATGGGCATTACGGTGTGTTATATCGTATGTAATGGGCATTACGGTGTGTTATATAGTATGTCATGGGCATTGCGGTGTGTTATATAGTATGTCATGGGCATTGCGGAGCGTTATATAGTATTTAATGGGCATTGCGGAGTGTTATATAGTATGTCATGGGCATTGCCGAGTGTTATATAGTATGTCATGGGCATTGCGGTATGTTATATATAGTATATAATGGGCATTGCGGAGTGTTATATAGTATGTCATGGGCATTGCGGAGTGTTATATAGTATGTCATGGGCATTGCGGAGTGTTATATAGTATATCATGGGCATTGCGGTGTGTTATATAGTATGTCATGGGCATTACAGTGTGTTCTATAGTATGTAATGGGCATTACGGTGTTATATAGTATGTCATGGGCATTACGGTGTGTTATATAGTATGTAATGGGCATTACGGTGTTATATAGTATGTCATGGGCATTACGGTGTTATATAGTATGTCATGGGCATTACGGTGTTATATAGTATGTCATGGGCATTACGGTGTGTTATATAGTATGTAATGGGCATTACGGTGTTATATAGTATGTCATGGGCATTACGGTGTGTTATATAGTATGTCATGGGCATTACGGTGTGATATATAGTATGTAATGGGCATTACGGTGTGATATATAGTATTTAATGGGCATTACGGTGTTATATAGTATGTCATGGGCATTACGGTGTGTTATATAGTATGTAATGGGCATTGCGGAGTGTTATATAGTATGTAATGGGCATTACAGTGTGTTATATAGTATGTAATGGGCATTATGGTGTGTTATATAGTATGTAATGGGCATTACGGTGTTATATAGTATGTCATGGGCATTGCGGAGTGTTATATAGTATGTAATGGGCATTACGGTGTTATATAGTATGTCATGGGCATTACGGTGTGTTATATAGTATGTTATGGGCATTACGGTGTGTTATATAGTATGTCGTGGGCATTACGGTGTGTTATATAGTATGTAATGGGCATTACGGTGTGTTATATAGTATGTCGTGGGCATTACGGTGTTATATAGTATGTCATGGGCATTACGGTGTGTTATATAGTATGTAATGGGCATTACGGTGTGTTATATAGTATGTCATGGGCATTACGGAGTGTTCTATAGTATGTAATGGGCATTGCGGTGTGTTATATAGTATGTAATGGGCATTGCGGTGTGTTATATAGTATGTCATGGGCATTACGGAGTGTTCTATAGTATGTAATGGGTATTACGGTGTGTTATATAGTATGTAATGGGCATTACGGTGTGTTATATAGTATGTAATGGGCATTGCGGTGTGTTATATAGTATGTCATGGGCATTACGGTGTGTTATATAGTATGTAATGGGCATTACGGTGTTATATAGTATGTCATGGGCATTACGGTGTGTTATATAGTATGTAATGGGTATTGCGGTGTGTTATATAGTATGTAATGGGCATTGCGGTGTGTTATATAGTATGTAATGGGCATTACGGTGTGTTATATAGTATGTCATGGGCATTACGGTGTGTTATATAGTGTGTAATGGGCATTGCGGTGTGTTCTATAGTATGTAATGGGCATTACGGTGTGTTATATAGTATGTAATGGGCATTACGGTGTGTTATATAGTATGTAATGGGCATTGCGGTGTGTTATATAGTATGTCATGGGCATTACGGTGTGTTATATAGTATGTAATGGGCATTGCAGTGTGTTATATAGTATGTCATGGGCATTACGGTGTGTTATATAGTATGTAATGGGCATCACAGTGTGTTCTATAGTATGTAATGGGCATTACAGTGTGTTATATAGTATGTCATGGGCATTACGGTGTGTTATATCGTATGTAATGGGCATTACGGTGTGTTATATAGTATGTCATGGGCATTGCGGTGCGTTATATAGTATGTCATGGGCATTGCGGAGCGTTATATAGTATTTAATGGGCATTGCGGAGTGTTATATAGTATGTCATGGGCATTGCCGAGTGTTATATAGTATGTCATGGGCATTGCTGTGTGTTATATATAGTATATAATGGGCATTGCGGAGTGTTATATAGTATGTCATGGGCATTGCGGAGTGTTATATAGTATGTCATGGGCATTGCGGTGTGTTATATAGTATGTCATGGGCATTGCGGAGTGTTATATAGTATGTAATGGGCATTACGGTGTTATATAGTATGTCATGGGCATTGCGGAGTGTTATATAGTATGTCATGGGCATTACGGTGTGTTATATAGTATGTATTGGGCATTACGGTGTTATATAGTATGTCATGGGCATTGCGGAGTGTTATATAGTATGTAATGGGCATTACGGTGTTATATAGTATGTCATGGGCATTACGGTGTGATATATAGTATGTAATGGGCATTACAGTGTGTTATATAGTATGTGATGGACATTGCGGAGTGTTATATGGTATGTCATGGGCATTACGGTGTGTTATATAGTATGTCATGGGCATTGCGGAGTGTTATATGGTATGTCATGGGCATTGCGGAGTGTTATATAGTATGTAATGGGCATTGCGGTGTGTTATATAGTATGTAATGGGCATTGCGGTGTGTTATATAGTATGTAATGGGTATTGCGTAGTGTTATATAGTATGTCATGGGCATTACGGTGTGTTATATAGTATGTCATGGGCATTGCGGAGTGTTATATAGTATGTAATGGGCATTACGGAGTGTTATATAGTATGTCATGGGCATTGTGGTGTGTTATATAGTATGTCATGGGCATTGCGGAGTGTTATATAGTATGTAATGGGCATTACGGAGTGTTATATAGTATGTAATGGGCATTGCGGAGTGTTATATAGTATGTAATGGGCATTACGGAGTGTTATATAGTATGTCATGGGCATTGTGGTGTGTTATATAGTATGTCATGGGCATTGCGGAGTGTTATATAGTATGTCATGGGCATTACGGTGTGTTATATAGTATGTAATGGGCATTACGGTGTGTTATATAGTATGTAATGGGCATTACGGTGTGTTATATAGTATGTCATGGGCATTACGGGGTGTTATATAGTATGTAATGGGCATTACGGAGTGTTATATAGTATGTAATGGGCATTGTGGTGTGTTATATAGTATGTCATGGGCATTGCGGAGTGTTATATAGTATGTAATGGGCATTGTGGTGTGTTATATAGTATGTCATGGGCATTACGGTATGTTATATAGTATGTAATGGGCATTACGGTGTGTTATATAGTATGTAATGGGCATTACGGTGTGTTATATAGTATGTCATGGGCATTACGGTGTGTTATATAGTATGTCATGGGCATTACGGGGTGTTATATAGTATGTAATGGGCATTACGGAGTGTTATATAGTATGTAATGGGCATTGTGGTGTGTTATATAGTATGTCATGGGCATTACGGTGTGTTATATAGTATGTAATGGGCATTACGGTGTGTTATATAGTATGTAATGGGCATTACGGTGTGTTATATAGTATGTAATGGGCATTACGGTGTATTATATAGTATGTCATGGGCATTACGGGGTGTTATATAGTATGTAATGGGCATTACGGAGTGTTATATAGTATGTCATGGGCATTGCGTAGTGTTATATAGTATGTCATGGGCATTGTGGTGTGTTATATAGTATGTCATGGGCATTGCGGAGTGTTATATAGTATGTCATGGGCATTGTGGTGTGTTATATAGTATGTCATGGGCATTGCGGAGTGTTATATAGTATGTCATGGGCATTGCGTAGTGTTATATAGTATGTCATGGGCATTGCGGTGTGTTATATAGTATGTCATGGGCATTACGGTGTGTTATATAGTATGTCATGGGCATTACGGAGTGTTATATAGTATGTCATGGGCATTGTGGTGTGTTATATAGTATGTCATGGGCATTACGGTGTGTTATATAGTATGTTATGGGCATTACGGTGTGTTATATAGTATGTCATGGGTGTAAACACCCCAAAGGGGAAGGAGTTACCTTATAGATGCGGTGGGGGCTGTGCCTCCCCAAACTCACGGAACTCAGTCTGGAGTCTTCTCTTGATACAGGAATGGGCACAGAACACTCGACCACTGGGTTAGGTTGACCTTTTATTTTCAAAGCAGTCACTATGGACGTCAACCTCTTTCAGTTAACAACTTAACAATATTATCACAACAAGTGAACAAAGTGCAATAACATTCAAGTAAACGGACATGTTTTACCATAATGTCAGGCAATACAGAGAAGGAAACGTTTTACCAGCATACTAAACAGTGCAGACAAGGAAATGCTTTACCATAATACTAGGAACTATGAACATGTGAATTGTGAATTTTGAACTGCCATTTTATTTTAAGTGCCATTTTTAAATAAGTGCAGAGTTATATCCAAGAAGGAGTGGTGTGTTTAGTAGAATTTTGCTGAAGGTGGGAGTGGTTATCTGCTCAGAATTTTGCTGAAGGTGGGAGTGGTTATCTGCTCAGAATTTTGCTGAAGGTGGGAGTGGTTATCTGCTCAGGTGGGTAGCTGATTAGTAGCAGCAGTATAAGAACAGCAGGGGGCAAGTGAATGTAATGAACTTGTGAATTTTGAACTGCCATTTTATTTTAAGTGCCATTTTTAAATAAGTGCAGAGTTATATCCAAGAAGGAGTGGTGTGTTTAGTAGAATTTTGCTGAAGGTGGGAGTGGTTATCTGCTCAGAATTTTGCTGAAGGTGGGAGTGGTTATCTGCTCAGGTGGGTAGCTGATTAGTAGCAGCAGTATAAGAACAGCAGGGGGCAAGTGAATGTAATGAACTTGTGAATTTTGAACTGCCATTTTATTTTAAGTGCCATTTTTAAATAAGTGCAGAGTTATATCCAAGAAGGAGTGGTGTGTTTAGTAGAATTTTGCTGAAGGTGGGAGTGGTTATCTGCTCAGAATTTTGCTGAAGGTGGGAGTGGTTATCTGCTCAGAATTTTGCTGAAGGTGGGAGTGGTTATCTGCTCAGGTGGGTAGCTGATTAGTAGCAGCAGTATAAGAACAGCAGGGGGCAAGTGAATGTAATGAACTTGTGAATTTTGAACTGCCATTTTATTTTAAGTGCCATTTTTAAATAAGTGCAGAGTTATATCCAAGAAGGAGTGGTGTGTTTAGTAGAATTTTGCTGAAGGTGGGAGTGGTTATCTGCTCAGAATTTTGCTGAAGGTGGGAGTGGTTATCTGCTCAGGTGGGTAGCTGATTAGTAGCAGCAGTATAAGAACAGCAGGGGGCAAGTGAATGTAATGAACTTGTGAATTTTGAACTGCCATTTTATTTTAAGTGCCATTTTTAAATAAGTGCAGAGTTATATCCAAGAAGGAGTGGTGTGTTTAGTAGAATTTTGCTGAAGGTGGGAGTGGTTATCTGCTCAGAATTTTGCTGAAGGTGGGAGTGGTTATCTGCTCAGGTGGGTAGCTGATTAGTAGCAGCAGTATAAGAACAGCAGGGGGCAAGTGAATGTAATGAACTTGTGAATTTTGAACTGCCATTTTATTTTAAGTGCCATTTTTAAATAAGTGCAGAGTTATATCCAAGAAGGAGTGGTGTGTTTAGTAGAATTTTGCTGAAGGTGGGAGTGGTTATCTGCTCAGAATTTTGCTGAAGGTGGGAGTGGTTATCTGCTCAGAATTTTGCTGAAGGTGGGAGTGGTTATCTGCTCAGGTGGGTAGCTGATTAGTAGCAGCAGTATAAGAACAGCAGGGGGCAAGTGAATGTAATGAACTTGTGAATTTTGAACTGCCATTTTATTTTAAGTGCCATTTTTAAATAAGTGCAGAGTTATATCCAAGAAGGAGTGGTGTGTTTAGTAGAATTTTGCTGAAGGTGGGAGTGGTTATCTGCTCAGAATTTTGCTGAAGGTGGGAGTGGTTATCTGCTCAGGTGGGTAGCTGATTAGTAGCAGCAGTATAAGAACAGCAGGGGGCAAGTGAATGTAATGAACTTGTGAATTTTGAACTGCCATTTTATTTTAAGTGCCATTTTTAAATAAGTGCAGAGTTATATCCAAAAAGGAGTGGTGTGTTTAGTAGAATTTTGCTGAAGGTGGGAGTGGTTATCTGCTCAGAATTTTGCTGAAGGTGGGAGTGGTTATCTGCTCAGAATTTTGCTGAAGGTGGGAGTGGTTATCTGCTCAGGTGGGTAGCTGATTAGTAGCAGCAGTATAAGAACAGCAGGGGGCAAGTGAATGTAATGAACTTGTGAATTTTGAACTGCCATTTTATTTTAAGTGCCATTTTTAAATAAGTGCAGAGTTATATCCAAGAAGGAGTTACATCCAGGAAGGGGTTAAACCAGGTTGCAAGAGGCTTCTGTCCCTTCTGTTTTTTTTTTTTTTTTTCTTTCTTCTTGCTTGAAGCCCAGGTGCCTGACCTGTTAAAGGGTCCACAAAGTGCAGATAGTGTGCTGCATGATCTAAAGGCCCCCATACACTAGCCGATTTTGGTCAGATTTCAGCCAGATCTGTCGGATCTGGCCGAAATCGGACCAAAATCGGCTAGTTTTGATGTCCCCTCAGATCCGATGCGCGGTCCCGTGCGCATCGGATCTGCGTCGGGTGGTCGGACCTGCTGCACGTCCGACCACCCGACTTGGGACCTAGTGGGGCGGCGCGGCGGTGGAGGGAGCAGGGGGGGCTGGGGACGCTGCGGGGGACATGTCTGTGTCCCCCGCTGCTGGGGACAGCGTCTGTGCGGCGAGAAGGTAGAGGGAGCAGGGGGGGCTGGAGACGCTGCGGGGGACACAGGCTGCATAGAGCCGTGCAGGGGGAGCCGGCCGGGAGCTGTCAGTAATGAATAAAAAAAAAAAGCCCATACAATGAATGGGCAGCCTGTGATTGGCTGCTGAGCGCTCTCTCAGCCAATTGCTGACTGGCTGAGAGAGCGCTCAGCCAATCACAGGCTGCCCATTCATTGTATGGGCTTTTTTTTTTTATTCATTACTGACAGCTCCCGGCCGGCTCCCCCTGCCCGGCTCTATGCAGCCTGTGTCCCCCGCAGCGTCTCCAGCCCCCCCTGCTCCCTCTACCTTCTCGCCGCACAGACGCTGTCCCCAGCAGCGGGGGACACAGACATGTCCCCCGCAGCGTCCCCAGCCCCCCCTGCTCCCTCTACCTTCTCGCCGCACAGAAGTGTCCCCGGCAGCGTCCCCAGCCCCCCTGCTCCCACCAGCTCCCACCTCTTAGCCCCCCCCCCCCCCTGCTCCCCGGGTTTTTTACATGTGATAAATCGAGACGATTTATCACATGTAAAAAATGGCACATCAAGTGCCATTCTAATCAAGCTCCCCCGGGGAGCAGCCGGGGAAGCTCAGGGGGAAGTCGGGGGCGACTTGTCCTAAGGACAAGTCGCCCTAGTGTATGGGGGCCTTAAGAGTGGGCCACTGAGGAAAACGTGCAACTGGAAGAAATTACAGAGGAAGCGGACAGATACAGGTGTGAGGACACCAGGAGTGTGAGACAGCTGCAGGAACAGATAAGTATCAACTTTCTTATATTTTGATAAAAATTAACTTGTAGTGTGTAATTGCATTGTAATTTAACTCTCTACTGTATACTAGGGGGTTAGTCGCAGGGAGGTAGATAAAATGGGTGGGGCCCTGATTGAGAATCTCACTCAGTGCATGTTGTGCAAGATGTATGCGCACCTGGAGCAAGAGTCCCAGTGCGAATACATCTGCACGAGATGTGAGCGAACGTCCGCCCTGGAAGCCCAGGTCACTGATCTAGAGCGGACCGTTCAGCGACTGAGGGATATTTCCAATCTTGAGCAAAGCCTAAATAGAACGGTGGAGGAGTTGCAGATGGGGTCACTGGTAGAGGAGGAGGATCAGGTAGCCAGCTGGGTCACGGTTAGAAGGGGAAACAAGAGGGACAGGAGGGACAGGAACGACATCTCGGATCTATCACACCCGAACAAATTTGCCCGGTTGGACGAAGTTTCGGGGGAGGATAGAGACGAAATGACGGAGCTGGAGGAGACGGCTCCCTCTAGCAACCAGAGGAGCGGTCCCTCTAGCTCAAACGGGATGACAGTTAGTGAGGTACCAAGGCAGATAGTGGTGGTAGGGGATTCCATCATTAGGAGAACAGACAGGGCAATCTGCTATCGGGACCGCGATCGCCGCACGGTCTGTTGCCTCCCGGGTGCTCGGGTACGGCACATCGCGGACCGAGTCGACAGATTGTTGGGAGGGGCTGGGAGCAACCCGGCGGTCTTGGTGCACATCGGCACCAACGACAAAGTCAATGGTAGGTGGGATGTCCTCAAGAAAGAGTATAGGGAATTAGGTAAGAAATTAAAGGCGAGGACATCTAGGGTAATTTTCTCGGAAATATTACCAGTGCCACGCGCTAGCTCAGGGAGGCAGAGGGAGATCAGGGAGGTAAATGTGTGGCTTAAGGATTGGTGTAGGAAAGAGGGATTCGTGTTCATGGAACACTGGGCGGACTTCTCGGTCAGGCGCCATCTTTTTTGCCGTGATGGATTGCACCTGAACGAGGAGGGGGCTGCGGTGCTGGGGGGAAGGATGGTTAGAGGGTTGGAGGAGATTTTAAACTAGGCGACGGGGGGGTGGGGGCAGCAAGACATTATGGGACCATCAGGGAGAGAAGCTGGACTGGGATCAGGAATCATATGGGGGAAGGAGATGGGGGGGGGGACGGAGACATAGACAAAGTCCTGGGACATAACAAGGGTATAATCGGGGGTAACTCTCAGGGTGCATCAGGAATGTCATGTAATAAAATGTCATGTTGTAACAGTCACGTTACCCAATTACAGTTCTTAGGTACAGATGATCTTAGTATACGGGAAGGAGGGAATGACAGAGGAAGAATTCCCGGAACTATGGAGAGGGCAGGCAGTGTGCATGGTGCTGAGGCCTGTAGAGAGTCTATTGAAGGGGAGAGGGGAAAGAGGAAGCTAGTAAAGAATTCAAATGGGTCCTGGGGTGAAACTAATCACAATATTAGAGCCATATCTAAAAATAAACATAAATTAAAATGCTTACTGGCTAATGCAAGAAGCTTAGTGAGTAAAATCGGGGAGCTTGAAACGGTGATCAGTAGGGATGACTACGACATCATTGGTATTACAGAAACATGGTGTAATGAGTCGCATGACTGGGCATTAAACATGGAGGGATATACACTCTACAGGAAAGACAGGGAAAATAGAAGGGGCGGGGGTGTGTGCCTATATGTAAATAATAACTTAACATCATGTGAGAAAAATATGAGCACAGACCTGGAAGACGACAACTCGGAGACAGTGTGGGCAGAGATAACCGACAATAATAAGAAACCAAAAAACAAATTTATAATAGGGGTATGCTATAGACCACCAAATATAAATGAAAGGGAAGAGTCTCTTCTTTTAAACCAAATCAAACAAGCATCAAATCAGGGTCAGGTATTAATTATGGGGGATTTTAATTTACCCGACATTGATTGGGAAAACGAAACAGGTAAATCAGCAAGAAGCAATGGGTTCTTAAGCTTACTTAAAGACCAGTTTATTACACAAACGGTAGAAACTCCAACTCGTGATGAGGCGCTCTTGGACTTAGTATTAACAAATAACACAGACTTAGTTTCAAACACAAAAGTAATTGAACAATTAGGGAATAGTGATCACAATATGGTTTCACTGGAAATCAACTTCAGTAAATTACATCAAAAAGGATCTGCAAAAATACTAAACTTCAGAAAAGCGAACTTTGAATTATTCAGGGAAGCCCTAACAGGAATTGGGTGGGAAACGGTTATGGAGGGAAAAAATGCAGAGGAAATGTGGGATACTCTAAAAAAGGTGCTTGATTCACTAACTATTGAATACATTCCTAAAGTAACTAAAGGTAAATTCAACAAAAAAAAGCCACCATGGTTGGACAAAGAAGTAAGGTCAGCTATCAACAATAAAACCAGAGCCTTTAAATTCTATAAAAATAACTTGAATGAGGAGGCGTTCGCAAAATACAAAGAATCAAACAAAACTTGTAAAGGGGTAATCAAAGCAGCTAAAATATTATATGAAGAGTGCATAGCCACTGAAAGCAAAACCAACCCAAATAAGTTTTTTAAATACATAAATAGTAAACGTTTAATTAAGGAAAACATAGGCCCACTAACTGATACTAGTGGAAAAAGTGTTACTGAGGACAAGGGAAAAGCAAAACTGTTAAATGAGTTCTTCTCATCAGTATTTACTAAGGGAGAACAGACTGTGGAACGAACATTTACCACAAACGGGACAAATAAGCCAGATCTCATTGTGGATTTCAAGCCGAAGGAAATAATACTGAGGCTAAGCAAACTCAAAACAAATAAGTCACCAGGGCCAGATGGGATTCATCCGAGGGTATTAATGGAATTAAGGGATGAACTAGCTACCCCCCTACATTATATCTTTAGCAAGTCACTATCGTCAGGTATAGTACCAAAAGATTGGAGAATAGCAGAGGTAGTGCCAATATTCAAAAAAGGAAGATCCCGCTAATTACAGACCCGTTAGTTTAACATCAATTGTGGGTAAACTATTTGAAGGATTTTTAAGGGATGGTATCCAGGAATATTTAGATCATCACAGTCTACTCAGTACTAACCAACATGGGTTCGTGAAAAATCGTTCATGCCAAACTAATCTACTAGGGTTCTATGAAGAGGTTAGCAAAAACCTCGATAATGGAAATGCTGTAGATGTGATTTTCCTAGATTTCACTAAAGCATTTGATACTGTCCCACACAAGAGATTGATTAATAAAATGGAGAACCTAGGATTGGGTGAAAATATCTGCAGATGGGTAGGGAATTGGCTATGTAATAGAGAACAAAGAGTGGTTGTGAATGGTGCCGTATCAGATATGATACCGGTACTAAGTGGAGTGCCCCAGGGTTCGGTTTTGGGGCCCATTTTGTTTAACATTTTTATTAACGATATTGGGATAGGGTTACTCAGCAATGTATCCATCTTTGCGGACGATACAAAACTTAGCAAAGTCATCAAATCACCAGAAGATGTCACCATGCTTCAAAATGATCTTGCAATTCTAGATGAGTGGGCAAAAAAATGGAAGATGAGGTTCAATGTAGATAAATGTAAGGTTATGCACCTTGGGAGACACAACCAGTGTGCAAGTTACAACCTTAGCGGAGAGGAACTGGGTAATTCCATACTTGAAAAGGATCTAGGAGTCCAAATAGACAGCAATCTAGGATGTAGTGCCCATTGTAATGTAGCTACAAAAAAGGCCAACAAAATTCTGGCATGTATTAAGAGGGGAATGGAAACTAGGGACTCAAGGGTAATTTTTGCCACTATATAAAGCATTGGTGAGACCTCACCTAGAGTACGGAGTACAGTTCTGGGCCCCACACTATAAGAAGGACATCATAGAATTAGAAAAAGTCCAAAGGCGAGCAACAAAGCTTATTAGGGGAATGGAGAATTTAAGCTACCAGGAGAGATTAAGCAATTTGGGACTATTTACATTAGAAAAGAGACGTTTAAGGGGGGACATGCTCAACATGTACAAGTATATCAAGGGCCAATATAAGGAACTGTCACACACCCTATTTTCTACTAGAAAGGAATCTAGGACGCGAGGGCATGAGTATAGATTAGAAGAAAAAAGATTTCATTCAGCTAGTAGAAAGAATTTCTTTACGGTCAGAACAGTCAAACTCTGGAACTCTCTTCCCAGAGAGGTGGTAACGGCTGGCTCATTAAATGCGTTCAAGGCAAAGTTGGACAAACATTTGCTGGAGAAAAACATCCATGGGTACAAATATAATTTGTCTGTAAAATACCAGAACCTACCAAATCAGCAATGGATATCTATACCAGGTTGAACTAGATGGACGCAAGTCTTTTTTCAGCCTTACCTACTATGTAACTATGTAACTATGTAGGCATTACTCATTACTCCTATAATCAATCAGTGCTTCTGACCTCTATTTACTATAGATTCTTTGCATGCATATAACCTAGGGTTACCGGTAACCATTACCCTAACTAAAGTCCCGGATGCAGGTCCTAATAACCTGACCCGTGCACTGGGATTTCGATGGGGCCCAGGTGGTGATCCTATCTGCAGGGGGGTCGCTGGCCTGGGGGCGTGACCAAACACCCGCTTAGATCCGGAGGGATAAGGTCAGTCTCAGGGGTGGTAAGGAGGCCTATAGGCCCTTATAGTTACTAGTTTCCTTACCGGCGAGGGGGGAATGTGGGTAGTGGTGCTCCAGCAATGTCTCTCTCCTACAATAGTGTGCAGGCTAGGCTCGTGGGGCTGGGTACCCGTTCTCTGGCAAAGCCTAACAGGCTATACAGTCAGTGCTGCAGGGGGCAGGCCTCCCAGCGCGTGTCTCTCTCTCTCCCCTATGCATTGGGGTGACATTATGACTTGTCCCAGGGGCAGACTTACATTTAGGTGGGTCCTGTCTGCGGCTGGCTCGGTTGCTTCAGGGCAGCTGGCCGTAATTACTGCTGGGCTCTGCTGTCTTCCCTCCCGGCTCTTAGCTCGCTCTGCGGGCAATTACTGCTGGGCCCTGTTGTCCCTCCTCTCCACTCTTGTGTCCCTCTCTTGGGCTGCAGGCACATGGGGTTGGGGAAACTGTGTGGGCAAGGCTGCTGCTGCGTCTGGGGCTGCTCTCAGGGGGGGGGGGAGTAGCTGTATGGTGCTGCTGCTGCGGCTTTTACCCAGCCCTCTCCCTCTTTCCTCTTACCGGCAGTCGACGGGGCTCAGCGTCACTCTCCTCCCGCTGTCCACGGCTCCCCGCGTCTGTCTGGGGGGTCGGCGGGGGTCACCTGACGGTGCTGCTGCGGCTGGGAACATTCCAGCGCTCTGCGGCAGGGGAGGTCAGCGGGGGTCACAGCTCTGCCGCGCTGTCACTCCCTGCCCGGCTGCGGCAGTACAGACGCGCCGCGTCTCTTCACTCTTCCCCAGAGGTCGGCGGGGGTCACGTCTCCGGTCTCCTCCGGCAGCGGTGGGCACTTCTCCTCGCGCCGCTCGTCGCACGCTGCTCCCTTTCCCCTTCCTTCACCTCGGGACCTCCTCTTCCTCCTTGTCCCCTCCAATCAGTGTTCCTCCTGGCCTGTCAGTCAGGCTATCGTAGTGGGGCAGATTAACCCCCCACACCCTGGAGCGCGCCTGTTAGGGCTGCATTAACCCCTTCTCTTCTGGGGCTTACATCCGCCCCTACTTTTTCGTGGTCGTGTCCTCACGCCACGCTCTGAGACATAAGTCCGAACCTTTCAAAGTTCTGAATCAGTAAAGTCTCTTTCACAGTCCAAATACTTTCAGTAAGAAGAGCAACATACCGACAGTTATAACAGTGTCAACATAAATGAACAATCTATATATATATATATATATATATATATATACACATCAATATATAACATCAGAACGGCATAAGATTATTACAGCTGGAGCTTATTCTCGGTACCGGGCTGGAGTCCTCTACAGGTTCTGTGGTCAGTATAGCCGGGATGGACGGTATGCTCCACCCTACATTCAACAGCAGTTCCTGCGGGCCCCTGGGAATGCTCCCGGGGGCGACGGTCGGGACCTCCGTCTGTCGAGAGTATGACTTAGGCTGGTTGCGATGTACCCAGTGCAATCAAATCCCATCCGGTTCTCCGCTTTGGTGGACTTCGATTGCTGCCGTCAGGCTCTTGGCGACCACGTAGGGCTCGGCCTCCCATTTATGGTGAAATCTACGCCAGGGATGACTGTTAACGATAGGGGTGCGATGATTCCACTCCTCTTCTGCAACCGGCTTCTCTCCTCTATTGGCGGGGACAAGGTTCACTCTTGAGAGTAGATGCCGTGAGACTGGGCTGAGGGAAATCGGGGCCTCCATCTGTCCACTTTGGCACCGACGGGCACGCCTGCGAAAAGGACGCCTGTCGGGGCCCGGCCGGTTTCTTCTCTTTGGCACCCCATCTGGACCAGTCACGTTCACCGCTTTGGCACCCTTTTCCTCTTCCACCACATCGAACTCCACCTTCTCGCCTTCTCTGAGACTGCACAGAAGTCTCCGCGAGTGGCTCTTCCTTAGGGCTGTCCGATGGACAAAAACGTCATCCCTTGTGTCGTTCCGGTTGATGAAGCCATATCCCCTTCGGATGTTAAACCACTTGACCGTCCCTTGGAGACGCGGGGCCAGCACTCTCTTCTCCACTTGGCTCCCCTGGACGCAGATTATGTGCTGTTGGGTGATCTCCCCAGCCTGGTCCTGGTTAACTGGTTCCTGTTTTAACGCTGCAATCAGCTCTTCAGGGCAATTCCTTAGTATGTTCATGCCCAGGATGATGGGGGCAACTCTCCCTTCCCCGCAGGTGATCACTAAATACCCCTGCCTGGGCAAACGTGTCCGTCCAATCTGCAAATCTGCTTCCCAGTACCCGTTGCAGACGACTTCTCGGCCATTGGCAGCGACCACCTTCACTTGCGTGGGGGGCTGTCTAAACGGTACTTTTCCCCAATACTTTTGGAGAGTGGGTAACTGGATCATGGATACCTGTGACCCGGTGTCGATCATGGCCACTGTCTCTATCCCGTTGATCACTACTGGGATCCTCGGGCATTGTCCTACATATTGGGCCCACCATTCCCCTGGGTCTGAGTCTACTCCCGGTGTTATCCCCGAGGTTCGGCCCTCTCCCTCGGGGCATTGCAGTTTAAATGGTCGGACGAGGGGCAGCTTCTCTCGACGTGTCTGGCCTCCTGACAGCGTCGACAGATGGGACGGCCCTGATGGTCGAATTGGTCGGAGGCTCGCCTCCCATATTCTCGGGGTGGGTCCCATCGCCTCCGGTTCGACGGCTGTCTTTCCGTCCTCCATCTAGTCTCTTCATTGTTTGACACGGTTTGTCGCGTCAGCTGGCGCATGTCTCGCTGCATAGCAGCCATCCCGAGGGCCAGGTCTTCCACCTGGCGCTGGAGGGATTGGTCTAGGTCGCCCGCTGGCGGTTGGCCACTCCGGCCGGTCTGGCCCTTCAGTCGGCCGATTTGTTCAGAGCTCGTGGCCACGGACCCTCGAGCCCCCGTCATTTCTGGATACTCCACCTCCGGGTCGGAGTAATCCCCAATGGTTAAAATGGCGGTGTGCTTAAAGTCCGCGAAGGGTTTACCCGGCATTTGCATTTTTTAGGATTCGCAACTGGGTCTTGATGTTGGGGTTCGACGCTCCCTCTACGAACTGGATCGTGAGCGTCTCGTCGGCGTTGCGAATCTCATCTTTATCTGCCGCTTGGATGAGCTTCAGGGTCTTCTGTAGACTCAGGGCGAAATCCCGGAGGGTTTCGCCTGGTCGCTGTTTCCGACCGTAGAGTTGCATCTTCAACTCTGGGAGGGTGGCGGTCTCGAAGATCGTGGCCAGCCGGTTCAAGATCTGTTCGGTGTCTGTCTTTTGGTCGTCCGCCCACGATTCGACCTCGCTGAGGGCGGAGCCCGTGAGTTGGCCGATGAGGATCTGTACCCTCTGCTCTTTTCTCGGGGTGTAGAGTTGGGCCATGGACTTCATCTGGTTCTTGAAGGCCGTGAATGTGGCGCCCTTGTTGGGGTCCCCACTGTATGTCAGCATCCATGGGGCCCCGAAGTAGTAGGGTAGTGTAATGGGAGCGTGAGGTGCCGTTGCGGGTGCAGGTATTACCACTGGGGCGGCCACCTGTTGATCGCCGCTGGGGGCCACGACGGGTGGTTGTCCACCTCCGACCTGTACTGCGTCCATCCTGGTATCGGATTATACTCCGCGTTGACTAGATCCTGTTCGTGACGCCAAAGAATTGTAAACACCCCAAAGGGGAAGGAGTTACCTTATAGATGCGGTGGGGACCGTGCCTCCCCAAACTCACGGATCTCAGTCTGGAGTCTTCTCTTGATACAGGAATGGGCACAGAACACTCGACCACTGGGTTAGGTTGACCTTTTATTTTCAAAGCAGTCACTATGGACGTCAACCTCTTTCAGTTAACAACTTAACAATATTATCACAACAAGTGAACAAAGTGCAATAACATTCAAGTAAACGGACATGTTTTACAGTGCAGTAAACATTCAAGTAAAAGGAAATGTTTTACCATAATGTCAGGCAATACAGAGAAGGAAACGTTTTACCAGCATACTAAACAGTGCAGACAAGGAAATGCTTTACCATAATACTAGGCATTACTCATTACTCCTATAATCAATCAGTGCTTCTGACCTCTATTTACTATAGATTCTTTGCATGCATATAACCTAGGGTTACCGGTAACCATTACCCTAACTAAAGTCCCGGATGCAGGTCCTAATAACCTGGCCCGTGCACTGGGATTTCGATGGGGCCCAGGTGGTGATCCTATCTGCAGGGGGGTCGCTGGCCTGGGGGCGTGACCAAACACCCGCTTAGATCCGGAGGGATTAGGTCAGTCTCAGGGGTGGTAAGGAGGCCTATAGGCCCTTATAGTTACTAGTTTACTTACCGGCGAGGGGGGAATGTGGGTAGTGGTGCTCCAGCAATGTCTCTCTCCTACAATAGTGTGCAGGCTAGGCTCGTGGGGCTGGGTACCCGTTCTCTGGCAAAGCCTAACAGGCTATACAGTCAGTGCTGCAGGGGGCAGGCCTCCCAGCGCGTGTCTCTCTCTCTCCCCTATGCATTGGGGTGACATTATGACTTGCCCCAGGGGCAGACTTACATTTAGGCGGGTCCTGTCTGCGGCTGGCTCGGTTGCTTCAGGGCAGCTGGCCGTAATTACTGCTGGGCTCTGCTGTCTTCCCTCCCGGCTCTTAGCTCGCTCTGCGGGCAATTACTGCTGGGCCCTGTTTTCCCTCCTCTCCACTCTTGTGTCCCTCTCTTGGGCTGCAGGCACATGGGGTTGGGGAAACTGTGTGGGCAAGGCTGCTGCTGCGTCTGGGGCTGCTCTCAGGGGGGGGGTAGCTGTATGGTGCTGCTGCTGCGGCTTTTACCCAGCCCTCTCCCTCTTTCCTCTTACCGGCAGTCGACGGGGCTCAGCGTCACTCTCCTCCCGCTGTCCACGGCTCCCCGCGTCTGTCTGGGGGGTCGGCGGGGGTCACCTGACGGTGCTGCTGCGGCTGGGAACATTCCGGCGCTCTGCAGCAGGGGAGGTCAGCGGGGGTCACAGCTCTGCCGCGCTGTCACTCCCTGCCCGGCTGCGGCAGTACAGACGCGCCGCGTCTCTTCACTCTTCCCCAGAGGTCGGCGGGGGTCACGTCTCCGGTCTCCTCCGGCAGCGGTGGGCACTTCTCCTCGCGCCGCTCGTCGCACGCTGCTCCCTATCCCCTTCCTTCACCTCGGGACCTCCTCTTCCTCCTTGTCCCCTCCAATCAGTGTTCCTCCTGGCCTGTCAGTCAGGCTATCGTAGTGGGGCAGATTAACCCCCCACACCCTGGAGCGCGCCTGTTAGGGCTGCATTAACCCCTTCTCTTCTGGGGCTTACATGGGCATTACGGTGTGTTATATAGTATGCAATGGGCATTGCGGAGTGTTATATAGTATGTCATGGGCATTGCGGAGTGTTATATATAGTATGTCATGGGCATTACGGTGTGTTATATAGTATGTCATGGGCATTACGGTGTGTTATATAGTATGTCATGGGCATTACGGTGTGTTATATAGTATGCAATGGGCATTGCGGTGTGTTATATAGTATGTCAAGGGCATTGCGGAGTGTTATATAGTATGTCATGGGCATTACGGTGTGTTATATAGTATGTCATGGGCATTGCGGAGTGTTATATAGTATGTCATGGGCATTACGGTGTGTTATATAGTATGTCATGGGCATTGCGGAGTGTTATATAGTATGTAATGGGCATTACGGTGTGTTATATAGTATGTAATGGGCATTACGGGGTGTTATATATTAGGTAATGGGCATTACAGTGTGTTATATAGTATGTCATGGGCATTACGGTGTGTTATATAGTATGTCATGGGCATTGCGGAGTGTTATATAGTATGTAATGGGCATTACGGTGTGTTATATAGTATGTAATGGGCATTACGGGGTGTTATATATTAGGTAATGGGCATTACAGTGTGTTATATAGTATGTAATGGGCATTACGGTGTGTTATATAGTATGTAATGGGCATTACAGTGTGTTCTATAGTATGTAATGGGCATTACAGTGTGTTATATAGTATGTTATGGGGATTACGGTGTTATATATTATATTATGGGCATTGCGGAGTGTTATATAGTATGTAATGGGCATTGCGGAGTGTTATATAGTATGTCATGGGCATTGCGGTGTGTTACATAGTATGTCATGGGCATTACAGTGTGTTATATAGTATGTCATGGGCATTGCGGAGTGTTATATAGTATGTTATGGGCATTGCGGTGTGTTATATAGTATGTCATGGGCATTACGGTGTGTTATATAGTATGTTATGGGGATTACGGTGTTATATATTATGTCATGGGCATTGCGGAGTGTTATATAGTATGTCATGGGCATTACGGTGTGTTATATAGTATGTAATGGGCATTGCGGTGTGTTATATAGTATGTTATGGGCATTGCGGTGTGTTATATAGTATGTCATGGGCATTACGGTGTGTTATATAGTATGTCATGGGCATTACGGTGTGTTATATAGTATGTAATGGGCATTGCGGTGTGTTATATAGTATGTTATGGGCATTGCGGTGTGTTATATAGTATGTCATGGGCATTACGGTGTGTTATATAGTATGTTATGGGGATTACGGTGTTATATATTATGTCATGGGCATTGCGGAGTGTTATATAGTATGTCATGGTCATCATGTGTGGGCTTATGTGTGATTGGAATTACAAAGTTCACTAAAATGTGCAATGGGTATTACGGTGTGTGGTATAACGTTGGTCCGTGCCCACTTTTCACTGCGCAGGAGCCTCACCTACTACATATTGGGGGGGGGGGCATGAAACATGCCCTTGCTCTGGGCGCCGTGGCACCTAGCTACACCACTGCTGGCTGGGTTTAAAAAATGACAGGTAGCAGCTGATTGGCTGGTGGTTTATCACTTTATCACTTTTTAAAGCTTGATACATCTGGCCCTTAGAGTAATATATTGGCAGGTTTGTTGGCTTAATCTTTCACAATTAATGTATTGATTCGCTAGACCCTTCTTTGCAGATGTGCCAGCTTAAGGTGGCCATACATCTACAGATCGATTGTCAGATTGGGCTGGTTGGAACAAAAACCTGTTAATGGATGAGGGCAAATGACAGTTGACCATTTGCTTTGAAATGCTGGAAATCTGCCAAAAACTGTCACTCATCCATTACCAGGTTTTTGTTCCAACCAGCCCAATCTGACAATCGATCTGTAGATGTATGGCCATCTTTAGTCTAGCGCAGCAGAATATCGATCCATAACCAGCAGCCACACAGTCAACCAACAGTTTTAAAATTGTGTTTTGGTTTATCTTAAACAATGATGTTGATTTTCTACTTTTTTGTAGTTAGGAAGATGTTGGGGCTGATGGTGTTACGGGTGTACACGCCCACATGGCTCTGGTCACACCCACACAGTACTGGCCACACCCACACAGCACGGGTCACTCATACTCCGCTTTTCACAATAGACCGTTAATGATTTTCAGCCTAGGCACATGTGATTCTTAAGGGTTTATTTACTAAGATGGGAGTTCTATGTAAGATGGGATGTTGCTATGGGTAACCAATCAGAATCTACTTCTTATTTATTTCGCACCTTCCAGAAGATAATAGATACAATGTGATTGGTTGCCTATAGCAACATCTCATCTGAAATAGAACTCACATCTTAGTAAATAAACCCTATGGGGGAAATTTACTAAGAATACGAATACAAATAATTGTATTCGTATTCTTGCTACGAATGAATACGACTGCATACCTCGTATGCAAAGTCGTGTTCCGGAGGGGGATTTACAAAGCAGTCATATACGACTGCTTTGTAACCCTCCGATGTCGTATTAATTTGTATTAGCTGGCGTATTAGCGGCCGTATATACGGGCGCTAATACGAATTCCTACAGGCAGTCTGCACGGATCAGTCAGATCCGTGCAGGCTGCAAGGTGTAAAAAAAAAATAGAAATAAAAATGTATAATTTAAAAAAATCGGCGTGTCGTCCTCCAGGTCCATCTCGGTGTCCGGGGTCCGAAGTAATCCATGGTGGAGCTGTGGAAGGAAATCCTACTCACCTGGTCCTCTGGCGAAGATCTCTTCTCTTGGTCCGCCTTAGTCCAGGTATTCTTCAGCATGTAGGCGCTCCCCGCACTCTCCGAGTCGGACTGAGGAGACACGCAGAGATTTTTCATCTTCTGCGCCTCTTAGCGGCCATTAAGGAGCCAAGAAATACGATTTTTTTTCCCACGAATTCATAGTAGTAAATTTCTCCATAGTCATTTCTAAGGTCTCAGTGCAGTTTTTTTTCTTTTTGAAGGACAGATCCCTCAGGCCGTATATAGACTATAACGGTTTAAAGGAGATCACCATAAAGAACCGTTACTCTCTTCCACTCAGAGTTCTTTGACAAAGTTAAGGGGGTTACAGTCTTCACCAAATTTGATCTGCGTGGAGCCTACCATTTGATCCGCATCCGATCGGGGGACGTGTGGAAGACGGCATTTAACACTCATAACGGTAATTACGAATACTTGGTGATGCCGTTCGGGTTGTGTAATGCACCAGCTGTCTTTCAGCAGTTTGTCAACAACATCTTCAGGAACGTGCTGTATAAATCTGTCGTAGTTTATATCAATGACATACTCATCTTTTTACACAATCTTCAAATACACAGGCAAACCTTAATGAAGATGTTGTCTTATTTTTGTCAGAATTAACTCTTCTTCAAACTGGAGAAGTGTGTGTTCGAAGTGTCTACAATTCCTTTCCTTGGTCACATCCTCTCCAGTACCGGCTTAGAGATGGATCTAGCAAAGGTGAAACCCATCCAAGATTGGATCGCCCCCAAGCACCCTTAAAAGAATACAAAGGTTCCTGGGGTTCTCTAATTACTATCGTCGGTTCATCCACAACTTCTCCACCATAGCTGCTCCTCTTACTGCTCTCACTCAGAAGGGGGCAGATCCATCCCAATGGCCTGCTGAAGCAACATCAGCCTTCCAGCAGTTGAAACGAGCCTTCGTCTCAGCGCCCATCCTTTTCCAGCCAGAAATGTGTAAACCATTTTTTCTCGAAGTGGATGCATCCTCTGAGGGGGTGGGGCAAATCTTTCACTTAGAGGAGAAGACCAGGAGCTTTATCCCTGTGCCTATTTATTGAAGAAATTTCTTCCTGACAAAATAAATTACCCCATAGGGGAACAAGAATTATAAGGCGCCTAATGAATTATACTGGTTGGCCTATACCTTTACTTAACTCTTAATTGCCTAGAAATAACTCACACAGACACCTCATTCTATAATAACGACACACAACAACTGCATAAGTTTAAAATGTTCATACTGTATATATTTATTGAAATGGTATGACCCTTATTTGTCTAAGGGATGGCAAAGAAAGCACTTGAGACTAGCCCCAGTCAAGGGTGTTAATCATGGGAGTGACTGAAATGCCCCAGTCCGATAACACACTCTATCGTAAGAAACAGCCGGGACTCACCAGCCGTCCTGGCAAAGGGGGGCAATACTGCACAGCGACCACCTGACACCTCACCTGACTGCTGGTTGAGAGCACCTTCTCGCACAGCCTAGGTTCCAAAACACCCCGCAGGGTAAACCGTGTGAAACCATGGCCAGCCACCCAAAACAAATAAAACCTAGCTACACTAACACTAGCCCAAACTAGAAAAAGTGTACTGCAAATACACCGCCATTCCGGAATCCGACAGATGGACCCCGTCTGGCCTGTAAAAACTGGGGGTTTCCTTCACAATAGCAGGATGCCGAACTGCCTTGCCGCACCGGGACAAATCTGTTTAGACAGCGCATGGTTCACTTTCCGCCTGGCCCTCTCAATGGCTACCACGCTCTGACAGCCCCGCCAGTGAAAATGGGGCACTATGTCGGTCCACACTACTTGTAACCCAGGCCAGCGTGAAACAAAATGTGACAAATCTGACTCAATCTGGAGAATGAGTCCGATGCCGGTCCTCCAGACCAAATCTAACTAAAATGTCCGGGTGGCCCCATTTACAAGCCTTGGCAGGCAGCAACGCCCATAAACCCTCCCCTTGAAGGCCCCTCACGCCGAATCAGTGAACAGCTCGGGCCTGGGATAAAGCCGGAGCCTTGGCGGCCAGTGGGAGTCTGGCAGCCCAGAAGATAAATGAGTGCCCTACAAACCAAACAGTACCCAGAGTCATTGCGGATGGGGTGGGGGGGGCTGAAATAGAAAAACCTACTGGTTAACATCAAAGTGACACTGTAAAGGTTAGGTAAACACAACTGAAGATTAGTACAATGATAACAACCCAAGTGAAGGTGAAAACCTTAAAAAAACCTCCGGTGAACTTTAGGGGACAGCCAAATGAATTAGTCCACAATCGGAGGAAAAAGTCAAAAAATTCCCTTCACACCGTTGATTCTGGAACGCTATCCATTCCAGAACCGCTAAATCACAACTTATCTAAATGAACATATTTCTCGTCTGAATGGCAGACGGTTGAAGCCCTGCTGCCACTGTGCAAGTAGCTGCCCCAATACGGAACAAATGCATCCCGAAATCCACACCCCGTAACCCCAAGGCCGCCAAGCAGCGCCGAAACACAGCAGTGAACTGGAATCGGGTCAGAGGCAACTCATCAGCCTATGCCAAAAACTGAATAGCGGCCCTGGGTCTACGGGAGACACACTCCTTAGCCAGGAGAACAGGGCAGATAGAAACATTGCCGCGGGTTCTCATAGATACCCAGCTGCCTTTGCCCAGCTGGTCTGTTTTAGACAGCTGGATCCTACACATGACTAGCCCTTCCCGGAAGACCATGTCCTCCATCAGAAGCCCCGTGCGGGAACGCTTATTAGCCACTGCCAACTCGCTAACGCGCCAATAAATGTGAATACAAACGCAACGCGGAATAGGGCCACCTTGAATGTGTTCTCAGCGACGGAGGCTAAACAAGCCACAAACTCGCCCAGCATGCCTTCGTCTATAGGCCTATGGGAATCTGGCGCGACTGGCTGCTCCCTGGCCCAACCTCTAAGGGCCTTTGCTAGTATGAAAGACTTAGCGGGGTAGCACTCTGTCCATGGATTTCATCTCTGAATTACCCCAATCAAAGGGTTGTACAGTTATTTGGCTAGTAGTCGACAGATTTTCCAAGATGGCTCACTTTTTCCCATTAAAGACTCCTCTGTCAGCCCCAGTGTTAGCCCAACTCTTCATTGCTACTCTCTCAGCCAATCAGTGACTGGCCAGTTTTTGACAGGTTTTTTTTTTTTTATTCTTTTCAATTGCCCCCCGACACTGCTGCAGCTTTCCAGGAGTTTTTACATGTGATAAATCGCATGCAATTTATTGCATGTAAAAAAAATCGTAAGGACCAACTAGTTCCATTCCAAATGAGGACGACTGTCAGCTACAGTACTGTAGGTTGGATTTCTGGTAGAAATGGGTCCTGTCAATGGAAAAGTTTAGCTGTTCCATCCACTGCCAGTCACAACAGGAATGGTTTTGAAACAGTGTGATTGATAACAAATGTGTTGCTAAATGCCTTATATCAGGTCATTACAGGCTTATTTGTAGCTATTTGTCAGGGAGCGAGCTAAGCTCCCATAATTGAAGGATTTGGTGTTTTTTTTTAAACATTCACTAAAATGCAGAAACTCTGACAGCAAATCCCTCACACAAAACAAAACCATATTTAATCTTCCCAAATGCACTGAATTACTTTAATTGTGTTCTCTGGATACACTTTAGGGTAAGCCAAGTACTCACTCGAGATTTCTCAAAGGGAATCACATTACAAAGATGTCTATAGTAATATAAATGTAACTGCAGCCTTGCAGTGCACAAGGCCAGGGCCGGTGCAAGTCATGTCAGCGCTGCAGGCAGGGGGGGCGCCCTGCCGCTGCCGACCTGTCCGGGAGGGGCGAGTTGGACGGGGGGCGTCACCGACCTGCACTGGGTAGGGAGTGGGTGGATGTGGCCGCCTCTGAGTTGCATGGGGGGGGAGCCAGCGACCTGCTCCGGGGGGGGGGATGGGGTGGATGTGGCGGCGCTGCCGAGTCGCACGGGGGGGGGGGGGGTAGGGCGCCGCTAACTTACTCCGGTGGTGGTGGTGGGGGTTGCTTCTGCTGTTCACCTGGCTCCACAGGCACCGCTCACCTGGCTCCTGGCTCCACTGCTGACCTCCAATCGCCCATAGGCAAATGCCTAAAGCTGCCTAGTGGTGGCGCCGGCCCTGCACAAGGCCCCAAAAGATACCCTGCTCACCCTGTCACGCTGGCACCTCAGTCCTGAATGCTGATGGAATCGTTGCCTTTCATCTGCGCTACTCTCCTTGTGGGATTAGATTTAATTAACCACAGTGGTGGAGTCCTCAGTAGGGATGGCCATCGCATACCTCCCAACTGTTTATATAATTTGCAACTTTGCATTGCAAATAATATAAACTGAATAAAATTCTGAATTTCATACATCTTTCTGCCTCTCTGATATTAGTTTCAGTGTCATTTGCTGATGGGTTTATATACCCTGTACATGTCCTATATTTTCTTTGTACTGTAGCTGTCACAGTGTTCTGCTTTTGCTTATTTGTTTATGTATTCTGTAATTGGGTGCTGTGGATCCCTTGTGGCGCCATACAAATAAAGCATATTTATTGTTGTTGTTGTTATTATTATTATTATTATTATTATTATTATATCCATTCTGTAATACTTCTCTATACAAATCCTCCTTAAATCACTTTCTCTTTGCATCCTCGAAACGGGTTATTTCCAGGCTGATGAAGTAACCCATCATTTCAACAGCTAAAATCATGTAATTTTGCAATCCAAATTCGATCATTTTAATTCTAAATTTCTGAATTTGAATTCAGAACCACAAGATTCAGGCGTATTTGGATTTGAGTAAAACTAAACCGGAGAGAGAAAAAGTGGACATGCAGCCCCTAACTGTCATTTTTGAAAAACATCCAGTAAAATGACAGAAGCTGATTGTTTGCACTTTATCTTTCCAAGCGTTGATAAATCTCCTCTGTGAGAACATATCTCGCTGCTTTCGCTCCTCGGATCGGTGTCAGTGGCAGACGTGCTGCGGTAAAACGTTTACCAAGGGTTTTCATTCTTAGCCGACTTATCACCATCAATTCCTTTGTTACTGCGATGTACGCTCTGTATGAATGGCTGCAGTCATACAAGCAGATGTGAGGTCGCAGGAGACATTGCCTGCAGCACACAGCCGGTACTTTATTTCAGGAAAGCTGCTGCTTGGTTTGGCAGCCGTCTGTACGGGCGTCTCTAAGATTCCTGACAGTCTTACTCCATCTTCCCATAACATTGTGTAAGTGGCTTTAGTTTCTTTGTTATAAAGTCCGGACAAGTGAGACGTGATTAGTGTGTTTATAAATTAGCCAGGAGCTATAAACTGCGCGACGAGCTGGCAAAAAGCCTATATGTGAAACATAACATATAGGTGTACAATGCAGATGTACAGGAAAGCTAAAAAAATATTCCATTATTGTGTTGTTAAATACAGTACCATCCAGGGCCGCCGACAGGGGGGTGCCCTGGGTACAGCTGCCCCGGGCCATGGCCTCTGGAGGGGCCCAAGCAGCTGCCCACAGCGGTGCCAAACCCACCCCAGCCCCCCCCAATAGACCCGCTGACCCCACGGTGGTGGAGAGGCTATTGTTACGCCGCTGCCGCCTGCTGGTACCTGCCGCATCTGTGGCTGGGACCCGCACATTTACTTGTCTGCAGTACTGGGTCTCCTCCTGGCTCATGCTGCTAATGAAAACTAACACTCCCAAAATGGCTGCCCCCTATACAGCAGACAGTTTTGGAGGATGCTAGAGGAGTTGGCAGCCTCCTCTAGCATCCTAAAAAATGGTCTGCTATTAGGGGTAACCATTTTGTGAGGGTCAGTTTTCATTAGCAGGAGTTCGAGGAGCTCCATGACCGCAGACAAGACCGGCGGCGGATGTGGCAGGCAGAGGGGTAAGGCAGGGTTGCGAGAGGTTATGCCCTGCCACCAACTGCAATTCCCAACTGACTTACTGCCAGTGGGTGTGACTCCCCTATTTGAATTTTTAACTGTGCTGCAGCCCCTCCTCTAGAACCGCCACTGGTAAGTACAGATGGATTTTTTTCTACTTGGATCATGGCTTCAGGTGTATAGAAGATAACCGAGCCAGAGATACTGACATCCTTGTCTCACCAGTGAAACCCCCCACCGCCACCACCCACATGCATGCCATATGTTGAAATGTACAATTTATTCGGCCACAAAAGAAACAGATGAGTAAGACCTGCATGAGAGCATCCAGACTGCAGCACCACTATGGGTGGATCTAGTGCCTGATTAGGCAAATTAGGCTGCCGTTTAGGGCACCATGAATGGGGGTGGGGCCGGAGCCTTGTAGGGACTAACAGGGAATAAAATGAAGGCCTAATTTATTCCATTGCCTGTTAGCTATCACCCATCCCAATGTACCTGGGGGGGGGGGTAAACTTCTTAAGGTGACTGCTGCCAGGTGGCTGTGCCAATGTAACCCAATCTAACTTACTGATGGAACCATTACTTTATGTACATTGTGCTACAGCGCCAGCTGGGAAGCCTGAAACCAAAGTTTGTTTCCCATGCCACAAGCATTAGATCGTACATGCCAGCTATATAACATGCACATGGGCAGTATGACTGGCACCTGGAACCTTTATTTACGCCTCAGAGCAGGAGATCTGCCAGACTGTGCCACCGCTCTGGGTAGGTCTTTCACTGCTTCCTCTGTGGCCTCCAGTGGCCAAAATAGTCACCAAATAATCACACAGGAAGCTGGGAGCATCACTTGAGACCAATGGCCACCGTCATTGCCAGGAAAAGTAGGGTGTATATATTAAGGTGACCAACTTTTTTAGAATGAAAATAAATTGACGGGGAAAAAAAATTGTAAATAAAAGAAACAAGGAGCAAATAGACTAGCAGGATGCTTTGGGCCCCCAGCAGCCCATACCTCCCAACGTCTTATCCATGGCAGGAGAGACATCAACGTGCGCCGTAAAAAAAATTGAGGCCATGGCCTGGCCGCAAAGGGGCATGGCCTACAAACCCAGTCAGTGAAAAATACAATTTTTACACATATCGGCACTGACATCTCTCCCCTACCCCCTTCCCCATTATGTGCTGCCCCTATCTCCATTATGTTCACTATGCCAGCGGTTCTCAAACTGTGGGTCCTGACCCCAAAGTGGGTCCCAACCACCTCAGCATGGGGTCACGACTATGTTGCTGACATCAGGCAAATGTGTCTGTGGAGGGGGGGCAGGGTATAACTCCTTCAGTAAACACCCACTGCTTCCCTCTTCCATGCCCCTGTCACCCTTTTCCACCCCCACCCCCCCCCCCCCCCCCCCACTACCCACTGCCTCCCTGTCACAATAGTGGTCACTTCACTTCGATGACCGCACTGGCAGCCATTCAGTAGTAACTTGCTGGGGTCCTGTAACAATTTTTATTGTCTGATGGGGTCCCAGAGCAAAATGGTTTGAGCACCCCTGCTCTATGCTGTCTCTTACCTCTTCCTACGAGAGGGTTCGACCCTCTCGCTCTGCAAACTACCAGTTCCATTGGACACCGGCTGTCTCAGACGTCGGGTAATGAGGGAACGTGACAGGTAAAATGGCTAAACAGGGCCTTTTCTCGGAACTAATAGCCCACGTGTAAAATATGGTTAAACAGAAAACTAAACGTTAATTTATTACCTAACATCTATCCAGTAAAGCAGTCAATGCGTATCCTGCACAATATCCTTATTCAGCTTCCATTCCATCATAACTTTGACGTTAAGACAATAATGTACAATCGGAATAAAATCTGAAACAGAAAATTGCATTTCTGTGCTTAGGCTGTAGTAAATGGTATTTAATAGGAAAAAAGGTTTTTTATTTTTTTTATTATTTTGCAGGCAGTATTCCTTCCAGGGCCGGGATAATAGTATTTGTAAAAACGCATATGTTTAAATGAATAGCTTTCTCATCATTCCGTTCCCTCCTTAATTTAATACTTACATTATATTCTCCCACCTGCTGCAAATAGAGGACTCCGAAATCTTACATCTTTCTCATCTGAGCTATCATTATTCATTACGATCAATACTGAGGCACAGAACATTCAGGTAAAATATTAATATTGCCATGGCTCCGGGGGTTCCAGTTAAATATGTTATTATTGGTCTGAGGTTTCCAGAGAATATATCTTTTGAGATGCAGATATGGATGTAATATTCTGAGTGCTCAGGGACCAGATAGAGGAAAGGAAATGTACTGAAGTCAATGAAATATAGAATTCCTTTTATATATATGTATATACTGTATATATATATATATATATATATCATATCATCTATGTATATGTCTAGTGTCCGTTTGTGTGTCTCTAAACCACTGCCATCTGTTGGCAGCGAGTTAAATTAAATCTCTTTCTCTCTCACACATGCACACAGAGACAATTACAATGTAGTGGGAATGGATCATTAGGTCTACAAGAGAATGGTCAACAAGCATTGGGTCGACACCATTAGGTCAACAAGCATTGGGTCGACACCATTAGGTCAACAGGATGATAGGTCGACACGGGTCTAGGTCGATAGGTCATTAGGTCGACATGGGCAAGGTCGACAGTCAAACAGTCGACATGGGGTTTTTCACAATTTTTGGTACTTATGTAATATCTGGGCTCCCGTTTTTCTTATGAGACCGCGTCCCCTCGCGGGGCTCGCTACGCTATATAAAATCAACTCCATGCGTAGTTGGATAGTAGGGGGATGAAAAAATGGGGTGCATTTAACATGGGAGCCCAGATAATACATAAGTACCCAATTTTTTTACCCGAATGTCGACACAGTTGATATGGACACTGAAACATAGTGCCGCATCCCCTCGCTATGCTCGGAACACTGTTTTATTCTCCCACCACGCCCTAGTGGATGAAATGCCGCACATATCGGCTCAAAAAAACAGTGAAAAACCCCACGTCGACCTTTTGACTGTCGACCTAGGCCCATGTTGACATTTCAGCATGTCGACCTATTGGTGTCGACCTAATGCTTTTTGACCCAATGCTTGTCGACCTTATGGCCATATCCCAATGTAGCAGACTAGCTTTCAAAGCATTAACTTCGAGCGGACTTACTAGTATATCCATATCCATGGGACTGCCTATCCCTGAGGTGACTGGCAGGTAGGATTTCCAATAGGAAGTCACTGTCAGTCACAGTGAAGGCACTGAGCCAGTGCAGCCATACATACTGGCTCGGTGGAGCTCAGTGAATGGTGGGTTTACCTGAGTGCTGCAGTCCTTTCAGTGGGTTGCATCCAGTTAGGACGTTAATCGCTCTTCATTTCTGTCTCTGGTATAGTCAGCCACACAGCGGATGATTGAAAGCTGATATACGTCACTTTGTTTGGCATTTGACGCACATTTATGTAATGCTCATGGGTCCTAAATAGAAGTACACACACCTCACTCTATTTATATTTTTTCATAGTGTGGACTTGCATCCACGTTATCATTGAGGGGCAGAATGTAGGTGGGCAACGGTAGGCGGAGTAAAGTAACAGGTCTCTCTGGGGCTATGCATGGAGCTGTGTCTCCGTCATGATACATCTCACCCAGTATCTACAAAAATAGCTGTGGTCACATGGTGGAGCAGAACAAGAGATTGAAGGTCAGACCTGAATTGGTCCTAGAAGTCTAAATTTATGCACAACTTCCCCTTGCTGCGGTGTCTGCACATGCACCAGAAGGGCCCTTCTGAGCAATATATTTTGAACAATTGGGTAATGTGTATGGGGCTTTAGCAGGAGCCACTGGTCAAAAGCCATACCTCCCAACTTATCAGATAAGTGAAGAGGGTCAGGCCCGCGGCCGAAATTAGGGGATGTGGCTTAGCGGCCGCTGTGGGGGCCTGACCACAGCTTCTCTGCTGCGGGAATAGACGCTGTGCACATGTGAACATCGTCTATTCACCAGATGACAGGGGGATTCCCAACTGTCCCCCAACCACGGGACACTGCCGGCCCTGGGCGGGATGCAGGATCGTCCCCAACAACTATGACGTTCCTGCCGAAAGCGGGACAATTGGGAGGTATGAAAAAGCGTATTTTCCTCCGCTGGGAGACTTTCCCCATGATCACCAGACTAGCTCAGGTTGCGCCATTAATGAAAGTATATGACGGAGACCCACCCACCGCTTATAATTACCAATGTCGATCCTGAATTCCAGATCTACAACTTGTTGGGAGATGTAGTTTTCCCTGCAGTCACATACCCTCCAACATGGCCCATTCCATTAGGTACTAAATGCTCTGTTCCTGGACTTCCTTACCAGTGGCAGTTGCAGAGATGGGGCTGCAGCACAGTCCAATATTCAAAAAGGGGAGCCACGCCTAATGCCATTCCAAACATCACTGTCCTGGATTCACTGGCAGTTGATGTGACTCCCCTCTTTGAATTTTGGACTGTGCTGGAGTCCAACCTCTGTAACTGCCACTTGCAGGGAAGTCCAGGAACAGAGCATTTTGTATCTAATGGAATGGGTCATGTTGGAGCGTATGCAGTCACTTTCTGGTGTCTGTGTAACCCTATTGCCGCTGGGGTGTGGGTGGCCTCAGGGTTTGTGTTTATATCTTGGGGCGACGTGTGAGAAAAGCTTAGCAGCGCCTCTGATCTGTCTCATACGGAAACTGGCCGCGTAAATTTCCCTTTTAAGTTCTGTCAATAATTAATGAATATTTCGCATTCATATTTGTTTTACAAGCATTCTCTCAGAAGTAAGAGGCGTTGCTAGGTGACCGTGTTAGCACAAATACTCTGTCAGACTGATAACGAAGGATTCTGGGCTGTTATGTAACATAGTTGAGGTAGAAAAAGGAAGTGTGTCCATCAAGTAGATTTGCCATGCCCTCTTTGAAGTATGATATAATACTTTGTTTTAACATTGATTAAATTGTGGTTATAGCAGGCATGTCCAAACTATGGCCTCCAGCTGTTGTGAAACTACAAGTCCCATCATGCCTTGCCACAGTTTTGCTATTAGGCAGGCTTGCCTACCCTCCTGGAATGGCCAGGAGGCTCCCGAAAATCGGGTCCCCCTCCCGGCCCCCCGGGAAGGTGGGCAAGTCTCCCGCATCCACCACGCTGTCCCCCCAAACCCCCCTTGCCCGCTGCGATACATACGGATTTTCATGGGTACATGGTGAGGGGCGGGGCTAAAATGCCTCGCCCAACAAGTGGCCCCGCAAATTGCCTCCTTCGCCTGCTATAGGGGCAGGGCTTGGTGACGTCCACCTCGTCCCGCCCCCTGACAAGCTGCTGTCTGGTCTCCTCTCCGGGCTCCCAGAGAGGAGAATAAAAAGTAGGCAAGTATGCTATTAGGGAATGCTAAAACTACATACCCTCCAACATGACCCATTCCATTAGGTACAAAATGCTCTGTTCCTGGACTTCCCTGCCAGTGGCAGTTACAGATGTGAGCCTGCAGCACAGTCCAATATTCAAAAAGGGGAGCCACACCAGCTGCCATCCCAAACATCACTGAGAGTTGATGTGACCCCCCCTCTTTGAATATTGGACTGTGCTGTAGGCTCACATCTGTAACTGTCACTGGCAGGGAAGTCCAGGAACAGAGCATTTTGTACCTAATGGGATGGGTCATGTTGGAGGGTATGAAACTATGGCAAGGCATGCTGGGATATGTAGTTTTAGAACAGCTGGAGGGCCACAGTTTGGACATGCCTGGGTTATTATAGGTTATACCACTGAATGTTTTTATTTCCAATAAATGTTTTTCCAACCTTATTTTAAATGTGCTCAATGTGTCTGCCTTCACGCCTCTTCTGGAAGAGAGTTCCAAACCATTACTGCACTGACCGGGAAAAAGCCATAACTTTTACGGGTACAGAATCTTCTGTCCTCTGGTCTGAACGCATGCGTGTCCTAGTCTCTGACCTCAAAGCAGAGAGGTCACCCGATAGTTCAGTGTATTGCCCTCTGATGTATTTATATAGTACATGTTACGCATGTCTCCTCTTAATAGTCTCTTCTCCAGTGTAAACTACAACAATTTTGCAACCCCAGATGGCGCCAGTGAGTAAAAGACAATACAATAGTGGGTTCATACAATAAGGGAAAATACAGAAAACATGTATACTTCCTTTTGCACGGTGATCAATATCCCACAATCGGAGTATCCCTGTCTGGTGGTGTACTCCAGTATATGTAAAAAAGAAAGGCTTAAGATGGTGAAGCCAGTTTTTTAATATACATATACATTTATAGACAAAAAACAAATAATCAAACAAAGATGAATCCAGCGATAAAAAGTCCAGCAATCAAGTAACACATAGGTGCAATTACCAAAAGAAGTATCAGAACTGGGTGTTAATCAGTTCATAAGCAAGGTATGATAGTCACCAGTCTGGTCCCGGGTAGCAGTCCTGGGTGTATTATACCGATGGTAAGATCCTGGTGTTTCACTGAGCTGGTCCAAAAAGCTGCCACTTCACTCCTGCCACTCCGAGTGATTGGCCAGGTCCGGTTCTTTCCCTACTCCTCTGTCCAGTTGGCCAATGGCAGCAACCTCCTTGCTATAAAGGGGATCTGCCTAGGCCATTCTGGGTCAGTGCAAATAGTCTCTAGGGCAGTATATACCTCTGGGAAGATCCTGACTCTAGCTAGTGCCTATGCTCACTGTGTCCTGTCGGTCAGTTGTCCCTTCGAGCCTCTTCCTGGTAGTCCGGTCCATTGATCCATCTCCATTTCCAGGGAGTCACTGGACCTTCACAGTACCTTCCGGTTCCAGTTCCTGATCCGGATCCAGCCTTTCAGTTGCCCGCACCATTATTCCATTACTCCAAATTCTTTCCGTCATCACCTTGGATCCAATTGTCTTTTCATCAGCTTCAATCTCTTTCCGGATACAACCTTCACCCTCACCCAGCTACCTTCAACCACCAGCAGAGTTTATTTCAATATGTATGCAAAGACTTACCATTTATGTTTTCTATGACTGTTCTTCAAAGAAGTATTTGATTCCAGTCCATGTCATATGAGTTCCTTCATTAAACCTGATCGCTTTAAACCTACTTCTTCTGGTCAATCATCTATTCCTGTGCATGACACAATACCATCAAATCCTTCACCTGTGACCCCCCCCCCCCCCCCTGAATATATGGACAGTGCATGTGGAAGACGCACAGTGAAAATGTGTGGGTCCATCAAATGATTTCTCTCGGCGTCTGTGTCCTCAGTTCGAGGGAAACAACTGTGTCAGCAGTGCAGGAGTGCCATCAGTATCGGCATCGTGGGTGGCAGTTGTGTCAGCAGTGCTGTGAGTGGCTGTGTTGGCAGTGCATGGTTGCCAGCAGTGTCATCTTGCTGTTGCCTGGCTGCTGTGGGGGGGGGAGAGGCCGGTGCAGATCAGTAGAGGAATGGCGCCAGCTGGGAACATGCTCCGGCAGTGGCGGAAGAGCAGGAGATTCGATAAGTACCACTGAATCAATGGGTGGCCGCTGATTGGCCGAGAGAGCTGTCAGGCATCTAAAGCTCCCCATACATTAGGCCGACTTGTCCTTAGGACAAGTCGGACCCAATTCTCCTGTGAGCCGCCCGGGAGTTCCCCGGGAGGCTCACACACAATTTGGCACTTGATGAGCCAAATTTGACATGTGATAAATTGCTTGCGATTTATCACATGTCGGGGCACAGGGGGCGGGCGGTGATGGTCAGGGGGCGGTGGTGCTCTCATCAGGGGGAGCAGTGGGGCAGGCAGCGGGTCCCTGAGAGCTTAGCTTGCGGCGAGTGCTGACCTGGCCGGGCGGTGATGATCATAGATATCAGCAGCGCTGCGGGAGTCGGGACGGGACGCGCAGTGGCGGGTATTAGATTTTAAAATACCTTTCAAATGACTGGCCATATTCTGATTGGCTGAGCTCTCAGCCAGTAATCCGAGAACGGCCAGTCATTTGACAGGTATTTTAAAAACCTTTACACACATAAAGGTTTCTTTTCTTATTTTAAAGGTGATTATTTCATATGGAGACCAACAATGGGCGTACCCCAACTCACGTAGAAGGATGTTATCTTTATACACGTAGCGTGTTCTTTAAGTGGACTCAATTTCGGTCAGCAGACCATTATTTTTTTCAAGGATGTGATCATAAATAAAATGATATGACAAAAATTGTGTCAGATTATTTCATAGTACTAATATACCTGTCTTGAAAAAGATGTTGTAAACACCGAAACGCGTTGACTAATACTGTGGAGAGTGAGCAGCCATCATCCTTTCCCCTCTGGATACTTTCTGGACTGATTGTATGTATTTTTAAAATAAAAAAAAAAATGTTACGATTTTTTGTTGTTTTCTGGGACTGAACTTGGATCTTTTTTGGATGTATCGGGATCCTTCCATTGTTGGGATGGAGGATTTTTATCTGTTTTTTACTGTATAATAAAAGCACAATTTTTGAAGAAATCGTTGTTGGAATATTCCAAAGAAAAAGAAAAATATTGATACAAGGGAACGCCATCTAAAGACAAAGATACCTTGATAGGTGGTGTAATACTCTTAGAATTGTAAGTTGGGCACTCAAATTCAGTGTCTTCAGAGATCTTGTCTCCTGGTATAAGTTTTTCACAATATTATCACAAGGTGAAGAGAACCTATCTCCTGTCAAAGATACCTTTATGGGTGTTCATCTGCACTGTCAAGTGTGAGTTATGGTACGATATGAATACCTTATAGCCACTATAAATAAATAAAGCACACGGCCACGTTTTCATATATGCCATCTTTATTCTAAAGAAGTATATTAGTACTATGAAATAATCTGACACAATTTTTGTCATATCATTTTATTTATGATCACATCCTTGGAGAAAATAATGGTCTGCTGACCAAAATTGAGTCCACTTAAAGAACACGCTACGTGTATAAAGATAACATCCTTCTACGTGAGTTGGGGTACGCCCATCCATTGTTGGTCTCCATATGAAATAATCACCTTTAATATAAGAAAAGAAACCTTTATGTGTGTACCTTGCTTTATCTTTTGGTGAGTAAGGTACGACTCAACACTTCTTCCTATTTGATATCAAGTTCACGTTTTTTTTTTTGAAAACACAGTTAATACAGCTCAAATTTATATATTGATTCCGTATTTTTTTCCTTGCACATCCATTTACGACGAGAAAACTTACCTGGAAAAGGAGACATCAGAGGAACAAAAATAAACTGCTACGGGTCTTTACACTGCCCTACTTACCGTAAGTAGGGTACGCCCATTTCTATTTGTCATATATCCACCTCCGTACTTCCAAGATTTGGGATAATTACATCTAACCGTCAACTTTTCTTCTACCTCTTCCCACATATGGCTGAGTAACAATTTTGAAGATTGTTGAAAAACATAAGAAGACACAGACATTCTAATCCTCCTTGCGCCCGTGGTTGGAAATCCCTATTTGTGTGTAATTGTATGGTATTGTAAAGGTTATTTGGTGATAACCAGGGGTTAGTACAGTTCACAGGCAGCAGTGCGCCATCACAGGTCACATCCTATAAAATTCTACAGCTATATGCATACAGGGAGGTCGGACGTGATCATACATGCTGACCGTCCGACCTCCCTGATACGGTCCGATGCGCACGGGACCGCGCATTGGATCGGATCAGATATCACACACCTGCGATTTTGGGCCGATTTCACCCGATTATCAGCACAAAGTGCCGAAATCGGATGAAATCGTCCCAAAATCGCATAGTGTATGGGGGCCTTTACTCATTATGTGCTCCTGTATGGGAAGAATAGTATGAGAGTATTTAAAAATATGTACTTTATAAAAAGGAGTGTGTGACTGTCCTTAAGGATGGGATTGGGAGATGCAGACGACCAGGTGACCCGGGAGATAAAAGAGGAGGAAGTTGCAAGCGAGATTGGTTAAAACAGACAATTGAGAGGTTCCTGAGCGCGTCTGCTCCATCAGCGGTAAAGGTGTGTGTGGGTATGTGGTGGCACGTTACATGCTGCAAATCACTAGTGGAATATTACACCTTGTTAAGCATTACTATTGGGCAGATTACATATTGCCAGCGGCAAGTTACATCTGGCTGTGCATTTTACTGGGCGCAATGATCTGGTAAATAAATACACTTTACAATATTGCATATAAGCCATTTCAAGTTAATGAACCACTTAAATGAAGTGGAAAGAAAACTGTATTCGTCAAAGCAACAGCGTGCTAGTTAATGGTTAGCAGCTCCATAGCCTGGCTCACCATGGAAAACAGCAGCTTTCAAATACATTTTACAGGGAGAACATAATAGTTAAATTATTATATATTATTATTTATTCAGAGCACAGTGACGGATAATATACAATATTATTATTATTGTAAAAATTATTTTCAAAATGAGAAAATTCAGGACAGATTTTATTTTGTTCTGAATATATAAAATTTTAACCCTGACGCTAATTACTTCAGGGAAATAAGGGGTTATACTTAGGGGGTATTTAATCCCAGCCGCTACTTTCGTCGGGCGCCTATTCAATGCTGTCATTGAAGAGGAAGATCGACACAACGGGGCCGAATTTAAAAGCTGTCGGGCACGTTTTGCCTATAACGGCTGTGAATTGTCGCCGTTTACGTGGGCATGCCCCCTTTACACCGATTGGCAAGCAGGATATTGAACTCCGCCTAGCGATATGCTGTTGAGCAAAACTAAAACGTGTCAGGGTCATGGCTGTCGGTACGGATCGGCAGTTGTGACCCGGGATTGAATACCCCCCTTAGAGTGGAAACCATAGCCAAGTTAGGCAGGCATGGTATAATGTACCAGGAAGACCGATGATTGAGTCCCCACTTGCCCCCTGTTATATTAGGAAGGAACCAACTCAATCCTTTCCCACCTCTAAATCCTTATATTAGGATGACCCCTGCCAATGATAGTAATATGGCATAAATAAGCACATAATACACAGACACACTTTTGTAAAATAAAGTTCAATTAAATTTGTCACCCATAAGCCTATGGAAGCTGTAGCTGTAGTACTGGAGATCAACACTGGTGGCACTGTGGCGCACAGGAGAGGCAGGCAAACCGTCTGATTCTCCCTCATTGATGGCAAAACACCTGCCATAAACCATTGATGATTAAGAATACCTGCTATAATTGTCAGCTCTATTACAAGCCAGCGATTCATTGGCAGAGAACAAAAGGGAAGATCCACTGGAGCTGCCATCTCTGTTTTTACCTATGGGTGTAAGACTGCAGGCCCCCCCCCCCCCCCCCCCCCCCCCACAGGTAAAATCTGCCACTGTGCTCTGAATAAAGACCAGACGTATCAAGCTTAAAAAAGTGATCAAATGGAGAGTGGTAAACAGCCAGACAATCAGCTCCTAACTGCCATGTTACAGGTTAGGTCTAAAAAATGACAGGTAGGAGCTGATTGGCTGATTGTTTATCACTATCCACATTGCAGCCAGCAGCAACTCTCCTTCTACACTAGGTAGGAGCTGCAGCTGATTTTAGACCAACTTTATTTGTGCCCAGACTAATTGGCTGATTAGCAGCACCTGGTGCTTCCTTTTATATGTGTGTTCAACAGGGAAGAGGAATAACTTCCTATGATAGGTGTGCGCTAGTTTTTAAGCTGCTCAATATATTGTGTAGACATAAAATAAGATAAATGGTTTCTTCAAAACAACCCAAACCAAGCACTTGTGAGTCAGTAGGTGCAAATAGGGGACATCCAGATAGTATATAGTACAAAGATAAAGCATAGAAGATAGATGAAAAAATTAAGAATAAGAAAAAATATATATATAAATGAAAAATAATAAAATATATATATATATTTTTTTCTTTTTAAATGCAAGAAATGTTTACACTCCCTTTACACTCTAGGGGTGTGCAATATTGAGCCACTTTCCCTAGCTTACCCTGCCTTGTGGGTGAAGACAAGCTGATGCTTTGGCTTGAAGCTGATTGCGGGAGTCCGCGGCAGTCTGTAATCAGGGGCGTAGCAAGGGTGGAACTGGCGGAGCACGAGCTCCGAGCGCCGAAACATCACAGGAGGCCGAGGCTGTGCACCTCAAGCTCTGCTGCCGGCTCGCCCGCTCCCCCAGCTCTCCCGATGTGCCCGGTGAAGTCTCCCGCTGGACAGCTAGCCAATAGGCGCTTGCGGTCCAGCAGCCAATTAGAAGCAGCATTGGCTGCTGGACTGCGAGTACCTATTGGCTAGGAGACTTGAGAATTGAAAATAGCAGCGGACACTGGATCAGCCGGGCACAGCAGGGAGCGGGCTGCAGCCCCCCCTTGGCAACAAGCAATTTCAGTCCCCCTTGGCAATGAGTAATTTCAGTCCCCCCTGGCAATGAGCAATTTAAGTCCCCCTTGGCAATAAGCTATTTCAGTCCCCCTTGGAAAAGAGCAATTTCAGTCCCCCTTGGCAACAAGCTATTTCAGTCCTCCTTGGCAACAAGCAATTTCAGTCCCCCTTGACAACAAGCATGAAGTACCTAGCAATGAGCATGTAGGTAAGTGGCACGGTACTTGTGTAATATCTGGGCGCCCGATGTGTTTGATTGTATGCCTTAACTTAAGGCATACAATCAGATGCGATCTGATTTTCAGGAAATGTTAAATGGTCCCTGTTCATACCCCCACTATCCAAGTGGGCATGGAGTTGATTTTATATAGCGTGGCGAGCGCAGCAAGCCACCAAGCCGGAAGCGTGGCGAGCGCAGCGAGCCCCGCGAGGGGACACGGATTACTTAACATGTAATCCGCTTCCCTCGTGGGGCTCGTATAGTACTGTACACTGTATATATATATATATATATATATATATATATAAAAGGGGTCCCCCTTAGTTTCAGTATCAAATGAAAAGTAGGCAATTGTTTTGTGGTGCACAGTCCATAAGAAATCAATGTTCACACCCACCCTCCTGTAGACAGAACAGTGGAATAAACAGCCCTGAATAAAGAGTACTAATATTGCGAACCCATCAAATTTAATCTGCAGAATTCGATGTACAGATGAGCCGCTCTCATCAGAGCAGCTCCCATTGCGCTATCCCCCACCCTGCAACATCGTGACTTGGTGCATCCAAAACGTGCTCGCACCCCATTTTCTGCTATCGACACGTGAGTGTGTGAGAGACGCTCGTGTAATTAGCGGTCTGCTCTCTCCCAGCAGCCACCAGATACGGCAGTCTGGTGTGCTGGCGGGGGGGGCGAAATGTCACCAGATCATTCGTGCAGAACTAAAAGCAGCATCCCTAGGGGGGAGGGCACCAAAAGACTGCCTTGCCCCGGGCGCCGGAAACCCTAGTTTCGGCCCTGCTAAAACTCTGTCTCGATGGGACAATCCCAGGCCCCACCAGTTTTGGATTGCAGCCCCGACGACGTAAATAAATATGTGGGATAATGGCAGCTAATGGGTTAATCGGCTTTGGTTGTGATCCCAGATCGTTGGGTGAGCTAACAGCGCCGCCGGTTTTCATTTTTAATTAAATCCTGTTTTATGGAGCCACCAGTGTGGAAGTAAACAATTATATTGGCAATAACTGTTACATTTGCTAAAGGCAAGATACCATCTACAACAGGACACACTAGTGTGCAATAAAGGAACAACAGATCCTGTACAAGGTACGTTGCCAACACTTCTTCAATCACCCCTTCATTGCCAGAGAGTACTGCAACAAACCATGTAATTCCCAGCAGCAGACATGTTTTACCCATACTTGCCGACTTTTGAAGTTGACTCTTTGGGAGAAGCCCGGAGAGGAGAACCAAATCTGCAGTTAGGGGTATCCCCACAAGGCTGCGTCACAAAGTCCTGCCCCCAGCCACACAAACGCTGCAATTCGTGGGTTTGTGAAGAGGGCGCAGGGCTAAAATTACGTGATTCCTGTAATTTTAGTCCAGTCCCCTCCCGCGGACCTGCAAATTCGGTCATTTCTTTCAGCGGGTCTGGGGGAGGCAGGTAGACTTGCACACCTTCCCGGGGACCCGATTTTCGGGAGCCTCACGGCCATGCCGGTGGGGGGGGGGGGGAGCATGGATTTACCACTTTGCTGTTCTGGCTAACTGCTCCTCACCTCTATGAGGTGAAGTACCGCCAGTGACCACTAGAGGCCAGTTGAGGGACTAAATGACTCCGTTGTGTGTTAAAAGATGTCATAACAGAAAGTGAAAGCAATTTTTGCTGGGACACTAATCTGTTTCAAACTTGCTGAATATGGAAAGAGGGAGCTGTAAAGACAGAGATTGGCAGTAGGAGCAGATAAGGACTGTGGGTGGGGTGGAGAGTTTGTGGGCTAAAAACTGTCACAGCTCAAAGTGAAAGTAAAAACTGTCACAGCTCAAAGTGAAAGCAAAAACTGTCACAGCTCAAAGTGAAGTACATTGCAGAAGCTGCCTTTTTTGACTGGCATTTAACTAGTACAATGGAAAAATCAGTAGTGATATCAATTATTTACATCCCTCCTTTACAGGCTTCCCGGTGTCCATATCAGGAGACAACTCTGAAAATGAAAGGTTAAGGGGGAAATGTATTTACTAAGAATACAAAAACATTTTTTCGTATTCTTAATATGAATGCATACATCTGGCATCGCCATCGTTTGGCATTTACGAATTTGAATTCCGGAGGAAATTTTACTAATCAGTCGTATTTGACTGATTCGTATTTTCCGATTGCATATGGTTTTGTATTTTTGCCGATACGAATTCGCATTTTAAATACAAATTCATATTGGCTGCAGTTTAAAAAAAGAAAAGAAAAATAAATAAATCATTTTGAAAAATGGCGTGGGGTAACCAGCCCCAGGCTCAAAGAGATGGTCTTGGTTTTAATAAATCAAGGGAAAAAATGTGTAGGTTCCACTGATTTTTTTAAACCGGCACCAAGCCCAAGGGCCAGTCCTGGTTCAAAAAATACGGGGTTCCCCCATATTTTAAGAACTAGCACCAGGCACAACCAGTCAGCAGGGTATTGTCACAGCCGGGGGAAACACTTATATAAGGCAAAACATTACCCCCTGACGGGTCAATCTTGGGGTTCTTGAGGAGTGGGGTCCCCCCCTCCAGAATTTACCTACCCAGACTGTCCCTGATGCCCCTGTGCGGTGGGGAATCTGGCTGACAAAAGTTTAAAAAATTTATTAAAACTATTGTATATTGCTGTGGAGCTATGAGACCCAGCAAGCACTACAGTCACTAGGAAGATCTTTGTATTGGTGGCAGTTACTGGAATTGTATATCATTCACTAGGATGCTCTGTGTATCATATACCAGAAACAAAAATACTATACGTATTGCATATTAGATATTTGAATAATCTTCTTTGGCAATAGATACAAATGTATATCAGTCACTATTGTACAGGGGTTAAAGTGAGGGGGAACGGGATGGAACTGAGTTCCACCACCTCTAATGGTGAGGTGGAAAATTTTAACCTCCACATTGGCCCTGCACAGTCATGGATGTCAAAAACCCTACCATTGGCCCTGTCTCTGTCTAATGGGGGGAGGGGAGTGGGAGTAATTAGGTGGCATAGAGAAATGAGTTCCCCCACCTCTGCATGACCACTTTAAGCCCTGTTATTGTATTTGTATGGTAGTCTCTAAAATGCTGTCTGTGCTGCACAGCGGGCACAAGGATGAGCTCTGTATTTTATGCTAATTACTAGGATTGTATAAAAGTTAAAAAGATAGACTCTGTATTGTATGGAAATCGCTAAGATGCTTTCTGTATTGTATATCAGTCATTAAGATGCTCTCTGTATTGCAGGTAGTCTCTAATATCCTCTCTGCAATGTGTACAGTAGTCACCAGGTTGTTTTCTGTATTGTATATCAGTCACTAGCATACTCTCTTACATGACAATACATGACAGTGACTAGGATACCCTCTGTATTGTATTGCAGTCACTAGGATTATATTGCAGTCCCTAAAGTACTCTCTGTGTGGTTTATTAATAGCTCAATTTTGTATACTAGACACTAAGATAATCTTATTGTACGGAGGTCACAAGAATGCTCTCTATATTGTATAGCAGTAATTACGATGCGCTCTGTATTTTATGGAGGTCACCAAGATACGCAAGTATGGGGAGAATATACAAACTCCGCACAGTTAGGGCCATGGTGGGAATTTAACCCATGACCTCAGTGCTGTAAGGCAGTAATGCTAACCATTACACCATCCGTACTGCCCCAAGTATACCAAGTATAGTATCTCTTACTAACTGCTTTGGGGCCCATCTACATTTGGATATAAGCAGGGGCGTAACTAGAACTCTGTGGGACCCATAGCAAAGTCTTGAATAGGGGCCCCCCATGCAGTGGCGTAACTATATAATTTGCGTCCCCCCGCCGCACTTTTTCGGCGCCCCCCTCCCCCTCTCCCTCCCCTCCCCTGCCCATACCTGACAGTGTGCCCGGCTGCATCTGCGGTCACTGTCCCGTCCAGTCTCTCCCGGCGCCGGCTCCTGCTGATAATAAAAAGTGACTCTTAGAAAATGGCTGCCAAAACTGTCTGCAATTTGACCGCAGATGCGGCCGGGCAGAGTAGACAGCAGCGCAGCAGGTAACTATAGCCCCGCAGCCCCCCCCCCCCCCCCCCCCGGCGCCCATAGTTACTCTGCGCCTGCCCGCCACGGCAGGGGCTGCGGAGGCATAGTTACGCCAGTGCCCCCATGTGGTTGTCAATATACAATTAGCGGACAGGAGAGTGAGAGACAAAGAGGGTGTTGGGGAGATGAAACAGGGGTCAGGGGGATAGAGGGTTTACCTGCAAAAGAGAGAATTAGAGAGAGAGAAGGAATCAGGGAGACAGGGGGTTAGTGACTCCAGGTTGTTCATTTTTGCTGTGACATGATATTAACAATATTTGCGGTGCCACATATCGTTGTGTACGCACCTTTATATGTGTGGGGAGAACATAGAAGGGGGACAAATGTAAAGTGACAGGGAGGAAGAGTGCAAACTGTAATACAAACTGTAACTGTGTTCCACGTACATGCAGCAGAATGTAGGGGTGGCAGGCTCAGTTGTGGTGGTGGGGGTTGCAGGCAGACACAGAAGAGAGAGGGTGACAGGTGGTCACTTTTGGTGGCATGCACATGCAGTCTGTAAGGGAGGAAGCAGGCTCTCACTTGCAGGGGGGAGGGTTGAAGAAGTAGATAGAAGCACCTCTAGACACCAGGTCACCCGCCCCTCCACTCCACCCAGTTACCTGTTCCTGTGTGATCGCTGCAGCAGCCAGGGTCCGACTCCATGCACAGATTACTGCCATCCGACTCTCTGCTGCGCTGGAGACTAGGGAGAAGCGGTGTGCCGCCCTCCATAGAGGCTTTCCGGCACAGTGGTAGCATGAACATACAGGAGACGGCTCCTCTTAAGGAGCCGCCGGGCGCCCGCTGGTAACAATATCTCAGCAAGCGCCCGGCAAATGAAGACAGCTGCACCGCACCCCTAGACTGACGCTCCACACACCAGACCATACGTCACCATACCCCAGCTCCAAGTCCTACCAGACAATGCCAGGCCCCTAACTCAGCGCAGCACCGCACCACCTCTTTTTTTTTTAAGGAACAATATTTTCAATAGGGTGCAGGCAGTGCCGTGACTATGGAGGATGCAGGGGGTTGCTTGTTGGGTCCTCGGGCCCCCCAAGCAGCCGGGCCCCATAGCAGTTGCACCCCCTGCACCCTCTATTGTTACGCCACTGGATATAAGTCATTTTAAAAGATTCCTCTCAGATGTAGCAGTACACACCCACGCTTCTAGGTGCCACGTTCACAATCTCTTTTCACAATCTTAGACACACCCTTTGGGAGGAGCATGACATGCCCCCTCAATGGGGCGCTGTGCAAAGCTCTGCTACCAACTATAATCTCCCTAAAACTAGTTTTCAAAAGTAGGCAAGTATGCTGTATTGTATTGCAGACACTAGTTGCCCTCACTCTGCATTGGGTGCCAGACTGGGTCCCGACAGGCATTTACTCGACGTCGGGATCCAACTGTCAAAACACAGACAGTCGGGTTCCCAACGGCCACCTGCTATTTTCCCTCGTGGGGGTCCACAACCCCCATAGAGGGAGAATAGAATAGGTGGCTCGCGTAGCGTGGCGAGTGCAGCGAGGGGCTTAGTTGCGCTCACCATGCTGTCTGAGTCCGGCCATTCGGGATCCCGACCTCGGAACCCTGTACCACACCCCTCTGCATTGTGTGCAAACAGCCTCATCTGTGGTGTTCTAGGATCTTTCTTCCTGAAATTAGGTTGTCTTGGTAGGGTATATTCTTATGCTGTCCACCAGTGATTACTCGGTGTCTGATTATCACATACTGTACTGTATATAATATGAGACTAAATACATGCAGCAAGCAAACGCTCTTTTGTAAAAATGCTCAAGTAAACAATGTCCTATTTTATTAATTGCTGTAGCCGAGAGATGGATTCAAAATGTATTCTGTAAGAATTCCACATTAGCTTTTTAGCTCAGAAAATCCAGGACCGAATTGGAAGATTACCAATGATCTATGTATGTTCGGCTTTCATGCGCAGATGTAGAGACTCATGATTATTTTCTGAGCCCATTACTGGTTTACTGATGTTTACATAAATCACAGCACATAGTAAACTCTTCTATAGCCATAGCTTCCCCCTCTGTGTTCTCGTGCAGTCTTACTGCTGTAAACAGAGGAAATGACTTCTCATCTGTATTCCTATAGCGATAAAACAAAAATATATGTAACCTTTCCATAGAGATATAATGGTCCTTAATGGGAGCCTGCAGTTTGTGACTCCAGTAGATGTTGATCACCAAACCGATTTCTCATATTGTATTGTACGGTAACATCTGAATGCCGGTCGTAGCCAGTACTAAAGCCGCCTCTGGAACAGAGATACACCGCTCTATGGGTGAGAAACATACTGGCGGTGAGATATACAATCTATTTCCACTTCATGTTTATATACTCTATTGGGACACTGAGTACTGTTGAACTTACTGAGTACTGTTGAACCTTCAACTAACTCTGCTATCAAAGTCTCTTATCTAATTACCGGAACTTATTAATAATCTGGAATACAGACCAGATCCAGACCAGATCCAGAATATATCTAGTATTTATTTGCATGTCATATGACATACTTTTCTAAATGTATGCTCACTATTAATGTTTTATTGTGTATTTGTGTATATTATATATTTTTCTTGTAGGTGGCCACCTCAAAATGTATATTAAATCATTGTTATATATTATAATTGTATTGATTTATTTGTTCGGGTGGATACATCCATGGTGCTCTACAAAAGTATTGGCGCATTCATCCCCATTTTTCTTTAAACGATCAGATATAATGCAACTACAAACAATACAAAAAGTATTATCCTTAATACTATGTGTTGCGATATTTAACCATATAACTATATTTTATTATTTGTGATTGTGGAGTATGATTCTATGTGTATTAGTATGGCTGCCCTTTGCGTTCGCACACTAATCCTACTCGCTCCAGTACACTCTTTACGTAAAAATGTGGACAAAAATGGCGGCCATAGTATACTAGCGTGGTGAGGATGGAATACGACTTCGACAGACCACACTTAGACCACATTAGAAAAATGGTACATCCATTGAGTAGACCTAGGCTGAGAGAAAGGTATAACACACCATATTGTTCCTTGCTCACATTACACCACACCGTAGTGCTCCTTACTCACATTACACTGCACCGTAGTACTCCTTATCCACATTACACCACATACTATTTTATTCACATTACATCACACAATGTTTCTCCTTACACACATTACACCACAATGTATTGCCAGGGCCGGTGCTATGCACCGGAGCGCCCCAGGCGGGGGGGGGCACCCCGGCGCTCACCCGCCCCGGTGCTGGCCTCTCACGCGCATTGCATTACCATCCCCCCACCGACGCACGGGTTGTGATGACGGGCGGGCGGGGTGTTGTGATGATGGACGGACTAGCGGGGTGTTGTGATGACGGACGGGCTGGCGGGGTGTTGGGATGACGGGCTCCCCGGCTGTAAGGTGCCACGGGGGGGGTGTAGGGAAGACGTGTGGACAGGCGGGGTTGATGTGGCGGCGGCTGGGAACGGGGGGAGAGGAGTGACAGGCAGCTACACACCTCCATCCAGCGGGGTCCCGGCTCCCAACTACCGCCCTCCAATGGCTGGCGCCCTAGGCAAATGCCTAGAGCTGCCTAGTGGTGGCGCCGGCCCTGTGTATTGCTGCTTACTCACATTACACCAAACCATATTGCTCCTTATTCACATCACACCACACCATATTGCAGAAAGTGAAGAATAAAAAAATTTATTGCTAAAAACCTACTGGGGACATCTGTAACAGCACTACTGAGGACATGATATGTAACTGGCACTACTGAGGACATGATATGTAACTGGCACTACTGGGGACATCTGTCAGCACTACTGAGGACATGATATGTAACTGCCACTATTGGGGACATCTGTAACAGCACTACTGAGGACATGATATGTAACTGGCACTACTGAGGACATCTGTAACAGCACTACTGGGGACATCTGTAAAAAGCACTACTTAGGACATGATATGTAACTGGCACTACTAAGGACATCTGTAACAGCACTACTGAGGACATAATATGTAACTGGCACTACTGAGGACATCTGTAACAGCACTACTGAGGACATCTGTAACAGCACTACTGAGGACATGATATGTAACTGGCACTACTGAGTACATCTGTAACAGCACTACTGGGGACATGATATGTGACTGGCACTACTGAGGACATGATATGTAACTGGCACTAAATATGTGCAAGAAAATGATTGCTTGGCATTCAAATTCAGAGCCTTAGATAGTACACAAACTTTGTTTCATGTTTTGAAACCTTGCTTTATTCACAAATAAAATAAATTTGTGTGTATTTCATGTGTTTGATGTGTTTGTACAACATTAATGCAAGATAACTATAAAACTATAAAAATATTCTGAAATACGGAATAATCCATTATCCAAAATTCTTCTGGTCCTGAGCATTTTGGATGAGGGATACTCGACCTGTATATATTGTTATTTTTTTACTTCAGTTTTATTTTAAGTATGTTCGCAAATTTTAATTTATTATCACCCTTTTATTCAATGAGGTTTTTCATCATTATGAATCTCAATGAAATGTTCTGTCTTTGTGCACTTAATTTATGAGTCATGGAAAATTGTTTTTTTATAATGCTTATTATTGTGCAGAAAACCATCTTCAATATAATTCCCATCTTAGTAAATTTACTCCAAAGAGGCAGTTTCGATTTGGGACAGATGGTATTAGAAAGGTAGTAGGCTAGTGATAGGAGCTCCTAGCCAAAGACTTGGAGGTGGCAACTAGTGTAGGCAAAAATGGGCCTATTCAGTTGGCATATTACAGGCAACCCCCTGGCATGTCAATACAAGTGGTAATAAGGAACCCCCAATGAACAAATGTGTTGAACATGTAATGATAAGCTTGTACTGTTACCTGTACATGAAACAACTTGTGACAATCAATAAAAATTGTTTTAAAAAAAAAAAAACAAGTGGTAATAAGATATAAGATATCACACATGACCCGTTAGACTCCTTTCGAAGCACAGTCCCATACATTTAATCAAACTTGTTCATGCTAAATTAAAATTAGCATCCAAAGTTTAGCAAATTCATCAGTACCCTTGACTGATAATTGTCTGATGTAATTAGCATTGCAATGAATAGCATGACGTTCTACCAAGAAACGTCTTCTGATTAGAATATTAATTTACAACGGTTTTATAGGTTATAAAATAGTGTCTCTTTCTTAAAAGTGATAACTTCCAAATGAGACAGTAAAGAAATTAAATTAAATAAACTATATATGAACTGATATGTGAGAGGTAAACTTGATAAAAGTCAACAAAACTGTATTAAAATATAGATTTTATTCTTTTCTAGTTAGACATTATTTTCACGCATTATCTGCAGTGGAGCCGTACCATCGCACTGTGATTGCTCTGAACTGAAAATGAGACATTTTTAACCCTGAAATTGAATCATACCAATTATACAAGAAGCGGGTCTGCTCTAGAACAGGATTTATGTTACACATCTAGATTTATAGGCTTAGCCCAGCTATGGTTTGATTTTAATTTCAGCAGAAAAATTGGATTGTATAATCTAAAAAACATGAAATGGGAATACTGTAAAATATATCAGAAAAGATAAAGATAAGATTGCTACATTTGAAAATTGTTCTGACTTGAAGAATGTATCTTATAGCACTGACCTGTCTACGCGGGAAAAAATTCAGCTGGTTGTTTTGCAATGACATATAGGGAGGGGCCCTAGACTGCACACCCTTTGTAAATAGAGGCGCTATCTTGCTGAGGTTTATAGTGCCACATTCAAAGAGAGAAAAAGATGCAGGTGCACTATGCAAACAATACTAATTAGAATTGCATACTTCCCAACTCTCCCTATTTTCAAGGACAGTTACACATTTTTGTGACTGTCCTGCGGGGGAGGGGAGGGGGTGGCAGTTAATGGAGGCAGGGAGACAGAGGGCATGGCCGGCATCTCTGAGAGCAACGGCCATGCACCCCACAGTGACAAAATGGGGCGTGGCCTTGCGGTCACACCTCCTCACTTGAGATATGGAAATGTTGGGAGGTATGAAATTGTAATATATTTTGCAATACATTTTTCAATAAATAGAGGGTTTTTTATATCTTGACTAAGGTTATGAGCTTACCCACCAATGTCTAGGTGACCTTATCCTGTAAGTCCCTAGAATTCTAAGAACTCAAGTCTTTGGTGTGGGACACCCCCAACAAAAAGTTTAGCCAAACCACTTCAATGCATCACACTAACGCCGTAAAGTGAAGTGTTAAATAGTGTTAGATAGATAAGAGCAGCTAGTTCATGTGTTAGGCTGATAATGTGAACAATGCCTGTCCTGTCCACATTGTCCTTGTCAAAACGTTTCGGTCTCAAATAAGACATGAAAGAATTCAGATCCCGGAGTTTTTATCAAAGGAAAACCCTCTGGGCGGTCGTGACAAGCATGTGGAATGCATCCTCAACTTTAAATATATACCTTAGCCGGAGATTGGACCTGCTGCCCGTCCAACCACGGACTCGGCCTCCCTGCCAGTTGCGGGGAACCGTGTCATATGCGATACACTGCATGTGAAAGGTCCCGAGCGGCTCAGTGGGGGTGGGGTGCCCATACACTGCTGCAATACATCACAATAGTGTATGGGCACCTTTGGGCTTGAAATCTGGAAAAAAAAAACTTGATATTCTTCGCAAAGCCTACACAGATTGTGAGTTGGGTACGCTGATAAAATACTATCGTTGTTTGGAATATTTGAAATCTCACATACTGTAGATGTAATAGTTGCTTGATCCAGATATTTACTTTAAAAACACATAACATCACGATGGTGTTGATGGGGGACTGGGTGAAAAAAACACCCATTAAAGATCCAAATGTTGAAATAATGAAATCTAATATAAACATTGACTGAGAAAGCCTCCTACCACAGCAAGCTTTAACGTTTTTTTTATGTATGCCTATGTAAGTGTATGTCTGTAGTGCTGCTACATCTATACTTGTACTGCGAGCACCATGTATTGATGCACTAGAGATGGATTAGCACTACGTGTTTAATGTTTTAAATGTGAATTTGTATAAGAGAAAATCAAATAAAGATATTATTTATATATATATATATATATATATATGTATATATATATATATATATATATATATATATAACACACATCACTCCAACAACATAAAACACACTTTGAGGTTGTGTATACAATCCTACACATTTTGATATAAAGTGTCACAAGTTTATTGATAGATTGGAGGGTTTGATACGCCAGGGCGCTGTAAATGTAACGTATTGAAGCACGCTGACGCTTCTGGCGGGGTCTCATCCCAGGCAATTTCCTTGTAAGCCTGTGCTGCAAGATTTCTCACCCGCCTGTATAGCTGTTGTGATAGCCTCTAGGCAGGAGAAACAAAAAAATGTAGATTTATTGTCCAGATCACCAATACTCTTTGGGCTGAATAAGCAAAGACAAATATGCCAGACTCAGGTTACTGGCATACTGTACACAGATGGGATGAACACTGTGATCTTCCATCTGTCCTCATGGGTTAAGAAATTGACTTTCAAAACCGTACATGAGGGTGTCTGTGGTCAGAAGTATACTTTATATTTGCCTTTTTTAAAGCATAGTAAATAAATTCATCATTCCAAAATGACAATAACATAGCAAATGGCAGTCTAGTAAGAGGGTTTAGACTTGGAAAGGACTTTGATCATTTAACAGAAGCATAAGAGAAGATCAAAGGGAGCACAAGGATTTTGGAACTAGTTACAACAAAAGGTTATGAGGAAGTGACAAGACATGGTACAATGCGCAAATGGTGATAGACAAGGGATTGTGTAGTGTCCAACACAACTTTACACTATATTAATCCTAAAACAAAATAAACTGTATTTGCATGTGCCAAGATGCTGTCTTAGTACCGGTAGCATAGTACTATAATCAGACCCATTATAAACTCCACCACTGGGAGAAAGAAAGGAAAGTAGGACATTTCAATGGAGGAGATTTCTATTCAAAGAGAAACTGAAGCTGCTTAGGAAGGTTTTCGGTGTAGGGGAGGTTATCGGTGGAGGGGAGGGGAATGGTGAAAGGGAACCGGTGGAAGGGACAGGTACTAGTGGAGAGAAAGTTTACCAGTGAAGGGGAAGGTTACCAGTGGAGAGAAAGGTTACCAGTGGAGGGGAAGGTTACCGGTGGAGGGAAAGGTTACCAGTGGAAGGGAAGTTTACCAGTGGATGTATAGGTTACTGGTGGAGATGAAAGTTACCAGTGAAGGGGAAGGTTACTGGTGGAGGGGAGGTTACCGGTGGAGGGAAAGGTTACCAATGGAGGGGATGGTTATGAGTGGAGGGGAAGGTTACCGGAGGAGGGGAAGGTTACCAGTGATGGGGAAGGTTACCGGAGGAGGAGAAGGTTACCAATGGAGGGGATGGTTACCATTGGTGGGGTAGGTAACCATTCAGCTTCTACCGAATCATTTTCTAGAATGTAGTTAATAAATTATACGTAGCTAGAAGCTCAGTGGTTGCTAGGGGCAACGCCTCTACTTGTCCTCTCTAGGGGGTTTGACACTCCTCCCCATAATAACTTTTCGTGAATGGTTCACGCCTATTCTCATTTTGTTTTTGTCCCTTTTGTTTATATAGATATGTTCTCATCAATTAGGTGCGAAGGGGGCAAATTTCCCCATGGGATTGCAAACCAAAATTAGTGAGTCTGGAGGTTCCCTAAGTGCAGGGACTCGTGGCTAAAAGGGTGGAGCCTTTACTATCAGATAACCGAGGTCTCACGTTTCAGACCCCATTACTTATGGGTTCACATTATTGGAAGCTCCCCACCATGCAAATCCCCACATTGGCATGTGCAGTCTTACATGTAGCCACATGAGTGAAAAATCATTCAATGGATTTTCAATTGTCGAAGGATTTTTCGCCGGCTCGCAGATAAAAGTTATCTGAACTGACTTTTATCTGGGCCAGAGATGGCCGCAAAGGGGACGGGCACTGACGTCATGTGACATCAGCCGCCCACGCCGAGCAGGTGTCGGCCCAGCACATAAATATCTTCGCTCATGCGCAGACATGTAACATCGTCAATGGCCCGGCGTTGGGCCATACCGAATTAACCTGAACCAGGCCCTTTGTAGGACTGTAGTATTCCTGTGGCCAGGAATCAGGAGATCTCCCACCGTCTGCAGTTTCCAATTCTTTCCTGGGAAAGTTTGGATGCAATTAACCCTTGCAGCAGTCGTCCGCTTTAAGATGCTTGGAACAACACATAGTACAGCTTAGGTATTTTGCACAGAGTTCTCTTTGTACTGGGCTTTGGAGAATCCTCATTTTCCAAACTGAGGAATCTTTCAATTGAAAACTGTTGACATATAAACGCTGGCACGTAGGAGAGAAGCGGAACGCGTATCTGGGAGCCCTGTTCTTACTGCTCACTGTCACGAGGCCTCGTTAGATTTACATTCTAATATAATCAGAGGCAGCAACACAAGGTGCCAGAGAGACAAATTATCGCACAATAAAGGCAAGTTCCTGGACATAAATGTCAGCACAGTTGATAAACGAGGAAAGATAATAAAAAAAGCATCAAGTGAAATAGGAAAAGAAAAGAAAGTAAACAAAAAAAGAAAACAAGTGGTAAAATACAAATGTGCTTTGCATGGTAAATGAGATCTCATCGCGGGGTTTCTCGTCTTCCTCAATAATTCTTTCATAGCATTCTATAAAAGACATCTGTTCGTATATAACGAGCCTGTGTGTACGTTTGATTCGTTGTATCCTATGGTGAGATAATGTGACTTAGAATTATATATGGTGATGGCTGCTTTAGATGACAAGCTGGTGGTGAAATTCGTGGAGTTGGGTTTTTTCTATTAACCATTGCACGGATTTACTTCCCATTCTAGCGTTTACAGCCTAGGGATGGCCAAGGTCATATTATCAACGTGGCATCCAGATGGAGGGAATCCTGACAGGGGTCAGGTAAGTATATTGACCCTCCACCTGCCCCCCTAACCCTATTTTCTAGCAGCCTAACTGCCCTCACCCCCCACCCTCCCATAGTCTGATCATTACCCTCCCGCTAGTGCCTAACTCTAACCCCGCACCCTGTGCCGCCTAAAACTAACCCCCCCTCCCCACAGCCTGACCCTAACCTTCCCCTCCCCAAAGCCTAACCCTAAGTTGCCCCATTAGTGGCTGATCCTAACCCCCATCCCCAGCTGCCAGCTACCACTCCCCTCATACTTACCAATCAGGATGTTAGCTGTCGTCATCCTGATCTATTCTATGTTCTGGTGCCGGTCTTCTGAGCAGTTGGGACATTGGTATCCTGACCTGCCAGGATGCTGACTTCATCCCATAGTCTTTACGTGGTGCTAGGACAATGGGTAATTTCATGCTCCCGTGTGAGTGGAACTGGATACACAGCCAAATTCTTCTGGCCAAATATGACATACAGTATTCAATGTCCAAATGCAGAATGAGGTGACTATTCCATGCCAATGTTACCATTGCTACTGTTACCATTTGTACAGAACCATATTGAAGTTTATTATTGTCATATATGCCTTGTCTGCCAGAATGTCTGGGAGACTCCCGTATCTCAGGTGGCTTTTCTGGATGACTTGAAAACTATTAATGTCTCTTGGCCACCATCTACCAACCTCTCACGAAGGAAGTTGTCGGTCCTAGGCATCCTGATGAGCCTCTTATACAATAGGGATTTAGCCATGCTAATTTGATGATGACACCACTCACCTATCCATCTGCCTGAGCCAGCCACGCACCCTGGACCTTTTTTTTTTACTACCCTGGGAACCGCCATGATATCTGCAACTATAAACATTGTATACAAGTGTTCCTGTTGTCTAGGACTGAAGAGTTCAATCTACTAGTTAGACTACAGCACATTTTGTGGGTACCGCTCATTAAGACACCCCTGCTAATGTCACTCTCTCTCTCTCTGGGCCAGATGTACTAAACTTGAAAAGGGATCAAATAGAGAATGATAAACCAGCAGCCAATCAGCTGCTAACTGCTTTTGGGTTTGAAAAATGACAGGTAGGAGCTGATTGGCTGGTTGTTTATCACTCTCCATTTTATCACTTTTTGAAGCTTAGTACATCTGGCCCTCTGTCTCTCATTTTCCCTCACTCTAGCTATCTAGCTATGGGGAAGGGGGGGGGGGCAACTTTTATCTTGCCTTCGGGCTACACGGACTAACTTACGCCACTGCCTCTGGTATTCATCCAAACTCACCTCTCCCCTGTCCAGTGGATTGGGTCAGGGTCACCCCTTCTGTGAAGTCTTTTCCTAGGTTACTGGCAGCCCGGCGCATCAGCAGAAGGGTCAGTGTAGAGTGTGCGATCCCCAGCGGGGATCCAGCAAAGCCAGTGAGCCAATCACCACTTTATATATACATATACAGAAAGGGGGATATTCTGGTTGACTCGCTTGGATGCAAATTTGCACCCTTGCGAGTCCACCAGAACCTGCCCTCCAAATGGCAGGCCGCCCACCCCCCATTCGTACACCGTGGTGATGTGCACATGCACAGAAATAGAACTGCGCGTTGCGAAAGCATCGTACCCACGGCCGAACGGACCTGAATAAGTTCCAATGTTTTATTCTGTGGATTAATGATGCATTTTTATAACTTGTTCAAAACTCTCTGCTCTGTCTGCCAGAACCGCTGTGCAGAATAATACAATGCATAAAATAAGGGTCCTGAAACCATGAAGGCCGAGATCAGCCGTCTGGGTAACATATGTCACACGGATTCCCTGGAATATTTGTTCAAGGCAGATATTAATAAGCCTGCGGACGGTTCAGCTTTTCTGGTCACAGCTAAGCTGCAGACGAGAGGAGTGTTCCAATTATATCAGAAACAAATAAGTCGCAGCGGTTTTGCAACCGTTCGGGAAGATCCACGTCAGAAAAATTTAAATCGGTCAGCGCCAGCACCTGAACTCTACCGCTGTACATACTGTGGGCAGCTGTTATAATCATTCCTATGTGCTGTGTTCGGAAATTAGATAATTGCTGAATCTAATTTTTTATCAGTTTAATTTAATACACTGAGGACAGTGAGTCCTGGTATTTTTTGGTTACGTAGTACTTGCCAAACTGATCATCCTTATCCTTAAGTTAGAGTGTGAGGCAGTGGCGTCAACAGGTTGTGTCTCTGATGATGTCTGCATGGAATCTGCTAAATATGACCCTCCAAAAATGGACGCCGCCTTGGAAGAGACAGATGTTAGAAGTCCTACTGCAACTCTAGCATCTGTCAGGGGAGCACAGCGCATAAAGCTTCCAGAGTGCTGTGGGTATGTAACCCCCTGGCAACGAGCATGGAAACCCCTAGCAACTAGCATGGAAACCCCTGGCAATGAGCATGGAAACCCCTGGAAATGAGCATGTAAGCCCTGGCAACGAGCTAGTTATGCCACTGCTGCCAGGAGTCATGCAGGTTGTGGGGGATATTTATCAAAGCTTGGAGAGAAAGATAAAGTACAGTACCAGCCAATCAGCTCCTAACTGCCATTTTATACTGTAGGCTCTGTTTGAAATATGACAGGAGATGATTGGTAGGTAATGTATCACATGATTCCATTACCATACCTCCCAACATTTGTCTCTACGAAATTGGTAGACGCATCAGGCCATGTCCCCATTTTTCGCCCCTCTGCATCGCTGAATAGACTCTGTGTGCATGGAAAGATTAATACCCTAATCTTTGCATATATTTTCCTATACAGTGTCTATTTCAACAACTTTCCTGGTTGTTATTTGAGAGCAGCCCTTATGCAGATTAACGTCCATTTTTAATTTAACACTAATTACTTTCTGTAATTGCGCCTGATTGACTTTTCTGGTTGTGAATAGTTTAGAGTCACAGCCTCGGGCAGGACACAGGTTGTTCCCACAAAAAGTGGGACAGTTGGAGTATGCCATTACTTTTATGTTGAATTTACCACAGTTTTAATACTGCCCCTATTTTGGCACTTGACTTTTTCTTCTATTATCTTCCTGTTACCCCACACCGCATGCTACACCTCTACTATGCAGTGTGCACACCCTGCCAGCAACACCCTACACTGCGTGCCTCACACAGATGGCTGCAATGGATGGTTTCTCCATCTGCAGGCTACACTCGATATTGATCTATTCATGTGTGGCAGGCATTCCTGGCCTTGGTCCTCGGGGAGCACTGACAGTGCAGATTTTGGAGGTATCCAGCCTTTGGCACAGATGGTTACATCAGAATAATTGATGTACTGATTGCAGAGGCGTAGCGAGGGCGGTGCCGGTGGAGCACCAGCTCCAGGCGCAGGAAGCTCTCATGGCGCCGGAGCCGTGCCGGCACCGCCATCACGCCCGCTCAGGTGCCCAAGTCAGTGCGGCTCCCCCGCCGGCTGCCCGCTGCCCGCTGCCCCCAGGAGACGTGGTATATTTAAAAGTCACTCACATCTCCCGCTGGACCGCGCTAGCCAATAGGCGCTCGCGGTCCAGTAGCCACCAGTTGATTGGCTGCTGGACCGCAAGCGCCTATTGGCTAGCGCGGTCCAGCGGGAGATGTGAGTGACTTTTGAATAGCAGCACTGTGCACAGCAGGGAGCCGGGAGCGGGCAAGCCCGGCGACAGGGGGGAGGGGGTGCGCGGAAAGCACCGCTGCTGCTTTGCCGACTGTGGGTGGGGTGGGGTGCACTAATCTCTGCCCTATCCTCCAACACCCACCCACCCATGCACTATCCTCACCCACCCACCCTGCTGTGCACTATCCTCACCCACCCACCCACCTGTGCACTATCCTCACCCACCTACCCTGCTGTGTACTATCCTCACTCACCCTGCTGTGCACTATCCTCACCCACCCACCCACCCTGCTGTGCACTATCCTCACCCTGCTGTGCACTATCCTCACCCACCCACCCACCTGTGCACTATCCTCACCCACCCACCCTGCTGTGCACTATCCTCAACCACCCACCCACCCACCCACCTGTGCACTATCCTCACCCACCTACCCTGCTGTGTACTATCCTCACTCACCCTGCTGTGCACTATCCTCACCCACCCACCCACCCTGCTGTGCACTATCCTCACTCACTCACCCACCCACCCTGCTGTGCACTATCACTCCCACCCTCCCTGCTCTGCACTATCATTTACTCACACCTTCCCGCCCTGCGAGCAAATTTCAGTCCCCCTTGGCAACGAGCAATTTCAGTCCCCCTTGGCATCGAGCATGAAGCCCATGGCATCGAGCATGAAGCCCCTGGCATCGAGCATGTAGGTAAGTGGCACTTATGTGTTAAATGTGTAATGGACATTACGATTTGTTAAATAGTGTGCGATGGGCATTGCGGTGTGTTAGTATGCGACGGGCATTGCGGTGTGTTAGTATGCGACGGGCATTACGGTGTGTTCTATAGTATGCAATTGGCATCATGTGTGGCCTTATGTGTAATTTTCATTATGGCATGTGGCTTTATGTGTAATTGGTATTACAAAGTTTGCTTAAATGTGCAATGGGCATTACGGTGTGTGGTATAATGTTGGGCCGTGCCCACTTTTCACGGAGCAGGAGCCTCACCTACTACAAATTGGGGGGGGGGGGGCGCGAAACATGCCCTTGCTCCGGGCACCGTGGCACCTAGCTACACCACTGACTGATTGGGTCACCTGTCCTCGGGCATGGTACTGTAGTTACTGGTGCCTGGGCTGGTGGTGTGCTTTCCCTTAGTCTACCAGTCTGCGGTGCACCACACTGTCTGCAACCACCACATTTTCTGTAATCCATTCTATGTTCCACCTATTCCACCCAGGGTAATCCTTCGTAGTGCGCCAATACGGCTGCCTCACCTGGTACCTTTCATGAGGGGCATAACCTAGTGCTGAGGCCTCTCTCCATAACCTAGTACCGATGCTGCTCTCCTTACCTACTGCTGTATGTCCTGCCCATCCCTGCCATGCCCACTTCTTGCCTTCAGGCCTCCTTGCCTGCAACTCATGTCGCCTGTCTGTCTCCCCCTCCCTTTAGACTGTAAGCTCCTTGGAGCAGGCCCCTCTTTCCTCCTGTTCTTACTGCACTCTTTGCTCACACTGGGCCAGATGTACTGAGCTTGAAAAGTGATAAAATGGAGAGTGATAAACCGCCAGCCAATCAGCTCCTACCTGCCATGTCAAAGGCTAAAAATAACAAGTAGGAGCTGATTGGTTGGTGGTTTATCACTCTCAAGGCTTAGTACATCTCGCCCTATACCCACATCTCTTCTCACTTGTGTTCAATCATCTCTACCACTGACACCTGCCCCTGGTAACATGCAGACTGCTCCTCTGCTTCCCTACATCCCAGCTGTATTGTCCGAATGTGTGCCTTATGTACGGCGCAGCGTACCACTTGAGGCGCCTTATAAATTAAATGTAATATAATAATAATAAGGATAATATATTAAAGATGAGTGGTTCGGATTCCACGGAATCCGAACCGCTCTGAACATAGCCGGCCCGAGTGCCCGCGAGCCGCGCTCGCGAATTTCCGGCTGTGTTCGGAAACCCGAGCACGGCCGAACGCGGGAAACTGGCGTCGGATTCTCGCGAAATGCAGAGTCTATAAAAGCTTGGCATTCTGAGAATTCAGCGCCATTTCACAGTCACACTTCCTGCTGTGCACAGCTCTGCTGTTCACGGCGGTGGCGAGCTTCTGGGAAGTTGTGCACTGGGGTGTTTTAAACTTTAACTGAGGGGTGTTGTGCAGTGTGCAGAAGGGTGCTGTACAGTGCAGACAGAGAGATGTTGTGTGCAGTGCATGCAGAGTCAGACTGCAGAGGGGTTTGGCACTGGGGTGTTTAACTTGAACTTGTACTTGTCATCATCAATCACTCAGAGTCATTAGTGTACAGAAGGGTGCTGTGCAGTGCAGACAGAGGGATGCTGTGCAGTGCAGACAGAGGGGTGTTGTGCAGTGCAAAGTAGACAGAGGGGTGTTGTGTGCAGTCCATGCAGACTGCAGAGTTGTTTGGCACTGGGGTGTTTAACTTAAACTTGAACTTGTACTTGTTGTCATCAATTACTCAGTCATCATTACATTAGTGTGCAGCGGGGTGTTGTGAACTTGTGCAGTGCAGACTGTACATCATATATACTGTCAGAAGAAGCAGAAGAAGTTCACTGTGTGATTGTTCTGCCTGCAAGGGCCGTCCATAAAAAAGAAATACAATATAAAAATAAATTTTGCTGTTCTTTATTTTTTTGCTGTACACTGCACCCCAATAGTATACACCACACGTTGCATGTGTGATTGTTCGGCATCCGTGGTCCACGCAGTGTTATCCAGGCGCCGTATATAAAAAAGAGATGCACCACAAGTTGTGTGAGTGATTGTTCTGCGTCCAAGCAGCATTATACACGCTGTGCATTAAAAACAAATTAAAAAAATCGTAATCCATTTTTCTCGTCTTTAATTATTCATTCTTTGTGTGTAGTGCACCCAGTATATACTGTCAGAAGGTGGGTGTGTGATAGTTCTGCGTCCAAGCAGCATTGTACAAGCTGCACATTAAAAACAAATTAAATTTAAAAAAATCCTAATCAATTTTTCTCGTCTTTCTTTTTTAAGCTCTGTCCTCAAAAACAAGAAAAAAAATATTTTGCTCTTATTTTAATTTAATTTAAAATGGAGAACAAACAGCTTGGAGCAAATACTCCTGCACCAGCTGCTGCAATTATTCATGGTGACGAATATGGTACTGCGAATACGAACGCTGTCGCTGATGCTCATCCTCAAATCGTGCAAGGAGAGTTGCCCCAAAAAGTTTCTAAAACAAAAAACCTCAAACAGGAATAAAAAGAAAAAGTAAGTCTGATCCTCCTGTAGCTGAAAGAATGAAAATTGGGTACTTGTTTAGTTTCACGGCGGCAGCATAGCCGCCATGAACTTCCGGGTACGGCGTTTACCAAACGTTGTGTGACATTTTATACATATACAGTAAGCGTACATGGCTCTGTGTTCCACTTTCCAACGCACTAATTGTATGTATCTAGTCTGATGATGGAGGTGCAGGCGTTAGACAGTAGCCAGTCTGTCCCAACCAGCACAGTGTTCTGTCCAGCAATATAAAAGTTTAATTAAATAGGCAGCTCTTGCTGGAAGTCCCTGGTGCAATCTGCGGAGCCCCTGCACTGGCTGAGGCTGGATTATGAATTAGAGGTGACAGCAGGATCAGAGTGATTTTTAGCTGCTATCCTGTCTAAGCTGATATCTCTGGAGCTTGATGAGCATATGGCCTGTTAATAATGCAGCACTAGATTGTAATGCTGTTTTCTTCAAATAAATCCCTCTCAATAATACAGGATAAGACTTAATATAGTGAAAGAGTACCCCTGAGAACAGCAGAGGATGGCAATATAACTGGAATCTGATAACGCACAGGCCGCAGGTCACGGTGGTTACAAGTAGCCGTAGAGCTGGCAAAGGAATGCGGACTTCTTGTTCTGGGCTTATATTACATGTGGATTTCTGCAGATACAAGGAAAAGAGTTTTGGGGTTATGAGGGGGTGCAGCAGATGACTTGATAGTTAAGAATGCAGATTCTACCCTGCTCTTCCAAGCTGCTTGTTATCTGAGTACAAGGGAACGAATGCCCCCTACTCACTGGGCAAAAGTGTCCACCACCGATAGTGGTGGACGCAGGATCCAATGGATACTGGCGGCTACCAGCAATGGCGGCAGGGGGGTGGAGTAGATAGAATGTGGGCCATGCTGCATTCTGACCAGTGGCGGCTTCAGAGGAGAGGCTGCAGCACCGTTCAAAATTCAAATAGGGAAGGCACAGAAACTGTCATTGAGTCAGTTTGGAATGTCAGTTGGTGGCATGACTCCTGTACTTGAATTTTGAACTGTGCTGCATCCCCTCCTCTGGAGCCTCCCCTGGTTCTGAGCCCACATATGAAGAGTACCACAGGCAGCACTGGAGTAGAGCTTTGCACTGAGCCTACACATTGGCACTCTACTGTAGTGCAGGCTCTGTGCGGGGCTCCTCCCGCTGGCAGCGCAGTATCAGGCTTCGTGTAAGTGTTTGCTGCACATACGCAGGTCTCCAGGAACATGAAGCCTGCGCCATATATCTGGAGACTTCTCTATTATGTATGCGCAAATCATGAGAAAATGGCTGCTGCGCCATTTACCCAGTGACTTTGTGATGCAGCACCGCAGTAGGGTACGTACACCCTTCATCCTCAACATTGCTCTGCACTGTGTATGTGCTATTTTAAAGTGTTTCTTGTTATACAAACTTGTTATTATTTATTTATTTTAATTTATGGGTTTTAATTACACACATCAGCTACGGCTTTACTTATCACTAGAGCCCCATGGAGATTCAAGCAAAAATAAAGAACGTTTCACCTACCCCAATACCCCGAAGTGCCATAGCTTGCGGGTAATTTAATCTGCCCCAAAGTACACTACTTTTAGCCATTCGGTCTCTTTCAATCATTTCAGGACAAATATGATTGCCGAGGAAATGTGTTTGATTCGTGCCCTGTTTTCATCGTACGATACTGTAGGTTTTCAGAGCTGTTTGTTTGTTGGAGATGATTGGAGTTCTCTCCATACTTGCATACCCTCCCGGAATGGCCGGGAGGGTCCCGCAAATCGGGTCCCCCTCTCGGCCCCCCGGGAAAGGGGGCAATTCTCCCACATTTTCCCCACAGCCCTGGTTCCCCCCTTCCCGTGGTTTAAACCCCCAAATTTCGCAGGTCCGCGATGAGGGGGCGGGGCTAAAATGACGTGAGTCATTTTGTGTCATTTTAGCCCCTTCCACCATCCACGGACCCGCAAATTGTTGCAGCTGCCAGTCATGGGGGTGGGGCTTAGTGACATCAGCCTCGCCCCGCCCCCAAAACGTAGCCTCTTCCCGCCACCCTCTCACTTCTCCCGGAGAGGAGTTTGAAGAAGTCGGCATGTATGGTTCACTCATCTCTTGATATAGTCATGTGTTATCCCCGTACATACGATGTGACACCGCCCCCCCCCCCCTGCTGAGCGACGCGCTGAGCACAGATTGCTCAGAAGACATCGCGACACACAAGGGATGAACCTGTGATGTGTGCTGAGCGATCTATGCAGTAGGGATGGCCATCGACCATCGGTGATTTGAAACTACTACTATTGATGGTTATCCATAAGATAGTTTATGACTATCAATGGCTGGTTACAGAATTATCATCGATGGCAACCATCGATGGTGACTGCACCGATGGCCATCCCTAATGTGCAGAGCAGTGTTTTGCCTATGCTTGTAGCCATCTAAGCAGGATAGACGGTGCATGCACTGTCTATCTCTGCAGGCAATGGATATGCTTGGGAACATGCGTTGCCATTGCTATAGGATATACATGCAGGGCGTTCCGTGCTTCATTTCCAAGTGATCTAGTCAGATCGCTTAGAAATGGGGTTTAAATCACCCGGTGCGTATGCCCCTTTAGAGCGCAGCAGAGAATAATCATCCTTACAGTGTTGCATATTTGTAATAAACTGTAGTAAACTCATAAACCAAAAGCATTCTGGGAAAAAAAACAGCTAATGAAAACAGAAAGAGGAAAATCAATACTGAAATATTGAGTGATTTAATTTCGGACTGACCTTGTGCGCAAAGATCCGCCAGACATGATTTTCATATATAAGCTGCATAATATAAACTATTACCATAGGAGAATAATGAGTATCTGTTGGGGATCAACGTGACAACCCATATTCTGCAGTTTCTATGGAGGCTCTCAGCGGCAGCCATAAATATACAGTAATTATTTAAAATACTAGTTAAAAGCCTGTCAAAATGATGGCCTCTGTGATGTACTTTGAGCTGTGATAGTTTTTACTTTCACTTTAAGCTGTGACAGTTTGTAGCCCGGACTATACAATGGACCTTATTCAGGAATATTTACACGGCTGCATGTGTTCGCAGGTGGTTGATGTTTTCTCTTAGCACATGCGAATTTCTGCACATGTGCATGCACTGGGTGTGTGCAGCCACGATGATGAAACTGTTCACTGGGTGCACGCACCCATCCTTGCAAGTGGAGGGCGGGGGGCGACGGTGTGGACCATTAGCGATTTAACTCTCCAACATGGCCCATTCCATTAGGTACAAAATGCTCTGTTCCTGGACTTTCCTGCCAGTGTGACAGTTGCAGAGTTGGGGCTGCAGCACAGTCCAATATTCAAAAAGGGGAGCCACACCTACTGCCACTCCAAACATCACTGTCCTGGACTCACTGGCAGTTGGTGTGACCCCCCCTGTTTGAATTTTGGATTATTCCGGAGTCCAACCTCTGTAACTGCCACTGGCAGGGAAGTCCAGGAACAGAGCATTTTGTACCTAATGGAATGGGTCTTGTTGGAGGGTATGGCATATGGAAACGCCCAACGTTTCACAGGCATTCCCATGCTCAGGTGCCGATGAGGCGGGTGCGAGGGGCAGGCAGCTGACATCACCGGATGTCAGCTGCCCGCCCACTTCCCTCCGAATGTGCACGCATATCTATGGTTGCTCAGAGCAACCTTACGTACGCGTGCACCTTCCACATCTTTCCATGGCCGGCGACCATGGAAAGATGTTGGAAGGTCCCAGTGGCATGCGAATGGTTGTTTATGTCCATTAGCAGCCAGTGCGAACATATGCGTCATGCGAATGGTGGGCCGGCGTACCACATTTCGCAAGGCGGGATCTGGTTGACTCACAATGATGCGAATTTGCATCCAAAGGAATACAATAGAATACCCCTCAATGTCCGGGAGTATCCAGACATTGCATAGTCCAGGAAACGCCACCTGGACTACCGTCTTCATTAATACTGGCTGGAGTAAACCCGGACGGGTGGTGGGAACCCTACAAGTGTAGGATGGTTCTTATAAGCTGTTGAGTGACCAATGACCCACATACAGAAGCCATATACTTTTCCTCCCCAGTTTGCTGTTGATATTTTCCCTTTAAGAATGAGCAGTGTGGTGCTATAAGATGTCAGTACAACGACCTGATAGAACAAATGTAAGTTGTGGCGATACATTGCATTTAATGCGCCTGGCTGTCACGTCCGATCCGTCATCTCCCGTTACCCATTGTATGGACAGATATACATTGGGCACAGGGCACTTTAGATGCGGGATATGAATGCTTACACAGATACATCAGCAACTAACACAACATGAGAAATGTTTGTACTATGCAGAATCGTAACTAAATTGCCTGATTCTATCATCTTTCATTTCCATTTCATTTTCTATGAATTAGTTATACGGGGAATGATTAAAAGAGGGCTGTGTAATTTATTCTGTCCTCCTGCTCTAATGCAATGGAATCTAATCTCCGCTCCTAATGACAACTCAAAACCTAATCCACTTTGAAAGGACATGAAGTGTTGGATTTATACAAAGATAGATTTTGCTAATTCACTCCACTTTTTCCATCTCATCCCGAACGTTCTCTATTTAGGACGGCTAACCCTGTCTGAGGTTATATATGAGAAAGAACGAGAGCTGCATTACAAGCAATGTGGAATTCAGTTGGTGATACATGTCCTCAAATGTCCTTTCTAATTATACTGGTATCATATAAATATATATATATATATATATATATATATATATATATAGGGGTGGAGGCGGCGGCACTCCCAGCAAGCAACGTGGAAAAAGATGAAAAGAGCCGGTGCCTTCCAAAGGCTAAGCAGTGTGAGCCGCTAGCCAAATGTAGAGTGTAGGGGGGACGGCGGCACTCGGTGCAAGAAATGACTCACGCAGTAGGCATATGTAACCAACGTTTCGTGGCCAGGGTTGCCACTTTATCAAGGTGCCAATAACAAACAAACAGTACACATACACTTACTTAAATAACCAACTGAGACGTCCATGAGACACGGCGTCCAGCCCCGCTGCGTCAAGATGACGTCATCTGCTGCAAGCGACGCAGTGTGCCACGGAGGAACCACATGATCAAAACACCAAAAGCTGATGGGAGGAGAAACAAAGAAACAAAAAAAGAGTAAATAAACACGCAATGTAACAAGTACAGAGAAACATAAAATACAAGCATCATAAATGACTCAAATTACTATTAACAAATAAAGATACATGAACATAATAATGTAGCACGATAATAAGGATAATAAGTTTCATAGGAAACATGCTAACCCGAGGTTTTCATTAAGGCCCCGGGGGGCCAGTGTGTCCAGCAGGACACACTTATTGTACCTGTTACCCAAGGTACACAAGTGTCTGGTGAAACCCCCGGGGAGACCCATCATCTCCGCCCGGGGATCTCTTTACCAGAACACCTCTGTGTACCTTGATTTTTTTCTACAGCCGTGTGCCCAAAATATGGACACTTACCTCAAGGACACTAATGACTTACTTCTCAAATTGGCCAGTATTGGCAATGTTACTGCTGAATGCTCTCTGGGTACCATTGACGTTGTGAGCCTGTACACGTGCATACCGCATCAGGCGGGGATGGATGCCGTGTGCAGGCTCATAACCGATAACCCTCTTTACAAAGGTCCAAGTGTACAATTTTTTCTAAAATTATTAAATCTCACTTTAAAACGCAATTACTTTGTATTTAACAGTAGATTTTACATCCAAGTGCAGGGCTGTGCGATGGGGTCCTCTGTGGCTCCATCGCTGGCAAATGCGTTCATGCACATCATCGACCAAGATTTATTTTGCAATAACCCTTTATCTACAGGTAACTTACTCATGTATACACGTTACATCGACGACCTGTTGGTCTTGTGGGTCGGCGATGTTTCTGTATTGCAGGGCATGTTAGACTCACATAATGAGTCCTCCTCCCCTGCCAAATTAACCTTTTCTATTGGTCAAACGGAGGTGCAATACCTCGACGTTAACATCAAAATAGTCGACGGCCAGATCTGCACCTCACTTCATGTCAAAAGAACTGACAGAAATACCACCCTGTTAGCCTCTTCCCATTACCCGGTTCCCCTTAAAAAGGGGTTACCGTTTTCTCAAATGTTGAGGGTGCTCCGCATCGAGAGTGATCCAATTGGTCTTGAGAATTCCCTCAATTCCATGATCCAAAAATTTCTACAGCGGGGCTACAGCTACGAAGACCTAACACAGGCTAAAAACAAGGTCCTTGCTCTTGGTCGTGAACAAGCCCTCTCTGCCAAACCCAACAGGCAGAAAATGGATAACAAACTTATATGGGTAAACTCATTCCATAACAAAAGTAAACAAATAAAATCCATTTCCAACAAATACTGGCCGCTCATCACCAGTGACCCTGCTCTTCCAGGGCTCAAGGACAAGTCCATTATGTGTTCCTATAAAAGGGGTAAAAATTTACGTGATCATTTAGTTCAAAATAACATCAGCTTTCCGCCCCCCAAGGCAGCCACATTCCTAGGCACCCCAAAGCCGGGCTGCTTCCGTTGTTGTGGCTGCACTACGTGCAGCTACATGATACAAGGGGATTTTTTCCATCACCCCTTCACAGGGAAGAAGTTTAAAATTAAGCACCGCGTCAGCTGTCACTCTAAGTATGTGGTCTACCTTCTCAGCTGTCCCTGCGGCCGACACTATGTCGGCAAAACCGACAGGTCCTTTAAGGAGCGTGCGGCCGCACACAGATCTAACATAAAAATTGCTCTCACCTGTGGGCATGGGGAGCATCCAGTGAGCAAACATTTTGTCGAAGCCAGACACTCGTTGACTTCCTTAAGATACCGTATCATAGATCATGTCCCTCCGCTATCACGCGGCGGTGACAGATCTTTGGTACTTTTAAAAGCAGAGAGCCGGTGGATATTCCTGCTGGACACACTGGCCCCCCGGGGCCTTAATGAAAACCTCGGGTTAGCATGTTTCCTATGAAACTTATTATCCTTATTATCGTGCTACATTATTATGTTCATGTATCTTTATTTGTTAATAGTCATTTGAGTCATTTATGATGCTTGTATTTTATGTTTCACTGTACTTGTTACATTGCGTGTTTATTTACTCTTTTTTTGTTTCTTTGTTTCTCCTCCCATCAGCTTTTGGTGTTTTGATCATGTGGTTCCTCCGTGGCACACTGCGTCGCTTGCAGCAGATGACGTCATCTTGACGCAGCGGGGCTGGACGCCGTGTCTCATGGACGTCTCAGTTGGTTATTTAAGTAAGTATATGTGTACTGTTTGTTTGTTATTGGCACCTTGATAAAGTGGCAACCCTGGCCACGAAACATTGGTTACATATGCCTACTGCGTGAGTCATTTCTTGCACCGAGTGCCGCCGTCCCCCCTACACTCTATATATATATATATATATATATATATATATATATATATATATATATATATATATAGTATGGAATAGTATTTGAATGCAGGTGTATTTTCCCAAGGTTTCTAACCTATGTCATTTAAAACTGCAGGAGGATTCGAGTAGCGTAATGCCAGCACTGGACATGGAGTGAATTAAACATCCCCATCGGTGTGTCACACTGGGATGCATGTGACTCGGGGATCCAATAGGGACATAGGTCTGGCTGGGTTGACTGAGTTAATAACTGCAGGAAGGGGAGGAGACTTCCTCTTCTTCCTGCTGAATTCAGGGTGAGAGGCTGCATAGCTGAGAGCTCCTTATAGTTCCCATTTATATTACCTTTCTGCAGGTTTATTTATATTATCCCTGCTGCCCGTTTGCCTCCGGCATTATGTCTGCTGGTTCCCCCTCACCACGCCCCAGACGTGCTGCCCGGTCACCCGCGCGTTTTGCGGCTGATGGCGGCCTAGATGAAGCGGACGTGCTCCCTGGTCTGGCTTCCCCTGCCAGCGTGCAGTCACCCGCTGCCCTTCGTCGCCGTGCTCGGGGTCCCGCTGTTGCGGGCGCAGGCCTCGCGCCTGTGTCGGTGGAGCGGTCCTCTGCTCGGCCCGCGGCTGAGCGAGGCACGGGTGTGACACACGGCAGGGCCGCGTCATCCAGGGGCGCCGCGTCTCGCGCTGCTCGTGGCGCCCAGTCAGGAAGCCGTGCGGGGGGTCCAGGGGCTCGCCGGCTGGCGTCCTGAGACCAGCGTGGGGCGGCTCACAGCCTAGGGCTGTGTTGCAGGCCCCATCCCCACCCCAGCACAGTAGCACTACTCCTGCTCGTGCCAGGGCTAGGGGGCGGGCTGATGCTGCCCATTCGGGAACAGCTGCACAGAGCGAAGGGTCTGCCAGCAGGTTGGGGTCCCCGCAGGATGTCGTCAGGGGGGGCCGGAGTCGCCGTGGGGTAGGTTCCCCTGGCCCAGTGGCTGAATATGTCCCCACCTGGTCCCGGCCTGTGGAGCACTTCCTAAGGGGGAGGAGCTACCAGGGAGCAGCTAGGGATGATGGCGGGAGGCGTGGGGCCCCTCGTCGCGGGAGCCGCTCCAGATCCTCATCAGGGTCTGGGGTGCGCCCCGGGGCGGGGCCCTCTGCTTCGGCTTTCGATCCGTTTGCGCTCTCCGCTGCTCTATCCTCCATGGCTGGTGCTCTGGCGCCCCTGGCAGGTGGTTTTGCCACAGGAGTTAGGGGACGTAGGTCTTCACGGCGCAGGCCCTCGGGTTTGGCTGCGGCTCCCACACCAGGCTGCTCCCAGCTAATGCAAGTCTTTAGGGACATGGGCTCGGCTGTTGCCACGTTAGAGGGCCGGCCTGCAGCACCCCTGAATTCTGCTACTAGACATGGCGGCCGCAGAGGTCCGCGGGGGGGAGAGGCGCAGGGCTTCTGCCCATCCCCCACCCGATTATGCGGAAGAAGGGGCTTTAATGGACGAGCAGTTCGGATCTGGCTCGGGATCTGGCGACCTGGTTGACGGGGATGATGACGATGACACTTGGGCCACTCAACCGGAGACGGCAGGTGAGGACTCTTCGGAGTATGGTGAAGGGTCTGATGGGGGTTCCTCTACTGGCGGGTCCTGGGGTAGCCGCTCTTCCACTTCCTCTTCCTCCTCGGCTGGGGGGTCCAATGTAGGCAGCGCTGCGCGGGCCCGTAAACGGGCAGCCAAGAATGACAAGAAGGAGGCTGGTAGGCGTGCCGGTCACGCCAAGCGTAGAAAGGTGGCCGCTTTGTCACGGAGGGAGAGGAAGAGGCGTAACCAGCCCGGGGTGGTTCACTGTGACTATACCGCAGTCTTGAGGGGACTCCGTGAGAGTTGCAGGCGTAAAATTGAGAAGGGGGATTACATGGACGTGTTCAGTCTGACCGAGGATACCAAGAAGGCCATTAAGGCCACCAAGGAGAAAGGGCATGGGGTCCGATTCTTATCGGTCCTATGACAACTGGCTGGCTGGTTTCTGTGTTTTTGCGGCCTGTTATTTGGAGGACCGGCCAGATGAACACATCAACGTTATACGTTATATCCACATGATCCACCAAATGCAGCGCAAATACGGGGGGACGGCTTGGCGCACGTATGATGAACAGTTTAGGTGCAAGCAAGATTGTCTGCACATTTTAGATCTGGGCTGTAAAGACGTGGAGGTCTGGATGGAGGTGGCTCGAGTGCATTCGGAGGCGGTCGAGGCCACAGCGGCTCCGCCTGCTGCGGCACCGGCTTCCCTTCCACAGTAGCGGCCGGCGGCGGAAACTTCTGCCGCTTGCCGTTTCAATGGGGCTGGGAAGTCTGCTGCCTTTGGGGCCGCAAAGGGCAAGTGCTTTGACTTTAATAACTCCACTTGCCAATTGGTCTCCCGTTGCCGTTACAAGCACGTTTGCATTAACTGCTCCGGGAACCACCCAGCGGCTACCTGCTTTCGTGGTGCCCGTCCCTCTAGAGGGGCGGGTTCAGGCTCTGCCCCCAAGCCTGCCGGGGGGTGGGAGCTCTCGCTAGGGCTTTTACACCGGTTCGAGTGGAGGCCATGTCTGATTGGCTCCTCTCGTATCCGGACAGGGAAGCGGCTGCTTTCCTGCTGGATGGTTTTAGTGTGGGTTTCCGATTCCCTGTTGCTAGCGATGTGCGGGGTGGGGCATTTAGGAATTTGCAATCTGCACGTGCCCTGCCTGCCGTATTGTGGGAGAAGGTGATGAAGGAGGTTCAGCTGGGACGCATGGTCGGCCCTTTTACTGAGCCCCCGCTGGCGCACTTGGTCATTTCGCCTGTGGGGGTTGTCCCTAAGAAGGCTCCGAGGAAATTCCGGCTCATACAGCATCTGTCTTACCCCGCGGGGCTCTCCGTCAATGACGCTATTCCTGCCGAGTGTTGTTCAGTGACTTATCAGTCTTTCGATGATGCTTTGGCAATGGTTAGGTCATTTGGACGGAGTGCACTCATGGCTAAGGTTGATGTTGAGTCGGCTTTCCGCTTGCTTCCACTCCACCCCGATGCATTCAGGTACATGGGCTTTCGCATAGGGGAAGAGTATTTCATCGACAAATGTTTGCCGATGGGGTGTTCGGTATCCTGTGCGTTTTTTTTAACGGTTCAGTACCTTTCTGCATTGGTGCGTGGAGCAGTCTTCAGGGGAGAGCGGACTCGCTCACTACCTTGACGACTTCTTATGTGTAGGGCCGGCTAACTCCGACCATTGCTCCCGCCTGCTGGCTTCTCTGCAGTCCCCTTTCCACCAATTTGGGGTTCCTATAGCTGACGACAAGACCGAGGGCCCGGTCACTTGTTTATCTTTTCTGGGCATCCAGATAGACACGGAGCGGGGCCTTTGCTGCCTCCCTTCTGATAAGGTTGCGAAGTTAGGCGAGGCTATAGGGCTGTGTACGGCCAGGAGCAAGGTCACCCTCCGCCAGGCTCAGTCGGTTTTGGGCCAGCTCAACTTCGCTTGTAAGGTTATCCCTATGGGTAGGTTGTTTTGCAGGAGATTCGAGCGGGCCACAGCCAGGGTCAACAGGCCACACCATTTAGTTCGCCTGTCTGCCGAAATTCAGCTTGACTTAGCTGTCTGGTCCTCCTTTTTAGAGGACTTTAACGGTGTGCGTATCTGGCTAGCTCCCGCAGTTGCCAATACTGAGCTGCAGCTTTACACTGACGCTTCCGAGTCAGGAGGGTTTGGCTGCTTTCTGGCGGGCCACTGGTGCGCTGAGAAGTGGCCTCGTGACTGGTTTGACAAGGGCCTCACCAGGGATTTGTTGTTGCGAGAGCTCTTTCCTATCATGGTCTCCATGGAGATTTGGGGCGCGCGCTTGGCAAAACAGGAGTCTACTGTTGTTCTGGTGCGATAACTTTAGCGCGGTTCACGCTATCAACCACCAGAAGGCTAAGTCATTGTTGGTGTTACGCTTGTTGGCGCAGCTTTCCCTCCAGTGCTTGCGTCATAACATCCTGTTTAGAGCTCGCCATGTCCCAGGTGTTGAGAACGAGATCGCTGACTCCCTTTCCCGTTTCCAGTGGCAACGCTTTAGAGAGCTGGAGCCTCAGGCTGATGTGTTAGGGGTGCCCTGCCCCTCTTATGTTTGGCAGTTTATCGGGCCGGACTGGAGGGGTTAGCCGAATCCTCTTTGGCCCCCACTACCCTTAGGAACTATCGAACAGCCTGGACAGAATGGGAGTCTTTTGCGGGCGGGGCTTCTCAGTCAGGTAGGCGTGGACAACGGCTGTTGCTGTCCTTTCTGTGGTCCTTGTATTGCATGGGTAAATCCAGGGCAGCGCTATTTGGCTGGGATAGCTTTCTTTGCTCGCCTTAAGGGTTGCCCCGACTTCACTAAGTGCTTCCTGGTAGTTAAAGCGATGAAGGGCTGGTCGCGTGTAGTTCCCGTTAGTCCTGATTGCCGTCGGCCTATTGATGCTTCACTTCTTCCATCTTTGCTAGAAGGGGTGGTCATTGCGCAGATTCTGCTTTTGAGGCCCTGTTGTTTAGGTTAGCTTTTTCCATAACGTTTCATGGTGCTTTTAGAATTTCGGAGTTGGTTGCTCCTGCTAAGTCCCGCGATGCTGTCCTGCTAGTCTCGGACATTCATTTAGATTGTTGGGGCGCTGTGGTTTAGAATCAGGAGGTCCAAAACTGACCAGTCAGCCAGAGGCAGGTGGGCTTCTATGACGCCGGCTGCTCCGGCCTCCGTTTGCCCGGTAGCTTTGGCATCTTTGTATGCGGAGGTCAGGCCATCTTTGGGTGGTTCCTGGCTTTTGCATTACGATGGGTCGCCATTGACTGTATACATACATTCTTTTTGAATTGGTGCTGCTACCATGGCTGCTGCGGCTGGCTGGCCAATTGATGACATCACGTCCTTAGGCAGATGGCGCTCGGCAAGTTATAGGAAATATATTAGACCTCACCTCCTGCCCTGAAGGTTCCTGTGCTTGTCCGTCTGTATGCCTGCCTGTGTGGATTGATTGGTCATTCTGTTCCCCTACCCTGTGTCCATCCTACTCGGGGATTAACTACGCTCTGCTCTTGGGCCAGCGTCCGGAGTTTTTTAGCTTTTTGCCTGACCTGACTGACTGAATCTGGCTCTCTGATTCGGCTTTAGTCTAATTAAAAGTCCCTCGGCAGGTCCTCCGGGAGAGTACACCCTTCATTCCTTTTGCCTTCCAATACCTCAACCTCCCTTGTTTGTCTCTTACCCATTGTGTCCTGGTATGGCTCCAATCGTGATTGGAGCATGTCTACTGGCACCTTAATTATTGTGCCTCAATTACATTTATCAAAAATTTATTTTTTATTTTTTTGGCAGATCCTCCTAATATGTAAATGTACCTTCATTTGAGAATCCAATATAATCCCCTCTTTTTTACGTCTCTTTCCTCAGGTCTGGGAACCGATAGGCTAAAAAATAGGTAGTCGGCCATTCCTTTATCTATTGGGCTGCTAGGTCAGTCTCCGCTGGCGAGGGTCCATCCTTTGTTTGCTCCCGGGCGATTAGGTGGTTAGGTGTTCGGGGTATGTATTGGAGGGACCTGCGGGCTTTTCTTATGGTAAATGTCCGTCGATACGGGTTACCTGCTGTTTTGGTGATCCATTTGGGTGGCAACGACCTAGGGAAGATGTCCCAATTAGAGCTGCGGAGCCTGATCTTAGACGATCTTGCTGCCATTAAATCAGCGTGGCCGTTGTGCACCATTGTTTGGTCCTATGTAATTCCTCGGCTTAGTTGGAGAGGGGCCAGAGATCCTAGGCGATTGATGAGGCTAGAAAGAAGCTTAATGCAGCCGTGGCACATTGGGTGCTGGCTGAAAGGGGGGCTGTTGTCACCCATGATAGTATTAGATTCAGTTGCCAGCATCTATTCCGGCCTGATGGGGTTCATTTAGTGAGTGAGGGTCTGTTTATGTTCCTGGAGGGTCTGCTCAGCGTTATAGAATCAGTTATCTAGTTGGTGGCGGGGCAGGGGTATTTTGTAGTCTAAATCCCCCGCTTTGGCGGGAAAGAACGGCAGAGTTAATTAATTAATTAGCTCACACTACGTGTTAATGTTGACGTTCATAGGCCTGTTTTTCCGGTGCTCTCACCTCTCATTGGCTTAGGCCTTCGCTGGATCACCCGTTCGGGGACAGTGACCCCACCCGGCTGGGTGGGTGGTCAATGTGTTAGGTGTAGTTGGATACCGTTGGTTTTGAGTTAGGCCAATTATGATAGAGTTGGGGTGGAGTTATAATTAGCCGTTCTTTCTTGGCCACCATTAATTAATTAATTTAAATAAATTAATCAATCTATCTTAAAAGTTGCTACAAATAAATCAGTTAACAATTTCTGCCAAACCTATGTCTCCGAGTCTTTATTTCAGGTTTATTTATATAAGTTGAATGTTTAATATGACATGCTAAAGGTACACATGAGATGTTGGGATGTTTAGGTATGAAATCCCAACGGACAAAATCCTGACAGGATCAAAATCCTGAATGGGTCAAAATACCGACAAGGTCAAAATCCTAACATTTAAAATCCCGACAAGGACAAAATCCCGACATTTAAAATCCCGACAAGGTCAAAATGCCAACATATAGAATGTACAGGTGAAAAAGTCAACATGACTTTCGGTCGACAGGTCGCGAGGTCGACATGGTTTTTTCAGGTTTTTTTACCCGAATGTCAACACAGTCGACATGGACACAGTTGGAAGTGAACCACAGCCCCTCGCATTGCTCGCTTCGCTCGCAATGCTTCGGGCACGGTGCCTCACTGCGCTCGGCACACTATTTTATTCTCCAAACATGCCCTAGTGGAGGGTAGGGCATGAAATACCGCCTGTCGGCACATGTCGGGTCAATAAACAGTGAAAAAACCCATGTCGACCTTGCGACCTGTCGACCGAAAGTCATGTTGCCTGTTTCACCTGTACATTCTATATGTCGGTATTTTGACCTTGTCGGGATTTTAATGTTGGGATTTTATCCTTGCCAGGATTTTAAATGTCGGGATTTTGACCTTGTTCAGATTTTGTCCTTGTCGGTATTTTGACCCAGTCAGGATTTTGACCCTGTCGGGATTTTGACTGCATCCCCTGCAGGAAAGTGTTTAGTTGTGTTACTAACAGCTGTTGGGCTTTTGGTGAAAGCCACATAAGGGTTCCTGGGTTCTAAGCATGGAAAGAGAGGATGGGCTCCTTCCTGAAGCCCAATTTGGGTGTGAGAAACTTTGTGCTTTTGTAGTGAGTTAGGAATGACTTGTGTTTAGTTTAGACAACATAGTATTTATTTTGTTCTGCTGCTCAATAAAACTGGTTGAGGCCTACTGCACCAGAAACCTTGGACTTGTGTGATCTCTTGTGGTTTGTACTGTAGTTCACACAGGTAGGAAATTGTGGACACTAGGGTAGTGGATCTTGGGATTTGGCCCTAAAATTCCCAGGATTTCAATCCTGGGATTGGAGTTTCCAATCCCGGGATTTCGGGCACAGGCTAATGCCGGGCAGCATTTGGCACCTGCAAGGCTGTTACTGGCCCCAGCGTGTAGCTCTGTGCAGCGTGACTTGGGGATACAGGCCGGTGTGAAAGGTACTTACCCGGCATCCTGGCTTGCTGACACTCCCTTACAGCGGTGGGTGGCGGGCAGCTGGGTCCAGGTAGCGGCGTCCAGGCCGCGGGGTCCGGGCAGCGAGGATACAGGCAGCGGGGATCCCTTAAGGGGGCAGACATATTTTACTGTCTCCTAAGTGAGCAATCTGGTTCTACCCAGATGTTTCCCAATACCAAGGTGGAGATGTACTAAGCCTTGGGGAGTGATAAAGTGGAGAGAGATAAAGGGCCTAATTCATGATGGCTTGCTACCTAGCAAGCCCATTATCACCTCCCGGCCGAACACCCGCCCCTCAGTACCATGTGAGGGGATGTATAAGCTAGCACATCCCCTCGCATGTGGCTGAAGGGTCGATGGTCACTGACTTTTATTTCCATCAATGTTTACTGAGGACGGCGCTGACGTCAAGTGACTTGTACAGGGGGGGGGGGGGGGGGGGGCACCGGCCACACCTGCTTGTACAGGGGAACACCCAGCATGTTTTTCAAACCACTGGGCGATCCCCTGTAGGCCTCCGGCTCTGCCTCCTCACAGTAAATATCCCAGCGAGTGTGCTGCTCGCCGAAGCCGTTCGCTGCCAAGGTTTGCGCAGAAATGCGCATGAGCAAACGCCGCCCATCGGCACTGGGGCCGAATGCGTATCACAACGAGCGATCCTGAATCTGCCCCAAAGTACCATCCAATCAATTCCTAGCTGTCCGCTACACAGGTTTTAAAAATGACAGTTGGGGGCCTACTGGTTCAAAGATTATCCACTTTACATTTCTCCGAGGCTTAGTACATCTGCCCCAAATGCAGCTTAAACAAAGAGATCTAAGACCACCACACACGGCTCGCAGTTTAGCTTACCACCTGCCAAACCCCTGGATCGTACATCCCGCGAATGGAAGTGAAATACAGGAGACAGACACGTGTAACTACACCCCGTGGCGTAAGTTCATCCCAGTAGCCCGGAGGCAAGGTAAGTACTGGTCCCCCCCCCCCCCCCCCCCCAAATAGCTCATTCAGTAAGGTGTCTGTCTCCAGTAAGGTCATGGGTCTAATACAGGGTGTGACACTTGCAAAAATTACGTTAGAAGGGGCAGTCAGCCAAATTAGCAATATCAACTGCTTTCAATTAACTGATTCAAACTCAAAGGGAAGGGGAGAGGTGCCCCCTTGGGAGCAGGAGCCCGGCGGCAGATGACTCCATTGCCTCCCAGAGTTCTGCCTCTGACTACACCCCGTGGTTTGTGCTGGGAGATGTTTGTACAGTTTGTTCCCAGCAGTAAATGAAGCCTGAGGTTTGACGCCCGTATGTTTTATTAGTTATCCTGTAGAGCTGGACCGCACTGGTGATTTATGACTAATGACAGGCAGCAATATGTACAGCACAAAGTAATTGTTTTCACTGTGGATATACTTCACAATTAGCGCAGTCACGGAACAACAAATTGTTCTACGTTCTTCTATGCGGCAGTCGGAGCTGTTAGATGTAGTGGGGCGAGTATATTAGGGGTGGGACAGTCACAAATGAATGTAAGCACTTAGCAGAGCCGGCTTTCCTCCGATCCATCAGCAGCACTGGGAACCTAATGTTTTATCTGCATCAGTTTATTATTTTCAGACCTCAACCTGAGATTGATATTAACCCGGTTACAGATATTTCTGTGCAGGGTAAATACTGGCTGCATTATTCACAGCAACCCCACCCAAATCTAACTCTGCACATTTTACATCTGCCCCACCTGCAGTGCAGCATGGTTTTGCCCATTAGATAAATATTTTGCTTTTGTGACCCATGCGGAATCAGGGCCCTTATTTAGACCCGTTCACAGATCTGTGAATATGCAGCCATGCCGATTATCCTATAACCACGCATGCGCAACGCCATCCCACGAATAAAGCCAGCGATTGACGGTGTCTGGTGGTGGCAACCAGGCATTAGGACAGAGGACCTCTGATGTCAGCTCCGGGCCTCTGATGTCACCTCTGATGTCAACACCAGTCCACTGATAATAGGGGTGGTTACAGCGCTTATTAGCCTTTTGTATGTGGGGCAGCTTAACTGAGTGGTCCGAGCTCAAAATAGTATAAATCAGAGGTTTTTAGTTAAGCGCTCTCCTTTGTATGTGTAAATGAGTGACACAATACTGATGGTGTGAAATCAATAAATGTCTTTATTTCTATAGTTGCAATTACATGTACATAAGAAGCAATAAGTGAGGGTGAACCTTGAATGAGCCCCGTGGGGGAATTGGGGTGCCAGCAGGTCCCTTTCTACCATAAGCCTAGCAGGCTTATGTCTCATACAGGTGGGGACGATGTGAAAGCTGCTGGTGATAAGCCCTTTCGGGTGTAAGGGGTCAGCAGAACCCTTTAACCATAAACCAGCAGGCTTATGTCTTATGCGAGCAGATGAGAATGAGAAGGGGTTATGAGTGGGGCAAATGGGTGGGAGTTCAGTCCAGAGCAAACAGCAGCAAAAGGGGGGGCTGGAGGCAAAGTCACTTGATGGTAGTTTGGGTGGTGATGGGTGGCGGCGTCCCGCTCCCAGGATTCTTACCCCAGTGATGCTGCAGTTGATGCTTGAAGTGTCCATGGACACTTCAAGCATCAACTGCAGCATCCACTGCACAGACACGCACTCTCCTCCAGCCGGAGTCGAGCGCTCGGTCACCGGTGACGTCATCGCGACATCGCGTCAGCGCGACCACCCGGAAGTAGCGTCCGAGCAGGCCGCACTTCCATCGGAGCGGCTACAAACTTCTCAAGCCAGCCGGGTGAGCATCCCTCACCTCGGAGTGGCACCCACAGCTCAGGACTTCAGCACAAGCACCGCTGCGCAACACTCTGCAAGAGCATCACTGGGGTAAGAATCCTGGGAGCGGGACGCCGCCACCCATCACCACCCAAACTACCATCAAGTGACTTTGCCTCCAGCCCCCCCTTTTGCTGCTGTTTGCTCTGGACTGAACTCCCACCCATTTGCCCCACTCATAACCCCTTCTCATTCCCATCTGCTCGCATAAGACATAAGCCTGCTGGTTTATGGTTAAAGGGTTCTGCTGACCCCTTACACCCGAAAGGGCTTATCACCAGCAGCTTTCACATCGTCCCCACCTGTATGAGACATAAGCCTGCTAGGCTTATGGTAGAAAGGGGCCTGCTGGCACCCCAATTCCCCCACGGGGCTCATTCAAGGTTCACCCTCACTTATTGCTTCTTATGTACATGTAATTGCAACTATAGAAATAAAGACATTTATTGATTTCACACCATCAGTATTGTGTCACTCATTTACACATACAAAGGAGAGCGCTTAACTAAAAACCTCTGATTTATACCAGTCCACTGATGTCAGCTCCAGGCCTCGGACCTCTGATGTCAGCTCCGGACCTCTGATGTCAGCACCAGACCTCTGATGTCAGCTCCGGGCCTCTGGAACTCACCAGGAACACTGCAGCGCCAAGTAAGTATTCGGTTATACTCAGTGCTATTTTTCAGCAGGCTCCAGCAGGAACTGAGGGCCTTATTCTAGTTCACTCTTTCTGACAAAATCCTTCTTAGATGGACAAAACCATGTGCACTGCAGGGGGGCAGATTTAAAATGTGCAGAGAGAATTAGATTTGGGTGAGTCATTTTATTTCTGTGCAGGGTAAATACTGGCTGCTTTATTTTTACACTGCAATATACTGTAGATCTCACTTTGAAGTAAAACCCGACCCAAATCTAATTCTCTCTGTACAAGTAACATCTGCCCCACCTGCAGTGCACATAGTTTTGTCCATCTAAGAAAGATTGTGTCAGAAAGAGTGAACTAGAATAAGGGCCTCAGTTCCTGCTGTAGCCTGCTGAAAAATAGCCCTGGTTATACTACCGCTGCACATGGGGATGGTGGGGGGGGGGGGGGGGTTAATCCATTCTACAGATTCAAGCTGTAACAAGGGAATCAGCCTGCAGATCAGTAAGTGGCCCAGGCAATGCAATGGCTATCACTGCTTTTTAGCATCATTTGCATAGATAAACAATTATCCCATATACATGCAAGCACTTTGTCCATTAAACCTCCTATCAGCTGCAGGGTTTCCTGAGTGCTCGTCAGATATGAAAACTCAGCAGAAATAATAAATACAGACTTGAGCACAGGGTTGCCGACCCTCCCGGAATTCCCGGGAGTCTCCCGAAAATCGGGTCCCCCTCCTGGCCCCCCGGAAGGGTGGACAACCCTCCCGGAATCTGGGGAACCCCCTGAGCCCCCCCGAATTGCGGCATGTAAATGCCGCAATCCGCGGGTCTCAGAGGAGGGGGCGGAGCTAAAATGGCACAATCGTGTAATTTTAGCCCCGCCCCCTCCACGGTGATCAGTAATTTCTCCTATTACCCGTAATGGGGGCGGGGCTTAATGACGTCACGGTCAAGCCCCGCCCCCCGATCGGGTAAGGAAAGTCTCTCCGGGCTTCTCCCGGAGAGGAGCATTTAAAAGTCGGCAACCCTGCTTGAGCAGGTGGGACAGATGTATTACGCCTAGGGTTGCCACCTCTCCAGGATTTCCTGGATTCTCCCTGAATTGGTGGCAACCCTCCAGGACGTTTTTGCAGTTCTGGGATTCTCCCGGAATCTGAGTGACTTTGAAAGCCTCCACAGCCTCCCAACTGAGTGTGCACACTGTCAGGGGCATAGGGAGGGTGGTTCTGGCGGAGCGCTAGCACCAGGCACCAGAAAAGCCACATGGCATGCACAGTGCGTCTCCAGCACTTGCAAGTTGCTGCCCGTTCCACAGCTCCCTCTACCTCCAGAAATATTTAAACTGGGCCTTGGGAGAGGAGAGGAGAGGACAGAGGTGCACTGTGCAGCTAACAGCTCAGGATGCTGCAGCAGCGCTTCCTCCTAAACTGAGCCTCAGAAGAGAGATAAGCCGGCTGCTACTGTGTATCAGTCCCAGGGCAGAGCCCTCTGTGCTGTCAGGTGAGGAAATGGTGAGGCCAGTGTTGAGGGGGGTATTTGTGTGTGTGTGGACGGTCAGTGTTTGGGGCAGATATGCATGTTAGAGAAGTGAGGGGGTGGGGGAGGTTGCTGTCAAGTTGTTGTCACTGGTGTCAGGGTGAGGGGAGGATGTATAAGGTATCTCTGTGGAGGAGTTGTCAGTAGGGGAAATGTGTTATTAAATGTAACAATAGGGACTTCAATACATGTCTGTATTAGAGGCCATGCCCACTTTTCTAAAGAGGTCATGCCCATTTTACAAAGCTACGCCCACTTTTCCGGGAGCAAACATGCACATGAAGGTGTGGTGGGGAATCTCCAGGAATCGAAGATGCCTGAGGTGGCAACCCTAATTACGCCCGATGAAGAAATAAAGACCCTTATTCTAATCTATCCGCATCCCTCGTGTGTTCATACCGGGGACCGATGTTGGGAGTATGCACATGCACAGCCACATTTCTGCGCCGGGTGCATGCGGCCATGGCAAACAGACTGTTCAGTTAGGCCATGGTGGTAATGGAGCCCATGACCTCAGTGCTGTGAGGCAGTAATGCTACCCATTACACCGTTCGAATGATATCGCTCATTTTGGTCCTTCGTTGTAATATCATCCAGTGTGCCCCCTTAATAATGTTAACGATGCGTGGTCCCACGGGTTGTTAACGATGTCCTACGTTGTCTGTACATGAAGCTCAGTTTTGACTATATCGGCAACGACAATCTATGAAGCGGGGACAGGATGAAATCTCTGAACGATATCGTTAGTGATATCGTTCAGTGTGCATGCAATATATCGTTCGCCCGGGAGTTCAAGCGAAAAAGTTACTGATATCGTCTAGTGTGTACCCAGCTTTAGCTACAGTATATACAAACATTGGAGGAAAAGAGGTAAATCAGTGGCGTAACAATGGCACTGCAGCCCGAGCGGTGGCTTGGGGGAGCCAGCCCTGTGGGGACGATAGGTCTGGCCATCCATATGGAATCTGCTGAAAATGTCTCTCCAAAAATGTCTGCCGTCTTGGAGGAGACAAACGCTAGATATCATACTGGACAGGTGGATAGATGCTAGAGGTCCTACTGGGTGGTGGTGCTATGAGCATGTAACCCCTGGAAACGAGCATGAAACCCCTGGAAACGAGCATGAAACCCCTGGAAATTAGCATAAAAAACCCTGGGAATGAGCATGAAACCCCTAGAAACAAGCATGAAACCCCTGGCTTTGAGCACGAATCCCATGACTACGAGCATGAAACCCATAGCAACAAGCATTAAGGTAAAACAATTATAATAAATGTATGGTGGGGAGGGGGGGCTAGATTTTTGGGGGCAAGAGGGCGCAAATTTTCCAGTTATGCCACTGAGAGAAACCCATGTAATGTGGAGCTAATATTGTTTCAAATTACATGATTTTACCTCTTTCTCCCCCCATGTTAATGCAATCTAAAAGCAAGGGAAATCTGAGTGTATTACTAGAGCCATCACATAAAGGTTGCTTTAGAAATAAATGCTTGGGTAGATTTAACCTTTTCAGTGCCAACATCTTTGTGGGAGATGTGCAAAATATCCGCTAAAAATGCCAGCGTCACTCACATTTGTTATATAAATAAAAAAAAAAATAGATTACATTTTCTGTATAAGGCAAACATTACAGGTCATTAGGGTGGCCAACCCCGGTATTGGGACCGGCGGGATCCCGGGATTTGACTCCAAAATCGCCGGCATTTCAATCCCGGGATAGGAGGCTCCAATCCCGGGATTTCGGGATTAGACTGTGCATTCTAATGCCGGGCAGCGTCTGAGCACTCACTCAAACGCTGCCTAGCTGTCCCAACCCGGCACGCAGCATGACGTCATGCTAAAGGTCACATTGCGCAGGCCACACCTCCACATCGCCTGACCCGCTTGCTCCTCTGTTGCTGGCCTGGCCACTCAGTGCGGCAGCCCCGCACCACCCACCCCACTCACCGGCTACTCTGACTATATGTAAGTACTGTAAATGTGTGCAGCGGTCGGTTGGAGGGTGTGTGGGAGGATTTTTTTTTTTTATTTTGGATGCCAATCCCGGGATTGAGCATTTTTTTGATCCCAAATCCCGGATTAAAAAATACCCCGGGATTGGCATCCCTAATTGTGATGAATACAAATGTTTGCTTGGCAATTTTCACACCTACATTTTGACAAGTTCGCTTGGCACTCTAAGGGCTATTTCGCACGCTCCGGCTCCTGCCGGGCGGCGAAATCCCGCACGGCCAAAAACCGTGCCGTGCACAGTAGTTGTTAATGGACACTATTGCCATCCCCTCCATTCTAAACTACTGAGTGCGGCACGGCTTCCTGGCCGTACGGGTTTTCACCGCCCCGCAGGGGCCGGAATGTGTGAAATAGCCCTAAGGGTTAATGCTTAGAACCCTGGTTGGGTATTGGGCCTCTGGTTAGCAAGCATCACTGCAATAATGAACATCATTCCCAGTATAGTATTTAGTTGCCCTGAAGCTTGCTGGCTGACAATTCCAGTTATCCTTACAACCTCTGACATTGGCACGGAAAGCTACTGAAGTCTATATCACACACGGTATCATTAATTCAGGAACGACTGGATCTTTTCAGCAAATGTTTAAATATTCTGGTAGTTGCCAGGTGCATAGAGAATAACTCAGCAGATGCCAAATTGCACTAAGGCAGAACATAAGTCTTGCTAGATGCCTGCCAAGCTTCTGGGTCCATCTGTCAATGTTGTGCAGCAATGCAGGAAACTCAACCACTTAGATATAAAAAATAAAAACCTTATCAATAATAATAAATTGCAAATAAGTTCTATTCAGCATCATGATATTACGCTCTGCCATAGACAGCACTGTGATGAACAGTTTGGAATGGACAGATACAATTGATTGACACAATTCAATGAGAATTTCATCATCCGCCCCTTCAAACTGTGGGGAGGTTGTGAGCAGAGGGTGGGGGCAAGGGTGTAACTACCATAGGTGCAAGGGGTGCAGCTGGCTGCTATGGGGCCCATAGCTGAAGGGGGCCCATCTTTGCTGTCTCAGTAATATGTTTTACATACATTTATCACCATCAGTTGCTAAATAAGGGCCCTTACAAACTTTTGCTATGGGGCCCACGAATATCTAGGTACGCCATCGGGTGAGGGGGGGGGGGTGTCTCCTGAAAGGTCGGGAGGGCCACCTGGTTTTTGGAAGCCTCCCAGCCTATATGGCAGAGTAGGCAAGTATGCTGCAGTCCGACTGTAAAAAACACTTGTACCGGTATTTAAAAAAAACTCAAGAAGATAATATTTTTACATTATTTTTAAAAAGTTGGTTTAATGGCCTTTAAATATCAGTAATAATTATCATTTCTAGTAAACTGTCATTCAGAACTAAGGTAACAGTGGTCAGCTATCTCCGGGGTACATAGCTTTGGGAATGTAGGCTCCACACATGGAGCAGGGGCGTAGATATCAGAATGTCAGTTATCGGTACCCCTGCTCCACTGATATATTGGATTCCACAGAGACCTGAACCAGGACCTCATTGACATTCTCTATTGGATGGCTATTTCACGTCTCAGAAACATTCATAATCCATCCGACGATAGCCCCTCCAAGGGGACATTACTCCTGTCAGCCCACTGCTATATCCAGTAGCACCAACAGGAACCTAAAAAAATTGTGAGTGAGCGCCGCCAACTTTGGGAACCAACACCTCCGTTTGTAAACTGTTCCTAATTTCAGAGGTCTGTAATAATAAAATATACTTTATTGGAGAGGGTTGCATTATTTCTCATAGCAAGTTAAATTCTACACGGGCTAATTCAATCAATTATACAGTATATACATAATGGGGAAATTTACTAAAATTGGAGTTCTGTTCCACATGGGATGTTGCTATGGGTAACCAATCAGATACTATCTATTATCCAGGGAAACTCGGCAGCCAAATTGGATAATACGAATCCTGAGAATACATCAGTTTAGTAAATTTGTTGTATTCTAAGTTTGTAATTTCGTCCCGATCCCGGCTGTACCTGTTCGTACACGAGACCGGCCGTAATCGGGGATGTTAGTAAATAAGAGCATCAAGTCCAGTAATTATTGTAGAGCCCACAGATTGGTGCGAATGTAATTGTAATGAAAAATGTCCAAATATGTGATAGTTCTAGTATAATCCCCAGCAGGAGGTGGATATTACCCGATAGACTGGCCGGTCCACCTATAAATGTCCGTTAATTAGCAACAAGTCCTCTCACAAGATGGTGGTCAATGGAGACGGTGTATGAAAATCATCCTGAAAGATGGTGCTAGTCCAGAACTCAGTAGCGCACACAGGGGGGGTTTCTGAGTACCCAGAAACCCCCCTAAGAGTCTAAGGGTCCTAGTCTGAAAGCTGAGGGTCCCCTCTTTCCATGGGTACAAGAATTTTTAAAATCGGCCCTTGGGAACCGGAGATATCTGACTTCAAAGCAGTGGTCCCCATCCAAGCCTGTTAATTGCTATTCCCAGTCAGATATTTCAGGTTCTTTATGACTTATAGTTTTTGTGAGGGCATATTCCAAAAGCTGGGACTCTCCCCCTTTGATGGACACTAGTAGTTTGTCTCTACTGTTCCCAGAACCAGAGATATCAGCCTTCCAGCAGCTGGTTATTGCTCCAGCTCCACACACCTGGTATGTAGTTTTATATACTCGTTGGCAGATTGCTCTGCCTTCTGAACTCTGATCCCCTAGTCCCCAATACCATTTGGTAGGTGGGATTCTCTAGTTTTTAATTACATTAAAATCTAAGACATCTATTTCCAGGAACTGGAGATATCTGCAGTCAAGCAAGTTGTTCATCCACCAGAAAATTATGAATAATAAGCCCACTTCACTATACACCCCTCCTCTGCATATTAAACATCCCCTACCCAGCGGTGTAGCTAGGTGCCATGGTGCCCGGAGCAAGGGCATATTTCGCGCCCCCTCCCCGCTCGGAGACTGACTGACATGTTGGTAAAATAGTGTTGTTTTAATTCAACATGGTTATAGCAGTCTCCAGGAGGAGTCACCATGCTGAATTAAAACAACACTATTTTTACCATGTACTTGATGTCATCACACACCCATTACATATTATACCGCATGCCATAATGCCCATTACACATTATGCCACGCACCATAATACCTATTACACCACATGTCGTAATGCCCATTACACGCTATACCAGGGCTGGGCAACACCGGCCCTCCAGATGTTAGTGAACTACACATCCCAGGATGCTTTGCATTAGTTTTGCTATGTGGCCATGCTGAAACTGATGCAAGGCATGCTGGGATGTGTAGTTCAACAACATCTGGAGGGCCGGTGTTGCCCAGCCCTGCGCTATACCAAACACCATAATGCCCATTACATGTTATGCCAAACCCCGTAATGCCCAATACACGCTATACCAAACCCCGTAATGCCCAATACACGCTATACCAAACCCCGTAATGCCCAATACACGCTATACCAAACCCCGTAATGCCCAATACACGCTATACCAAACCCCGTAATGCCCAATACACATTATACCAAACCCCGTAAAATGCCCAATACACATTATACCAAACCCCGTAATGCCCATTACACATTATACCAAACCCCGTAATGCCCATTACACATTATACCAAACCCCGTAATGCCCATTACACATTATACCAAACCCCGTAATGCCCATTACACATTATACCAAACCCCGTAATGCCTATTACACAGTATACCAAACCCCGTAATGCCCATTACACAGTATACCAAACCCCATAATGCCCATTACACAGCATACCAAACCCCGTAATGCCCATTACACAGTATACGAAACACCATAATGCCCATTACATGTTATACCAAACACTGTAATGCCCATTACACACTATACCAAACACAGTAATGCCCATTACACCAAACACCGTAATGCCCATCACCCGATTCTCCGGCAGCGGCGCAGCCCCAGCGTCCGTGTTGTCCTTCTGCGCATGCGCCGCGGCCAGCCTGTGCTTTACGCTGCTGCTGAGACACATCAGACTCGGCAGAGCGCTGTGTGCGTGCGCACCCTAGAGCTGTAAATCAGCCTGTGCTTTTAAGCACAGGCTGGCAGCGGCGCATGCGCAGAAGGACATCACGGACGCTGGGGCTGCACACAGCGCTGTGCCGCTGCCAGAGAATCGGGTGATGGGGTTGCGGGCTGACAGTCAGTGTGAGTGTGACTGCCCGATGTTCCCTATTAAATGCCACCCGTCGGAACATGCTGCCCGCCGTTAGTACTATTTAGTATAGTACATTTGCGGAGGGGGGGCGGGCCGGCAGCGCCAGTCGTCCAATCGGCGCCCGGAGCGTGAGCTCCGGTGGCTCCGCCCTCCCTACGCCTCTGCCTCTACCACCCTGGAAGTTATGTATAAAGGCCCCTTCATTCAGCCCAATGCCCCCTTCTCCCACCCATTTCCCACCATCTGTGCAGTAAAGGGGTAATTAGTGGAAATTACTGATCCAGTCCCTACATGCTGAGCGGTTGATATAATACCCCCTACCACCCGCGGGACATCAAAGCTTCCCCCACCCCTACCGCTGGAGGATCGGTAGGGGCCCCAATACATTGTTATGCCCAGGGGTCTACACTGCTGTTGAGGCCCCTATATGTATATATATGTATGTATATGTATATACTTTAACTGATCCGGCATATACTGGGTCACCTAAGTGTCCATCTCCGTGCTTTGCTCTGCCCCTCTGGAAACCCCCTTCTGAAAATCCTGCGTTTGCCCCTGGAACTGTTCATAAGCGGTATGAACAATGCTCAACCTGCTTCAGTGTGACAAACCCACACCTTCCCCAGGAGCTCCTACTTATTTTATTGAGGTACATGTATTGCTCTTAATTACAGGGTTGATCATTCTTGTTGTTTTAATTGCTAGTGTTGATCCAGTGATACCGAGCACTGTTCTATTGTACATTCTTTTCTTGTATACTTGCTTAGGAAACTTAAAATAATTTAGGAAAATAAAGACAGAGACTGACTCATCGCACACAAAAACAAAGGTATTAGATTTTAGGAAGGCTGATTTTGTAGAGATGGGAAACTCTGTAAGGGATTGTTTGGCAGAGTGGAGGAACTTGAAAGGAGTGCAGGATAAGTGGAAAAAATGAAAAAGTGCAATTCTAAAAGCAACAGAACTTTGGCCCTTATTCTGGTTGGTGCGGATATGTCCGCGTGCGTTCGGGCCGCCGATGTTTTGTGTCTGCGCATGTGCAGAGGCGTCTCTGCGCATGTGCGAGCGGGGCATACGGCCAAATCCCGCATGATATGTGAACACTCCGAACAGGGGGTGGAGAGGGGCGTGAAGGGCTATTTGTGCTCATTACCATATGCATACGCCCCGCGTTTCATGGGCGTTCCCATGCAAACGCTGGGCGTACGTATGGTAATGCGGCCGGATGTCAGCTGCCCGCCCAGATCCCTGCTTTTGCACGGAAAAATGTCCGTGTGGTATGAGGTTGCGGGAGCTGGTGGAGCACTCGGTCCTGCATTCGATGGTCTGCGACAATCGAATGATAGGGGAGGTTCCCTTAGATGGAGGAGGCGTATTCCGTGTAAAATACACGTGCGGTCCGTTCGGCCAGCTTCTTACCGCGTACGGACGGAGTTGGCGATCCGTATGGAAGGCGGGGTTTCGCACGCACGGTCCTGGCCGCATAATCGGATCCGGCCGCACCGACCAGAATAAGGCCAGAGTGTCAAAAGAGTTAGGTAAAACACAAGAAAAAGGAAGCCATTGTGGTTTGCGAAAGAAGTAGCAAGTATTGTGAAAGCAAAAAAGTTGGCCTTTCAGAAATTTAAGCAGACGCAGAAGAATGAGGACAAAGAGGTGTATCTTGTTAGACAGAAGGAGGCTAAGAAGGTAATCAGATGTGCAAAAGCACAGGCTGAAGAGAAAATGGCCCAGTCAGTGGGTAAAGGGGGGAAAACTTTTTTTAGGTATATAAGTGAAAGGAGAAAAACAAAAAGTGGAATAATAAGACTAAAGACAGAGAGTGGAAGTTTTCTTGAGGGGACAATGTAATAGCAGATAATATTAAGAATTCACTGCTGCTCAGTATTCACTGCTGAAAGAGAGGGGAAGGGGCCACAGTTAAGTTGCAAGTATAGTCAGAAAACTGAGGGAGAAACAAGTACATTTACAGAGGAGAAAGTCCTCACAGAACTCTCAAAACTGAAAGTGGATAAATCAATGGGGCCAGATGGGATACATCCAAGGATACTAAAAGAGCTTAAAGGGGAGCTGGTAAAACCAATAACAGAATTATTCAACCAGTCACTAGCTACTGGAGTAATCCCAGAGGACTGGAAAACAGCAAATGTAGTCCCACTGCACAAAAGTGGAAGCAAGGAACTATCGACCAGTGAGCCTTACATCAGTAGTAGGGAAATTGATGGAAACACTCTTAAAACAAAGAGTTGTAGAATATCTCAAAACCAGCAATTTACAGGATCCAAAACAGCATGAGTTTACGGGGGGGAGATCATGTCAAACAAATCTTATTGACTTTTATGACTGGGTGACTAAAGTAATAGATCAAGGTGGGGCTGTAGATTTAGCTTATCTAGACTTTAGTAAGGCTTTTGACACTGTCCCATATCGCAGACTGTTAAACTTGAAAGCTTGGGATTGGATTCTAAGATAGTTGAATGGATAAGAGCATGGTTGTAGGACAGAAAACAGAGAGTTGCAGAAAATGGAGTACAGTCAAAAGAAGGTAAAGGTTAAAAGTGAAGTACCACGGGGATCTGTACTTGGACCAGTGCTTTTTAATATCTTTATTGGTGATATTGCAAATGGAATTAAGGGTAAAATGTGCCTTTTTGCAGATGACACAAAGGTATGCAACAGGGTAGACACACCAGGATGGGTAAAACATATGATTGATGATCTAGGTAGATTAGAGGAATGGTCAAGAGCATTGCAACTACAGTTTAATGCCAAAAAATGCAAAATCATGCCAAGACTAAATATAGTATAAATGCCACTATAATGGAAACTACTGAGGAAGAGAGGGATCTAGGTGTGACTATTTCAGGGGACTTAAAGGTAGGTAGGCAATGTAACAAATCAAAGAAGAAGGCAAGTCAGATGCTTGGTTGCATAGGGAGAGGTATCAGCAGTAGAAAGAAGTAATAATGCCACTGTATAGGTCATTGGTAGGTATGCATATAACCGGTATCAATGCACTCATGAATGTAACCAGTATATAGTTAGTCATGCATGTAACCAGTATTACTACACTCATGCATATAACCATTATGACTACACTGATGCATGTAACTAGTATAACTTTAGTGATGCATGTAACCAGTAAAACTACACTCATGCAAGTAACCTTTTTGGGACATCTGTAACAGCACTACTGAGGACATGATATGTAACTGGCAATACTGGGGACATGATATGTAACTGGCACTACTGAGGACATGATATGTAACTGGCACTACTGAGGACATGATATGTAACTGGCATTACTGGGGACATGATCTGTAACTGGCACTACTGGGGACATGATATGTAACTGGCACTACTGGGGACATGATAAGTAATATGTAACTGGCACTACTGGGGACATGATATGTAATATGTAACTGGCACTACTGGGGACATGATATGTAACTGGCACTACTGGGGACATGATATGTAACTGGCACTACTGGGGACATGATACTGTATGTAACTGGCACTACTGGGGATATGATCTGTAACTGGCACTACTGGGGACATGATCTGTAACTGGCACTACTGCAGACATGATCTGTAACTGGCACTACTGGGGACATGATATGTAACTGGCACTACTGGGGACATGATACTGTATGTAACTGGCACTACTGGGGACATGATCTGTAACTGGCACTACTGGGGACATGATATGTAACTGGCACTACTGGGGACATGATACTGTATGTAACTGGCACTACTGGGTATATGATCTGTAACTGGCACTACTGAGGACATGATATGTAACTGGCACTACTGGGAACATCTGTAACTGGCACTAATGAGGACATGATATGTAACTGGCACTACTGGGGACATGATCTGTAACTGGCACTACTGCGGACATGACCTGTAACTGGCACTACTGGGGACATGATATGTAACTGGCACTACTGGGGACATGATACTGTATGTAACTGGCACTACTGGGGACATGATCTGTAACTGGCACTACTGGGGACATGATATGTAACTGGCACTACTGGGGACATGATATGTAACTGGCACTACTGGGGACATGATATGTAACTGGCACTACTGGGGACATGATACTGTATGTAACTGGCACTACTGGGGACATGATCTGTAACTGGCACTACTGGGGACATGATATGTAACTGGCACTACTGGGTATATGATCTGTAACTGGCACTACTGAGGACATGATATGTAACTGGCACTATAGGGGACATGATCTGTAACAGCACTACTGAGGACATGATATGTAACTGGCACTACTGGGGACATGATGTGTAACTGGCACTACTGGGGACATGATATGTAACTGGCACTACTGGGGACATAATATGTAACTGGCACTACTGGGGACATCTGTAACTGGCACTACTGACGACATGATATGTAACTGGCACTACTGATGACATGATATGTAACTGGCACTACTGTAAATATCTGCAAGAAAATGATTGCTTGGCATTTAAATTCAGTATCTGAGATAGTACACAAACTTTGTTTCATGTTTTGAAACCTTGTTTTATACACAAATAAAATATATGTGGAGCATTTTGGATAAGGGATACTCAAACTGTATAACTGCACCCATGCAAGTCACCAGTATAACTACACTCATGCATGTAACCAAAATAACTGCACTCCTGCAAGTACCCAGTATAACTGCACTCATGCAAGTAACAAGTATAACTTCACTAATGCTTGTAACCAGTGTATCTGCACTTATTCAAGTAAGCACTGTATAATTGCAGGCATGCAAGGCGCCAGTATAACTACACACATGCATGTAAGCAGTATAACGGCAGTTATATATGTTACCAGTATACAGTAACTACACTCGTGCATGTAACCAGTATAACTGCAGTCATGCATGTAACCAGTATAACTACACTTGTGCATGTAACAGTATAACTGCAGACATGCATGTAACCACCATAACTACACTCATGCATGTAACCAGTATAACTGCAGTCATGCATGTAACCACCATAACTACACTCATGCATGTAACCAGTAAAGCTAAAACCATGCATGCAACCAGTATAACTACACTCATGTATGTAACCAGTATGACTACACTAATACATGTATCTAGTATGACTACACCCATGCATGTAACCAGTATAACTAGACTCATTAATGTAACTTGTATAACTGCACTTATGCATGTAAACCGTATGACTACACACATGCATGTAATCAGTATAACTTCACTCATGCATGTAACCAGTATAACTAAACTCATGCATGTAACCAGTATAACTACACTCATGCATGTAACTTGTATAACTACACTCATGCATGTAACTTGTATAACTGCACTTATGCATGTAAACTGTATGACTACACTCATGCATGTAACCAGTATAACTAAACTCATGCATGTAACCAGTATAACTACACTCATGCATGTAACTTGTATAACTGCACTTATGCATGTAAACTGTATGACTACACTCATGCATGTAACTTGTATAACTACACTCATGCATGTAACTTGTATAACTGCACTTATAGATGTAAACCGTATGACTACACTCATGCGTGTTATCAGTATAACTGCACTTGTGCATGTAACTAGTATAAGTTCACTCATGCATGTAACCAGTACAACTACACTCATGCATGTAACCAGTATAACTACACTCATGCATGTAACCAGTATAACTAAACTCATGCATGTAACCAGTATAACTACACTCATGCATGTAACCAGTATAACTAAACTCATGCATGTAACTTGTATAACTACACTCATGCATGTAACTTGTATAACTACACTCATGCATGTAAACCGTATGACTACACACATGCATGTAATCAGTATAACTACACTCATGCATGTAATCAGTATAACTACACTCATGCATGTAATCAGTATAACTTCACTCATGCATGTAACCAGTATAACTACACTCATGCATGTAACCAGTATAACTACACTCATGCATGTAACCAGTATAACTTCACTCATGCATGTAACCAGTATAACTAAACTCATGCATGTAACCAGTATAACTACACTCATGCATGTAACCAGTACAACTAGACTCATTAATGTAACTTGTATAACTGCACTTATGCATGTAAACCATATGACTACACTCATGCATGTAATCAGTATAACTACACTCATGCATGTAACCAGTATAACTACACTCATGCATGTAACCAGTATAACTACACTCATGCATGTAACCAGTATAACTAAACTCATGCATGTAACCAGTATAACTACACACATGCATGTAATCAGTATAACTACACTCATGCATGTAACTTGTATAACTACACACATGCATGTAATCAGTATAACTACACTCATGCATGTAACTTGTATAACTACACTCATGCATGTAAACCGTATGACTACACACATGCATGTAATCAGTATAACTACACTCATGCATGTAACCAGTATAACTACACTCATGCATGTAACCAGTATAACTACACTCATGCATGTAACCAGTATAACTACACTCATGCATGTAACTTGTATAACTGCACTTATGCATGTAAACTGTATGACTACACTCATGCATGTAACTTGTATAACTACACTCATGCATGTAACTTGTATAACTACACTCATGCATGTAACTAGTATAACTTCACTCATGCATGTAACCAGTATAACTAAACTATGCATGTAACCAGTACGACTATACTCATGCATGTAGCCAGTATAACTGCACCCATGTCACCATTATAACAAAGGATTGAAAGGAAAAAGAAGATTAAACACCATGAGCTGTGAGGTGGGTACTATAGAAATATTCACCTTGCTGAATAAAATGTACACTGGACACACTGTACTTATTTAAATTTTATAAAGAATATACTGTATAGCATAAATGTATGCATTTAATACACAATATAACAATACAAACATATAAAATACAGTAAGCATAAAAATAAGATAAGAATAAAAAATAGAATCTTATAAATGAATACGTTTGCAGTGATACTCCGTTGATTATATCGGGATATATTGGTATACTGTATATAACCAATTATGTCCAATTAATCATGTGAGTTGGTTGTACAATTAGGTTGTCACACTGGTTAGATAAATTAGTTGTAGAAAGCAAGCTTTTGGTTAGCATGTAAGCAGTCCACGCAAATGTCAAGAGGCCAAACAGTGTTCATTTTGCGGCAAAAATTGTTAGAGGTAATAGTACAGTAACGCTCACCCTCCAATTGATCTGAAGTTTGGGGAGCAGCGGGGGAGCCCGATGGAGCAGTGGCTCAACCCTGTATAGGCAGCTGTGGTGCAGGACCCGGTAATTGAGCCAGATGATAGGCGGTGGTCCATCGGCTACCTTTAGCCGCTTGCTGTAATAAGCGGTGCATGTGAGCCTTCTCGAGTATAGCGGCTCACGTGAAGGAAACAACCAGGTGACAGCCAGGTGACAGCCAGCTGATGAGGAGAATCCTGGAGTGCAAACGTATGGGCAGGGCCAGCGCCACCACTAGGCAGCCTTAGGCATTTGCCTAGGGCGCCGGCCACTGGAGGGCGCAATTTGAAGCAGGTCCCCCCCCCCTGGATGGAGGTGAGTGGCGGCAGCATCCGCAACTTTCCCTATGTGGACCCGTTCCCCTGCCCACCCCTGGCGTTCTGCATCCCCCGTCACCCCCCACCCCTGACAACCCTGAAGGACGCAGCGGCATCCCGGCACTCCCCCTGTGAGGAGCGGCTGGCCTGCTGCCGCAATACCTGGACCCCCCTGTGTGGAGCAACCAAATACCAAATACCCGGGACCCGGTGCCGGCAACCCCGCCCCCCCCTCCCCCGTGTGAAGCGGCTGGTCTGCCGCCGCTATGCCCGGAACCCCACCACAACCCCCAGGTGAGCGGCGGAGCAGGTGAGGGAGCCGGCACCCCCCCCCCCCCCGTGTGGAGCGGCTGGTCTGCCGCAATAACATGACCCTCAGGGAGCAGGTGAGCGCCGGAGCACCCCCACCCGCCTGGGGCGCTCCGGTGTCTGGCACCGGCCCTGCGTATGGGCGGAAGTGACGTCAACGCGTTTCGTCTCTGTAGCCAGAAACTTTTTCAAGTTTCTGCATATCGTCTTGAAAAAGGTACATGGAGACCAGGTAAGCTTTGTCCCTGGCTGAGAGGCTAAAGACAATACATCCCAAATTATTGATCTTATACACACTGCAAGAACCAGTACTGCCCACGTGGTCTTCCTGTCCACTAATGCCGAGAAGGTCTTTGACAGTCGACTGGCACTTTATTAAAGGTGTCCTTAGTCGTTTAGGTCCTACCTGTCTTCAACATATACTAGCTTTATACAGCTCCCCTACGGCAAAGGTTAGAGTAAATGGAACCTTCTCCGACCCTTTTAAAATAAAAATGGGACGAGACAATGCTGAAAGCCCTGGCCAGAGCAATTAGAGCCAACTGGAACATCCAAGATTAATTACAAGAAATCTAGTGCGTTAAACATTTCCACCCCGCCTCATGTTATAGAAGGGATTCGTGGATCCTTTCCATTCACCTGGCACCCTACACACTTTAAATACTTGGGGGTTCTTCTGTCACGTGACACAGCAGACCTTCATAGACTCAACCTCCTTCCATTATTACTTAAACTTAAGACTGATCTTAACAAGTGGTCACCCCTCAACCTGTCTTGGCTGGGCAGAGTTAACACTGTTAAAAGGAACATATACCGAAGGTCTTATACATCCTACAGGCGCTGCCCATTGCCATACCGGAGGCCTTCTTCAGGGAGTTTCAGGCTGCAGTAGGCCGATTTATCTGGGGTACAAAGGGACATAGACTGGCTAAATCAATCCTAATTAGAAGACGAGACGAAGGGGGTCTGCAACTCCCACACTTCATTAGCTACTACCATGCAGCACACCTTGGAAGAATTGTTGAAATGACACATTACCCTGGTGATAAACAGTGGCCACTGATAGCAGGCGCTACTACCAATACCCGCTCACATATACTCCCATGGCTCCTAAAAATCCCACGTCTCAAACACCCAACATTAGACCCAACTCTGAGTTGCTGGAAAAAGTATAGACACTCACCAACCTTCAGCCCCAAATTCTCTCTTCCCATGCCTTTACTATTTCACCCAGACTTACCACCAAACTCGCTCTCCCTTTTATCCCTCTCTACGTGGGCCAAGGCCGGCATCTCAAGACTGACCCACCTAATAGGTCCCACGGGTTTCCGTTCCTTTGCTGAACTGACTCAAACTTACGATCTACCCCCCATCTGCTCCTAGGCATACTTACAAATAAATAATCTCATAACCTCCTCACCTACGTGCACTATAGGGTGGACATCCACCCCCTATGAAAATTTATGCTTAGCTGACTCAACACCCAGACACTTGATTTCACAACTATACCAAGTCTGTTTGGCCAGCCTTCCCCTCCCGGCCCCCATTTTTATTAAGGACTGGCATAGAGATCTACAGCATGAACTTACAGAAGACCAGTGGTCCCGCATAGTCCGATACACTTTTGTCAGTTCGCCCTCCATCCAGGTCTTAGAAACCCAATACAAAATAATGTCCAGGTGGTATCGCTGCCCTAAACAAGTACACCGAATGTTTCCATCTGTATCGGCTTTATGCTGAAGATGCAAACAATCAACAGGCACTCCCCTCCATATATGGTGGCAATGCAACGTGTTGGCTGATTTTTGGCAGCAGGTCCACAAAATCACCCAGGAACTCACTGGATATCCAGTCCCAGAAACTCATGAATTTTGGCTCCTCAGCTTGATGGATATGCCACTTTCCCAATATTCCCAAAAGTCGCTATTGCGGCACTTGGAAAACGCAGCAAGGGCTACCATCCCTTGCTTCTGGAGGACATGCATACAACCGCCTATATCCCGCTGGATACAGAGAGTTGATTTCTATATGAATATGGAAGACCTCATCTCTACTTCGCAGACATCACCCTCTAAGTTCACCGCCACCTGGGCGACATGGCTCACCTTTAAGGAATCTCCACTCTACAAAACCTATATGACACAGAATTAGACAGACTAGTACCACGGTGACGACCCCCCCCCCCCCTTCCCTTTTCCTTCCACCTCTCTCATGCTTCCCTCGTTTTTTTCCTTTATGTTCCCCCTCCCCATACTCGTTAAACTCTACTTGCATTTCTTATCATGTACGTGATTAATTGGTTGCCCTACAAAAGTAAATATTTACTATTGTAGATTTGTACGACATATTGTAACCACTGTTATATACTTGCATACTCATTATTGCTTTCCCTTCCCTCCTCTGCCCGTGCGTACTCCTCGCTGAACCTGATACTCGTTGAAGGGGTTTGCACAGGGGGTCTGCATATGGCATATTCGCTGAATTCGGCCCCCTCCAATTGCGTCTGAATCAGGCCCTAGGTTCTCTTGATCCCCAGTTCTGCCGATCAACGGAACCTACTGTCAAATTTAGACAAAGAGGAAAAGGAAACCGGTTTATGTGGATGCGCTCATCCTTCCACAAACGGGGGAAGTAAAACCAACATTTTATTAACCCTTTGGGTGCAAAGGGAATTGGTCCAAATAGGTGTGTGAATTGCCAAGCAAACCTTTTTACCGACCCTTTGCGTGCCAACGTTGCTGTGAGAGATCCTCAAAATATCCGTAGCGAGCGGCGCTGGCATTTTCAGCGGATGTTTTAAAGATCGCTCACAGCAACATCGGCACTCAAAGGGTTAAGGGATTTAAATTCCAAACAAACTATTTTCTCGAGTCTGATACCATTGGGGGTTATTCTGGTTGATTCGAAGCCTTGCGAGTCCACCAAACCCCGCCTTGCAAATGATGGCCCGGCCGCCACCCATTTGTAAGGGCAATTCGCTCACAGGTCCTGTGAATGGATGTTATACAGTAACATCCATCCGCAGCCTTGGGGGATCCTCCCACATCATTCGATGGTCGGCGACCATCGAATGATGGTGAAGGCGCATGCACATAAAAGTGACTTTCAAGTCACTTACATAGGCATGGACGCTCGGTAGGAAGTGTGGGGCGGCAGCTGACATCCGGTGATGTCAGTTCTCCGCCCCCCGCATCATCGGCCCATTAGCATGAGAACGTCCGACGAAACGCTGGGTGTTCCCATATGCAAATGGACCAGCCCACCGCCCCACACCCCTCTTCACCCCCTGCCTGCATACTTGGGTCCGTGCACCCGGCGAACACCCTGTTCACCGAGGACGCAAGCCCCCGAAGTCAGGGCCGGCGCCACCACTAGGCAAATCTAGGCATTTCGCCCCCCCTTGCCGCCCGGGTACCTGTCCTGCGGCGTATATGTGCGTAAAAGCTGGTGGCGGTGGCAGCGGGGGTCCCTGCAGTCAATAAGAAATAACGAGCGCTATCCGCCGGGCTATGCGGAAGTTTTGGAAACACTGGCCACACGCTGATTGGCAGAGATTCAGCCAATCAGCGTGCGCCGTGCGGCCAGTGTTTCCAAAACAGAAGCGCTTCCGCATAGCCCGGTGGATAGCGCTCGTTATTTCTTATTGACTGCAGAGACCCCCCGCTGCCACCAGCTTTACAGCGTCGCAGGACAGGTACCCAGGCGGCAGACACCGGGGCGCCCCCACCCCGACTTGCCTGGGGCGCTCGGGTGCCTTGCACCGGCCCTGCCCGAAGTATGCACATGCGCAGAAATGACCATGCGCATTCGCAACCATCGGTGCCCTTGCAAAGATTCTGGTCCATACGAACGGATCAGAATAAGGGCCCATATGTCCATGTTAAATGGGTATATATAGATACCTCATGTAAAGAGTAGTAAGATCCCTATATTGGGGCTATCAAAGTGAAATATGAAACGTTTTAATAAAGATAAATGTGTTTCCATAGACCTGCTTTCCTCATCCACCCTTATACTGTATGTAACACATTAATCCCATTGTGCCCAACAGCTTACCAGCGTCAGGGTCCTTCAGACTATTTACTAAGCAGAAGCGGGAATTTCCCGGACGAGAGCCCTTATGTTAGACACACCTGCAAGCACTTCAGTTCACAAGTGTGTTATTGTAGAACAAGGGTGGCCAAACCCAGTCCTTGAGAGCTACCAACAGTCCATGCGAGAATGTGTTGGTTAGGAATGAATGCACCATGTCTGACAATGGGAGTCAGTAATGACTACACCTGTGCACCAGCTAGGTGGTCTATTAAACATGAATTGTTGGTACTATAGATCTCGAGGACTGGTTTGGGCACCCCTGTTCTAGGAAGACGTTATAAGCATCTACACGTCAATGTGTAATTCAGACTTGTCGCTGTCCACTATTAGTCAACCTGGTGACTGTGGGACTGATTTGGCCTCGTCTCTGAGCCAACATGAATCACGCCCTGTCTACCTAGACATTGGGCAGTATTCAATGAGCCTGATTCGCCATGTTTTTATGGCGAATTTGTGCTGTTTGGCGAATTTCTGACTAAAACGGTGAATCACCCTATTATATGACCACATGGCGAATACATTTCAAGGTTTTTTTCACCATGATTCACCGAGTAGCAATCGCTATCTTTTTATGGTGAAGTGGACTTGTGAACTTTTAAACTTGTGAACTTTTAAAATAAAGTGTTTTGTTTTTTACATTTGGTGTCAAAAAATCAGGAATTTTATTCTGAGGAGGGGCATGCTATTTTTATTCATGTGCTGTAAGCACATGAATATATATTTAATTTAAAAAAAAATGTTTTTTTTTTTTTACACAGCAGCCAGCAGGGGGCGCCGGAGCCGAGCCGCTCATTACATATTCATATATTCACTGCACCCGATCGTTACGATCGGGTATAGTGAATATACGGTCCCCTGCTGGCACCCCCGGGGGGCAGCCTGTGCTGCCTGGCACCCGGGGAGCCCAACTCCCCCCCACAAAGTTCTGGGGCAGGCAGAGAGACTTCCATCTCTCTGCCTGCCACCGTCCTCAGGCTCCCTGCGGCAATCGCCGCAGGAGCTCATATTCGCCAGTCAGGGGCAGCAAACCCCTGACACGTTGAATACCGGAGCCCGCCGGCTCCGGAACGTGGCGAATGTGCAGCGAATCCTAAAAAGGATTCGCTGCACCTCGCAGGTATTCTCATTGAATACCGCCCATTGTCTACCCAGTGACCACATACCGTTTGGAGATCACTAGACTGTCAGGCCATTCTGCATCACACAATCTTAGTACTATTGTGTCATTACCAGCTAAGTGCTATAATCGTCAGTTTATTTGTTTTAGAACATTCCACACAAAAACGGCATTGTTGTCTGTCTCACATACTGTAAGTAAAGCTAATTGACAGTTTACTCTCTGTAAAAATTACTTAGGGAAACACTGTGTGTAACCGCTGCTCACAGTGGTGGCTGTTGGACATCTCTAGCACATACCTCCCAACTTTCTGAAATCCCACATGGGGAGCTGCTGAAAAGGGGTGGGGCTAAGGTGTGGGTGGGTGTGCTATCAGGTAAAGGGGTGCGGCTTAGCACCATGACACGTTTTTAGCGTCCCTCCCTCCCTGCATTGAAGAGATGCCACACATCTCTTCTTTGATCACCAGCCCCCCCCCCCCCCCCCCCCCCACACAGACACACACAGGACATTGCCACCCTTGGGAGGGACAGTCTCCAATTGGTGTCCTGCTTTACACATGTAAAATGTTGCTTCTTCTTAGAAAGGTCCCAGGTGCTCCGGTAAGACCCAGCAATGGTGGCTTGCTCACTGGCTGGTGTTGAGCTGTCTGTACTTACTGCTGCGGGACAGTGCCGGACGGCGATTATTTGTGGCTAATTAATTTAAAAAAATAAATGCTTCTGTTGCAGTGATTATAGACAATGGGACAATGGGACGTTCCAGTCTACATGATGTATAGATCTCTTTGGCTACAGTAAGACAGAAACCAGAAACTAGTTTCCGTAATGAAAGAAAATAAAATGTAAAAAATGTGAAAGGGAGCGAGTACACGGAACCCGGTATCTACCAGCAGCAGGGGGAACGCTCTAGATGTTGCTGGACTAGAAATACCAGATGTAGGGGTCTATATATATGTGTGATATACTAATACACACATTCTTCCTACTATGTACAAATATATACCATAAAGACAATGCACATGCAGAATTCGCCATGTCCAGCACAGTGACATCCTGTGTGCAGGGCCTGCTGGCCTCCATGTTGGTCAGCGACTCACAGCACTGGGATCATGTTGGGGATTCTAACCAGGGTCCTATCTGTGTGGGTTTTGTATGTTCTCCTTGTGTTTGGATGCACGCTGTCCCTAGGGTATAAGGAAGCCCACTCCGCGAACCCTGCACATTCAATATGTTTACAGTATAAGAAACGTTCAAGATAATGGTGTAGGCCCCATTTCCTGTAAATACACGTCTACCATATGCCGACATGAGGGAACGGCTCGGACACTGGGGTATGGGTCGTCAATGAAGGTCAACAGTCATTAGGTCGACCACTATTGGTCAGCAGGCCATAGGTGGACACAGTAAAAAGGTTGACATGGTTTAGGTCGATACAAGTAATAGGTTGCCTTGAGTTTTCAAATTGTTTGTGTCTGTGTCGTCATACGTTGACATGTACCACGTTTCCTCGTACGGCTCGCTTTCCTCGCCGTGCTTGGGGCGCGGTGCCTCGCTCAGCACACTGTTATATTCTCCCTTGGATAGTAGGAAAATACACCTGTTTTGGAGAAAAACTCATGCCGCCATTTTTCATGTTGACCTTTCCCATGTCAACCTATTGCTTGCATTGTCCTTTCTTTTACCATGTCAACCTAAGGTACGCCGACCTTTTTCAAGTGCCGACCTATAGTATGACCTGTCAACAGGGGGCGAATTTAGGGGTCGGGCCACTCCTAGGCACATTATTCTCTGCCCCCCATCACATCACTTCTCCCTTCATTTTTTACTCAATGTCAATGCCTCAAGGCCCCCAAGCAGCCTCATCCTCAACCCAATAACACATTCAGTACCACAATTTACTGTTCATTATCCCACTCCTATCAATTGCAGAATAAATATAAAAGAAATAAGTTATAATTACACCAAAAAAGGAATCGCCTGGCGTTATTAACCTGGTGTGCCGCCCCCCAGCAAGTGCCTCCCCTAGGCACGTGCCTCAATTGCCTAGTGGTAAAAACACCACTGCCTGTCGACCAATAGTGGTCGATCGTGTCCCGGACACTGCACACCAGCCCCATGGGGGATACTGTAACCTAGGCCCACTGGGCACAGTGACATCACTAGCTCTGATGATTCCTGTCCCAGTGGGTAAGTAGCACAGACGTTGCTGCTGCTCATGCATAGGACAAGATAGATCATACAGTAGATTTTATTTTTCTTTGTGTATTTGAAGTTGTTTAAGTTGTTTTTGTTCCACACAAAACTATAAAATAGTTGTCTTTTAATGAGGTGGCGCTATAAGCAGTACCCAGGCGTAATTACATTATTAGTTACATCTACGTAAGCCAGACCTCCCAACATGACCCATTCCAGGAGGAACAACATCCTCTCTGCCTGGACTTTCCTCTCAGGGGGGCATTCAATCCGGATTTCTGACTGTTGGAACGACCCGACAGTGGGAATCCCGATCAGATCCGACAGTAGTAACTCGACAGTTGGAATTCAATGTTCCGAGCATCGAATACTGTATTGTTGATATTTCCACTGTCAGGGGTTACATGATCATTGTCAGGGGTTTCATGCTCGTTGCCAGGGGTTACATACTCATTGCTAGGGATCTCTTGCTCATTGCCAGGAGTAATATGCTTGTTGCCAGGGTTTTTTTTTCATTACCAGGTGTTTCATGCAAGATGTCAGGGGTCACATGCTCATTGCCAGGTGTTTCTTGCTCGTTTGCAGGTGTTTCAGGTGTTTTTATGCAAGTTGTCAGGGGTTACATGCTCGTTGACAGAGGTTTCTTGCTTTTTGCTAGAGGTTACATGCTGGTTGCCAAGGGGTTACATGCTCATTGCCAGGGGGGGATTATATGCTTGTTTGTAGGAGTTTCTTGCTCTTTGCCAGGCGTTACATCCTCATTGCCATGGGGGGTTATATGCTTGTTTTCAAGGGTTGCTTGCTTTTTGCCAAGGGTTGCATGCTCATTGCCATGGAGGTAGGTGCTCACAGAATCTGGCACTTCCTTGTATCGCTGTATGCGCTGCGCTCTCCTGACATACTGTAGAAGTTCAGTAGCACATCTAGCATCTGTTTCCTCCAAGGCAGTGGCCACTTTTGGTGGGCCATCTTCAGCAGATTCCAAGTGGATAGCAGAACCTAGACTTTGAGCGCAGCAACGGCTAATACCCTCCCACCATTCCCCCGCCAGCGCTTGGGCTGCTATGTTGTCCATTTGCCCAGTGATTCTGGCCGATGTGAGTCTTCCAAATATAATATACGGCTGCATTACAGACAGATACACAAATGTCTGGCCCATCCCCTTATATTATAGAAAAGGACCACACCGCCGCACCCTGATATATGAATGGCTGCCGCCCAGTGGGGCGCAATACTTCATACGGAACTGGCGATGTTCTGCATGAGGAGTATTACTGAGACAGTTCACAGACAGATTTCCAACAAAAACAGTTTCCGCTGACAGATTTTTCCGGTTTCATTTAACAGTTCTGTTCGGCCGGCAATGTGCTGCTCATTGTAGCAAGCTGGAAAAAAAAAACGGATCGTTTTAATACCTTTCGTGTAGAATCCAAGATAGATCTGTGTCTGGAATATTCAGCTCAGGTCACCGCAGGGAGCGGGTCTGTCATTCTGACGGGCCTTAAACATTGGTTTCTGTACCATTATTTTCTTCTGCATAACAAAATCTGTCCCTCTCCACAGTCCCCTCATTTGGCATTCATGCTATAAATGCGCTGTCAGTGTGAATGACCCAAATATGATTTTATAATTCAAAATAAATCAGTTGCTAAGAGTCTCAGAAGGAGATGAATCGTCTGTACACTGTCAATTAATAATAAAATGTTGGTAATGTATTCCGCTCCTTCTCAGCTTGGCTGCCGAATTAATATGGCTGACAAGCGGCTTTATCGCTTCTGTGAAATGTATTTGGTGCTGTTTATAAACTGTTCTTCATAAAAACTGATGGCAACGCTGGGATATTGTTCCATCTGTGAAAAGTCCTGTCGGAGAGATCAAGCCATCCATCCATCAGGAGTTAGGGATTAGAGAAAGCCGCCAATATTTAAGCATCATCTTAGTCATCGCAGAGTCAACTGCTCAATAAAACATCACATATAAGTAATGTACTGGATACGGCGGGCAGATTCGCCGCAGACTGGCTATAAACTATTTTACAATGCAGATGAATAACGGCAGGAAGAAAGTACAGCGACACTGGGCCTGGTTTCAGGTTGTGCTGTATAGTACAACCAGTGGCGGATCCGGGTAGTGTGGAGGGGGTTGCAGCAACGTTCAAAATTCAAATAGGGGAGCCTCACCAACCAGTGTGTTTGTTTGTACTGGCAGTTGGTGGCAGTTGATGCGATTCACCTACAGTATTTCAGTTTTGAACTGTGCTGCAGCCCCACCTCTCAAGACTGCTCCACCCCATAAACACCATCATACTGCAGCTGTGAGTGATCACGTGGGACTCATTGTGCTCTTGCGCAGAGCGGTCCTGCAAACGCAGAACGGGTCTTGCGTAGCCATCAGATGTGCATACAAATTGAAATCCGGCCAAGGGATGCGTAGATTGCATATATATGGTATCTACAGTACATCACAGACAGTCCCAGATGAATAATATGGGACATAAGGGGCTTATTTATCAACAGCAAGGTTCCCTTTACTTACAGAGATCACTTTGAAACATTTAAAAAGAGAAGCCCAAAGAGGCAATACACCGATGGGCGGGGCGAGGATGATGTCACCAAGCCCCACCCCCATACCACACAAAGGGCGGGATGTATTAATATACATCGCCGCCCTTCGCCTGACAGCCGCCGCGATGCTGCCGCATATGAACTAACATATGCGGCTAGCATCGGGTTGCGGTGACGGAGAACCCCGCGATACCTGTGATGTGGTCTGCGGGGGTCTCCGTCACATCCCGGCGGCTGTCAGTGTCCCCCTGCGTCTCCTCCTCCCCCCTGCAGCCGGATGTCTTCCCGGCTGTGACACCTGCTGGGGGAGGAGGAGATCAAAGGAGGACGGGAGGGGGGCGCGCGGACGGCGATACCCTGCCAGGCGAAGATGGGGTGGACGGGTATTGGTACATAGGAAAATGCGGTAAAACCCCCGTTTTACCGCATTTTCCCTTTAGTACATCCCGCCCAAATGCTGTTATTCAGGGGTCAGTGGTCGAGGAAGTGGGGCTTAAATGATGCTATTCGCATCAATTTAGCCCCGCCCCCTCTCCACACACCCGCAAATTCCAGTATTTGGGAAAGGAGGGAGCTGGGGCTCTGGAGAGCAGGCGGAAGAATTGCCCACCATCTTGGCGGGGGGGGGGGGGGCAAATTTTCCGCAGCCTCCCGCCCATTCTGTGAGGGTAGGAAGGTATGACTTATTGGTGCACATTTAACTCCTTGCTAGTTGTGTGCAGGCATTTAGCGACTTGTCATTATATAGAAGAAGAACCTCACACAAGTAGTGCCTTACAGTCTGGTTTCTCCTGTTTCATCCGTAATGTCATTACGTTAATTAACTTCCTCTCCCTCTATGGACGCTCAGCAGCTCCAGGGTAACGTAAGGCTTAAGGTGCAGGAAAATGCAATTACTACAAACCTTTTCCAGAAAACATTTTAAAGGGCACAATGCAGTGCTCCACTTGTTCTAAAGGTTATCTAGGACAGGTATGCGTGACATGAGACCACACAGAAATCACAGTTACCATGCTGTCACATTTCAGTACCATGTGGGCAGTACGGATGGTGTAATGGTTAGCATTACTGCCTCACAGCACTGAGGTCATGGGTTTGATTCCTACCATGGTCCTAACTGTGCAGTGTTTGTATATTCTCCCTGTACTTACGTGGGTTTCCTCCCACATTCCAAAAATATTCTGGTACTGCTGCTGGCCAGGTAGTGGTAGAGCAGGGCCGGACTGGCAATCTGGTACTTCTGGCAAATGCCAGAAGGGATGATTTTGTGCATCCATTTTTCAGTGCATTCAGCATTGCCTTCTGTGCGTCACTGTGTTGCGCGCCGGGCAATAACGGAATTTGCATATGGACGTTCCCCCTCTACTCAGCAGCATCTGGCCAACCCCCCAGCTGCCAGATGGTGAAGTTCGTCGCCCACTCACCCGGCACCAGGACCAAGTTAGCCATGCTCTTCCCTGCCTATAGGGAGAAATCGGTGTCCGCATATTTGCTGAGCTCCTGCACTGTCACGTGTGTAGGAGCAACAGTGACTGAGTCTCCGGGGACTACACACTGACGCTGCCAGATCCGCCTGAAGCTGCACTGATCCAGTCTGCTACAGTGGACTTTCTATGAGAGTACCTGCCTGCTGCCAGGGGGACAGAGGAGCAATGCCTGGGGAACTGTGGGGGCGGACAGAGTAGCAGTGCCTGGGGGGCTGCGGGGGGAGGGAAGAGGAGCAATGCCTGGGGAACTGTGGGGGCAGACAGAGGAGCAGTGCCTGGAGGGGCTGCGGGGGGAGGGAAGAGGAGCAGTGCCTGCGGGGCTGCGGGGGGAGGGAAGAGGAGCAGTGCCTGCGGGGCTGTGGGGGGAGGACAGAGGAGCAGTGCCTGGGGGGCTGCGGGGGGAGGGAAGAGGAGCAATGCCTGGGGAACTGTGGGGGCAGACAGAGGAGCAGTGCCTGGAGGGGCTGCGGGGGGAGGGAAGAGGAGCAGTGCCTGGAGGGGCTGCGGGGGGAGGGAAGAGGAGCAGTGCCTGCGGGGCTGTGGGGGGAGGACAGAGGAGCAGTGCCTGGGGGGCTGTGGGGGGAGGACAGAGGATCAGTGACTGGGGGGAGGAAAGAGGAGCAGTGACTGGGGAGCTGTAGGGGGAAGGAAGAGGAGCAGTGCCTGGGGGGCTGTGGGGGGAGGACAGAGGAGCAGTGACTGGGGGGCTGTGGAGGCCACAAGCAGGTGGGCCTGTGTGGTAAAAATGCCAGGGCTGATTTTTGGTCCCAGTCCGGCCCTGTGGTAGAGTGTGCAGAACGGGTTAAAATGTGAGCAGTGTGGGGGACCTTGAATGTACGCTACGTCTGACACTGTTCTAGGCTGCCAATCCATTTGGGGTGGATGCCTCCAAGAAGCTCCTGAACCTTTGCCTGCCCCGGGCCTGGGACTTTGCGCTAAGAGAGAGACTTCTGCAGCAGAGGAGGCTGGCGGATGGGTTGTGACATCACACAGCGTGGGAAGGAAGCAATGGGTCATGGTGAGTAAGCAGCGCAGGGAGGAAGCCTTCCACTGCGCCACCCCCCTGCTATGCTGACATTTGATCCATCGCGCTGGAGATGAGGGTCCGTGTAGTTGACTCAATCTTACTACTGAACATTTGGAACACTACCTGATGTTTATGTCTTCAAAATGTTAAATAATTGTTAATTATCAATATTCTATTCTACTGCTTACTAACTGTATGCTGATTTTGAAATAAATAAGTAAAAAAATTACTTTTTTTATTATTTAAGTAGCATATTTTAACATATTTCATGCACATTTCAAGCTTTTTATGTTGCATATCATCCTGTCTCTAGTTATAACCTTTCCCATCCGCTGCTAGATGAACTATTAAGAATGCAAATAGTGATTGCTCCTACGTTCTATCCTGTGTATTGCAGGAGATTATAAATCAGACTCCGCACTGGTTAATAAATCTGTGTCTTACCATATACTGAATGATACCCAAATGCTGGTCAGTAAGTGACTGTAGATAAGCTCTCTTTACCCTCTGCCCTTAGTGGGGCAGCTCAGATGTATTACCAATGTCAGTTAATGAAATAGATTAATCCTCTGGCATTTTCATTACCAGGATGGAATATCCCCTAAACCTTCCATTCCACTGCACAAGACGATGGATTTAGTCATTTGCGCCCTCTTACTTAATCAGCCAGGTCCTTAGTGGCCCCGTGTACAGCATTAGGATGGGCCGGAGGGAGAAGTGACAGTATTTGTTGTGCTGGGGGACAGTGCGATCAATAAACCAGGTTTATGGGAGAGCGCTGACTACGTTATACTGATATATGGGATATTTTGGAACCTTACCTTTGTGAAAGCAATAAAAAAGTCAACTTTAAATGACATTGTAAGTGGTCAGAGCATAACGGATCATGCCTGAATTAAGCTTCTTCATCAGCTTAAAGGTTAATTATTGGATTCATCATGGTTGGACAGCAGAATATACCTGCGGTAATGGTATCAGAGTGACCTGCATATGTACAGTATTGAAGTCCCACCCCTGCAACTGCCAGTGGCAAGGAAGTCCAGGAGCAGAGTGTTGTGCCCCTCCTGGAATGGGTCATGTTCAGAACTATGCATCAGTTGCTAGGATGTTTAACAGGCCCCATCCAGGGCCGGCGCCACCACTAGGCAAATCTAGGCATTTGCCTAGGGCGCCGGCCACTGGAGGGCGGCATTTCGCCCCCCCCCCCCCCCCCCCCCCGTGCCGCGGGGGTACCTGTCCTGCGGCTGTGTATATAAAGCTTGCGGCGGCAGCGGGGGTCCCTGCAGTCAAGAAATAACGAGCGCTATCCGTCTGGCTACGCGGAAGTGCTTCTGTTGTGGAAACACTGGCCGCACGCTGATTGGCTGAGATTCAGCCAATCAGCGTGCGCCGTGCGGCCAGTGTTTTCACAACAGAAGCGCTTCCGCGTAGCCAGGCGGATAGCGCTCGTTATTTCTTGACTGCAGGGACCCCCCTCTGCCGCCGCCGCAAGCTTTATATACACAGCCGCAGGACAGGTACACCCCCCCCCCCTGGCACCGGGGCGCCCCCTCCCCGGCTCGCCTGGGGCGCTCCGGTGCACCGGCCCTGGCCCCATCCTCCCATATTGGCAACTTTGCCAGAAGACAGATCTCCTGTACGGAGCTATAGCGAACGGATTTTCAATTTTTATGTTTAGCTCGAGCAAATTGCTTTTACGACTGAATCGATAGCACTCATTTTATGAAGCCATATTTTCTATGTGAGAATAAAGTTTAGGTTTTAATATTAAAGTTTTCTTAAGTTGTTTTTCTTCTTGAGTTCTATAAAATAAATAGAATAGTAATAATGATAGCAATGATAAAATCCCTACCCGGGAGCTGATCTGTTATCGGGAAAACATTATCTCACTCAATAAAACTAATTAGTGACCGGGCTGTGTGGGTAGCAGCGCTCAGCGCCAGTAATAACCTGGGTCCTCTCACTTACATAAAGCTATTTCTGTCTTCCACGCAAAACATGGGAGCAGACAGGGCCGGATCCACCACGGGGCGACAGGGGCGGTCGTCCCGGGCCCCCACACATCAGGGGCCCCCCACACTCCAGTCCGTCCACTAGAGGCTGTGTCCGCCCTCCCAATTGAAGCTGCTTCTGCTACGGTCCTGGAATATCTCGCAAGAATCTCCGGGGAATTCCGCAGGGCTGCACTGGCCGCGGCACGTACCTGCTGGAGTGTGGGGCCCCTGATGTGTGAGACTGTCACTAGAGGAAGCTCGCTCTGTCCTTCCTCAGCCGAGCTGTGCAGACGCAGTGAGTAACTGCTGCGGGGCCCGGGGCTCCCACTACTAGGACTCGAGGCTCCTATTACAGGAGTCAGCCAGGACACAGACTTGAGTTCAATAACTAACTTTACATGAGTTTGCATGAGTTCACAGATCAATCCAGTGGAGTTGATTTTAAAAAGCACGGCAAGCGCAGCGAGCCACTGAGCCCGAAGCGTGGGGGCGTGGAAAATGATCCCAAAGCGCGGCGAGCACAGCGAGCCCCGCGAGGGGGCACGGATTATTTGACGTGTATTCCGCGTCCGCTCGCCACGCTTCAGGCTGACTTGGATAGGCAGGAAATCGCTGCAAATCGGAGGCAAATCGGCCGCTAAATCGCATCGCGGATCGAATTGGCCGCAAATCGTATGCGATATCATATACGATATCGTATGCGATTTATATATCATCGGGCGCCGTGATAATACACAAGTACCCTGCTGTTATTTAAAAAGTGTTAACATTTATTGGTAGGGGCCCCCACAAGTTTGTTGTCCAGGGCCCCCACAGACCTTAATCCGGCCCTGGGAACAGGTCACCTACAGCGACTATATACGAGCCCGTTTCTGTTGGCAAGGAGATGAGATATGTGCAGTTTCTACACGTCAGCCAGAGTCTCTGTGTGCACAGAGGGGAAGTTTTACAGAGACATTCTAGTCTGTCTGTGTCCTCAGTATGTAACTGCCGGCAGATTTGCTGATGGATAAAACCATGCTGCGCATTCTGATATGGCGATAGCCCATTGTAGCCTATGGCTACACATCGCACTGTCCGAGCGGCAGTTCGGTCACCGGTGTTACGGGGGGGGGGGGGGGGTCAGCGCGTAACCGCACATGCGCAGACCCCCATGGCTTCCGGCTCCGGGCATCGCAGGGACGGGCTGTTTTCAGAGCCCAGTTCCTACCCCCTGGCCGGTAATACATTGGGGTGAAATGATTGCATATTACAATGCGATCCTAGGCGGTAATATTCCGGCCAATGGTAAATGGGGCCCTTAGCCTCATTAGTGTTGGAAATATGGGTGTGTGTGTGTGTGTGTGTGTGTTTCATTCCAGTTAAACAATCTTCTAATTTACTGTAGCTATTTGATCCTGTATAAAAAAAATCTATGAAAAACTCTGTTCTAACTATATGGAGTGACTTGTGTTTTGTACAGTATATATAAGAGCACACTGTAGGGGGCGCCAGATACCTTTAAGTAAACATAAATAAGTGCAATAATTGAGCTTAGCCTGTGTGGAATAATATTGCCACCATGCCGCCTATGGAGATAAATCCAAAAATATATCAAGTTTTTCCAGTTAGACTCTTGGAAGCGTCAAACAAAATACAGTACAAACAAATCAAACAAAATGCAGTCACAGTGCAATACATATATATAATTAGTTATTATAATGAGCAGATATAATTATCATAACATAAACATAGATTTGGCCAGGCTCATCCGATGTCGTGTACCAATGCAAATTCCAGCACTTCCACAACACAAGAACATCACGCTTGGAAGCAAAACCCCACCCAAATCTAGTTCTCTCTGCACAAGTTACATCTGCCCCACCTGCAGTGCACATGGTTTTGTCCATTTGAGAAGGAATTTTCCTTTGAGAGTGAACCAGAATAATGGACAAACCAACAAAACCACACTTGCTACATAATTTAAAGGATACAATAGAATCTTTGACAGGTTGTCAGGATACACAGACTGCTGTATTGGTGACAAATATTTGTGCTTTTAGCCTATTCACCAACAAGCTGCTTCTTTGTGTACAATGTATACATATAAAAACAATACCAACCCCATGTCTATGCAAGGCTATGATGACAATGTCCATGGAGCATACCTCCCAACATGACCCTCTCCAGTAGGGACAAATTGCTCTGCTCCTGGACTTCCCCTCTTAATGTGTGATTACCATCACCTGTGGTGAAACACCTTGCTTATCAATTAACCTGTTTAACACAGGTGATGGTAATCATACATTAAAGGAAAGCCCAGGAGCAGAGCAATGTGTCCCTCCTGGAGAGGGTCATGTTGGGAGGTATGATGGAGCAGCATCGGATGGGCAGCCTGCAATGATTATGCACTGGTCACACTACCTGCTGGCAGGTAGTGTGACTGGTCCCTTTATCAGTTCTCCCACTGCCACAGTTTGTTGTTCAGTGTGACCCCCCCCCTCCCCCCAGGAAGGAAACTGCTGGTACCCAAAACCCGGCACATTGCAGTGGGACTGCCTGCTGGGCCTTGGGACCCCCAAACATCTGGGACCATAGCAGTTGCATCCACTGCACCTCCGATAGTTACACCACTGGGGTAAGAGGTGAGGAGAATCGATGGCTGCTGCTGTGATCTGTGCTGCTCATGATGGGTGGTATGCTGGGTCATAGCGGAAGGACTCGGGAACACCAGCAAAAATCTTCAATCGATTTGGTAAGGGTCGGCTCTGATTACAGAGAGCCGGTGCCATTGTCAAACAGCGAAATAAATGACATGATAGTTTAACACAGTAAAACATTTCTATTGATTTCCAACAAAAACCTTATAGCCTGTACATTAATAACAGTATAATATAACAGTATAATAGCCTGTACATTAATAACAATATGACAGTATAATAGTCTGTACATTAATAACAATATAACAGTATAATAGCCTGTACATTAATAACAGTATAATATATCAGTATAATAGCCTGTACATTAATAATGTATAATTTATTTATTTTTTTCAGGAGCCCGAGGTGTGCTCCCTACCACCAGTGCTGTGCCTAAACACGTGCAAAGGGGGCCGTGCGATCGAATTGGGCCATCTCCCGAAGGAGACGGGCCCTGTTTTTCCCCTAACCCCTCTCAACCATAAGGCCGAAGAGGGGAAAATAGGGAACGGTGGGTCCTCTTCGCCGAAGCTTAGAGAGACCCTCATTCCTCAACCTCCGGAAGGGTTAGGACGGTGGGTCCTCCGCACCCGAAGATTGGAGAGACCCTCAGTAGACTCCCCTCCGCCTTGCGGCTCGGGGTCATCCTCGGGGGACCGAAGCTCTCCCCAAAAGGTGAGAGCTTCGGCACATTGGGGAAATGGAAGGCCCGAAAGGGTCGACCACACTACCCAAAAAACGTGACAAACTACAAAAAAACAAGGAGTGTGAAAAGTGACGAACGTGAGAGGGGAAGATAAATAAATAAAAAAGATACCTCAGCCAGAAGGCCGGGGTGGGGGGTGTGAAAAATTGTCCTACCCCACCCTTAAGGACGGGGTAAGGACGTGAAGCGTCGCCTGAAGGGGAAGTGCGCAGTGCAAGTGCTTACTAGTGCATGGTGATTTTGGGATCACCCGTGCATGTTCGGCACCCCCGAGTTTCCCCGGGGGGCACAGTGCAGCCTCGGACTCCAAGCAACCGACCGATCAGCGTCCGACCAAGGTTTCTCTGTTCCCATCGTATGGCATTTTCCAGCTTCTGGCATGGGAATGGGTACTCCACTGGGCTTTTCGACTGACTCCCTTAGGGGCTGCGACCCCCTCGGAAGAGCAATCTACTCAGTCTCAGTGTTTCTCCGATCCCAAGGTTAAGGTACTAAGCTGGGCCTTTCACGGTCTCCCCATCAGAGGCTACGAACCTCTGGAACAGGAGCCATCTACTCAGTCCCAGCCTTTCTCCGCTCCCTGGGAATGGATACTAGACTGAGCCTTTCGCTGTCTCATCCTTCGGGGCTACGAACCCCGTCAAGAGAGCCAAACTACTAGGCCCAGTGTTTCTCCCCCCCTCTTACCAGTGGATTTACGGAAACAACACCTCCTACCACTGGCAGAGGTGAAGGTACTCAGCCAGACTTTTCACCACTCCCAGGCAAAAAAGAGGGGTCCCACACCCTCCGCCCATCAGAGCAGCTACTCAGTCCAGCCTTTCTCTATTCTCTGCCAGAGGCCAGTCCATACCCACTGATAAGAACAGATACTACACTTGATCTTAGCCAAAAGGCCGAGAAGCGATACATTAATAATGTATAATATAACAGTATAATAGCCTGTACATAAACAGTATTATATAGGCTGAGTATCCCTTATCCGAAATGCTCGGGACCACAAGCATTTTGGATAAGGGAGTTTTTCGGATTTTGAAATACAGGGGTCTGCGATCCTTCCCTGTAGGAGACAGAAGTCACTAACAGGGAAGGACTATTGAAGGAGTTCACGTACTTCTATGTTTTTTTTATATGGTTGTGTCACAAGGACACTATTTAAACCCGCTCCTGAGAATTTACAGGAAGCTGCAGGTAAAGTATTCCACAGCTACCCTTAAGAAATAAGGAAAAAAGACCATTATTATATATTTTTTTTCGGCTCCCAAAAAGATTGTATACTCTGTTCCCCTGAAGAAGTATTTGTAGACGAAACGCGTTGGGCGTTGTACATATCGTTTTTTGCCTATAATAACTTACTGAAGAAACAAATCTTGGATGAACTTTTCCGGTTTGCTTCACTAAATATCGAATCAGCATATGTATATATAGACTTTATCCTTAAAAATTAAGGCACCATTCCACAATTGGGTATTCTATTGGTATTAGTATTGGTTCCCTAACCCTCAGGGGACCCTGTGGTAAGGCAGCCTACACTTATTTGGTAAAAAGTTTTGATATAGAGCGCGTATTGGAATATTGGGCATTTATATATAGAGTGAGCTAAGAAAGGTTAACACCATTGAAAAAGTTGTAATTTAATAAAACAATGCCCCATGGGCAACATATGAATCACAAATAAAACACATTTAATACAACACGTGTTGAGAATTTTTTCAAAGCTTTGGTCTTTCCAATAGTATGATAGGCCCAACGCGTTTCATCAGAAAAGTGACTTCATCAGGGGCTTAGAAAGCAGAAAGCCTATTGACACTGAAAATTTAATTTAAATAATACAATTCAATGGAATGCTGTATATGCAGAAGGAGAATAGGATAAGGAGAGGACAAAAGGAGGAATATATATATATGAAGACGATTAAATATCGAAACGTTGTATCTACACTTGGCTGTGAGGTCTTTGTTCTGATACCTCACGCACCTGAAGGTCCGAGAGTGCCGCCCGCCACCCTACATGTATCTATCCCTTTGGGGAAGGCACCCGGCAACATAATACCTTTTATTGGAGTACCTGAGTGCCGAGCAACCTACCCACATATATATATTATATATATATATATATATATATATAGTACAATATCACTAAAATTTGCGCTAGATACAAGAGGTCGCTATTAACACTAAGTCCCCTACTAGAGAGACCAACCAATCCGATGTCACAAACAATAGTGTTATACAGCGCCCAAATAGTAAATGTCTTTCCTCTTTTTTATATAGCCATAATCAACAAAGACTTATCTTAAATATGAAACATTTCTTAAAAAACAAGCATTAAAACAAGCTTTTTCTTGGATTTATATCAGCAGTATTCTCCCTGAGATTATGAATCATAACAAGGTATGTCTGTATCTCATCTGGGACTAGCATGGTGCACAGAACGGTCACCCACAGTTATGGTGGGGGTTGTGCGCTTACAGACTGAGACATAAACATTAAACACCCTCTCACTGGGGACACTGCCAGATGGGGCCAAAATGAGGCTACTCCCATAACTCTAGCTCCTCCCCCTCCCCACTAACCCACAATTCATGCTGTTTTGCCATGATGGGGGCAGGGCTTAATGATGGGAAGATCCCAGTCCCGCCCCTGGAGTGGCCATTTGCATAAAACAGGCAACAGCAGTTCAAACTGACAGGAAGGCGACAGTAAAGGTGGCCATATACACGCAGATTTATCTGCAGATCTGTCTGGTTGGAACAAAAACCTGGTAATGGATGAGAGCAAATGACAGTTGACCATTTGCTTGGAAATGCTGGAAAACTGACAAACTGTCACTCATCCATAACCATGTTTTTGTTCCAACCAGCCAGATCTGCAGATAAATCTTACTAGTGTATGGGCACCTTAACAGAAATAATCTGTATAACAATAGAAATATACAGAAATAGGCATCAATGCGCATAGAACCTTGATGTGGATGTGCTACAGTGGGGAAAGGCCACGTGGGTTCTATTCCTGTCAGGTAGGAATGAGACACTAAGCTACAGAGGGCGAAGGGTCCCCCACTTTGGACAACCAAAGAAAACCGTCACCTGGTCTGATGGATCCCGATATACTGCATGCTGCACCACATGGACGATAACATCAGAATCTGGTGTAGACCACATAAACGATCATGAATCCAACATGCCTGTGTACACCCCTCAATACCGGCACCATGTCGTGTTTCCAGGTGAAATCCCACAAGTCTATATAAATAAATAGGCCCCTAAGTGTTACTATACCGACTTATGTAGTTATTGGGGGCAAACGTTCAGGGAGCACCGTGCTCTGCCTGCAGCAGTAGGAGCTGTGTCTCTCGCTGCGTTTGATATCACAATAAACCTGTCCCCATTAATTAATTGTCATAGTCTCCATTCCATGCACAGGGGCCGATGTATGAAGCAGTGATAAGGGAGAAGTGGCCCATGGCAACCAATCAGCTGCTCTGTATTATTTTATACTATGCAAATTAAAGATGTTACTTCAGTGCTGATTGGTTGCCATGGGCCACTTCTCCTCTGGCTCACTTCTCCTCCCTTATCACTGCTTCATACATCTACCCCTCAGTCTTATACAAGGTCATTGTTATTGACCATTGGTTCTCAACCTCGTTCCTCAGGAATCCCCAACAGTTCACGTTTTCCAGGTCACCCGGCAGGTGCACTCATTATTCACTGACACATTTTAAAAGGTCCACAGGTGGAGCTAATTATTTCACCTGTGATTCTGTGTGGAGACCTGGAAAACATGCACTGTTGGGGGCACTTGAGGACCGAGGTTAAGAACCACTGTTATAGACTGTTTAGCGGTGCCTCTAGTACCAGAAGATAAATGTTCTTTATCGACGATATTGCGGTTTTGTGCAATCTAGCATTATACATCCACATGGCAATTTTGCGAAGGGGTGCCACACCTCAGTCCTCATGGGGGATATCATAGGGTTGGCAGTGTCTAGGTTGGCAGTGTATAGGTCGAGATGCACAAGGCTGAAATTGATAAGAGGGATGACACAATCAAAATATCAACATGGAAAAGATTGACGCACGAAAAGATCAACATGTTTGTGTTCATGTTTTTGTTGTCAACATCTGTCGGCATGGGCCCCCAATTAGCGTAGCACTTTCCTCGCCGTAAGTCGAGCCAATCGGAGTCTGCGTTAATGTTACAGTATGAATAAGACAAAAAAGAAAAAAAAACGTGGAAAAACTCATGTTGACCTATTGACCGGGGTCATATCCATTGTTGAGCTATCATCCGTGTGTAGGCACACACAGAAGTGTCTTGTTGGTCCCATCTGTAGAACCCCCTGTACGTGTTGTATACTGTAATCAGGTGCTGCTGTGGTATCACAACGTCACACCGCGCTTGTTATTGTTTTGTGCGTGATTTCATACACGGACTGAAGAGCGGATTAAATACACAAAACTACTGAGCTGTTTATTAATCATCTTCCCGAGCAGGATTGTGCTGTGCCAGTGTAACAATCTGCCGACACCTGTGATTGAGGCTGGCGTGCTGCGTAATGCCAGTTATTATTGGCTGGGTTACTGTACCCGCAGGATTGTTTTCCTGTTGTGTTGGGATTCAGTATCCTGTTATTAATTGCATAGTTTACCCATCTGATCCATGTGCAGGCTGGGTGTATAGTCTGCTGTATGACTGATGAATCGGTGGCGGTTATAGGGTGTCACCATGACTACCGCAGCATTCCAAGCCCCGGCTACTGGTGCACATGGTCATTGGAACGTATACTTATGTTCTGTGTATATATAAACTTTATGTATGTGAGTGGTAACAAAGGGACATTATGATAACTTAGTTGAATTATTAAATAACTTCATTTCTCCGATTATCGGAGGAGGGCACATACACACGGTCCGCAGTGCGCATGCCAGCCAGCGATGGCCTGTGATAGCAGGCCGGACGCTGGCTGACTGACAGCCAGCAGCCTTTTGACTGTTGACCTTCCCATTGTCGGGTGCCGGACGGGATCCCGACAGTCATTTACCCTGACATCGGTATCCCGACTGTTAAAACACCGACAGACGGGTTCCCGACGGCCACTAACTATTCTCCCTCGTGGGGGTCCACGACCCCCCATGTAGGGAGAATAGAATAGGTGGCGAGCGTTGCAAGCCACCGTGCCCGCAATGTGGCGAGCGCATCCCGACGTCGGGCTAATGACTGTCGGGATTCTGACTGTTGGAACCCTGTACCACACCCCCTATTGTCGGCATCTGATCTGAAGCAGATACAGATTTTTGTACTTCTAATTGCATTTGATATTTCTCCAGACCCCGACAATACACTTTACGTGTTATTAGTAGAACATCGGTCAGCACTTTGCCCAGTACCGCATGTGCTACATACAGATGATGGATTTGGTACATCATTAACAGTTCCAGTAAAGAGCATTTCTTAGTCCACATGGATA